>NC_086381.1:37289330-37976199 GCF_036588685.1 Mytilus trossulus | reverse complement strand
GTAAACTCAGATAAAAAATCTAATTGACCAATCAAATTCAAGTATTCATAGATATGCAAATCATATAAGAATTATATATATATATATTCTGAAGGCACGAAAGGATAACGTATTTCTTTTTTCGCAAACATGACAGGAAACATAAGCGTTTAAATTTCAGCAGACCTCGTTTAAATGTTCATGATAAAATAAAAAAAACGTACAAAAAAACCCACCATACACTATACAAAAAAGTAAGGTAAAACACTTAAATTGATACTAGCTTACTCTCTGATTATTTTGCTTATTCAATTCCAGTGCAGCTATTAGAAAAGCCATTAATACAATGCGTGGTTCGATAAAAAGTGAGCTAGAGAACGCAAGAGTTCTTGGAAGGGGCCTTTGTGAGCATTTCCATTTTGCTAGGTAAGTTTGATAAAAATGCATTGAAAATATTTTTTGAATATATACTGAACAATCATATTTTTTAACATACGTTTTTCAAATTTCGTTTGTTTATAGATATAGGAATATGTGGAGTGCCAATGAGAGAACTAATTGTTTATTTACGTATACTGCATTGTTTCGTACCTGGCTTTTAGACGAATCAAATATAAATGGGTGACAAATCATGATGGAATACTATGTACATTCACCTAAATTCGAAATTTTAAAGGGGTCACAAAAGACTTTTAAGATGTGCGTTACATATCGGTTGGGATCACTGACATTTCCCAGGTATTTGAATAAATGATGTAGTAACAGTTTACTTACTTTTATGATTAAACAAATTATTTAAATCGAAGAAAGGTGTGTTAGTTAACCCTAAACAACACATAAATGGCATTATATGAGAACGAATCTTAAATTGTAAAGTTCATGTTAAGGAAATAGAAACCCCAAAACTGAGATTGACCAAAAAACAAAATAAAAAGTGCAAATTGGCATTTCATGGTAAGAAACATGTGGTTTAATTTCATTATGATAAGTTGTTGAAGAGGTTATACTTGTGTATTCAAAAGTAAAACATATCGTACAAGAAGAATGTACAGACGAACGGACATAAAGTAAACGGACAGCCGAACTCCTATTAAAACATGTATCCGTTTAACCATGAATGCGAGGAAAAGCATATGAATATATGATCTTGTTATCAAAAGTATATAAAGTTGAAAGCAATTTGTTTGGTAATTCTTGTTTTATTTTTAATTATTTTAAAAGTATTTTTTCAAAAGATATAATTTTTTCACATGTGTCAAATCAGATATTTGTATTTGGAACTCTTAATTTCGGGATACTTTATCTTCCCTAAGTGCATAGATCAATTTTAGTAGTTCAGTGTATGTTTACTTCCTTTGTTTTCATTTCTTTTTGTTCGAGTGAAGCTATTTAAAGACAAATTTTATAGTATTTGTTCGAGGTTAAGGTGAAGGTTGGCGCCTGTTAAACCCGCTTGTTTTGTCGAATATGTCTAATACTCCAGAAAACTGTTGTTCAATGGTTGTGGTTTTTTTGGTGTGGTTTATTAGTCTTTTTCAAATTGCTGTGTTGCTATACAGGATACGCCAAAAAATGAGAGCATATATACATGTATACACACACATATATATAGGCCATACCTGCAAATCGAATTGACCGATTTAAAAGAGCTTACATAAATGTACATAAATTTGACATGGTCACTGCACTAAAGATTTCACTTTTTTACATGAATTTAAAAGAACAAGTTCCATGCATAACGATAGAAAAAACATTTGCAACGAAAGTTACTAACTTTAAAGTGAATAAGAAAGTTAAATCGTAAAACCAATAAACAATATTTTTCAATATTACCATTTTTTTACATTTGTTACACAAAATTCATGTTAAATTGATTGAATTAATATAATATTTATAATGATAGTTCCAGATACTATATATGCATGTTTTAGTTGAACGTTTTCCCACTACTCATACGTTGCATTATAGTTCATTGAATCTATTGGTCAGTGTTTTTTTAAATATAAAAAAGAAGATGTGGTATGATTGCCAATTAGACAACTATCCACAAAAGACCAAAATGACACAGACATTAACAACTATAGGACAGCCCGTTTATCCCACCATTGTTTGAAAATGTTCTGTACTAAGCTATGAATATGGAAGAAGTTACAATTTATCCAAAGGTAAATTTCTATGTAATTTTGTGTTTGATTTTGTAGAGGTTCAGCGTTTCTTAATTCTATTGTTACACTGTTTTCTCCTTATAGTGTATAAATTAACTGATCATAGATAATAGGACTAAATTTAATATACTAGTATATACGCCAGACACGCGTTTCGTCTACAAAGGAGTCATCAGTGACGCTCGACTCCAAAAGTGTTAAAAAGGCCAAATAAAGTACAAAGTTGAAGAGCATTGAGGACAAAAGTTCATAAAAGTTTTACCAAATACATCTAAGGTAATCTATGTCTGAGGTAGATCAGCCTTAGGTTTTTTCCAAAAAATAAAAAAAACATGTAAACAGTCAATTTATAAATATAACCATATCATTTTTCCTCGGTTTTGTTTTGTGACCCGGATCTGTTTTCGCTTATTCGATTTGTGACTATTGAACAGAGGTTTAGATTACTATTGTTGCCTTAATTTATCACTGTACTTGGCAATGCAAGTATTTACTGACATCAGAAAATCCGGAGTTCCTAACCATATTAACGAAAATAACATTACTGCATTGCAGTCTTTTTACTTGAGTAATCACTTTCGGTAACTGAACTAAAACTGTAGTCAAGTACAATACCAAGTCTGTGATTGAACATTTTAAATACTTGAGAAACATAGCGCTGAATATATGTCGATTTGAGTGGGAATAACTTGAGGAAGAGAACATAATTTTTTATGAAATCTATTATTTATTTATTTGCATGCTTTAAATTTCATTACAATCTGTCAGCAGTAAGCACTGTCGCATAATATTTCATGATATAAATTTTATTAGACAGAACAAAAAATACTTTGAGCTCAATATAACTCTGACTATTTACAATTTGCACTTGTTTTTTGTTTAGTTCTAGACCTGCTAATGTAGTACCGCCTGCACAATCTTTTTCTTCGAGGACATCTTCACCATTCTGGCGTGATACATGCCCGTCAATCACTTCGTACTACTACTTTCCGAGAGCAGTTTGGCACAATCGTGAAATATGTTGGGTGTTATCACCTTGGTACAATTTACGTTGTAAACGGGCTTATTGCAGGTAAGTTGTATAAAATAAATCGAAATGATTTGTTTTATAATTTTTTAACTGATAGAAGATATTATTTGTACATAGAAATTCTTCACTCATTATAATGTATCTTACGAGGTTGAATGCTTGACATTCACATTCATTTAAATGCGAGAAATAAATACATATATTTAAATATCACTATATGTAAAGCTATAAAAAGAGAGAGAGACATTAACATGTACTTTATATATTTTAGGCAAAGCCGTTGTTCAGGAGTGAAGGGTACAGTCTCCATATTTAATCAAGGATTCACGTACTGCGGACATTCTAACTATAAATATTATTACTATTATGTCTGGTGTCGAAGGGCTGGTTTAGTTCGAAAATTTGTACGTTTGCCGCAATGTTGTTCATGTAAATACCTGTTCTGCCCTTGGTTCCAAGGAGCTGATAAGTCCTAAAATCTTTTTGACAGATATCAACCATATTTCTTTTCATGATTAAAGTGTAAAAATAAAATATTTTCTTGTTTCTTAAGAGTCTTCTTTTTCTCCAAAGAATTACAATCTATGAATGCAATTTAACAATGACATGTTAAAGGTGACAAGGACAACGACGCAAGTTGTCTCTGAAGTCGAAACTTAAAACAACATTCTTCCATGCTTTTGATATACAAATAAGAAATTAAATATGTATATGAAATGGAAGTTCAGGAAAAAAATAAAATGTGTAATGTCAAGATAAAGGCACAAATATTGAAAACACATGCATATTTTGACAAAATTATCATTGTGAATATGATCTTTACAGAAATCAGTATCAACGATAGCATTTCAAGGACACATATTTCAATCCAATTTGAATACCAAGACGTATTCCCAGGTTGTGTAAGCTCTTTAATGTCCAGATGAAATAAAACTATTATAAGTAATCTCAAAAAGACTTTTTTTCAGTCCTGTTGTCTTTAAATAGTTCCCCTTACAAAATTATTCTTATGCGTCCAAAGCACTTTAAATGATTCTCCGGGAATTATTATACCAAAATATGTGATAGTTACATTTGTATAAATATATAAAAACGTTAGAAGGTACATGGCAAGACATTATAGCATCAGCTTGAGAGATTTCAATTCATCCAGGAAACAGTGGTCTTATTGTGAATGTTTTTTTTTTGTAAAACAACTGAATTTCTCAAACCATTTCAATAATATTATTAAAATACTCCGAGGAAATATCAAAAAGGAAAGTCCCTAATCCAATGACAAAATCAAAAGCTCAAACACATCAAAAGAATGAATAACAACTGTAATATATTCTTACGTAGAAAATGGGATATTAAACTTGGATTGATAGCTAACTCAACCTCTCATTTGTATGACAGTCACATCAAATTTCATTAAAATAACAAAGATGTCTGAACAAAACAAACAACATAATATTCAAAAATGTCAAAAATTAGGGTACAGCAGTCAACATTGTGTTATAATCATAATCCCTATAAAAACAAACAAATATATAACAAAGGGGCACAAAAGGGTGTATAGTCCAGCATATCAGCAAAAATTAAAAAAACAACATTCGCAATGACGGTATGCATAAGTACAGAGCCACGTCATATATGTATAAAAAAACATAAAAAAAGACATGCAGTGGCATAAAGACAAAGCAAAAATAAAAGAAAACAATACAAAAATGTTTTATTATAGCAAAATAACGGGATGCATTAGTAATGTGCCACGCCATTTGTACCAAAGAAACACCAAAAAGGCGTATAAACTTACCACATTAGAAAAAATGAATGTCAAACAACCGAGAATCATGATAAAACAATAACACAATGTCAGGACGTACAAATACCGAGCCACAAATGGAAATGGATATAAAAAAGAATATCCATTGGATTTTGGTTGTGTACGGATTGATAGTTTAATCTTAGATGCATGATTTCTTTATTAGTTGTTAGTGGCTCTGAACTAGCTGTCAGATAACTACGAGTACTCTCAGATCTGTTCATTGTGTCGGGATGTATAAGTATCCGGCCACGTCCACGTGTTTTGTTGTCCATCTGATGAGTTACGTCTTTTTCAACTGAATTTTATAGTTCGTTCTTATGTTGTACTGTTATACCACTGTCCCAGGCTAGGAGAGGGTTGGGATCCCGCTAACATGTTTAACCCCGCCACATTATTTATGTATGCGCTTGTCCCAAGTCAGGAGCCTGCAATTCAGGGGTTGTCGGTTTTTTTATGTGTTACATATTTGTTTCTCGTTCATCATGTTCATTTTGTTACATACATGAGGTCATTAGTTTTCTCGTTTGAATTGTTTTACATTGTCTTATTTGGGCCTTTTATAGCTGACTATGCGGTATGGGCTTTGCTCATCGTTGAAGGCCGTACGGAGACCTATAGTTGTGAAATGTCTGTGTCATTTTGGTCTTTTGTGGATAGTTGTCTTATTGGCAATCATACCACATCTTCTTTTTTATACCCAGTAAAAGTAATATTTATAAAGACAAATTCAAGAATAGTATGACACTTTATCAAGTTATAAAGACTGGCAGTACACGGGATCGATACTTCAAGACCATAGTTTATTATGTTTGAAGTTGATTCTGAATTTTAATCAACAAGGTCTTGGTAACTTCCGATGAACTTTTTTTGAAAATTGACTAGCCAGTACATGCCAAATAGATATGAAACAACCACGCTATCCTACCCAGATGCCTTCCTATCATTAAATAAGAAAGGAGAAATTCCTTTTAAGGTGCTCTTTATTCACATATTCATTAAACCTGCTGCACCTTCATTTATTCATTTACATTTTCACATTACATGATTATTCAAATTAAGTGACCTGAAAATAATAGTCAGAAGATTTCCAAGTATCATGACTTTCTTGTTGGCTACATAGATTATAATAAATAAAAACATATTCTCATAAGCAGATAATTTTGGAATATCCAAGTTAATAACCAGACCTTATAACCAGATAAAAACCTATCACTGATATTCTGTGGTGTACATGTTAGAATGTACTATTATATAATTCAGTTACGTAATTCACTTTCCTAAACGGTTTTCTATTTATTTCTACTGTATTCCTATCACGTAATATTGTCATTTTAGCAGTATCTTTAATATTGTAATACAAGCGGGCGGGTTGGTTAGCCGTTAAACCATTCAACCCACTATTTGAACTAAAATGTCATGAACCAAGTCAAGAATATGGCAATTGTTATCACATACCGGAAGCTAGTGTCTATGTAAGTTGGTGTTTGCTTTTGAGGCAGTATAGTGTTTCTGTTATTCCAGATTTGTTTTTGTTCTCTATAATTACTTTTAATAGTTGATTGCTTGCCTTTGTTTTGGTTTGTGACCAGGACTTGTTTCAGTTAAATCAATTTATGACTACTAACCAGAATTATACTAGTACTATTGCCTTTATTTTTACATGAAATATGAATATATCTGACGTTACAATACAATATCAGCACCAAATAGCAAGGTTTCGTCAGTGCATTACTATCACCAGGAGCAGTTTCTAACAAGGAACTGAACACCTCTTGAAAAACTAAATGAATTGAAATGGTTATGTACAGTCTATTAAATATTATTAAAAACGTTTTGCGTTCCATCCAGCTAGTTTCAATATTAGACTTTATGTAACTTAATTGGATGAAAAATAAAACAGGTTAACATCCTTTTACAAAAACGAGACGAATAATATCTAATTAGTTACTCTAAAACTTATAAGCCGACCATAAACTGATAACGCCAAAATTTACATTATTAACAAACAACTGTATAAAATTCAACATAGAAAACCAATGCAACGACTGAGCAAGACGAACCCATCAAAAGATGTTCTGATGCATCTCGGAATAGTAAGCAGATCCAGCTCCACATGTAGAATTTGTGGATTCATTTAAGTACAAACCTGGTGATAAGTCTAATTAGGGCCACGTTCGGGGAAGGGGACGAGATTGTATAGTTACGATAAATGGAACCTATCCGTTGTCATCTGTGATACAGATATTCATAAACGGTCAACCAATTAGTGATGGCGTTTGTAAAACTAACAAAGGGAGGATACCAGCTTTGAACTCTTACTTTAAAAGCTTCCTTGCGATCAAGTTAGTGTATTGATAAGGTTTGTTACTTGTACATTACTTAATTTGCCTTAAGTGTAAACAAGTATTTAAAACTTTTATGTTGCAGTGCTGTGTAATGATAAAAATTTGCGCGACAATTTATCATTTCGTATATAAACTTTACAAACGATTACGAAATTATCTTTAGTTTGAAAGTGTATATGTCATAATAAAATTGAGAAAGGAAATGGTGTATATGTCAAAGCGACAACCACCCGACCATAGAGCAGACAACAGCCGAAGGCAACCAATCATCCGGGGTCTTCAATGTAGAAAGAATTCCAGCACCCGTACGTGTCCTTCAGCTGGCCCCTAAAAATATGCATAATAGTACAGTGATAATGGACGTCATACTAAACTCCGAATTATACACAAGAAACTAAAATTTAAAAGCATATAAGACTAACAAAGGCCAGAGGCTCCTGACTTGGGACAGGCGCAAAATTGCGGCATAATGTTTGTTTATAATGAACGCATTCTTAACTACAAACACTTTTTTTCTTGAGCATCTTTGTTAGTTTTATTTGTATGTATGTTTTCGTTTAATGAGGACTCACGATGAGTTCACACACTATTCAGATAAAAACAAGTTGATTGCGTCTTTTTTTCTGTCCCCAAATTAATAGCTCATTACTGCTTTTGTATTATCTGACCCGTGTTAAAAGAGACACACATATCTTACACGTTGAAGACACCCTTGTACATTTCGAAACAAAGTAGGCTAATGCCGCTACAAGGCAGCACTCGTACCCGCAAAGTGGAAAGGGATTGATATAAGTTGCAAAACTTGTTTCCAAATCCACTCTAAATACATATGTTTAAAACTAAAACTAAAACTGCTTTTGTATTGCAATATGATTCGCTGTACTGTCTCGTCTCTTTCTGGTGTAATTGTCAATATAAACTTTTTTGCTGATACATGATAACACTTCCATATGTAGATGTGATTTCAAACCATCAGAAATAGAACATGATGTTACATCCCTCGTATAACTTCTTGTTATGGGCAATGAAAGCTTAAATGCATATACTTAATGAAGCTCGATTGAAAATTAAGTTTTATTAGAATGAAAAATAAACCGACGTGAATTTGACTTGACATGTAGTTACACTATTGTGTTTATATACTAAGATAGATAGATATGAGTGTTAGCTATAATACATAATTATTTGACCCCAATTTATAACACTTTCGCAAGCACATAACACGTATCATGCAAACAACTGGTTTTGGAATAAATATGTTATTTCCGATGCAAAGACCCTAGAAGTGAATCAATATTAATACTATAATATGCCATCTTTAATGACCTGAAAACAGTTTGTCCCTTCTTAATAAATCTGTATAATTTTTTTGTTACTTTTTGAGGTGAATTCCGACGTTTTTTAGCCTTGTAAAGAATATTACAATATAAGATTGAATGTGCAATACCTGAACCTATAAACTGCATGTTGATTTATATTTCCGAGTAACGTCCTCGAAAGCATATTGGTTGAGCTATCTTTTCAAGTTTTATCTTAAAATTCTATAGTGAAGTTTTCATTTTAGCACACAAAATTGGATTTTCGATGCATAATTTGTAAAAAATCAGATAATTTTGAACAACATTTAGCGGGGAAAAAAGTCCGGGGACACTTTTTTTTTACTAAGTTTCAAAATAAATAGCTTTTCACAAAACTAGTATATATTGATAGGGAACTAATTAAGGAATCAAAAAATCTAAAAATATATAGACATTAATGTGCTTCTTTTCGAAATATATGCCAATGAAATTTTGGCGGGAAAATGTTTCGCTTTTGATGTTTTCATCCCTTTATCATTGAAATGTTAAATTCTCAAAAAACATTAAAAAATAAATAAGATTAATATGACTTTTACAAATGGCTTAAATCATACATGCAAAAAATTATGAAAAAAGAAAAATGGAGGGTCAATTGGCAAACATTTTTCAGGCATTCAAATGGATAAAACCAGAGGATTCCGAAAATCTGACGAAAATTCCAAAACATGAAAAGCGGACATCTTTAAAGATAGATAGTGTGTTTTTTTTCATACAACCTATCTTCTCATAATTTGTTTCAAAATTATATCACTTAGATTTCCTTTTTTTCACAGAATTGTTTTTTTTATGAACATTCTAAGGAGGTTTGAATATTTTGAACGAAATATGGCACGATGACCCATACTTTTTTATCATATTTAAAAAAAAACAAAGCGTAGTAAAATATTAGTTTTGGCAAAGTATAAGACAAATCTATTGGAGGGAATATATTCCGCTGATATACCACACGATAGTTTCAATTAGTGTGTCCAATTTTGCAATATTGTGCAATCCAAAATGTTAAGAGAAGAAAATAAAAAAAATATGATTTAAAAAAAAACTTAGCTGCTTGTCAAGATATTTGATAATACAGATGTTAATTCAAACGTAATTTGTATTTATTTTTTGAAGAAAAGCATTTATTTTGACAACACATTTACCACACTACACACAGAATAATGAGACCTGGTTTTATTTTTCCTGTTTTTCTAAAATGTGGATTAATCTGAATTCGTGCTATACCAATGGTCGTGGAAATTCTGCGTACAGTTAAGTACGTGAACGATTAAATTTCCCGAAAATACCATTTGCCCTTATTCAACGAAAGTACGTGCTAAGGACTATGAATGAATCTGTATTACTTTTTTTATTGTTGCATTTATAGAAAAACAGTTTTAATGAAAACAGTTCAAACAGTAAAACATCCAGATAGACTGTAATAGATGAGACAGAGGTCTTATCAATAAGACCAACAATTACTTTTAGTACACCCCACATATGAGTGGTCAACTTCGATGTCAATCATTTAGACGATGGTTGCCTTTGGCAGTGATAAATTCATAAATATAAGGTTTCCAATGCATACCATGGGATTAAGTCATTTAACAATACTTTATCAATTTAACTGTCTTTAGCAAATACTTTAAGACATTGCTGTACAAATGTAATTGCCATGTGTCTATTTGTATTTTACAGGTACTGGAAAATTTTCAATTGAAATAAAAAAAATGTCTGGTTTAGCGTGTTAAAGTCCATCAGTATATGTGATATTTGTTTTGACGTTTCCTTCTTTTGCTATCACACACTTCATTTACAATATACAAGTTTTGTTTAAGCCGATTTACCTTTGTACACTATCCGTAAAATTTTCACATTTTAATACTATTAAAACCTTGCAGAAGAAAAAGATCTACGCCTGAATTATACTAAGTATAAAATATACATATTAGCATAATACGTCCGTTTGGTAATATGACTTTTATGTTATATCAATATGTTTTATGAAGGCATATTCAAATATAACGCACTATTTATGCAAGAGAAAAGGTTAACAGATTTTCCCCCTAGATTTGTATATGTTTTAAAGTTTTAGAAGCAGAGACACACAATCATGGTAAGTCTATCAGAAAATAATTTTATAATATTACAATATAAGAAGTAACAGACAAACAATTCGCAAAATGAAATAACAGATGCATTAGACTCATCAGAACAAAATGTATTTCAACAATTTATTTAACAACTGTTAGTAACTATTATGTCTGTTTTGTTTATGCATCGTTGTAAATGTAATGGAACTTGATGCGACTGTCATACAAGTGAAAGGTTAAACGCTATAAAACAAGGTTCATTCCACCATTTCCTACATTTCAAATGGCTGTAACAGGTCAGAAATATGACAGTTGTTGTCCATTTGTTTGATGTGTTTAATTATTTGATTTTACCATTTGGTTAGGGACTTTCCGTTTTGAATTGTCATCGGAGTTTAGTGTTTTTGTGATTTTACTTTTTTTGAAGGTTATTTCAATAAATATCGATTATACGTTAAAGATGTGTAAAAAATATTAAAAGCATGTATGCAAAATATGTTTCATTAGTATATATGCGTGCATTCCCCATTTCCATTCTCAATTTTATTTGGTTCAATAATTTTGATAACATTAACATTCAAGGAACTCGTTTCATATAGTGGAGCGGCGACTGTTAAAAAAGTCGCTTAGTTAACGAGTTTAAATTACCTAAATACCTCATGGGATTTTAATGGCTTAAAATGTCTATCGATTATTCAATTTCAGAAAAATGTGTGTCTTAAAAATCCAATGTGGTACAAATGACGTTAAAAATAGCCTTAACCCAACTTGCATCGTGTATCCCACTGCTGATTCGGTACTCATATCTCATATCAAACTCGTTCTAAAAAATACGAAATTGGTAAATATAGTAATTCTTTACTTTATTCAATTTAAGAGCATTTTCAAATAGTCCTATATGGAAAGCACAATGCATCTGAAAATGGTTGAAAATAACACTGAAAAATCATCGTTTTCACCTAGCATTATTTACACGTGCAGTAGATGTGTATTTTAAAGGCACAACAATAAAACCGCCGTATAATACTACAATCGACTCGATTTACTTTTTGCAGTTAATTTCTAAATAGATAAATATTTGACTAAATAAATGCTTTTTATCGAGATTTCAAGTCCAAATATTTGTCACAAATTTACCGACTTTGTTGTGGTTTCTATTTATAGTCCAACATTCAACAATTTTTCGAAGGTTAATTGTAAACAAGCATATTTATTGTTCATTTTGTTATTTCCGAAGCTTTGTGATTAATTTATGTTGTTTATCAGTTTTTGTTGAATTTACATCATTGTAGGGTTGGTTTGGTTTTCAGGTGTGTTTGACTTGTTTTTTTATTTAATCAAATGGACAACTTATCAGTCTCATAAAAACTAGTCCCGCCAGATGCCAAAAAAAGGAGAGTGGAAGTTGGTGTTGACAATTGAATTATCTGCAATTCTGTTGATGATGAAATTTTAATAACATCAACGGAATCTGGAAGAAAAAGCCTGATAAATGCTGCAGCAAAGAGACGTGATAATTTGTTCAGTTATTTTAATGAATTCTGCAATGAAACAGCTAGTGAATTACCCGTATTTAGGTACCATAGGTCATGTTTAAAAAGCTACACAAGTAAACAGAATTTAAAATCAGTAGCATGTTCTTCAGCTGAAAAGGAAACACCAGATATAAATAACGATTTATCTAATCATTTGGTGCCTGGAAATAATGATCACCCTCTCAATACATTTACGTGTATTATTTGCAGCAAAATGTCACTTAAAAGGGTGAAAACATTACATACCATTTCATCTGCTGAAAGATTAGCCAATCTTAAAGATGCCGCTGTCAGAGCATGCGACGCTGAAATGCTTAATCGAATAGAGAAAGAGAATTTGCTAAATAATGCAGTGTATCGTGCAGTATGTCTGACCACATTCTTGGCGTACAGACCAAAATCAACTGATAAATCAGCGTATAATTTGGCATTTGAAAGAGTGGTGGAAATTATAGACAGATACTTAATTCGTGACAAAAATGTCTCTTCTATTTTCATCACTCTTGACAATGTACCAGTCTTTTTTACCTGATAAAATAAGTAAGACCTACTGTAATTCCTCTAAGCTTAAGGCTAAACTTGAGAAGCATTACAGGGATGCCATTGTATTTTTTGCTCAACAAAGACAAAGTAAATCTAGCATTGTATTTGATAGCGATATTTTCATTGGCGACGTTGTTACGGCAGCGAATAACATCATAGCAAAATTTTAATAGCTTGAGATAAAAGCCGACCTGAGTACATGTAGCTCCACCAAAACCAATGAACAAACTGATATGCATATACTCAATGCAGCCGCCTGAATATTAAGACAAACAATGGAATATTTCTGAAGATTATTATCCTGCAAATGACGAAGTATCATTGAAAATGTAAGAAGCAATGTTGCCAACTTGTTTGATAAGTTTTATTACTTGGCTACTTGACAAAACGTCTTTTGAAACATATTCTACAATATCAATGGATATTTCGCATGATATTCGAAGAAAATGTGCAGCTCTTGCAGAGTACCTGGTGTCAAATTGTAGTAACATAATTACTCCACTAAGTTTAAGTTTTGCAGTACAGTAAAATCATGAGTTCGGATCGAAGTCTTTGATTAGAAATTCAAATGCAAATGGTTTCTGTGTCAAGTATGACGAGGTTCGGAGGTTTATTTGACTAGTGTTGCAAATGGTGAAATAACAAAAATGCAAGGTGGTTGTTAAGTCGCGTCCGGTATAGCTAATTGTGGCTCCTTAATCCATTAAGGTGTGGACAATATTGAAATTAATACCGAAACGATTGACAGAAAAAACACATTTCACTCGATGGCACGTGCTATATTTCAAAATTCAATTATACATGGAACATTCGGATTTAATGCCCGACAACGGTTTGAACGGAAACAGGACAAAGCATTAGTCTATGACGAAAAAGTATCCTCGCTGATGCAGTGCTTACCCTTTACAAAACCAAAAATGAGGGCGAACCGTTCCAACTTCAATATACTGCACTGGAACTATTAAACACTTGCACAGATCTAATCGGTCAGATTCCAGATTTGTTGTGGGTTATTTGTAGAATGATATATATGCAGAGAGGGATCTGTCTTGCCACATGAATTGTCTAGTAAATGTTGTACCGAACAACTTTTTCCATTTTGATCTGGTTTCATCAGCACACTTGCTGACTTTAAACCAGATATAACAATTGTTACCTATGGTCCTATAATTGACAATAAACCAAGCGACATGGTCACTGTATTTACTGCAATGCACAATTGTCAGAATTTAAAGACCATACGTTGGGTCAAAAACATGCAATTAAGACAATGGATCAGCAGCTATATGCAGTTACTCAACAAGTCAAATGGTCCCTGAAAGATAAATTTGCTGATCATATAATTAGACTCGGTGTTTTCCATGTCCTCTTTTGTTTTATTACGGCAGTGGGAAAATTATGGATGGAAGCCGGTCTGTCTGCAAGACTTGCGTGTTGACTCTGGTGTCTATAAAATTGAGAATGGAAATGGAGAATGTGTCAAAGAGACAACAACCCGACCAAATAAAAAAAAACAGCAGAAGGTCACCAACAGGTCTTCAATGTAGCGAGAAATTCCCGCACACGGAGGCGTCCTTCAGCTGGCTCCTATGCAGGAATAACTGTAGAGCCACTGCACAGCGGCAAACAGTTCAACAGGGCAGTTCTTGGGTTAATCCTTGTCTATGAAGTATTGGTGCATGTTTTGTTGTCTCAGTTTTTCGAATGTAGTGTTTTAGAAGATCGATTGGCTAATGTACCAAAACATGTGTGCAGCAGGATGAAAGAGGCCAATTTACAGTTTGAATCTTCTGCATGTTCTGGTAACAGTCAGCATGTTGATAATCTTACTGAAACATTTACGCAGTATGTGACTCTTGTTTTAACCGAGTATATTAATTCTATCAGGGAAAAAATCACCAAAGTTTAAATATTGGTTAATGCTGTTGCATGCCATCCAACTAATATTAAACAATATTAAAGCAGAACGTGAAGGACATTGGAAACTGCATTTGTTTACCATTTCTAAAATGCTATCATACACCAACCGTACAAACTCTTCATGATGGGCACCTGTTTACCTTCTAGATATGTTAGAGATACCACCAGAGGTTCAGCAACATTTTGACAATGATGAATTCACCATTTGACAGGTATCTGGGAGATACAACGGGATTTGGAGTGACATGGCTGTGGAAAAACTGTGATCAAAGATTCAAAAGGTAGTGGGGGTACAGCAAACATTGCTGGAAAAAATTCTGCGTTAATCAGATGGTCATTATCTCGTCATTGCGTTGCTGATTATTATGCCAGCACAATGCGGAGGTGGATCATATACATGGGCAAACTCAAGAAGCAGCCATGAAACGCTACGGGGAGCATGTAAAGACGTTAATAAATAATCTCACCGAACGCATGACTAACCCATTTGATATCAGTTTACACCCCGCATGCTTGATAAATATTTCCACGGGCATGCATGCGTCACCAGAAATTCAGAAATCCCTTTTCACTGCGATCGAAACAGGTGATAAAATGCTACGATCCTTTGTAAACAACGCATTGTAAATCGATTGAAAGTCTAGTTTCTATAGTCTCTTGTCGCGGTCTATTCTAAAAACATTTGCCGACATGTCCAAGAAAACCCCGTTTCGTTCTCGTACAGGAGACACTATGCACATTTATATTGAACCAGAGCTTGTGTTTCGAAGAGCCTTGACATTAAGTAGCTCACTTAATGACGTCTCTCTGCAAAAGATCATGGAGCATACGATTGGCCCAGTCCCAACTGCAATTTTTCATGATAACGGATCAATGAGGAAATCGGTAAAAGCTGACTTGCTCCACAAGCTTGAGGAAACTGCTTCTTCTGTTTGTCTGTCAAAAACAGTGATTATCAGAGATGAAATGGCAATTGTTCAAACATTTCATTTGAAAAAAGTTCAACTGTCGGTGACCTTGCCAATGATCATGTTGACAGGGCTCTATCCAGCAAAGTGAAAGTGGGTACGACGTATTACTATCAGTCAAATCTTGTGAAAGAAATGAAGGTCGTCAAAACAGGATATTCAGGTCTTTTCCAGGTCATTGAAAGTCGACTTGTGCCAGACTGGAAACGATTTTTGTTTGTCTCTCAAAACAAAAAATCCTTTTTGCATTTTCTTGGTGAATATGTCACATCAAATGTAAATGTAAAGTTTCCAAACGCTTTGAACATGGCTGGTTGTTTTACTGATCTGGAAATTGCATAAAAAATGACACACAGTAGTGTTATAGTTGTCCGACATTGCGTTGTAACCATGAAGAAGCAGATACCGGAATTATTTTGCATGCTGTTCACACGGATGGGATATTTGTTGGGAAAGACGTCAAGGATGGAATTAATATAAAATCAGATGATACTGATGTTCTTGTTCTGGCTTTACATGTCTACCCAATGCTTAAAAATACAAAAGAATTATGGGTTCAAACTGGTTCAATAGGTAGCTTGAAGGATAATAAACGTTTAATACCAGGTCACGACATTGTTTCGTTTATTGACCCATTTGTCACCGGTATTCTGCCGGTCGTTCATGCTCTGAGTGGGTGTGATTCCACTCTTTTTTTTTGCAATGATAAAAAGTCGGTATTCAACCACCTCAGAACAAAACCAAGCCGTTTTAGTAATCGTGTAGCCTTAAGGATGTACACCTCTGAGGAGCCAAAAATTTCTAGAATTAAACTTTTTTTCTTAACCTGATTTTTAGGTTTATAAGACTGTAACAAAACAATTGGTGAAGAAAAAATCATATGGTGGTGTGCTTCGTTTTTTGCTACGGCCCTTTGAAAATGCCCAATTTTGATGATTTTCTCACTTTTCATCGATTTTTACCTATTTTTGGGCTATTATCGTGAAAAAAATCACAGTTCCACAATTAAACTTTTTTTCATACTTTCCATAAAGATGAAGTGGACCAATCTGAATAAATTTACACCACTAATTCATGGTCCCATTACTTTCTATGTTAAATTCCTCCATTTCAACCAGGCACACCTCTTTCATTTTAAGTTCAAATAAAGTGGCAATCATTGCATGTCAACGCAACACTTTATGGTGTCTTCTACTGAAAAAATCAACATTCCTTACATGGCATATAAGAAAGAACTGGTTCCCAGAACTTCGGATGTACCAAAACAGGTACTTCAGATCTGACAAACAGACTAAATGTACCCTCTTTTTGAAATTTGGTGCAATTTTTTTAATATTCAACATTAAAAATCCAAAAGTGTTCTGCAATGATCACCAGTCCTTCAGCTTTCATTTGATACCAAAAATACCTAAATATTCTTCATATTTTGAAAGTTACACTCATGCGTAGGAACTGTTTTGTGTTAGATATGTACTACTTTCTGGTATGTGCTTTCTGGCCGGGCCTGAATTAGTGGTGTTACACCTTAACACACCATGATGTTGAAAGTGCGGTAGTTGCTGCTAGGGAGTTTTTTTGCTGCTTTATACGACTCAAAGTACAAATTTAAGAAATATCACAACGATTTAAATTTGCTGAGACATCAGTTGGCTATCAATTAAGATAACAGTCTTATAAAGCCTCCGCCATGTGAATCCGTATTTAAGCAACACGTAATGCGTGCAATGTGGCAAAGCAAAGTTTGGGAAAATTTGGCCAACCCAAATAATGGCTCCCCATGTGCTTTTGGTTGGAAAACTGCACAAAATGACAAGTTAGAGCCAGTGTTCTTTGAGGGACAATTGGCATCAGACTTTCTACAAGATCTTATTTGTTCGTGTAAGGGGGGAAACATGCCAGGACGTATGCGTTTACAAGGAGCAGGGTCTTCCTTGCACTGATTTATGTTTTTGCCAAAATGTAGGAAGTTGTAATAATGTCCAGTCAGTATCCGTTGACATAGCTGATGACACAGATGAAATATCATAAAAATAGTTCTTGTTACAATATTTGATAGCTTTATTGTGATTTGCTATATGTTTTTCCACGTTTCATTTTTTATGAAATTAAGCTCATCATAGATAATAGAACCAAAACGTTCAATGTCTTAATTTTTGAATAATTTCTACAAAATGCTTGCTTGGTAGTCTACCACTCCAATAACTATGTTATATGAAAAGGTATCTTGTATTGAGAAAGTTCATTTAAGGAAAACTAAGTGACATGTCTAAACTTTGAAAACTGAATGGAAATTTAACACGGCTGCACAGTTTTATTGTTTGATTTATAAACTATGCATTTCGAATACTTTTTTAAAAACTTTTATCCTAAACTATTCAAGAAATGTTCTTTGTCGAGGTGAAATATCCCGGTTATTATGCTACTGTTTTTTTATTAGGCTTTAAAATTTGTATACCACGGACTACCTTCAAAAAAGTTAAATATAACGTTGTTCTGACGTCATGTCCAAATGAAAAAAAAGGTATGAACAAACACATTGATACATAATAATACTCATTTAATTTATTAAATAGATTACTAATTTTGAAAAATATCAATGGTATTGTTTTACTAGATGAGAATATGACTTTTTCGTGATGACCTTTGATCTTGGTTTTCGGCATAATGGTACAAGCTTTCATATTTACGACACATATTTTCAAAAAGTATACGATTTCGGCTTTCCAATGAGCTATTAAAATTCCATGAGGTATTTATGCTATTTAAATTTCTGAAATTGTCCTCTCCGCCGCTCCACTAATATGACTTTCGAAGAAACAGGCAAATAATTACATACGCCATTGAAGCGAAGAAAAATGGTATGAAATATAAAATTTGAAAATGTCAATTCATGTATTCAATCTTATAACGAATAATTAATACATTTGTTTATTTGTTGGTGGTTGTGTCAGTATAACATGCATATGCAGGACGATAACACTAATAATAATTCAACTTCACAACCATAACAGGAGAATATGTTTCGGAAATTATACGATAAGATATAAGTAATCATATTGAAATTTAAGAAAATCTTAATGAAACTAACAGATGATATGACTATTAAATATAATCGATATTTAGCGCAGATCCAAAGCAAAAAACAGAAAATTTTAATATTAAACTGAATTCTTACTTATTTGTCATTCCATGTTTAGAGGCTGCAAATGACATTATTTTTAGCGATGTCTTCTGCTGTCCATTCGCAACTAGATACTCCTGAAACACAAGCTACTCCAATAGCTAACCCACCACTTTGCACTAGACCAAAGGAAACACCGTTAAAAGAGTTGGTTGAAGTGAAAGTTGCTGACAAGTATCCAATGTGAGTAGATAGTGCATTGTAAAAGCACGTAACAAAACCAAAACTAACCATTGGAATCAAAATACAGATAGTATTTGTAAGACGATCAATTTAAGTATGTCATAAAACCTGGTAATTTTTATATTTGTGTGTATTTAGATGGCAAATCTCGTGTTACTGCACTTGTCAATATCCAGTTGTGAAACCCTATTTTTATGTTAAATACCATATCCTTTAATACGAAAATGCATGATTGTGGATTACACGAGAAAAAAATTGTAATTGATTCATCTGATGACGATTCCTGATTACGTGGAATTCTAGAAACTTTAAAGATATCATGATCTTCCGGCAGGCAATTTCAACAAAAAGTGCTAGATGACCATTATGACCGGGTTTGTATTAACATGAGCAACATGACGGGTGCTACATGTGGAGCAGGATTTGCTTAACCTTCAAGTTAAGCACTCGACATAATGTTATTTTTTTTCATTTCCAGAACGTCTGTAGACAATGCAATCAGTAAGTTAGACAGATACACAAGAGATTGGCTCCAAACCGCAAGAAGTTATACAAACAGTCTGTGTTACAGATACAACCCTTTTCAGTGAGATATTTTAAAAAGAATAATAAATATTAAGCAGTATTATAGTTCATTATTTAAATTATGAACTGATAAATGCAATCACTTCTTTTTACAAAATTTAATTTCTGCTCTCGCCTACATTGATGATCAGAAAAGTTTCTTCATTGCATCAAAAAAGGAATTTTTACTACTAGTAATTAGTTTGATCAATCATTGAATGGTTAAAATTCTTATTAAAAAACACAAAGGTCAATACTTATAAGGCGACCTTGATCAATAAATTAAAATCAC
This sequence comes from Mytilus trossulus, assembly GCF_036588685.1. Taxonomy (NCBI): domain Eukaryota; kingdom Metazoa; phylum Mollusca; class Bivalvia; order Mytilida; family Mytilidae; genus Mytilus; species Mytilus trossulus. The sequence continues at coordinate 37,956,260 of NC_086381.1, read as the reverse complement.
AAATAAATTCAAAACTTCCTGTCTGCGATAGAGCATTAGAACAAATAGTCCTATTACTTTGGGAAACAAATTTATAACATTTGAATCTCTAAGTATTCCGAAACTGCAATACAGTTTGAATACATATGCATTCCTGGTGTTGTAAGAAGGCAAATAGAATGATAACGGTTGTGAATGGAATCACTGTCAAGCAGTAAAATTATGTGTGTGCATGTTTTGGATCTGCTTATGTAAAATAACATATGTATAGTAAAATAAATTTTTTTGTAGTATTATCCGCTATAGGTATATAAAGTTGGCCTGATAAAAAGTTTTTACTGAAACAACTGTAGTATTGAAAGTTATGACAAGGTAACAAATATTCCATTCAAGTATTAATTTCGAGTACAAATATATCTTTTCAGACCAAGATTTAACGAAAGTCTAGCTGGAAGACCATTTGATTTCTTTCCTAGAGCTACTGAAATAGAACCTCGCCCTACCTGGTCTCCTACATGCTCATCCTCTTCCAAGAGGTTTTACTTTCCGAGAACTGTCACACATGATGGGAAAACATGTTGGATGGTATTTCCATGGTATCAAATGCATTGTCCCTACGTTACATGCACGTGAGTAATACATAAGATGCAAAAACAAGGAGATAAATTGCTATTACAAATAAATGATCACACTAAGATGTATCTACAAATTTGTTTTTGTTCGTTTTTGGTTCATATATTAGGTCGTTTGAACCTTTTTACAGTTAATTTCTGGGTCTTTTAGAGCTGTCAATGTGGTATGGGCTTTGCACATTGTTGAAGGCCATGTGGTGACCTATAGTTGTTAATTTCTGTGCCATTTGGTCTCTTGAGGAGCATCGTCACATTGGCAGTCATACCACATCTTTCTTTTTTTTATATTTTAAAATATAGGCCTTATACTGTATTTGTTGATTTACAAATAAATTATCATTTTAATTTACTAATTACTCAACCACAAAAAATATTGGTGTTCTTTTATTCGTTTGTAAGCTCAAAAATGCAATTGGCAAATCATACCATTAAAATTATATTTTACAGAAATAAAGCTTGTTTTAGTGTAAAAGGAATAGTCAGCCGGAATGGTCCAGGAGTCACGGCTTGCAGAAGCTCTACATTGAGGTCATTTGACTATTTCATATGGTGTCTGAGGTCTGGGATTGTTCGAAGATATGTTAGATTACCTCAAACTTGTTTATGTATGACTCTGTATTGTTTAGGGTTCTAAATACCGGAATCCCCAAGTACATGTTAGCAGATATTGCAGAACAGTTTCTACAATTATGTTCCTTTTTTCACGAAACTATATTAAAACAAATATATGCAGTTTATTTTCACTCCTACTTTACTGTCGGACCTCCCAGAAAATTAGTATTCGAAAGTCAGATAAGGCTAACCACACTTAACTTAAAATAGTAATAAAATGAAAAAAGAAAAAAAGTATTAAAAAAATATTGATAGTTTTCCTTACAAATTTCTCCTTAGTGCCATTAGTGTAACTTTCATTGATAAGTAATACAATGTCTGTAAAACATACCAAATGTGTAGTTATCACTTTGTCGAAAGTATAATGGTAATCGAAATGATGTCCTGTACTACGTCAGGAATATGACAGTTATTTTTCCATTCATTTGAAGTGCTTGAGCTTTGACTATGGCAATCGATTTGAGACATTTTGTGTGTAATTTTCCTCGGAGTTCGGTATTTTTGTGATTTCAATTTTCAAAAGCTTTATCATTGTTTGTCATTACGCAATTCATTGCACCAAACGATGACATATTCTATCTTATGCTGTTGTGTGTGGAAAATGTTAGAATCAGCGATGGAGACCTACAGGAATTACATATTCTTTTTAAGAAAATTGCAACCGTAACCAACAATATACACGTTCTAAAGATATCACGCACATAGAGTAATATAGAACACAAAATATTTGTCTATAATGGTCATTTACATATACTATTCGAATATCAATCTACAGATTACCTAGATTAATAACACAAACTAAGTACTATATATACCATGGTTTTTACGAGTTAACATATTTAAACAAACGAATCCGAAGGATGAGTTTGTTTAAATATGTTAATGAGTAAAACACATGGTATATAAAATTTGTAATATAAATAAAATGATTGACAGCTTCAACATTGTTCAAGACATTCAACTAATATTGGAAATTGATCACATTACAGTTTTATCCAATGAAATGGAAGCTCGCGCAAGTCACTTTTGCGCTTCGTGTATGATCGTCTGTGTATTTCATGTAATAGAACCCCTGAATTTGCAGAAAGAAAGAAAATGATTTTTTTTTATTTTTCCGCCCCGTGTATGATTGTATCCACAGGTAATTTCATAATGACATCAGCCTGAGGTAAACAAAAATGTCGGATCCAGTGACAAGGATTAAATAATTATTCTAATGGCGGTAAGAATTGTTTTTTTTTTCTTTGTTTTCAATGTATATCATATAAATTAATGATAGTTTACAGAATTTTCATCTAATTGAAAAGCTTTTCTTCCGTTTTTTTATTAATTCGATTATTAGTTTATTTATTAAAACACAATTTTAATGATAAAACAATGTTTTTAAACAGTGGCGGATCCAGGGGCGTAGATAGTGTACGTCCCCTAATTGATCGCCCAAAAAATCATGTTTTTTTCATAGATATTTGTAGCCGGTATTTATTCCTTTTTCTATAGGTACCCCCTTTTTAAATCAACATTTAATTGAATTTTCGCAATGGAAAAATAATAGCTTTACATTTTATATTTTTCAAAACTGAAAGAAAGATATTTACTAATTGTTTTCAAAATTAATGGAGTTCGTAACAAACCTATGTAGTTTGAAAAAGGTTTCTTAAAATGTGGTACACATAATTTATTGCTTTTTCTTATAAAATGAAAACAAATGAAGATCTTGACCTTTAAGTACGTTTTCCAGTTTCCTAAATATTTTAGAGGCGGATACATTTAAAAAAAAAAGGTGGAGCTTCAGTCATGGAATAACATGAAAATGAATATGTTATACCATGGCTGAAGCTCCTTCTTTTTTCCTTTGGATTCTAGTTGAGTTGCATATTTAATTAGCAAAGTATGGTACAACATAAATGTGTATATAATATACCATGGTTTTCTCTCACCACACTTTTTAAGCAAATTATTTAATAAAAACATCAAAGGAAAAAATCCAATTTATGTTACAATGTATAATATAGAAATCGATACTGTATGACACATGGAGTTTTTAAATTCAATGTGATCAGAATGTTTTGCAATTTTCTAAACGATTAGAGAAAAGCCTTTTGTTAAACCGGACAAATGTCACATTTCTCAATATTACACGAGAACAGTTTGTGCATAGAGTCATGTTGTTCCTAGCTACAAACTAGAAATTAACTCATTTATTAAAAGCCAAATAACAACAACACTAAACTCCAAAAAAATTCAAAACGAAATAGCCATTATCCAATGTCGAAATCAAAGAAACATAAACTCTTACATTGCTACTTGGTACAGGCATTGCCTCGTGTAGAAAACGATGGATTGAACCTGGTTTCATAGCTAGCAAAACCTCTCACTTGTATGACAGTTACATAGATTGCATTATATTGACATTAATTTGTGAGAAAACAAACAGACAAATCTAAATTTATTGTAACTAAAAGGTTTTTTTCATTTACAATCTTAAAACTTTGACTTTTGGGTAGGTATTCAGATGTCTTAAGCAATCATACCCCATCTTTTTCATGTAAAAAAAGCAAACAACAACAAACCAGATGACTCGACATGGCACATATGTGAAATATGGGACTGTACACAATGTCCCCCTTGGCCTATTTACCTCGTGTGTTGTTGAAATAAAGCACATACTAAAAACATGCCGTTACCACAAATTTCTTATGTATCATATACTAGACTGAGTAGTCAATTATTTGTATAATTTTGGCTGTATCTGTAGAAAATCATTGAAAACGGAATATAGTATCCTTTTATTTACGTTGAATGTGTGTATCTAGCACAAAAAAACTAGAAACAATCTGTAACAAATCATACATATATTTTATAGGTTATTAATTTAAAACTATAGTCAGTTCTTTTAATATCGTCTTTGTTGGTTTTTACATTGAATTTGTTATCTATTATTTAAATCATAACTAAAAGGTAAAATAAAAAAAATACTGATCTTATATGCTTTGTGGGACTTTTCCGTTGGAATTAGAACTTGGGCGTTATCGTGGTATCCCGTCAAATAGACGTTTTTGTAAAGTCTGCAATGACAATGTATCCGTTGAGGACGAAAAACATTTTTTAGTTAAATGTCCTTTATATTTGTGTGAAAGAAACAATGCCTTCACTGACTTTCAGCAACGTAACAACATAGACTTTTCCGTTCTTTCTGATGACGAAATACTCATTAAATTGCTAACTACAGACTGTAAACTAGTGTCAAACTATATATTCAATATTTCAAAAATCAGAACTCAGTTACTTTCTCATTGTGATATTTAAATAATCTTGTTTTAAAATGATCTTGAAGTATTAATTTCATATCTTCTATATTAGCGCAAATTATAGATATTAATTGACAGTGCTTCGTAAGCCTTTGAAGGCTGGCTGATTGACGTTGTATTAATGTATGTAAAATAGTTGTTATATCAGGTTGCACTATAAATAAAATTATATATATATATATAGGAAAATCTATTCGGGAAGTCCATAATCACATGGCAAAATCAAATAACAAAACATATGAAAAACATCTAAATACGTATTCTTGCAAAGTTGTGGAAACAAATGGTCCTGCATGCAGTCGTATCTATAGTTTGGCATTGTACAATGTCATCCTTTTCTCCTACTGTGTATGCCGTCTTTGGGGGAACATTGGTTGATAGTAAACATGAGGAAATACATTATGTATTCATGTAAGGTAAACTTCTTTGTTTTGTGTGCTGTTAAGCTTAGTTTCGATCGGATTAGTCTGACTCTTCCTTTTCAAGTAAATATAACATTTTGTTCCTATGTTGTGCTGTTAAATCAGTATATTATACACGTTGGAAAAAAAAATGAAAGCCTATATACATGATAATCAGTTCGTCTAAGTATCTAACAGCCACGAAGACAAGAACACAATAGAGGAAGTGTTAACACATACATACCCACATATGAAAACATTACTATATTGGAAGATACAAGCCACTTGCAAATATTTAAACAAACATAAAGCATAAGGGACATATGTATTATATACAAAATTATAGGAATCATCAATAGCTTCTGAAATATTATCCGAACTTATCTTTTTTAAAGGCCCCGTTGACCAAGGCTAATTTACTACCTGAATGAAAATGAAAACAAATGATTATGTAAAGTATTGAACATATCATATCAAACACATAGAAAGTAATTCTATCGTGACCGATTTGCCAATATGACTTAAAAAAAGGGCGGTCCTGTAGATTACAACTGATTCTCACAAGAATCGATGATAAAGAGAAAATAGATTTTATCCTTTGAGACTTGTCAACGGTCTTTGACAAAGTCCCACATGAGCAATTATTGTATAAGATCGATCATTATGGCACAAGGAGGACAAGAAGAAAATTACTGACAAACTTCCTTGAAGGAAAAAAGCAATGTGTACATCTAGAAGGAAAATCATTTGAAAGTTAGCCGGTGCAGTCTTGAGTCCGAAAGGAGCGTGCTTAGTCCTGTAACGACACAGTGTATATTCGTCATGTTTTTTACAGTAGTACACGTAAAACTGATTGCCACACATTTATAGTCAATAACAACAACCGTAAGGGGGCACACAGAATGATTCTTCATTTATTGTGCTAGCATATTAACAAAGAACAGCAGTATATCATAATTCGTTTTTCCCAGAGTATAAAATGGACTGTGCACAACAAAGGAAGACGAATGGATGGATACGCATAACCATTGCTGAAAGCAAGTTATGATAAGTCTTGGAAAAAAACATTGCGTTTGAAAAATATTCTGTTTATTTATCCTTAAAAAAGTATAGCGCGAGAAAGGACTAGAGACAGGCTGTTAACACTCAACAAGTTAAGATTAACTAAGTCTTGTTTGTTAATACATGTATTATAATACAGATAGTTTTGCTTACAATAAACTTGCCGTTTTGGATTCCATTGCGTTGGTATACGTGACACAAGTTCGTTTTATAATAATTGAGATTAACGTCAATGCATACAGTGTTGCTGCAGTATTTTTTAATATGCAGTTTTTGCTGACCTTACATAGAATATTAACCTGAACTGAAGAATTATTTGCATGAATCACTGCCACACCTAAGAAGTTTAGGCGCGCAAATTAATTGTTGTTTTCCTTATCATGTTAGGCTGATTACCTTTTACACGTTACTTTACGTCTAATTGTTAATATGAAAGGAACAAAGTATGTAATTTTTATTGAGTTGTTTCCCCAATTCATGTTTACATTTGATATATTTTCATTAGTAAGATTGTTTGTCAATATACTGTGGAGGCATCTGTTTCAATAAATCCCCAATTTAAAGATTTCGGATGTCGTCACAGGGATAAACTTCATGCAAGTACTTTAAAACTAAATGCGTTGCAATTTTTTTGTCATTTTCAATTTTGTGACCGGGCATTCATTATTGTGGAGGCAATACTCTTAATAAAGTAACATGGTAAGAATATATTATTACTCCTTAGCTAAAATACGACCATCTTTCTAATTAACAAATGATGAAGATAAAATATAAGTGATATTCAAAATGATATAAAATTGTAAGAAAATAGCTAAAATCAAAATAATTCTAATAAACTAGAAAAAGATTGCATTTAGGAAATTTTAACATAACTTTTAAGAGACTTTTTTATTAATTTTTTTCGGAAACAAAGGATTTTTGTATCATAGGAATAGATAACCTTAATCGTATTTTGGGGATTTTGGGTCCTTAATGTTGTTCAACTTTATACTTGTTTGGCTATTTAATTATTTCGATCTGAGCGTTACTGGTGGGTCTAAAGTAGACGAAAAACGTGTCTGGCGTATCAAATTATAATTCTGGTACCTTTGATAACTATTTAAAATTGAACGGACAGAAACGTCTTGTTTTTTGTCAGTTCATATTTTTTTTAAATTTTTTTTATGAAATGCAGTTGAGGATTATATTATATCATTTTCAAAACTTACTTTAAATTTTAAAGTATTTATTTAAATCAGTTAAAAAGATACTTATGCTTAAGACGAAATGTGAAAAAAGCCTTATTTTGTTATCGGAAGACAATTCTTCAGATAACAAACTTTATTACAATACTTGTGTAATTATCTTAAATTATATCGTAAGAACATATAATTCATGTGTACTATTTTTCCTGATTTTTCCTTTTAGCAGGTTCCACATATGATATTGATACTGGTAGTGTGTGTTGTTTCAGTTCAATCAAACACTTACCATCCCCCACCTCGCCATTTCGTACCACGTGTGCCACCTCCACATCTTCTTCCTCCTCACCTCCAACATCTTCTCCCTCCCCATCTCCAACAAGGGCCACCTCACAATTCTCTGCCTCCCCATCTCCAACCAGTAGCGCCTCATCATCCTCTTCCTCCTCATCTTCTTCCTCCCCATCTACAACAGGTGCCACCTCACCATCAACTGCCTCCCCATCTTCAACCATTACCTCCTCACAAGCTTCTCCCTCCTCATCTACAACAATTACCTCTTCATCACCCTCTTCCTCCCCACCTCCAACCAGTTCCACCTCACCATGACCAACCCTTACCGCCTCACCAGTATCTGCGACACCCACAACCCGTCAAAGCTCCACAGCCTGTAGGTCGATGTGTTCCACCAAGAGATGAAACCGTTACAAAATTGAGTGATGTCCAGCTAGTCGGAAAATATCCTGCGTATGTACTGATATGCCTTTGTTTCAACTTACACAGCAAACTGGGAAAATGAAAACACAAACCCAGACATATAATTCAACTGTTTTCTGTGTGTGCTTGTATTAGATTTGACTCATATATATTAAGATATGTTACAAATACGTTTACGTACAATAATCTAAAAGTAGGGATAAAAAGTTTTGATTGATCAATTGACCTAAGATCTCTAATGTTTGTCTCGAGATTCCGAAGTGTCTTGGGTCTGACTATTTGCATTTTACTGTTTATCCAATAACAACATGGTATATATATTTGTAAATAGCGATAAAGACTGTTCGGCTTGAATTCTGAATATTGTGTCATGTTTTCTAGCAGACTTTATATAATTGAAGTATTGTTAAACACGTCCACCCATTTGTCAGAACATAAAAAAACTGTTTTATCTATGATCCTTCATCTGTTGCAGTTTGATAGGCAAAATTATAATACATAAAAAACAAATTTGATCGAATGGAGCAACTTAATGTGAAAATATACCTGAGGGAAGTTAACTCTTTAAAAGTCAACTGTTGTGAACGTTTTAATCAAATATTCTATAATTCAAGAGGAATCAAGCTTCACAATTATCAAAATTAGTGTAAAACTTTGTCGAACTGCAATTTCAAAAAAAAAATCTAGTAAATGATATGGTTTAAATTTGCTGCAGTTTTATATTTTTTGCAATATTTTGTAAAAATTAAACGAATATTAAACAAGCCAAATCTTTTTTAGTCACGGTGTTGGTACGACTTAGATTGGAGTGGAAGATTAATCTACATTTTAAACTTCAATTTCTAAAATTGTTTGACATTGATGATAAATGAATACTTTATTCAAATTTACACAATATACATGCATATATATTTAGAATAACAGTTTTTCTCTGATTTTAGTACCGATATTTCAAGATATTTGCGAAAGTCCAGTAGACATTTCAACAGACACGTGTCACAAGCAAGACGAACAGCTTCATGTCACTGTAATCGACACAAAGCCAAGTAAGTAATCATAATACTTATACATGTACATAAAATTATATTCTACATACTTTGTTATTTTTAATTTCACAAATAGGTGTTTGTGTTACAGTATGCTTGACAAAATACGCCGGAAAATAAATAATAAAAAACAAAAAATGGAGAAGCCCTACGTTTTATAAATATGAGCTGTTGGGATGTATAGCACGACGGGCCAAATTACTAAAAAAAAAGTTTGGGAAAAATAAAATGAAAATGGGCACGTGGTTTGTACAATATCAGTATTTGTTATAAATTTGTCCACATAATTTGAGAAACAAGTAATACTCTAGCACATTTTCATGATTAAACACTGAAAACATATGTAGTTATGTAAAGAGAAGTTCCTTGCAATCGCGATTTCTAAAGCTATATTTGGTCAAGTTTAGAAAAATATTTTTGATAAAAACTATTTTAATGGACGCTTTTTGAACATAGAATAAATAATATTACATAACATATTTTAAAAATTTTGCAAACTAGATACTCATAATGAAGAGTTATAATTGCATCAATCGGCTTCGTTGGACGAATGGTCTAACTCATCAAACTACTAGATAAAAAGACTGTCAATACTGACGTGATGATTTCGAATCATGCAAGTGATAGGCAGGTGCATTAAGAACTAGGCTATCTCAATTCAATATAGCTAGGATAGTCAGTTTTTTCTAACGAAGGTCGGTGGTTTCTCCAACTTCTTTCACTAACAAAAACTTAGTCATATTTTTTTTCCGCGCATGTACGACAAGGATTAAATGAAATTTATTTAATACAGCTGTTATTTAATTATACCTGATATCAGTTTTTTATATATTTCAGGTCTTCTCATGGTTCATATGGTGCACCACCACCTCCTCCCCAACACACGTCTACACAATGGATTGATACCTGTCCTGCTGTTCAAAATCTATTCTTTTTCCCCAAATCCACTGAATTCCACGGACATCATTGTTGGATCTTACGACCATGGGTTAGACAATCAGGTGGATGTCCATTCGTTGGTTGTCAGTAAGTATGTCGGGTAACATATTCTCACTACACTTAACTCTACGTTTAATTGTAGCGCTTTTAATCAGGGGAGAAAACTAACATATGTGATAGTTTGGAAGGCACATTTGATAATGAACGTGAGGCGGGAAACAATAAAGGGAAATAACCAATCAATAACTATACGTGTACATACGACCTATGGAGTAAGAGAAATATTACAAATCAATTCAGGTAACAATCAATACAATACACTGTCCGGTAGTTTATAAACATTACTTGCTTACAAAAGTCTGGTATGCAGATGGTCAATAAAAAAACTACTCACCAAAGTCCGAAAGACAACAAGTGTTTAGATATCAAATGAACATCTGACCATTAAAAACATAGAAAACCACTAAAGTATAGAAATTAGTTCTCAGTCAAAAACTTATAAGTTACATCTAACAACAGAAAAATTGACTCTAAAGGTTTTGCAAGTTGTTAGTTGTTGTTGTTTTTTCTCCTTTTTGGAAAGGGGGGGGGGGAGTGTTTACACGGAAACAGGGGAATTGTATATGTCTTCATGACACGAAACTCAGACCAAATGGTAAAGCGTTTCCTTCAAATATTGTTGGCTGTTTGTTCTTTGAACTGATCATAATGACGGTTTACATATTGCGTTACGTAAATCCTTATATTTAGTTTCAATATTTCACCATAATTGCAATTGTTGGATGTTTTTATTAAATGAGCACGGAGCAATATAGCAACACCTCACCGAACGTTAAACACAGTCGTTCATACATCCAATTAAAACCAGCGAATAAACATCAGTATATATGTTAATTATGTACATTGTAACTTGTGAACATGAATTAACTACGTAGTCTGGCCAGGTCTGGGGATTTTATAGTTTACTTTGCATAAACTGGGGAACATTAATGTGACTTTTTGATTATTTTACAGACAAAGGAGTTGTCTTGGAGTGACAGCTGTATCAGAACATGTCTTCCCCGGAATAAAGGCTTGCAGGCAAACTAATTTCAAGACCATGGTTTATTATATTTGGTGTCCAAAACTTGGTCAGTTAATTCGTCAATATAAACGTCTACCACAATGCTGTTCCTGTATGGTTCTGAGATGTTAGACAAAGTACTATCAGTATTAATAAAGAGAATTGTCGTAATGGTTTTTATATTTTATCTTGCATTTATTTAATCCAGTACCTTGATAGCTTAATGTACAGATGCATATAAAGTATGCTTTTTAAGGTGTTAATCTAAACAAATGAAAAGTTACAGACTGAACTAGTTAATTCTCAAAATGAACAAAGAAACTATAATCATACCACCGTCGACAAAAAGTGTATCAGGACATACAGGAAGTGACAAATAAAATAAAAAAACAAATTCTAGGAGAAAACACTAGATGTACCACTTTAAATGCTTCGGAAGCGTAGAAGCGTAACACATACTTTTTTTTATGTTTCTTCATATATTTTGCGATATAACGCAAACCTTTGCGAAATATAAAAAAAAGCAAACATGCATGTATGCGATATAACACAAACCTTTGCGAAATTCCACAAACTCCATTATAAACTGCAAGAACAATAATTACCTTTCTACAAATCTGCGATTGCTTAATGCAAATCATACAGTTCTGTCATCTGTTGTGTATGAAAGTGTGAGCTTTATTGAAGATAAAATGTATGTATGTATTTAAAAAAAATAATTTAGTATTTAATTTATTGTTTGTTAGCTTTATGGTGGTTTCAATTAGATTTCGGTTATTTCTTATTGATAAATGACAAGTTCGACTGTGTTATGTGTTATAAATGTTACTGCTCTATCATGAAATGCCATTCGACTCAACTCGGCCGATTCCGTACCCTCATAGAATGAGAGTAGCGGATCTATCGAGGATTGCCGAGTGCATAAATTATAAAATCAAATAAAGGGAAACCACTCTATTCCCCTTTTTTCAAAATATTACAAAGGAACAATTAAACTTAGACCGTTAGATAAGGTCGTTAGTTTTTTGAAAGGTTTAACATTGTCACTAAGGGACCTTTTGTAGCTGACTTTGTGGTATGGGCTTTGCTCATTGTTGAAGGCCTATAGTTGGTAATTTCTGTGTCATTTTGGTCTCTTGTGGAGAGTTGTCTCGCTAATGTTGGCAATCATACCACATATTTTTCTTTTCTTTTTTTTTCTTTCTTTTTTTTTTTATATTAAACGATATTATGTTATCACAACAAAATGTGAATTACTGAACACATATGTTGGGGTTTGACGGGAAAAGTTGTCGTTAATATTAGCTAAAAACCTCGATGACATTGAAAAACTAGAAAATGAAGGGATCGATAACAAACGAAGTGTACCATATAACATGATTACGCACATAAATATTTTCGTTTTGTTCTTGAAATGTTTGCGTCTTCAATTACACAAAGCATGCAAAATTTAACAACTTTAATACATCATTTAATTATAAATAGTCAATTGTCTATGACATTAAAATGGCAAGTGTTAGTACACCAAAAACAAGAACAATCATGATGATACTGAGACAAAACGCTCTTCTTCGAAGACTCTGTATTGTTTTGATGTAGTCGTTTAAATTTTCTGTCTGTAACAAAATAAACATATTTTCATTAAAAAAAATCATCGATTTAGAATTTCGATATTGTAATTAAAACATACACTTTTTGAAATTATGTCTGCACCTGTCCTAATTCAGGAATCTGATGTACAGTAGTTGTCGTCTGTTTATTTAGTTCATACGTGTTTCTCGTTTCTCGATTTTATATATATTAGACCGTTGGTTTTCTCGTTTGAATGGTTTTACACTATTATTTTTTATGGCCCTTTATAGCTTGCTGTTTGGTGTTGAAGACCGTACCTTGACCTACATGTATAATGGTTTACTTTAATAAATTGTTACCTGGATATGGAGAGCTGTCTCATTGGCACTCTTACCATATCTTCATATATATCTATACGTTTTGAAATTTGTTTTCAATTTGAACATAACGTACATAGAGCTGCCGTTCTCCGAATAAAATTTAAAAAAAACACCGTTAAAATACAAATAAGTCATGTTACACCATTCTTGGCGGATCTTGTTTACTTTTTTAATCTCAGACACATACTATATATATAATGCCATAACAATAAACCATACATGTAAATATCAACTGCAAGAAAGTTGCGTGCCGTGACGTGTATTTCTTATTTTTTACAACAAAAACAAGCTATGATCGTCTAGTCAGTTTGTCTAAACTGATTATTGGAAACTTAATTATAGAACTGCGATCAAATTATAATTGTAGAATGGTCGGATGTTGCTTAATTATCTGCTTAAAAATAGCATGGCATATCTTACAATATCTAATGTAACTGACATTTTTAATGTCGTTTGTCGGGCGGCTGGCGCGAGTATGTGTGTGTGTTTGTTTGTGTGTTAGTTTTCATGTATAAATCATGGTAAATAAGAAAACAATAACAACCTGATTGACTACAACTGATGGAACAGCTACAACTTGGCTAGTAGCCGGGTTAAAACGCATGTCAACAGTTGGTCTTGGTTGTACACAGGGTTGATATACCGGTCTCTGTCCAGCAGCATAACCAGAATAATTATAGTTTTGATAGCTATGGACTTGACTTGGCATAATTCCTTGGTACTGATAAACACCATTCGAAAACCCCGTCTGGAAAGGTCTATGAACTATACATTTCTCCATGTGTGGTTTCCATCCACATGATTGACATGTATAAATAGTTGCAATGAATGGTTCGTTTTCATCTGACTGTTCGTCGGATATTTCGTATTCGTCACCAAAATCTGACGTTGCGTCAGCATCAGCAGGATGACCGGAATGTTGCGGACTGCTTCGTACATTTCCGTCCATTGCAGGCCTAGGGAGTATAGATTCAGTTATATCTAGTGTTTTATCTGTACCATTAGATTTAATGTCCATTTGTTCGTTTTCTGATTTCAAATATTTCTCAGTTCTCTGCTGATTTTGTTCCGGTTTTCCAGACTGTAATGAGTCATTATCCGATGCATTATCATTGCTGTCAGGTGGAAAAGATGTGCCACATTTGGAAACATTGTCTCGATTCTGAGTGTCATCAGACAATGCAGTATCATGTGTGGATTTCGTGTTTTCATTTTCTGTTTTATCTCGCTTTGCTTGTTCCTGTTCGTCAACATCTTGGCCCAGTTGATTCTCCATTTAACTATCACAAAGCTAGAAAATGGAGTAAAAAATATTAATTCAATTTTACTTAGAATCTATGCATATTGTTGATGTTAGTTTTGGAAAGTAGACATTAATCAAAGTTGACTATTACCTTTGAAGCACATATCTTAAGCAACATGACCTATTATAAACTTACTACACACATTTACGAGTGATGCCAAACATGTAGAAGGTTAACTTTTCTTGAGACAGTAATTTAATCAAATTTCAAGACATAAAAGACAATCATTTTCCGCAAATAATGCTCAATGCTCTTTTATGGTATATTCTTTACCAAGAATAATAATATCGGCATTCACCTCTAAAGCTAACAAACATTTAAACATACTTATTTAGAAAGGATTTTACTGGTAGTTACAATACAGTGTACATTGACAATGACATATTTTGGTATTGGTGTTGATTTTCTTATAAGGTCTTTGCATCGGAACTACACACATTTATTCTAAAAAAAAAAGTTTGTTTGCATGGTATGGGTTATTTTCCTCTCATATATTTTATGATGATGTGATACTACCTCCAACGTGAATGATTGTGCTTGATTTTTATATGATGAATATATAATCTTTCAATCAGTTTAATTGAAGTCTTGAGCTGGAATGTCAATAGCAGACTATTCTGCTGCTAGGAGGTCTTTGTCTGTTTATGAGTCATTGTCATTTTGTAGTTTCTTTTGTAAACTATTCTGACATCGGAATCGGCCTTTTTTTAAACTGAGCTTTACTGTGCGTATTGCCGTGTGTTTCTTTATTCTAAATTGGCTAGATGTACATGTATAGGGGAGGGTTAAGATCTCACAAATATAAAAAAGAAGATGTTGTATAATTGTCAATAAGACAACTCTCCACAAGAGACTAAATGACACAGATAATAAACAACTATAGGTCACCGTTGGACCTTCAACAATGAGCAAAGCCTTTACTACATAGTCAGCTATAAAAGGCCCCGGAATGACAATGTAAAATATTTCAAACGAGAAAACTAACGGCCCAATTTATATACAACAATTGAACGAAAAACAAATATGTAACCCATAAACAAACGACAACCACTTAGTTACAGGCTCCTGACTTGGGTCAGGCACATACATATAGAATGAGCCTGGGTTAAACATGATAGCGGGATCACAACCCTCCTCTTACCTGGGACAGTGGTATAACAGTACAACATAAGAACGAACTATAAAAATCAGTTGAAAAAGGCTTAAGTCCTGAGATGGACAAAAATACAAGTGGACGTAGACACGTACTTGTACATCCTAACAACAAAAAGACACTATGTTCAGATCAGAGAGTACTCGCAGTTTACTGACAGCTAGACGTGCAAAGCCTCCAAAACATGTTTTAACCACACCGCATTGTCGCGCCTGTCCCCAGTCAGAAGCATCTAGCATGATTTAGTCTTGTAAGTTTTTATTTTTATTTTAGTTAATGTAAATGTGTGATTTTCTCTATACACTGAAGACTGGTGGTCTTCGGCTGTTACTGTATCTGCTCGTGCTGTTGTCTTTTTCATAATTATTACCAGTTTCCATAATGATTCTTAATTTCATCAAAGATTCTTCAGTTTGTCAGTACGTCGCATTTTAAAAGTGAAAATGATATTTTCAAATAAACGAGTCTTTTACTCATATTATATATATTCTCATGATAATTGAAGATCTTAATTATTATGTTATGCGCGAATCAAAACAATAATTGCGTATAAAACAAAAAATCATATTGGGGAAAAACAAATTCATCACTATCTTCAAAAGAAATACTAATGTTTTTTTACAATTTAATGAGCTGAAAAAGTAAATCTTATTTGATGTTTTGTTTATAATTCGCAATTATTCTCGTCATTATCTTTAAGTTAATAATTGAGTGTTGACATAAATCGCTTCAACGGCAAAAGAAATTTCTGCAAAATCGATATCAAGCGTGTTAATGTATCTTTTTTTGTGTGTTTTCATCAACTGCGTGTTCATTAATAAAACTTAGCCATGCATGAATCGGAGCCAATGCAAAATTTTGTATTCCACAAAAAAGTGTATTCAACTTTCCGATATATGTAATTATCGGTTTTATCATGAAATATTTGCAACTTAACATTATAAAATATTAATGATTTTAATTGTTACGTTTAGACTTTGTTTACATGCTGGAATTTCAAATCGAAAATTCTCGATCGATATTAAAATGAAACCTTATAAAATATGTAAATCCAGATAAAACATTTTACATTATCTATAATACTCATTCATATAACATTTTCCGTAAGATGTTTTAAGAGAAAATACATGATCCTAACAATGTATTATATACTGTCAACTTTTAAAGTAAAATATTATAATTATCTGCTAATTACCTACCTGTCTCGCTCCTGTCCCTCGACCTAGGAGTATATCATCTGACATCATTTAGAACATCAACTATTCATGTTGATATTGTATTTCAAGAACCGTGAACCGGAAAAAATAAACAATATCATAATATAGAGGAATTTGATAGAAATATCGGCAATCAATACTGGCAACGGAATTATCAAAGGGAGACAAGCTAACTCCAATGAAGCGATGTGTAATTCCATAACGACTTCATGTTATGTTAATTAATGATCTAGCATACAAGTTTAAGGCTTAACAAAATTTGATTGATTAATTCATTTGACTGCAGACTGTTTCATATAAGGTCCAGTGGCAAATATGTCATGTATGTTTGGGACGATAAATGTAAAATTATAAGAGTGAATGTTCTAAAAAATCTATTTGAAATATCTATCAATTTACATATCCATGCATCAATATTTACTAATAAATTGATAAATTGTTCAAATACAATACAACTGAAAAACATTTTTTAATGTTAGGTGTAAATAGGTACCAGGGGTGAGGCTTATGATTTGATACGTCAGACGCGCGTTATGTCTGCATAAGACTCACCAGTGACGCTCAGATAAAAAAGTTAGAAAGCCAAACAAGCATAAAGTTGATGAGCATCGAGGACCCAAATTCCAAAATTGTTTCTATATTGCTGTTTTATATAAAAGAAGAATAGAATGGTATGATTGCCAATGAGACAACTTGCAACAAAAGACCAAATAACATAGAAGTTAATAACTATAGGTTATCATACAGCGTTCAACAATGTGCACCACCCATTCTGCATTTTCATCTATAAAAGTTCCCGATTTATCAAATGTAAAACATGCATATCTGCATGTCTAGTAATAAATTTAGGTAAATGTTAAATTGTGCTGAATTGGGATCTGTTAAAGTGTCTGTTCAAGTATATTACGGCCTTTGGCATGGCATCTTACATTCTAAGCTTGTTTTAATAGGTACATGTATCTTTATTTTGAGTTGTCGGATATATTTTCCACTACCTGCATTTATAACGAATTTTCAAGACAATCACAATTTTGCAGGTACGCAAATTAGATTATTGCCGGTTTTTACTTAATATTTGCATTGACACGCTGCCAATAAAATACGAATGTCATTAAAAAATACTTGCATCTTCGAAGTATTGCATCTGAAGACAGGCATTCTATTGAGATGTACATTGTAATATCCTGTCTCATTTAGTCCTGCATATAATATACTGCAAAGGGCTATATGCCTCAATAGCAGATCGATAGCCAGTCCTGTCTATATATAGTACTAAATACTTACGAATATCCGTCGCAGTCATCTACATGTAGCTCTGAACCTCTGTAGGTCGTACCACACTCTATTGTGAAAGAATAGAATGCAATATCGGTCAAGATGCAAAACTGATTATTATTTGGAAATGCTATACTTTTAAGGCATATTTATGAAAGAAGATCAGTAACATGTTAGTAAAATTAATAAAAGATATATAGGAAGATGTGGTGTGAGTGCCAATGAGACAACTCTCCATCCAAATAACAATTTATAAAAGTAAACCATTATAGATCAATGTACGGCCTTCAACACAGAGCCTTGGCTTACACCGAACAACACGCTATAAAGGGCCCCAAAAATTACTAGTGTAAAACCATTCAAACGTAAATCCAACGGTCTCCAAACAAAATCTGAACAACACGGACCAAAGAAAGACGACTAAATTAACAGTTCAATTCCTACTAGAGGTAAAATAGTACGGTGACCAAGTAAGGTAAAGTCGCTTATTTTAGGAGTTTAATTGTCATTCGGACTATACGGCTATAAATCACAATATTTGTAGTTCAAAGGTTAAGCTAAACATTTTGACTTGTCGTCAAAAAATCGTATGGTGCAATTTTTGTAAAATGGGCTTTAAGTACGTTAGTTTACTTTGAAAAAAAAATAGACTTTGAAAAGTTTTGAGGCCTACATTACAAAAGAACATCCTTGATTTGATTTCTGATATCATATACATTGTTGTAACACCTTATTTTAACGATTTCACATAAAGTTAAGCAAAATTAATCCGTTATTAAAGAGTTTTTGTAAAAATTTAACAATACGAATATTTTGCATTTAATAGAGTACGTTTCATTTCAATTTCATCTTTTGTTTTTACGTAAAATTTGTAAATTTATCAACATTTATATCATATTTCACACCTTTATTAATCAATAATATAAAATTCATTTATCTCAAAAACATAATGTCAGCAATGAAGTCAGACACAAGGCCTAACGCGCATATGACGGAGCTATTCGAAGCTCATATACAGCCTCTTATATAGATACATATAAGCAATGTGGGGGTGCTGTATCACTTACATTCAAATACTTGGATATGTTCCTTGAAGCCGTAGACATTTTACTGCCAAATGTAAGAGCAGAACGATATGGTAATTATTTGACATCGTCTTCTCAAATATAACCATATGTTTTGGTAACCAAATGTAACTATTATTGAAGGTGGATGCCAGTTTACATATTCGATATGCTACCACTTTTTTGAGAATATTTGATCACCTTTTATAGATGGAGACTTTGCTATTACACAGACTCTTGGATATTTTTAAGGTATATGGACCGACATGACAACATAAAAGACCGTTATAAAAACATCAAGGGAATCAGGTGTCAATGTAGGCATAACAAACAGAAGTCTGCGCTTATAAGATGGAGCTTTAGTAGTCATTTCCTATAATCTTTTAGTCGTGTAATGCTGGAAGTGGCTGGAATTGCTGCAAAAATGCAAAATTCATACGAGGAAACAAAACCAACAACAATAAAAGAGATAAGAACATGGTATTGTCACTGTGAACCATCTAAATGCACAATGACTGATCCCTTACATGTGGAATCCCACCCTCCATGTCTTATCAATATCTTTTCTGGAATGCATGCTACAAGAGATATTTAAAATTCTTTGCTCACAGCTCTCGAGGAAATCTAACATGACTAGACATTTTATCACTAGTGCTCTTTCTTTAATAGGCCAGTCAAAAAGTTTTTATATTCAAATATCAAAGTCAAAACTAAAAATGTGTGAAAACAAGACAACACAGGCAAACTTAAATGTAAATCGGGGGGGGGGGGGGGGGGGGGGGGGAAATTTCAGGCTACATGATTCTTAACTTGTATTTAGACGTGCACTGATTTGGTAACCTGTAGAAATGATGTTACATTAGGAAATGTGTTGTCATACCCCGTAGGTCCCATTCCAATATTCCTTTGTCACGATGTCGGCACCTTGGGAAAATCCCGCAAGTCTGATTTGGTGAAGCAATTAGAATATGAGGCCTTTTGTGCACTTTCCCTACCTTCCTTTGTACCATCACTCACAATTTACATTAGATCTTATGGCATTGGTTCAATGTATTGATGTTAAGAAAAGTAAAATATTCGGTGACTTTGCAGTTAACTATTAAAAAATAAGTCCCAATGCTTTTCTATATAGCGCACATAGTAGTGGATGTTAAGACCGCTACGACATGAACAACTCCATAACGTCTGCTGAAAGATTGAAAGGAGATGTATTCCTGACTGGAAGAATTTTTTTTCTGTTAAAGTAAACACACAGGCTCTCCTTAATTTCTTTGGTAGGATTATTCTTCAAAACTTTGACAAATTCCCTATGATTCCAGCATATTGTAAGCTTTACTTAGCCGGAACGTCTGTAAATCCCGAAATTGTCAAAATTACTGAAACCAACACTTATAATGACTGTCGTAGCTTTTTTAGCACCCAAGAGGTCTAAACACGTATGATACTCAATGACTTAAGCTTAGACACGAAGTTTAGAGAAATGTGAAAGAGCGAGAGAACAATGATCGTACGGACCTCTTACACGAAATAATCCATGTGATTGTTCTATGCTTCCACTACTTCAAACATATGACACATACAAAAAAGTAAAAACACAAAAATACTGAACTCCGAGGAATATTCAAAAAGGAAAATCAAAAGGCCAAACACATCAGACGAATGGATGGCGAGTTGTGGGTGCAGATGGAGAACATTAGCAGAGTAAAGGATTTGCGACGATTTTTACCCATTAACCAATCATGTGCCTGTCTTTCCCCAACAATTTGTAAACTATTGCCTGATGTGCATGCACTTACAGGATTCGACACAACTTCGTCTTTTGTTTGGAGTAGGTAAACAAACTGTCTACAAGACTTTAAAGGAAACGCACGACTTTCTAAGTAGTTTGCAGAGCTTCGGTAAAATTGACAAAAATCAAGTTTTATGTTTGGGCATGAAAGTTAATTTCAAAGCTTTATGCTTCGAAAAATCTCTTTAAATCATTCCATCATTATATTTATGAAATACGCGTCAAGCTTGTCACCAGGAAATATGTAAGTTTAGTCAGGTTACCTCCCTGTGAAGCGGAATTACATGAATGAGCTTTGGCAAAATACGCCTTCGTGATAGTAGGCTTCAGGTCAAAATAATATTTATCATTTATTGCTGATGTTGAATGTAAGCCAGCAAGGTAACTTCAGTAATTTTAACAGAATATGAGTTGAAATTGTTTAATAAAACCAGTGTTTGAAAAACGCCAATTTTCAATATAAATCAACTAACCAATTCCTTTTTTTTTTACATTTCGAGAGAATTCATTGCTAAATAATATGAAAAAATGTCTTTATCAGAAATTTAACCTAAATGGGTGTATATATGTAACACTCAGAAACGTGTCCTTCCCCCCAAACGTGTCCGATTCCCCCAAACGTGTCCACATTGACGTCACTGAACTGCAAAACATGTCTAGTTAAAAACATCGCCAAAGCGTATGATTTGTATAAACGCCCAAATGTGTCCATTTCTCAACAAACCCCCAAACGTGTCCAATCCCAAAAATGTGTCCATATCAAGCGTTATTTGTTTATTGATATTCCATTAATGTATACTAATTTTACCATTTCATTAAAAATATAGATAAGGTACTTTTTAAACCAGCCGAAAAAAACTGGGTAAAAGTGGGGGCGTCATTTCGGCTATGTCGTATGTAAATTGTAAGCAAACATGTTTAGTTAAATTGTACAGTTAACAGATGAATGTGTCCCTTTCTCTGCACATTAAAATTTGTATGTTATCTCTAAATATTGTGAAACACCGGCAACTGGACGATCAACAGTCTAAAGTAAATTTATACAGTACAAATATAAAAAAATAAAAACTTGTAACCTATGTTCTCTCTAAATATGCATGAAATACTTGCAACTGGACAATACGCAATCATCAGTCTAAAAACAATTTAAACAGTATAGAACAGTAAAATCATTAAAACATGTATGTTCTATAAATATGCATGAAATACTTGCAACTGGAAATACGTTATCAACAGTCTAAAGTTAATTTATACAGCAAATGTTAAACTATTTCGCTCTAAATATGCATAGAGTACTTGCAACTTGACAATACGCTATCACTAGTATAAAAAGGGAATTTATACAGTACAAATAAAATTTGCAATTACGGTAACCACTAAATAACCGGCGTTGATCACATAACATTTATATAAATAAAAAGAATCTATAAAACCAATGAATGAAATATTTGGCACTGGACGTTATGGCTCTTGATCGTGTGTCTTTATTGATGCTGGAAACCTAAAATTTATATCTATTAAAAAAAAACGGATAACCAGTTTATGATTTGATGAATTTTTGAAATAAACACAAATTCAGATGGAGAACTATTAACAAAAAAATTTAAAAAATGCTGCTTATCGCCCGCCAGGCAATATTCGGATAAATATAAAAAGCATCATCGGAGTTTATAAGTACAAAATAATTGACAAAGTCACCAATTAATTCAACTCTATAATTAGGTGCAGGATCGCTCTAAATGAGTTTGAAATACTTGCAACTGAACAATAAGCAATTTCAGTCAAAAGTTAATTAACAATTACAGATTAAATTTTGAATTATGATATTAATTAAAAACCTACATTAAATCAACTAAAGCTATTAAATGAAAACTTTGTCACCTGTGTCCCTATCATAATATTGCCGTAAACATTATCAGGGATTTTATTTAGGAGATACATGTATTAACGCTAAAAGACATGAGACGTTCTGGCGTTAAATATTGGACACGTTTTGGCGAATAACATTTATCGGGCACGTTTGTGGGTTATGAATTCGGACACGTTTGGGGAATATTGTACATTTCGGACACGTTTAGGGAGAGAAGACACGTTTGGGAGTGTTACATATATTTTCAAATTTTGAAAATATGGAAGAAAAAAAGAATTTGACCTTTGACCTTATTTTATGCAAAACTGTCACCACAATTCTTTTTGACGACATCGATATTTCAAAAGTACTCATTTTTCCGGATCCAATGATATATAATATAGCCATATAGTATGTTTGACGATTAAATCTAAAAAATGTTGTGTCTGGTCACCGTACTAAAAGTCGTGTTAATTTCAGAGAAAATCATGGAGAAATGTTTTAACTTCAGTTATTTGCGCAGACTTTTCATTTATATATAACCGTAGGATAAATACTCAATAAACTTGATACATGTTTATACATTGTATGAACATAGTAATTATTCATAGATATTTCTGTTAAAATTGAGTTTTTCTGTGCGTATTGCTATATGTTTGTTTGTTTTACATTAACTATAAGTGTAAGGGGAGGATTGAGATCTTGCAAAACATATTAAACCCAGCTGCGTTTGTATGCCTTTATTGTGTTGATGTTTTGTGGTATTTTGTGTCCCAACAATTGTAAAGCGCTATGGCACAATCTAGGAGAGGCTCACGGTAGGTGCCCGGAATCAGAAACGAGAAAGGAAACCAAACTAGAATATCAAGAAACTCGCTATAAGTTTAATAAAGAAAACATTTAAATAAATAAAATACAGTTTTAAAGTACACATTTTGAAGTCGAAGTAAGTTAAAACAATGATAAAATAGTACAAAAAATTCAGGTTACATATCAAATAATAACAATAATAAGTTAATGTTAAAATAAACCTCTGAATTAAAATATTAGTTACTTTTAAACTTTATTTATTTTTCCCAAATAAAATTAAAAGAAAAATAATTTTAAATCTAAAAATTTTCAAAACCAAGAGACTCACCTAGAATATCAAGAAACTCGCTATTTATATCATAGCGGCTTGAGAAGTATATATACTAAGTTTTGCATGTTCTAGTAACCCTTAACTGACTGTAACAAACACAAAATTTGCTGACGAAGGCTGACCGTTGTCCGAACTTTTAAGATGTTTATATAAAACTTTACTAGAAATATAACCGGAGGTCAGTTTGGAAACTGCTGAAGTTTTATTGTACAGACAAGTTCAATAGTTTATAAAAGTGCTTATTTGACATATTTGAAATGTCCTACGCTTGAAAAATGTATAGAACATTTAAACAATAATGTTATGTAAAATAGTTTACAAAGTAGAACTTACATACATTAACTAATAATTACATTAGATGTATGTTTCATTATGATACGTTATTCTAATTGGCTAACAAGCAAACTCGTGATATTCCTTAATCAATTGCATAGCCATTACACAATACAACTTTTCATTCATGATGCCACGAGGTCCCACAATAAAGTGCACAGGTAAATGAAATAAAAACATGATAAATGGCATGTTTTCATGATCCTATAGTTAAAATTGTAATTATAAGTATTGAATGCTTTTTTGTATCTTTATAGGGTTGTAAAAGCGTTGACCGTGCGCACATTTTTAGTATGAAGCGCTTCCGCGCTTCATACAAAATGTACTTCGGTCAACGCTTTTACACCCCAATCAATTTACAAAAAGAGCATTCAATTCTTAATCAAAATAAGATTATTGTTTATCATAACGGTTTTTGTGGCATGCGTCGATTATCGTTTGATCTAGGGGTATAGTTTAAGCTTTTTCAATGCTTTGGTTTTATTAGAATTATAATAAGTAAAGATATATACGGAATTGAAAAACGCTTTTTTTTTTAGGGAATAATTATATTATGTGTAAAGAAAGTCTTGTTTATTAAACTTCAGTTGAATGAATGTTTTAACCAAATGTGTATTTGAATTATCTTTCTTCCGATACTTACAATAATTAATACTGAATAATGTACTTTCGTCGGAAACGTTTAATGTGAAAAATCTATTTGAAGTAAAGTAAAGTAAAGTAATCTTCGTTTAAAGTCGGTTCCATATGTATACACAATAATAATGAACATGAGCTCTTTAAACCGACTATTTCTAATCTTAATTTTTTTTCAAAATTAAATTGGAAATATTACCATTTTTTTCTCCTCTCTCCAAGCATATTTCAAGGAAAACAGATTTTGGATCACTACCAGTATCAACTATATGTTACTTAAAACATTTTACAACTAAATAAGCACAAGCAACAGGATCATCTGGTTTACACTTACAGAAGAAATTAAAACCGAGGAACACGTTACTAAATATTCAAATGAGAAGATACTAGCATACTTATTCACATGAACATGTATCGAGATAGTTGTCTTGTCTGTACTGCGTTCAAAGCAAGATTCCAAGATAGAGCGCTGAAATATTAATAGTTACAATTAAAACTTGTTAGCTTTAATTATGTTTTATGAACTTATTTTAACCTTTCATCATCAATTTTTTCGTCTGTTGAATCCTATCAGATGTTTCCTCAGCAGTGTGTTGTTTTAATAAAGGGCAGCGGATCTACTTTCACTTTGAGAGATGAGGCAGTGGGTCTACGTACTCTGTTAGAGATGAGACAGTGGATCTACATTGTACTAACACTTTGAGAGATGAGACAATGGATCTACTCACACTTTGAGAGATGAGGCAGCGGATCTACTACAAATTTGAGAGACGAGAAAGTGGATCTACTAACACTTTGAGAGATGAGAAAATGGATTTACTAACACTTTGATTTGAATTTAAACAATGCTTTACCAGGCACAGAAGTGTAGCAACGCAACGTGAGAAAAGACTAAAACAATAGCCCCTATAAAGAGCCTATGTCGACCACCTGCATCTTTGACAAATGCCAAAATCATTACAGGGGAATAACTATAAGTTAAGAATTAACCGACAATTTCAGTCATGTTGACATAGTTGTAGATTTTATACTGGTGAAAACAGTTCTTTTTATCTATTTTAGCTTTCAAATTAAAAGGCCAAACATGACAAAAAATGTTAGTGATTATTATTAATGGGTAATAATAAAATAACAAGTCGACTTAAGACAGTGACCCACAGTTGTAAACCTCTTTGACATTTGTCTGATTTGTTGAGATTTGTTTTTCTATTATTATTTTTAAGATATAATAATAAGTCAAAACGCAAAATAATTGGTAAACATCTTTATTTAAGGGCAATAACTCTAATAAGGAGTATTCTGACGATTACGGTCATATATTTCATTTGTAGATCTTGTCATATTGGTCATGTTTCTTTTTAAAATGTGTATCTATTAAAGTGTACTTAACATAGGCAAACATTTATATAAAATGGTCAAAGGAGTAGGTCCGGTAAGGGCTGATTTTGGATCAAATTTCAGTGTCATCTGACAAAAGATTTTAGACACTTTTTAAACACTAAAGTGTCTATTCCAGTTGATTTAATTAGTTTATGTGAACTATTTCAACTGATTTAGTCATTTAAAACGCCCCGATTCAACTTAAATATGAAAAATCCTATCAAATATGCCAAAAATTCTCACTTTTCAGATGGTTTTTTTTGTCAAAAGTGAAAATGGCCGCATCTATGTTCATCCTCAATCTTTATATATGTTATGTATAATCATCAATTCAATATTATGAATGAACACAAATGCGGCCAATTATATTTCAGACGGAAACCGTCAAAAATTTATCTAAATTGCTAAAAGTTTGAAGATTTCAGTAATTTAGCACGACTTTATGATGCTAGTAACCGATATATGTGCGTTGTATTGTTAAAGACAGCCAATATTTATGAAGCAGAAGCATTTTACTTTCCAATGAATTTCTAAAAGTATATGTTTTAATTATTTTGAAAAACTGCTATATTTTTGGGGAAAAAAAAGGTCTTACTGAACCTATTCCGCTATTTAAGGACAATTATTATACCTCATATAAGAAGTCACACAGTCATAAGTTTGAGGTACACAGTCAATAAGAAGATCTTACCAATTTAAACATTCTCGGCCCTGTCAGATTTCTTTATTTATCGCAATTTTCAAAATAAAGGGCAAACCTTGCAATTTACAGTACTCCTGTGTTTTATTTTTAGCCAAGTCAGCCATCTAAGTTGGCAGGCGGGTTTATTAGACACATTTCTTAAACCAGATACCAAAATGATCATTGTTGCCAAGTTTTTTCAGAGATTTTTTTTGTAAAAGTTAACAGACAACGACAACGGACGAAAAGTAATGAAAAAAATCACTAGGCCTATGGTCAGTTGAGCTAAAAATCAATTACAAGCTACATTACTAATCAGATCTGTATATTTGTTGTTTTTAAGCTCAACTACTTCTTAAAAGCTATTAATTACGATATAGTGACTGAAAAATAATTAGTCAAAATTTCTAAAATGTAACTCTGTGCCAGGTACGGCTATTAACCCTTTCATGAACCCTTTTAAAGCATCATGTGCTTTTTTGTTTATGTTTGCTTACAATATAATTAGAAGATGGCGTTTTGCTATTCTTTACAACACTACAGAAGTGATGACTTTCGACGTAACATGTAATCATTGCGTGAGAATTGTCAATGACAACAACAATCGTGTTCAAATCTAAATCTTGAAAGCTTTCTCGCCGTATATATACATAGTCCGTAGTTCTAATGTCGCAGTTATATTCAGTTGGGTTGTACAGTTTAGTAGTCTTTGTTCTAATGACTCGACCTGAGTCAACTCTGGATGTATACCAGTTCAAATCGCAGATGGCTATCCATTTAGATGTATAAATACACAGTTACGTTGTAATTATTTACTTTACTTTATAAATCCGAAATTCCAGTATAATAAAAGTTTAAATCGGTCAGTGATATTCTTTATGGAATGTATTTTTACGCAGTTTCTGTTATATAACTAAACTATCATCACCTGTGAAATTTTAGAATTGTAAAAATTCATTAATGCAGTATCTATTGTATGTACTTTAATAATTCATCATCATCATCATGATCATAGTCATATAATCCTTAAAAGGATATCTGTTATCCGAAATATTTGCAGATACCTATATCATAATGTTTCCTTTTTAATTTTGGTACTGTTTTGTCTGGGTGTATATATACAGTGGAGATCACTTCTAACCTCTTATAGAACTGTCAGAATAATCTGTCATGGAACTGTTCTAAACGGTCCTAGGGCTGTTATAAGTAGAACTGTCAGATTCAGTTCTAGGTAGAACTGACAGGATCAGTTCTAGGATAAAACTGTCTAAAACTGTCCTAGAACTGTTCTAAGCAAAACTGTCAGAATCAGTGCAAGGGTAGAACTACCAGGATCAGGGCTAGGGTAGAACTACCATGATCAGTGCTATGGTAGAACTACCAGGATCAGTGCTAGGGTAGAACTGTATAAAACTGTCCTAGAACTGTTCTACGCAGAACTTTCAGAATCAGTGCAAGGGTAGAACTGTCAGAATCAGTGCTAGGGTAGAACTACCAGGATCAGTTCTATGGTAGAACTACCATGATCAGTGCTAGGATAGAACTGTCAGAATCAGTGCTAGGGTAGAACTACCAGGATCAGTGCTAGGGTAGAACTGTCAGAATCAGCTTTAGGGTAGAACTACCAGGATCAGTGCTATGGTAGAACTACCATGATCAGTGCTAGGATAGAACTGCCAGAATCAGTGCTAGGGTAGAACTACCAGGATCAGTCCTATGGTAGAACTACCATGATCAGTGCTAGGAGAGAACTGTCAGAATCAGTGCTAGGGTAGAACTACCAGGATCAGTGCTAGGGTAGAACTGGCAGAATCAGTGCTAGGGTAGAACTACCAGGATCAGTGCTAGGGTATAACTACCAGGATCAGTGCTAGGATAGAACTACCAGGATCAGTGCTATGGTAGAACTGTCAGAATCAGTGCTAGGGTAGAACTACCAGGATCAGTGCTAGTGTAGAACTGTCAGAATCAGTGCTAGGGTAGAACTACCAGGATCAGTGCTATGGTAGAACTACCAAGATCAGTGCTAGGGTAGAACTGTCAGAATCAGTGCTAGGGTAGAACTACCAGGATCAGTGCTATGGTAGAACTACCAGGATCAGTGCTAGGGTAGAACTACCAGAATCAGTGCTAGGGTAGAACTGCCAGAATCAGTGCTAGGATAGAACTGTCAGAATCAGTGCCATGGTAGAACTACCAGGATCAGATTTAGGGTAGAACTACCATGATCAGTGCTAGGGTAGAACTGTCTTAATCAGTTCTAGTCATTGAACTGTAAGCAGAAATGACTTAATCAGTTCTTACCAAGGGAATGCCAATAGGACTGTCTAAAACTGTTCTAGCCGTAGCTTTGTCAGCAGAACGGTCTAAAACGGTTCTTGCCGGAGAACTGATCAAACCTGTCAGGATTGTAGAACAGTTCTAAATGATGTCACTGCAGTTAGCGCATCTCATTTTTTCAAATGTTTAATATATCTAAAAATATTATTTTAATATATATATTATTTTTACTTATTTATATTTTAGACATATATTTCTTAAAACTGTTTTATGAATAGAACTGACAACATCAGTTCTAGCCGTATAATTGCATGACCAAATCAGTTATAATCGTAGAACTGTTCACGCCGTAGAACTGCTCTAGTCGTAGAACTGTTCTAGTCGTAGAACTGACCAAAGGTACATGTTTAACTGTATAAACATGTTCTAGGTAAAACTGACCAAATTAAATCTAGTTTAGAGCTGTTTTAGCAAGAACTGTCTTTTAAAGGTGTCAGTATGTATGTGTGCATACTGTCTTAGAACATTTCTCCTGACAGATTCTGACAGATTTGATGGGAGGTTAGAAGTGATCTCCACACTATGTCATGAGTGTAAAATTTCTGTTTAGAGCATTATATCAATTTTCAGTGAATCAAAACAGAAATGATTTTATATAACATAAAGATTGATGGATTTACAAATAAACTCATCAAAGATACCAGGATTGATTGAGATTTGGTATTTGTATCAGACGCGGGTTCCGTCAACAAAAAAAACATCAGTGACGATCGAATAAAAAAAGTGAAAGGCCAACATAAAGTACGATGTTGAAGAGCATTGATTCCTAATTGACCAAATACAGCTTAAGTAATATATTCTTGAGGTAGAAAAGCCTTACTATCTCAATACTTTAAAGTTTTGACAAAATCAATGATAATTCATGTCAACACAAAAATGCAGACTAGTGGACCTGTGATGCCATCAAGGAATAAAAACTCCACCAGCAGTGGCATCAACCCAGTGTCTGAAAATAACTGAATCAAAAACATCATAGATACCAGGATTGAAATTTGGCATTTGCACCAGACGCACATTCTGTCTACAAAAGACTCATCAGTGAAGATCGAATAAAAAAAGGTTAAGGGACAAATAAAGTACGAAATTTTCGTGAACACTTAAGGTGGTACCTAACATTACAGGGAGATAACTCTGTAAAATCAGTTTAACGTTTTAATTACGTTGTGTTGTAAAGGGAATAATAAGCTTCTCAATGATCAAAATTGGTGTTTGTCAAATTACTTTTTAACCAGTGTAATTTTTCTAACAAAACTGTTGGTTCAAAATTTTTGAAATTTTTATATTTTTGTTAAAGGGTCAAAGTAAATACTTTGTCAAAATTTTATGAAAATTAGAGGAGCCAAATTAATTTTAGTGAAAGTGTTGGGTAACACCTTAAGACTCGTTGTTTGCTTTTATTAACTTTGGGCTATTCTGGTTCACGTGGATCCTAGGATGCGACTCAGACGTAAGAGGTTTTACAGTGTTGTATCAATTTTGTATTTCTAATTTACTTGTTTAGTTCTTTATTGGTTTTTATTGTTTATGGTATGTGCTAATGAAGTATACAAACTTTTATCGTCTGCGTCTTTGTCAAATAAAATTGCTATGTTCTCAAAAACTCTTTCGTTGATTTCTTTGACAAAACAGCTTTCATTTACAATGGCTGCTGGATCTCAGTTGATGTCAATTTGACTTTGTATGTTTGTTACAGTTTTCTCGTCCCATTCTAACCTCGGTGTTTCCTTGGTTAAACACATTTAGGAAAATATATTCCTGTACAAAGTCATGAAAATTACAGTTATTTTTCTCTCGTTCTGTTGGTTTTTAAGGTCGTAACTGATCTTGCCAGTTTTTATTGAGTTCGCCTTTGAGTTAACCTTGGAGTTTGCTATTTTTGTGATACTTTCTTATAAAGTAAACTGTCAATGTTCATATCATTTAAGTTAACAAAGTTAACTATTCAAGGATAACTTAATCTTAATGATAAATGATATATACACTCTAATTAAGATAATTTAATAACTCACAAAAGGTATTGGAAAACAACAAATACTTAATTATTTACGGTTCATATATGTATCAAAAACCTCTTTTTAGTCAGACTGAAAACTCAGACTAAAATACTGATCTGATCAGCCGTTATTATTATACATATAGTACACGCACCGATAAGATACGATTTGGTATCATAACCGCTTTCCAAGACCTTGTTGATAAATATTTCGTATCAACTTCACAATAATACACGATTATCTTGATGTATATATTCTGCGTACTGACGTTGTTTACCATCTAAACTACGTATTATATTGTTCTTTTATTTGTCTTTGTTCTATAATTATAAATATTACTTTTACTGTATGATCTGTTTTTATTATATACATTTGACGTGGCTCGGTACTTATACATCCCGTCGACGTTTGCATTTTCTGACGTCAAATTCATGTTGTTTTTAAATTTGAAGGATGATTTATGTGCTTTTATGTTAAATATTTTTTTTTTTTTACATTGTGACACAGTACTGACTGCTGTACCCATATTTTGACTACCTTACCTATTGTCTGTTTTGGTCACGCAATATGTTGTAAACATTATGGAATTTGATGCGACTGTCACTCAAGTGAAATGTTTAGCGCTATAAATCCAGGTTCAATCCACATTTTTTTACGTTTGAAAATGCCTGTACCAAGTCAGGAATATAAAAGTTGTTGTCCATTCGTTTTATGTATTTTATCATTTGATTTTGCAATTTGACTTTCCGTTTTGAATTTTCCTCGGAGTTCAGCATTTTTGTGATTTTACTTTTGAGGACGTTGATGACTTTAGATAAATATTATCCTACATAACATAAAGGATCATCGTTCTATACGTAACAGTAGAAGACCGATTATCATGACCCTGGTTTTGATATCGACATGATTAAGGAACAGTTTTAATGTTGTGATTCTGTTGTGTCGTAGTTCTTTTCTTATATTTCATATGTTTCCCTCAGTGTTAGTTTGTAACCCAAATTTGTTTTTTTCTGAATCGATTTATGAATTTCGAATAGCGGTATACTACAGATGCCTTTATTTATTTTGATTGATTCTTTGTACTTAATTTAAGTTTAAGGCATGTGATCAATCTTGTTTATTTCTAAAATACATAAATAAAAATTGATTCCAGAACTTTAGGTGAAATATATGTGTTACTACAGGATGATTTGTATCTTTAATGTGAATCAAATAAACAAAAAACACATTCTAGTCATGAAAGCTGCACTACTGGTATCTCTGTATCATTATTTGTAATTTTATCATTTTGTTGTTAAACATCCAGACTTTTGTTGTTGATTTGATTTTCAGATCAGAGTTTGAACTGTCAACATCTACAGAACCCTTTATACTAAATTCTGTTAATTTTGGAAGCTTTAATTCATCATCATCCGGAAGGTAACTCAAGAGGAGTTTCGATGGCTCTCGAAATTAATTGATATAAAAGTAGTTTTAAATCTGTGTTTCTTGAAACTGCCTACAGTTGATTTTTTTTTTTAAAGGAGTAGGTCCGGTAAGGACCGATTTTGGCCTCAAATTTCAGGTTCATCTAACAAAAGATTTTGACCACTTTTCAAACACTTAAGTGTCTATTTCATTTGAATCAATTAGTTTATGTGAAAGATTTGAACTGATTTAGTCATTAAAAACGATCCGATTCAAGCTCAAATATGAAAAATCAATAAAATATGCCGAAAAATGTCACTTTTCGGATGGTTTTTGTCAAAAATGAAAGTGGCCGCATCCGTGTTCATCCTCAACCTTTATATATGTTATGTATTATCATAAAATACAACTTCCCTTTCAATATAAGGGATGAACACGAATGCGGCCACTTTCGTTTTACACGAAAACCGTCTAAAATTTAACTAAAATGCTAGAATTTTGAAGAATTCAGTAATTTAGCATGACTTTAAGGTGCCAGTACCCGATATATGTTCATTGTATAGTCAAAAATAGCCCATATTTATGAAGCAGAAGCACTCTACTGTTCAATAAATAACTAAAAGTTAAAATTTTAACAATTTTGTAAAACTGCTATATTTTGAGGCCAAAAAGGGCTCTTACCGGACCTACTCCTTTCTTTATCGGATTACTCAAATTGTTTTTACTGAATCAAATCGGTAATTGATCTGTAAAAAAAATGACCAATTATATCATCCATGCTTTGTGTATCAACACTACACAATTTAACATATTAATTTTGTGTTTCCTTTTTCATACTTTGTAAAAAAAATAAACATTTCTTGTAGAACTGACTTCTTAGGAGAATCGTCATCCAAATTAGTATAAAAATGTAAAGTTTTTACCGGAACAACTTTATGAACCTATGATAAGTAGTAAAACAAAGTGTTTAAATTCGTTACTTTCATGTATATACATAGTATTGAATCGTATGGATAATTCGTCATCAAATTCTTGAAAAAATCTCGACTATTATTTGCCATAACTACCAAAACAGCCAGCGAACGATGATAATGTTTATTTTTGACAGTTTCTATATTGATCCGCTTTGGTTGAATAAATAATGTTACGGAAGGCTATCATAACACTATATGTCTCGTTATGAAACTTGAGTTAAAGTGCATTAATTTAACATGTGTTCCGTTGCATTTACAAATGTAGTTTTGTCCAGTTGGTGTTGGGCTTTGTGTTATAACTTCATACTGAATATACTCATTTATCCATTTTTTTTCTGTCAAGCAGGTTTACGATACGGACTCGGAGAATGTAGTAAACGTTTAGAACTTGATTTTCTTTTGTATAATGACCCATTTGATGATGCTAGCTTTTCATGATATTGCGTTTCATATTAAAAGTAATCTGAATAATTCAGCATACAGACGGCGTAATTAAGGGTTATTGAACTCTTAAAAGAGATCCTCTCTTGTACTTAGATGTTATAAAAATATCTGTCATAACAGATACACGTTTGAACTTTCAATAAAACTAAAACCAGAATAATATATTATGGTTATTAATTGGTACTATCTTCAGAAACAGGCTTCTTCTTCCTAAAAAGGATCATTGCTGATTTTGTTATTTATAAATATACCAGCTGTAATTCCGGGTTAGTGAGCAGGTCAAACCAATTAGTATAAGAGTTATAGTTTTTGGTCTTATGGTTGATCAAATTATTTGCATAATGTACTGTAGCTTTATCGCTATACTCGATATTAATTTGATTTACAATTGTTTTATACCAGCAAGCTTCCTTATTACAAGATTCCTAGACAATAATAGTGCTTTTTTTGATTTCGAAACGAGCAAGATGACTTTTTCTAGATTCCAAAGCATTCAACTTAATTGTTGACTTTGACAAACGACTACATCTTCATTACATTTTCGATATTTCAAATCGGCAGTTTATTCTTTATTTCCTTTATGTTTGAAATAAAGATGGATGCAGTTTCTCAAATACTATTAAATGTGTTGTTTTTAACTAAACTATTTACGAAACTGTTAAATAACAAATAATTATCTGCTTAAAACATGTTTGTCCTAAGAAAGCATTAAGTAAAAAGTAAAATCACAAAAATACTGAACTTAGAGGAAACTCAATTCGGAAAGTCCACATGGCAAATTCAAATAACAAAACAAACAAAAAACGAATGGACAAGAACTGTCATATTTCGACTGGGTAAAAATGTACAGGCATTTTCAAATAAAGAAAATGGTGGATTGAAACTGGTTCTATAGCGCTAATCCTCTCACCTTAATGACAGTCTCATCAAATTTTGATATATTTACATTGATGCGTTAAATAAACAGACACAATAAATCAAATAGTCTGAATATGGGTACATCAGTCATCATCGTATAACAGTTTTAAAAGGAACAATTTAACAGAACACAAAAACATCTACTATCTACGAACACATTGATTGATTTGAGTGTCTGACGTCAGAATTTTTTTTATACGTCACATAAATTTGTCGTTCGATGTGCATACAAACAATTTTAAAATTACGTAGGCATTGTAAGCATACAGGGTTAAAAAAAGTATATAAGAATACATTTCAGAAATAGTCCGAAAGTTATATATAGAATTTATAAGAATCCAAAAACAGTTGATTTCACTACGCGATTGAATGATTTTGACGTTTGTGGTTTAACGTATATAGTAATTCATAAATATATCATTATGACATATAATAGAACAATATCATACTGACGGTATCTTTTAAAGTAGAGTCACGTTATAAAAACAAAAGAAATACAAAAAGTCGCATAAAACAAACCACCAAACAATGAAAGCCAATACAAACACATTGACGAGATGTATAAGTACCGAGCCACATCAAACAGATATCACATAAAACCATTCAACAGTAAAAGTAAAATTAATTATATAACAAAGACAAATGAAAGAACAATAAAACACGTTGTTAAGATGATAAATAACATCAGTACGCAGAATCTATACATCAAGACCATCATGTATTATTTGAGAAGTTGATACGGAATATTTATCAACATGGTCTTGGTACCTTCCGATGAACTTTTTTAGAAAAAGGACGAGACGTTCTTTGACATACCCCTGGTTCATCAAATTTCTACCCAGACACTGGTGACGTTTTACAAAGTGTGACTAGGAGCTGCAAGCTCTTGAATATCGAATAAGTTGGAAAATATATATCCCATATGCAGGTGAAGTTGGTATATTGCTACTAATTATATATGAGGTGGGGGAAATTTGTAATTTCAAAACTAAAATCGTCTCGTTTGTCATACATTCTGGTACTGAGGTGACTGTGTAAGTCAAATTCGAGATATAAGTCTAAGAATGAGGCGAAGGAAGCCTTGGCTGTTGTTTTTTTAATCTCTAGTTCTGGGGGATATATTAATGGAACCCAATCAGAAAAGTTCGGATTGTTTATGGAAAGAACATCATCTATATATCTGAAAGTAAAATTAAATAATCTGGATTCTTTGATCCTCTTGTTTTTGACAAGTGTATGGAGAAACTCCGATTCATATGAAAATAAGAAGAGGTCGACAAGAAGAGGCGCACAGTTTGTTCCCATAGGAATGCAGACAATTTGTTGGTAAAGTCTACCTCCAAACTCAACAAATATGTTGTCGATAAGAAACTCCAGCATACTGACCACTTGTTCTTCTGTGTAGCATGTTTTACTTTTTTGTTTGTCACTATTAACGAAATATGCCTTATGAAATCCCAAAGTAATAAATTTATAGCGTATGCAACCATTTTCATGTTGAAAGGCATTGTGGATAATTTCTTTCAGGCGATTTTTTAATTTCACATGGGGTATGATGATATTCAGGGTTGAAAAATCAAAAGTTTTGGTGGAACTAATTTCAGAAAAAGACCGAGATTTAAAATTGTCTTACTAGAAGTTCTTTAGAATTTTTAAGAATCCACATATGGTTAATACCACTACGCGAGTAAACAGTTTCACAGTATTTCTGAAGACCCTCTTTCACTGCAGACATAATTTTAGTTAATCTAATGGACAATTCTTTAGTGGAACATGAAGATGAGATGCAATTTACCGTTGTTTGTACGAAATTTTATGAAGTTTTGGTATCCAATACAAACAAGGTAAGTCCTCCGATTTGGTGTTCAATGTAATGTATATTGAAGCCATAAAGGACTTATGAATAGCTAAAATCTCATCCTTGTTAAATGATATGTCTTTGTATGTGGGATTATCTGAGTGCTCCTTTATACCCAATTATTTTACAAGACATTCGTAGTAATACGATTTACATACAAAGACAATATTATTTGAAGCTTTGTCCGCAAGAACAACAACATACTTATCATGAAGAGTTGATAGACATTTTATGGCCTCTTTGTCTCTGAAAACGGACTTTGGTCGATCGTTCACACAGTTTTTCAACTTGTGAATGCGACGTTTTATCAGAGACCTGAAAGTTTTAACCCATTATGACAAAGTGTCCAGTTCAACTTTTTCTCGCTTATTAGCCCATGCTCTGGTGTAGTCCTCAATAGAATCCATAGAATCCATAATTATTTTGAAGTTATGGTTCCAATTGATGTGTTGGGGTTCTCTTAACTTAGGACGATGAGAAATCACCTTTCGGAGATTTTCATGTGAAATTATGTTTATATCCCCAGTTATAACATGACCATAGGGGCTGTAATTATAAGGCGAGTGGGAACAGGCATTTTTTAGGTATTGTTGTAAGTCAAGGTCTGCAATGCTTGTTTATAGTTAAATATTTTAGGTGCAAATGGTTTTGGTGTAACTGTAGGATACAATAGGAACAGACTGATTTTGAAAATAAATAGGAATTTTAGATGTTACCTCCTTGTGATGTAGAACGTTGCAGATATTGATTGCATCAATTCCTCTATTGGCAAAATCATTAGAAAGGAATCTACTCTTTTCCTTATGTAAAGTTTCCCACTTGTTTGAAAAGACGGAAAAGAGCTACATCACAAATAATACTGACTAGTCTGTATATTGC
This sequence comes from Mytilus trossulus, assembly GCF_036588685.1. Classification (NCBI taxonomy): domain Eukaryota; kingdom Metazoa; phylum Mollusca; class Bivalvia; order Mytilida; family Mytilidae; genus Mytilus; species Mytilus trossulus. Next base: position 37,918,731 of record NC_086381.1, on the reverse strand, counting down.
AGAAAATGCATAAACATTAATACAAGGTACCAAATAACTCTATAGCTATCAAATCATAATTGAACTGTACAGTAGATTAACAAACCGACCAACTAAAACCAAAGCTACATGTAATCTATCAACTTTAAAAACTAAAAAATTTTAGAGGCACCGAACTGTCGAAAATAAGATTAATTTCATCTCTGGATATACATGTAATAATTGGCAAAGAAACATATTTTGATCTAGGTTACAACGATGCTGAAATATTAACGCATGACATACCCGATGTACTTATAGAGTATTAGATCGGGTGTAACGTCACATCCAACACCGATAACTTAAACCACCATACGTCCACATTGTACCATGTATAACAACAGCGATCATTAAGGATCATAAAGATTCACCCGAAAAAAGTTACGATTGTACAACAAAAGCAAGAAACCATCACAAAAAAATCAATCAAAGACATCAGAATCCTTATAAGGAACAAACTGCACAACAGCTATTTGGATTACCTTAATAACATGACAGATCCTGAAACGACAGCAATAGTAAAACAGTTTTGGTACTTTTAAGAGCAATGGCGTATCAGCTAAAACTGAAACCAAATGTCAGAAGAATGACATGACGCATACTCAGTTCACTTCAGTATTTACACCACCATAACACACCACCAGCAGATAACTTACCTTTTTAACAATGAAAGATATCAAAATTGGAGAAAATGCACTTACATTGTATATGACTAGATCTAGGTAAAGAAACCAACCCTGATATATTCTAGTGAAAATACTCAAAAGAAACATCCCAAAATCATTTCACCAATACAAATCTATCAGTCGTCAATCAACACACGTCATATCCCAGAGGACTGCAAAATGCCAACATTGTTCAAGTATTAATGCAAATAAGATCTTTAAAAACAAACAAACTACATGCCAATATCATTAACATCAGTGGCGACAAAAGGACCATATCACAAATTATAGACTATTTAGACGATCAAAATATCCTCAATATAAATTAACATGGGTTCAGAGCAAACAGGTCATGATGACCACCGACGACATCACCAAGTAAACAAACATCAATATCCAGCTCGACATTGCAACCCTAAAGTAAGCAAAAGATTTTGACAAAGTTGTTAAAAAAGAGAAGTTAAAGAACTTGGATTGACACATTCCTCAACGACAGAATTTATAGGATATTTGCTTGTGAATGTTTTCCGAATTGAAGTTTAAACTGTTCAAGGTTCGATCAATTTTGTCTTCTCTATCGACGAATGCCACTAACGGACCAGGAACTGGGTACCATAATAGAGCGTATTCGTTTACCTCGTTTTTTTAAGGTTCATGTTTCTTCAAATTAAGTTTTATTTGTAGTAATGTGGGCTGCTGTTTGTACAAATGTTATTCTGCCGTTGAGACTTGCCATGCTAATGATATAAGAAAGGAAATGGCACAAACACATATCAAACGCTCAGCAGAACCTTGCATTTTCCTCTTTTCTTAACCTTACCTTAAATATTTACTAAATATTCATTGGTTATCGTTGGTTCCCATATTTGTTTTATGCACATTGTTTTGATATGAATAAAGCAGTTAGTTTCAATTGATTTATGTCCAATTTTTCATGATTTTATAGCTAGCTGATTAAACTGTTTGAGCTTTCCTCGTTGTCAAATGCCGTATAGTTGTCTATACTTATTATTACTAACATCAACTTCATTTGAACTTAGGTGGATAGTCGTCTCATTAGCAATCATAAAACATCTCCTTATATTATTTTTTTTATAAGATTGTGCTTGCACGAAGGCGAAGCATCGGGATGTTAACGACTGTTTTGCACTAGTTTCTAACAATTTGTTTAATGATCGTGTATCTTTAACCCTTTTCAAAACATTTTGTATGTATTTACCGGTACTTATGGTATTATAATAGTAACCTTGGTATACTGGTTTTACGTCACTTAGATCGACTTACAAACATCTTTACTATATTGCAGACAGTATTATTATAATAATAATCTGACTTTGTAACAGAACTATACTAATTCTATTTGTAATAACACAGTATTAAGACAAACAAAGGAAATACTAACAATCCAATGATTGTATTTAACAAGAATTCGTCCAAGAATTTGTTTCTCTCATTGTTATTTGTCGTAAACAATAGAAATATAATTTGGTCAGTAGATATTTTATTGTTTAGTAACTTATTATACACAAAGCAATTCAAAATAAAAATGAATATAATATTATGTCCTGGATAACAAGCTATATAATTAATCTATAAAATAGGTACAGACACCTCTGCAGTTTGCGTTAATCCCTTTTAACATTAGTTTACATTTAAAACTATTTTGACAAGATCCCAACCCTCCCCTAACCTGGGATAGTGGTATAACAGTTTAACATAAGAACGAACTATAGAATTTAGTTAAAAAAGGCTTAACTCATCAGATGGACAAAACTACAAGTGGACGTGGCCGGGTATTTATACATCCCGACAGAAAAAGACACAATGAACAGATCTGAGAGTACTAGCAGTTATCTGACAGCTAGTTCAAAGCCACTAACAACTAATAAATAAATCATGCATCTAAGACTAAACTTATAAGTCTGTATTTGGTAGTCAATGCGTTTGTTATTGAAACAATCGCAGATTTAATAAACAATTGAAACTAAAGTAGCCTGATGATAGCCACATAGGTTTATGAGTTTTATCTTATGATCAAATAAATCATGAGACTTTTATAGAAGTAACAACATAAGGGTCTTGTTTGATCTGAAAAGATTAAGGAAAAGTTACTTACCCGAAGAAAAAACATTTTACAGAGAAAAAATATAAATAGTTAACCGGTATCGCTCACCTGCAAAACTATACCATATCATAATTGATATTTTCACATGTTTCACCATAATTTTTTTTTTAATTTGCCGAGTAATAATTTCTTTTTTCAAAATATATAATTTCTTAAGTGTTATCAAGTTAAATTAGGGCAATCTATTTTTTTTTAATTCCAAGACTACATTTTTATAAGATTAGACATCAGAAGAATAAAACCAAATTATCAAATCTTTCAAGCCGCATCAACCCCACAAGGATCGTCTAATATTCGAAGGTCGTAGTAATTTGAGCTGTTCTTTCATTGTCCCGCTCTTGTATCTACGCTAAAAAATTGTATAAAACAACAACATTAATCAATAGGTTGATTATATTTGACAATTCTTTTTTGCCTTTGAAATTGTTTAATGGAATGTAAAGGGTTGATTATTCTGATCAATCTTGAGAATTGCGTTGTTATCATGTTGTCGTCATATAATCTTGTTTTTAATGTAATACCTTGTTTTGGTAAATAAAAATACCCTGCTAATTTTGGAATATAAATTCTATATAAAGCAGTTATACGGATTTTAAAAAAAAATAAATGAGTATCCATTCGTTTCATTACGACTTTATTAGTGCAGCTTTTGAAAGTTATAAACATGATAAAACAAACAAAATGTTTATGTATATGTGGAGAGTTTATAGTTTGAATTTAAATCTCATAAATTCTTACATCGCATGCAAACAACAATAATTAGAGTCTAATATTGTCTTTTATTCTATTCAAATTAAAGCTAAACGTATAAATTTGTTTTCTTCTATCGATGTTGCATTCATATGTACTGGAAGTTTAAACTTTATCCAAATGATATTATATACAATAACTGACAATCATAACAATGTTGTTTGGGGGACAGTGTAGAATGGGGCTTTTCGCAACTGTCATAAGTAAATAGTATTTAATTTATATATTGATCCTCTCCTGAGAATTTGCATGTTCATGAACATGTCATTGCAAAGAAAATTATTGATTATAACCTTTTTTTCGAATGAGAAAAAAAATACAGTTTTATAATTCCAATTCCAAAATATTTGCCGATATAAATTTAGTATGAACTGTTGAATACTTATATTTTCGAATGATCTTTGAAGTATTTAGTCAACCAATTTTTAAGCAGATCACAATTGTAATGCAAAATATAATGATTTCATTTTGTGCCATCAATGTATGCAATTAAATCAATACTTTATTATTTTCTTTTTTCATGTACATAACTTGAATCATTGCTGTATTTATAAAAAATGTATGACATCCCAAACACATGACACATGGATCGATATATTTGGATGTTCTTAAATTACTATTTTCATCATTCGTTCTAATGTATTGAAATACGACAAAAAGAATCTGTACACTATACCGTTCTTGTTTCATGTGAAAATATGGCCATTTCATGATTGCTTTAAATTAATGACTTTGTAGAATACAGAAGATTATGTAAAGATAACACCCTTGTAGAATTTTAATTATACGCAGAAATAACACTTATGTAATATTTGAACGCATATCGTGTCCTCAGCCAGTTCAACGGAAGTGTCCATTTAAAAAAAAAAGTTACAATTTTTTCTAGTCAAGACACCATATGACCATTTGCGTGAACTGTGTTCCTTCCTGGTATTGATCATACGGTATAATTTTAATTCATTCGCAAGTAGACACTGGCCAATGCCAACAGTGTTGCATATATTTTAAATCGAAGTTAACTAAATTGTTTTGTCTAAATCTCTTCTGATTGATATTGATCAGGAACGCTAAGGACTAACACGAAAGCATCCAAAGTTGTAAATGTGTACGCCACAAGAGTCCAACCTAAACATTCATTTTGTCTATAGCTACAATGCGGGCGATAAATTGTGAGGGTTAACAGTCCGAAATCAGTTGGATCGACTAAGTGGTAGTATCGACATTAATCTTACTTAAGGCTTTTGTAATATATTCACCTAATGTAAACCCAATAAAGCGCTTTCTTCTACGGATCCGCCTTAGTAGTATTGTTGTAGATAACAACCCCAAGTGCGTGTGAGAGGTCATGTGATCGATCCCGGAGTAAAAATACGTTGTTCAGGTAGGGTTGAATATCTATTAACCTTGTTATCAAGCACGTGCTGAAGAAAATATTTGACCTCCTTCTTGTCATTAGTTACACCATAATAAAACGTGAAAATCAATGGTTCAGAGGTTGTAACCTAATTGCACGAAAACAGCTGGAGCCATATGCCAACCGTTATACCTAAAATTGATAGCATTTTTTTTTTTTTAAAACAATGTTTGCTGTATATTTAAGAATTTCGAAGAGCAGTTAAAACTGTACTAGAACAACATTGAAATAATGATATACAAATATCCAGAGTAATTTAAAAAAATTGTAAAAATAGATCTTTACAAAATAAAAAAAGGAACATTTAGGTAAACATTATTGATTTAATGTTATAGCTATTGAAATATTCAATGCTGATCAAAAGTGTAAATACATTCCCTGCAAACTTTGTGCGAATGGTTGCTCAAACATTGCAATAAGATTGGCATGACACCTACATTCAATGATTACTAGAGGTAATAATGTTTTTACTATATAGAAAGATTTGATTGGACAACGCATGATATCATATTGTTTCCAGTCGGACACTTAAAGTAAAGAGATCCTTATTGTACGATTAAATATTTGCATATTAACAGCCTATTACTACGCTTTATTTTGAAATAGGTGTAAAAAGGTGTAAATCGTACTAACAACGATTGATCAAGCAACTAAATAAAACTTGCAGGCAAGGTATTCAAACGTTGGAATGTTTGAAATATTTTAAGAGCACTTAATGCTAAGACGTTAATAGGATTTTTTTTGTAAAACCCTGTACAAAATTGTGCCCAGTTAGAGAACGAGAAAGCAAATTATGAAAATATTTTTAATGTGTTTTTTTGTTGAGAACACCACACCTAGAGAAGATAATGAGAAAATAAAAAGTCGAAAAACAAAACTCTACAAAAGTGATAAAGCCAAATTAGAATCATTAGACAAATGTATGACAAAATACGAACAAGAATTAGTAATATGACCATAACAGGGAAAACATGATTTGGCAAAACAAATTTCGTTCGAATTAGTATGCAATGATATGTATTTATGATCTAGAATGAGACACACGTTTTTGTCAAGTTAGGAAAGTTATTCGTAACTGAACAGTAGGAAACCTTTCTTCAAATTGTGAGCATAAAAGGAATTCTACATTATTCATGTCTTACTAACAGTCATTTAAACCATTCATAAACTTGTCGATAGGGTTTGAAATTGACGTGGGAACTAAAATTTATGTATCGTCCCACACTCACTCAATAACACTCAATCAATCTGAGAAGGAATCTATTAACCTTTTTAGTGATGGTTTAGGTACGACCTGAATATTACCCTAACTAAGTAGTTTATGTGACAGTCATGGTGTCCACTTTTAACATTTTTTTGACTCAATGAAACATGGCATATCCTAGATCCTCTTGGTGTGTAGTATTTTCTTCTATTTAAACAAACTTGTATCAAATATTAAATTTCCTCGTTATTGATTCTGGACCACATTCCCTATTTTTCTTGGTTTTGATCGAAACAGATTCTTAATGGTAAAATAAGCGAGTTTATTTTAAAGAATTAACATGTTTATTACCGCTTTTTAACAGAAGTAGAGGTTTTACTACGTCAGAATCTGTGGCAATAATCAAATTTTATCAAGCAACTCAATGCAGTGCCAATGTATCACAAGCCCTATAGAAGTATATATTAACTACAATACCAAGGCACTTTACTTTAAGTGATGCTTTGGAAAATATATATCATTCAAAATGGTAAAATTAATGTTACTATAGTCGTATATACCTACATTAAATATTTGTTTTATCGTCCTTGATTGTCAATTAGGATCAGTTAGACGTGTCTTTAGTTTCCGTAATTTTAAGCTCAGTAGGATATAAGGGATGTAATTACTTTTAAACTTGATTTTTTAAGGGAAATATCACATCATCTGGAAAGCAGAAACTAAAATTTAAGTAAATTGATTTCATTTTGTTAGTGCTCTTGAGCAAAATTTATCGGCTTCCAATCAGTACACAAGTTAATGAATATTGGGCATTACACGTTTGTTTTGTCATATTATACTTTAAATTAGTTCCAAAAGCAAAACTTCAAATAGGCATATAAAAAAACATATATTATATTTCAATACACACATGTATAAACAGCAATAAATAGCGAATACTATTGATGTTCAATTGTATAATAAAAACAGCGGTGCATGGTACACACAATTAGGAATTGCAAAGTTGTTTGTTTCTCCAGTGAGCGAGATTTAAAAGGATGGGTTTGTTTTTTCTAGAACAAACTAATTTAACCCCGCTAATTATGTATGTGTCTTTCCAAAGAAAAAAACCTACTACATTTTTCTCTTAAATCGTACTATATTAATAACCAGTTCTTTTCTGTTATCGCAAATTTGATGTTCACTACTGGTCTTATACTTAATTATAATCCTGGTACCGTTGATAACTACTTATAAAAGAGGGACGAAAGATAACAAACTTGAACAAAGGGACAGTCAAACTCATAAATCGAAAATAAACTGACAACGCCATGGCCAAAAAATGAAAAAGTCAAACAGACAATAATAGCAATAAAGTTGTTGTTAATTTATTATCAACTTTTTAAAACTTTATATATTTAGAAATTAAAAATCTTAGCTGTTTTATGTTGAGATTATTTGGTGTACTCTAGATGTCTTTTTAATCGTAGAGTTTTGTTCTTATTGACGTTGTCTGTTATTTTGCATACTAAATTATTTATGATTTAACATTGCTATATAAAAATGCACGACCAAATAATAATATGGCTAATTACAACTTTAAAATGGGCGTATTTTAAATTTGTATACTTCATTTCATCAAAGATATATCTCATCAGATATTTAACACCCACATTTTAATTTAAAAGGAAATATTCAAATGAGAATGCTTATACATTTGTGCACGTATTTTACTCCTCTGTTGTCATATCCCGAACAACTATTGCAGTCATAGCTAGAATGAACATTACGTAAAATTGCAGAAAATTTGACATGAAAAGCACAAATAATAAACCAGCATACATTTTTTTGCTAGTTTGAGTGTGTCCTAGAAAAATAACCGGAATTCCTAATAATAAGAGGACAAACTGAATCTTTTGTCATGATCAGTCAACGAGAAAACAATATTATAGTCATTTCAATGCCAGGATGATGTTTTCGAAGTTAATTACACGTTGATGAAATTATCTTCTAATGCCGATTACGGAGATTTATTTAAATTAAGGCTTTCATCTGGATTCTATAATTCTAATTCTCACGAGGATAGTTATAGCTTCTTTAAAGAGAGACCAATTAAAAGTTTAACGAGAATAGTTTTTTACAAAATGGTGACAACGTCATATCTGTTTCGGTAAGCTTTTAAGCAGAATACATGAATTTTATCATTTTTTCACGAATTAATCACTTGTTTAAATTTGATTGATTAATTCATTGAATCATTAACTATAATCAATCAGTGCAGTGTAATTGTACCTTTAATAATAGATTCCGTATTTTGGTGATTACAACTGATGAGAATTTATAATACATATTAGTTGAAGTCTTGATTTTTTACCAAGATACAGGGTATAAATACAAGGCATATGTATGGTTGTTCATTTCAATCGAAAAGTTACACTAAAAATAATGTACGACTCCATCTTTTCATGTGTCTAAATATAGACAATTGTTTTTTTTTTTTTTAGAGTTTTACCTTTATCAGTATATGATATATACATTTGAAAAGTCGTTTGAAGGCTGGGGACTGTAACATAATTCATATTCAACATAATGAAAAAATAACTAAAAACATGTACACGTTTCTCTCTTGACGTGCTGTGTTTACGTTTTGTTTGTACAATCATACTCACCGACAAGTCGGGTACTCGGTTGTGAAAAACGAAACCAAAGCATCAGTAAAAGTAGAAAGTGACTTGAAACTTAAAAAAAAGACAAATCGTAAGCAACAATATAAAACAGCAAGCGAGAAATCAAAAGCAAAAAGATAAGTAGAAAAGATACAACCCAACATCAACAAAACATATGTAACCAATGCTTTTTAAGGTACACTTATCTTCTACAATGTACATGTATAAAAAACATGAACTCCCTAGGCTAAATGTATTTTGGTTATTGAAAATATCATAAAGAAATCAATATGTCGAATTCGATAAGAATGGTGATCAAGATGAGTACAATTATTGATAATTAACTTGAACAATTATATCATAGTCTCAACTGCAGCTCAACTGCAGATTTTATGGTTCTATCGGTGAATATTGTTGTATCTTTTTCAGTATGATGGTTTCCATATATTAATGCATCTAAAAACTTAAATTTCAGAGTTTATAGCTGTTTTATTACACCTTGATTGATAATAACGGACACTTGATCAGATCATCTATTGTTTTATAGTTATTACCATATTGAAAATAGTTAAGAACACCTCCTAGGCAGATAACTGTAATATTATCTAAATGAAATGAATATCCTTGTAATCTCTTCGCGATCAATTATCTTACTATTGTAGTGCAAATTAATTTCTAATAATTTGAAATATATACATAGTCTCAAATTTTATTGGCCAATAAACTATTTCATGAGATAAAATTTTATGGAATATCTGTTAAAATACAAATTTAAAACTATTGCATTAAGATATTGAACAAATATCGTGTAACCCTTATTTTACAAATACAAACATTAAAAGTAATCGAATGTGATATTATGTTTAAAACCTTGACAGAAAAGACCCTTATTGCTTCAATATATACCATATATCGTCAGTTAACCAATTTAATGTATGAACTAGTTGCAAATACAACTTTAATCTTGTGATTCCATAGCATTTAAAAGTACTCTAGGTTAAAAAATCAGATGTACTGAGGAGTCCACAGATTGCTTCATCAATAACAAGTGCTTGAAGATATATATATTACTAGATTGTCTCGACGTTAATATTAAATGATTTTTAGTGAAAAAAATAATCTTCTTGAAATATCAGCCCGAGGCACAATCTTCTAAAAATACTTTAGCACCGCGTATTTTTCACTTAATTCGCTTATAAGGCTTGCTCGGCTATTAAACGGAAAGGAATGTCAACATTGAAAGGGAAGAAGGGTGAACCACTTGGTTGACTGCTTCGATCAACAAGACAATTAACAATCTCTTACATGCTATATGTTTATTCCATAATTGTATATCAAACAAACCTAGAAATATCCCAATTGCTCGTACTCGCTTTATATTAATATTTATATTGTGTAATATAACGTCTTATCGGCAAATAATACTTCATTCAGTGGTTGTTATTTGCAATTTATTAACTTTCGAGTTTGTTGTCAAAGTTAACCGGATCGTGTAAAAGCATAGAACACGTAGAAAGCGTAACAGATAAGTGAATGTAAAGAGCATTGCTCACAATTGATGCTTTGAAAATTTTCGCGCCAGCCGGAGTTATAACGAGAGGTCCCTATGTAAAGGTTACTGCACACGGAAATATATCGTCGAACTGGTGTCTTTGAAGTCATTAAATAAATATCGGTACATTAATGAAGATGTTGATAAAATAAAGGATTTTTCCTTAAAACAAATATCACGTTCACAAGCTACGATCGTTTCTTTAAGAGTGGAACGTAGCCATTCAAATATATAAAACAGGTTTATTTTTTGTCAAATGTGAAGTTTCATATCACTTTAATCCGCTGTCATATATATACTCATCGATTTAACTTGAATTCTCATATTTGAATAATTGATCAATTACATACTAAAACGTATACAAGAGTTAAAAAAAAGTCTACAATAAACAATTTACAATATAAAGACATGATTACGTGTATTTGTAAATAATAATTACTATGAATATGCTGTATAATTAACCAAACGAAAGTCTCTCGGTAAGTTAAAAATATTAATTATATGCAGCTGGTCACTCTTGTCATCTTATATTAGATTGTCTGAACATGGGAGGAGCTCAAGCTATATATTACAGGATTTGTCTAAATCTATGACGTCAAAGTTTGTACGATTAAAAGAATAAAAACAAGTTTAATAACAAAAATACCGAACTTTGAGGAAATATCATAAAGAAAAGTTCGTAATCAAATTGCAAAAACAAAAGCTCAAACACATCAAACGATTGTATAACCAATGTCATATTCCTTACTTATTACAGACAATTTTCTTACTTAGGAAATGGGAGATTTAAGCTGGTTTTATAGCTAGTTTAATTTGTATGATAGTCGCACAAAATTCCGTTTTACTGACAGCTATTTGTGAACAAAACAAACAGATATAATATGTCAAAAATGTCAAAAATAGGGGTACAGCCGTCAATATTGTATTATAATTCTTAATTGCTTTGAGAAAAAAAACAAATATTTAACAAAAAAGGCAAAGACAAAACATAAGCAATCATGAAAGACAAGAATACAACAATTTTACCATAGCACATTAACACAATGACCTAATCATTTCTTGATTGATGTTTTTACATCAAGATTAAATATTGATGGGAACTATTCTTGAATTTTATTGGGATGTATTTTAATTCAAAGATTTTAATATACATGAACATTTCTAATTGCTACATAACAAATCAGAGTAGAGACCAATGATTCAAACAATGCCTCATCATACCATTATCAATCAACAGCATCACAACAAACCAGGACAAGGATATTGTATATACCAATTCAAGTTGAAATCAAACAATCGTCCACACAATAATACGCAAACAACTGAAGAATTAGCAACACGAATCCTACATTTTAGCTGTATTTTTGGTGGTCTCCTGTCGTACAATATACTAGTATTGATATGATATAATTTCGAGTGGAAATATATTTAATCGGGGTAGTTTGAGGAAAGTGTTTTAAAAGGTTGCGACTGATTTAGTAATTGATTGTTTTGATGAATATTTTAGATCATTTGTAGATAGAAAAAATCATTATTGTCGTATGTGTATTTTCGAAAGTAAAAACAGTATGCTTGTTTTTCTGTTTTAAGAGATTTCCCTATTTGTAACGCACGCCAATTTTTACAATAAATTTGAAGATCAAAGATACTGACGTAGTACTACACGGAACCTATACATGTCACTTCACATGCAAAACTACAGATAACTCCTTTTTTACAATTAATATAATTTCAAGATATTGTTTATTTTATGGGAGGAAATTAAATTAATCACGATATTTGTACAACTTTGATAGTATTTCGTATAGATGTGTAATAAAATGAACATTTTATTTGTAGATCATTTGATTTATCAGATGACCTACCGCTTCCGGGAAATTAAATAGAAAATATCACGCATTCCTAACAATAAAATTAATTTTTCAGGTATGATTGTGTTTGTCTAATGAAGTTTAATGTTTACCATTTGTATTTCCCCATTACAAAAATGCTTTACTGCTGTTTCATGTTAAATTTAATTATACAATGCGTTTCTTGTGAATAAAAGAGGATTCTTGAACTGTCAAATAAATGGCGAAGTTTTTTCAAATGGGAAGAACTGTAGATAGTTTTACGTGTATAGATCATGTTAACGTCATATTGCCTTCACAAACTTGAAGTTTTTACACAACAAATAGTAAAATTAATAATTTTGTGTCAATGACCTAAAAATTAAGAGGGGAAACCAGCTACAAATTGTAAAGCTACCTACACAACTAAATGATGATAACTGTTGTCAGAATGCATATCTAGTATGGAGCATATTATCAAACAGTGGTCGAATATGACATATGATTCAAATTGTCGTATATCAGGAATAGTCCAATTATAAATTTTTTTATCATGATTATAGAAAACCAGGCCGAGGAGATTTGGCATGAATGCAAGTAAGACAACTATCAGCCAAAGTGGAGCAGTTACTAGTATATGTCTCAGTTCTGCCTTTAACAAAAAAGACCAAATTATATCGTATAGGTTTTAACAACATGAAAAAATGTTAAAACAATCAAACAAAAAAGTAATAATGACAAACACGAACCAAAGACAATAATGTAACCATACTTTATTATTAGTTACTCGAAGAATGTGACGGGTAAACAATATCTTGGACCGCTCAAACCTCCCCTGATGTTTTTTTACATACAAATACATGTACATTTAAAACTTAAGAATTATTTGTTTATAATAAAATAAATTGGTGTTTTGCTTCTGCCTATAGAACAGAACTACTGCTTTGGGGGGAAATAGCTCAAGATTTTACTGCATATATAAGTCTAATGGCTATTTTGATTTAAATTGCACTCGAACGAACTATAATTCTCTAACAAAGTTAATATCAACGGTTTTCCTCATTCATCGAGATAAAGAACTACATTTTATCTTGCATTGAAAAACAAAATGTTTTACTGTTGTTATTTTGAACTCTCGATAGTATAATGATGTTGATTAAAAATAAATGAGAAAAAATCACACTTTAACAGTACTTCAAAAGAGAATCCTTTTTATGAAAATGTAAAATTAATTTTGATGATCACGACTTATTATGTTCATTCTGTGAACATGACACGCGTTTGCATAATGTTGTCCTCAGCTTCTGATCTCATTGACAATAGGATGTTAAAACCAAGTGACAACGCATCAAAAATGGTTTTCAGTAACACGTAAAATTATATTCAGAATGTTAGAGGATAGTAAGGAGGCCAAAAACAAAAAACTCGGAATCGATAATGTGTTCTGTCAGAATGTTTTGGAAAAGTAACGCATCTTTACATTTGAGCCAGTTTTGTTTGTTGGTTTTAAAATTGCTTCAAATGTATTTGTTATGTCATTCCTCATAGTTTCAAAAAATAATTCAACAACGCAGTTATTTCGTTTTCGATCTATTATGAAACACAATAAGATTATATCATTACACTTTTGTTTGGCAGTGCTGTCTTTTTAATTACTGGATTTTCAATGACTGGAACTAAAAAAGAAAGATTAACAATAAATAAAATCCAACTGAAACCAATTTCAAATCATAGTTTGTTGTAAACTTGGGAATTGTATATCTATCTTCATAGCTGTTTTTTTTCTTTGAACTGTTGTCGTTTGTTTACAGTCATTATGTATTTTTTGTTAATAAAATGATATTAAAACCATAGCATCTTTCTATTATTTAAGAAACCTACCTATATTAAGCAATATTTTATTACCATCAACGTCAACATAAATAGTTGTTTCTCTTTGAATCTGTTTCTGTTACTTGTAGGTGTTTGTTTTCATACGTTAAAAGAATATACGTAGGATTATAAGACAGTATATGTTAAATATTAATCTTTTAAGATTAGTTCATGATGAAGTGGAACACAAACTTTCATGTGCACGGTGCGAATCTAATTAGTTTCAAAGCTATAAGTTCGCACAACTGGTGCAAACAAGAGTAGGGCGATATTCAAATCAAAACTCATAAGCCAAAGAGAGATTGACGAAATCAGGGCAAACGATAAGTGATGTTTTAAAAGTTTTATGTCTAAAATGTAAAATGTTATGAGCATACAATCTTTCTGTTTGAGACTAAAATTATTAGTGTTAAAATCTAAAATGTTTAGTGTTAAAACCTAAAATGTTTAGTGTTAAAAACTTAAATGTTTAGTTTCGAGCCTATTATGTTTATTTTTGAGTGTGGATTGTTCAGTTTTGAACCACAAATGTTTAGTTTTGAGCCGAACATGTCTAGTTTTGAGCAGCATAACAAGTTTAGTTTTGGGACTTACATATTAGTTTTGAGCCTTCAATGTTTAATTTTGATAGTAAAATGTTTAGTTTTTAGCCTAACATGATTCGTTTTGAGACTTACATACTAGTTTTGAGCTCCAATGTTTAATTTTGATATATATAGTAAAATGTTCAGTGTTGAGGCTAACAAGTTACGGTTCGAGACTTAACTATTTAGTTTCGAGCCTAACATGTTTAGTTTAGAACCTAACATGTCTATTTTTGAGCCTATAATGTTAAGTTTTGAGCCTAACATGCTAAGTGTTTGGGCTAAAATGGTTAGTTGTTAGTATACCCAGTGTAATTTTAAGACTAAGATATTAATTTGAAGCCTTTAATGTTTATTTTGATCCTTAAATGTTTATTTCTTAGTAAAGTGATTGAAATAATATAAAAAAAACCAAACTAAAAAGCAGTTCGGAATCACGACAATAATATGTATTTTTCTCCATTCGGCTCGACACTGCCTGTAATATCGGTAGCTTCAGCTTAGGGACATATTCTTTTTTTATGTGTCTGAATCATGGTGTTTCACATTTTGTATATAGTCTTGAATCTGTCGTTTTGAAAAATGAACAACAACGCAAAGTTAAGTCATAGGTTTTCTTTTAAAAATCTAAACACGAAACCAAAGTTAGATGAATTAGCATATTATTTGAAATTTGAAAATCTTCTTCAAATGTTTGTATGATCGAAATTAGAACGTTCACCAAATAATCAACTAAGCACTATTTATAATTGTTCTCATATGGTTTATAACTGATATTACAATTCCTCCAGGAACAATTAGTCTTGAGATGACTTCGCCAGCTTTTATCATATGCCCATTTTATACTTCTAAACGGCATTGACTACCCATTCCTGATGAAAGTTATTTCTGTATTGCGTTGTGTGCCACTGACTGAAATCAGGTTTTTAGTAATCTTTGTTTGTAGTTTAACATATAGAAAAGGGGTCTATGTTTTTCTTTTTTCATATAATTTGCTCGATTTTAACTGTCAATACACATACTTATGTGTGTATTACGCACAAACATATTTTAGCACTACGAAATAATGAATAACTAAAATTGAATTGAAAGACGACTCTGACTAACTTTCGACTATAGAAAATTTTGTTTTCCTTCCCAGTTCTAGACGTTTACCCCCGTCCCCACGTACACAATTTACAGTCTTACTCCGCTGCAAATGTAAGGGTTTATACCTCTAATAGAAGTTACTTATTAAATCACTCATCTTTTTTCAGTTAACTGGTTACAACATGTCCTTTTTCGCCTGTACCAAGTCAGGGGCCTCTAGCCTTTGTTAGTCTTGTATTATTTTTATGTTAGTTTCTTGTGTACAATTTGGAGTTTAGTTTGGCGTTCATTATCACTGAACTAGTATACATATGTGTTTAGGGGCCAGCTGAAGGACACCTCCGGGTGTAGGAATTTCTCGCTTCATTGAAGACCTATTGGTGACCTTCTGCTGTTGTCTGCTCTATGGTCGGATTGTTGTCTCTCTGATACATTCTCCATTTCCATTCTCAATTTTATTTGTCCTGTAACTGTAAAGGTTAGTGCGCATGATTTAACTTTCCTTTGTTTGAGGAAATTAATGAATTTCAAAACAATATCAAAGCAATGCAATACCATACAAATACTTTACATGTTCTTTAATACAACATGTATTTCTATAATTAGCCGAAGTCTTAGTTATACAGTCTACGTAAGTCGTGTCTGGAGACAATGATTGATGACTAATATAGGATTATCAAGTGTTAAACGACTGCTAGTGTTTTCCAATTAACAAGATTTACCATTGATGGAGCGGTTAAGTATGAAATACTCGACCTTTTTTATCCACCATTTATCTTAATTTTCTGAACAGAAAAGGAAAACCGTTTGATACTGCGTTACTTTGTCTTTGACAAATTGAAAAAGAATAATTGTTGAAACACCGGTCTGACCCTTTCTTATCAATTACGTTAAATATTTCATTGATTTTGTCATAGGACAAATAATTTCCTTAAAGATACCATATAATGCACTTTGAAAAATTGACGGAAACTGGTCACTCTCCGGTAATGATTCTTGTTATAGAATCACTAAGTATATTTGATATAATTCACAGAATAAACTTTAAAAAACCACACAGACATGCTGCTATATTTTAACTTTGGAAAAGATGGAACAGTTTTTTGGACATTTAGAAGTTTAAAGGAATATCCATATGATTGCAAAGGATTGTCTACCAATTGATTTATTAGAACTTGACGTAAAAGGTATCAGGCACTCCGTGTGCAAATGTGTACAAATGAAAAAGTATAAATATTGAAAAATTGAAAATGAAAAAAGGCAGCATAAACGTTTATTGATGATTTGTTATAAAATATTTTCTTTGAAAGTCATGCTTGTTTTAGAAATTAAGACTAACAGAAGTAAATCATCGTGAATCTAAAGCGTTTTCTGGGTTTACCTACTTCAAAACTTAATATTAAAAAGCCAATGACATGTTTAAAACTAACGATGAGCTGCAGGACTATTACCAAAACAGGACTTAAAACGAGTAGCCACATTCATCTAACACGAGATAAAAAAAAAGAAGGACGAAAGATACTAGAGGGGCAATCGAACTCATAAATCGAAAATAAACTGACAACGCAATGGCTAAAAATGAAAAAGACAAACACAAACAGACACACAATAGTACACATGAGGTCAATTTTGCCTGATGGAGTTACAACATGAACATTTATTGAATTCTACAATTATTACATTTAACATGAACACGGAGAAACATGATTCCTTTATTAAAGTTTGCAGACTTAATGTTCCTTAAATAATTGATCATTGATTCTCAAATGACAAGTTTACATACAAAATTAAATTTTGGTTATGCTCAATGTACATAAACTGATCAATTTTATATGTAAAATTATTTTAAGTGATAGTATAGATACACCCAGGAATGATTAAATCGCTGGGTGTATACACTAAGGAATATAACTTATTTGGATTTTATCTATATGAACAACTAATACGAGCATTCCTTTCATTAAATATTCATTGGCATGGACTTTCCAAATATCTATTACTGTTATAAACTCGATAAATGCCAGTGTGTTACAAAATGTTGACTTATAATTACTTATTTAAAATTCATTTACAATTGTATACTAATATTCAATTTAGTTATACAAAATGAATTTTCATAAAAGGAATTTGAGATGGTTTGGATATTTTAAGGACCATTAAATCACAATTAAAAATTCCCTATTGCATATACTAAATAAACAAATCAATGACTTATTTAGTATCATTTAGATTTTACATGATAGTTATAGACATTTCAATTCACGAATTCATAAAGTTCTAAACATCAGCCACATGTATTTTGACTTTGAGAGTGTTACTGGATAGGTTGAAGCCTCATTTTTATATCCAAAACTATATTTATACATGTGTTAATTATTTCTGATCATAGGAACTGTGTATCGTTCCATTATTTACAAAGTTGTTATACCTAGCTTTTATTTTGAGATACAGACTAGGATATTGAATGATCGCACGCAATTCTAGTGAGATCTATTTACTGAAAGATCGTCAGTTTTGGTTTTCAAGGGTGTACAACTACTTAGGCGTGTCATTGATAGACATAAATTTATGCCAAACGCTAAATAACACGTTGAAATGCTCTAAGTCGGTATTGTTACGAATTTACAGTTAATTTATTTTATGATAATTCTACAGTTATATATACACCGATTTTTCGCAAATTTAACCCATCGGATATTATTCTGCCTGTAAACGTCATCGAAAATCACCCCTTTTCCCGTGTTTGCTATAAGACGCTTTTCCTAACCATTGGTTGCTCATGAGCTCTTTATGATGTTCGCATTCCTAGTATTTTAAGTGGATAGTTTCTTCGTAATTTGGCATTTGAATCAAAGACATTGAAGAAGGCAGATCAGAATTTCCATTTGACCATGACATTGATTGATTGTGTTTTTATATTTATAAACATAGGGTTTTGTTTGACCTCTTTGACCTCTTTGTATCTTATTACTTTTACAAAATCATTATGCAAGTCATTATGACAATTAAATTATTGAAATATGAATAAAAACTATTCATTCTGTGGGATTAGTTTTTGTTGCTAATGCTAAGGACACGGTCTTTTCATATTATAAGGTTACAAACGCGGTTTCTTACACAATGACCTTGTAGTCCGATTTACATATGTCACAAACATATAAAGGATCATGGTTTATAAACTAGTTTTAAATACACGATCTATTCGTGTTATATTTCAATCACATAGTCGTATTTTAATTCTAATATCAGATCAATTAATTAGCATTGCTGGTAATGACATCTAAAATAGCAAGTGCGTCAGACAATTTATATGGACGAAAATTAAACTGTATTCCTTATCATACTATTTTGATTAAGTCGTAGAAAACACAAAAATCAAAATCAAACTAGATTTGTAATTGCTAGCAATAACGGATGGCACCCTTCCCCCATTGCCAGGTGAGCGGCAGCCAGTTTGAAAATTCCAAAGACAAATAGTGCATCTACAGATGTCTAGTGACATTTTTGCAAAGTTTCATTAAGTTTGAAGCATTTTGAAATTTTGGATATTTTTGCTGTTTCCATGGTAACGGCGGCCATTTTGAATATTCCAAAGTCAAACCCTGCTGCAATTGTTTCCCTCCATAATCATATATCATTTTATGTCTCTAGAATAAATTTAACATTGATGTTCTGGAATGTTCTGTGAAAATTCAAAGTTTTGACCTTTTTGCATTGTTTCCATGGTAACAACAGATATTTTGGAAATTCCAACGCCAAATTCCACATCTTCCAATGTTGCTCATCGTTACTGTGAAGTTTCCTGAAGTTTGGAGCATTTTGAGAATTTCGAAAATTTTGATGTAGTTTCCATGGCAACATAGTAGTTCCAATGAGTGCCAAAATCATCCAACACCTGTATATAGTGGGCACCTACATTATATTAAAATATAATGATTCTGAGTTAAAGCATATCCAAACAGTTCACCAAAAACAAAAACTGGATTTTTTCACATTTGCTCTGTTTCCATGGAAACGGTAGCCATCTTGAACCATTCCATGCTTCCTGCAACTCTGCACCTGGGGGTCCTTACTATAGTAGAGTTCCATCAACATTGGTCCATTGGATTTCGAGAAATCACCTGGACAAAATTTGTTGCAAGAAAAAAAATAATAATAATTAAAAACCAATTGTTCAGAGAACAATTGAAGGTCTTTCCATCAAAACAATGTATTTTGATATGAAAAGTTGTGAAACTAAGTTTAAAATGTCATTTCATTCGTCAAATGATAGCTCCTAGTAAGCTGATTCCAAAAATATATTGTTTCCATACATTTTTTTTTAAATAAGGGAGATAATTTGTTACTTCCGGTTTGAAAAATGTTACTTCCGATTATATTTGAATATTTACTTGACACTGATTCCAAAAATATCTGGTTCTATATACTTTTATATTAATAAAGTACAAAAAATAGCTACTTCCGGTTTACAAAGGGTCACTTCCGTTTTTTTTTCAAGGTTAAATGGTTTGATACCTTTTTCTAAAAGTTGTATATCTTTATCATGTATACATATAGAATAAAAGCAAAGGTCAAAATCTAGAACGTCAAATTAAGCTATGACCTTGAGATCAATTTCAAGGTCATCAACCAAGGACCTCAAATCAAAAGACCATAGGTCTTAATTATATTTAGTTAATGAGTTATATCACCAAACGCGTATTTTTAAATACAAGAGGGGAGAAAACTCCCTTTTACATTCAACGTACGCTTGCAATCAAAATTTACATCTTACGACATGTCGCAACTTACAATTTAGTAAAAATAATTTGTTGATATCTTATTCAGTCTTTGGATATAAGTGAAAAAAAGCCAAATTCAAATATTAGAATATGACCTTACCTTTGATCTTGACCTAATTTTCATTTTTTGGGACCAAGGACCTCAAATCAAAAGATCCTAGGTCTCTATCACTTATGGTTTATAAGATAGAAATTCATATCACTTATGTCAGATGCATAAGGGGAAATAACTCTCATATGGAGCGGTCATATCGCTTCGGTCAAAATAGGACAAATCATGCGAAGGATATAACGAGCAATTTTGTAAAATAAATTTGTCATAATCTTTTACGGTTGCGAAGGAGATGCGCTAACAAGGAAAACAGTGTTTGGGGAGATAACTCCTACAAAGAAAAGTATTCGTTTACGCAGGGTAAATTTCAAAAGCGCATAAACTGTTTGATATCATATACAAAATATCTAAGCGACATATTGCGAAACAAATGTTTATCGCAAGAACAAAATTAGGCGGAAGAAAAAAAAAAAAAAAAAAATAATCAGAAGAAAAACAATAGGTCCTTCCACAGAAAAGTGGAAAGACCTAATAATAAAAAAAAAAAGAAACGTAGAATAACAATATGTCACCCCAACTCCGTTGAGGGTGCCATAACAATGGGGGTAGAGTAACAACATTGGTTAAAAAGTACACACATCTATTTGTAATAAGATTACATAAGTTGATGTAAAACCTTCTGTTGCATCTTATTAACATACAAATTGCAAAATGTGTCGTTTTATTCAAAATAACAAATATATATATATACGAACATTTTGACTTATAGATACAAACAGTATCAAACCAATATAAAACATACACACAATTGGAGGTCAAACATAAGTGTGATAGTGAATAATAACTGTAAAGATCAACCTCTCGAACATTAACTGTTCAGAAATTTTAAAGAGGTGCATTTTGACATGCACCTTGGACTGGTATTGTGTTATCTGGATCATAAATGAGCTTCTTTTCACATGATGCGTACAATAAGAGCATTGATTCAAAGGGTATACATACATTGCGTACCAGGCTGCTTATACGTCTAACATAACTTGCCACCGTATAACTTCTGGAAAAATAGTATTTATGTGACTGCAACTTTGTTTGGAGAATACAAAGAGAAATTCTCTATCACGACCTCGAATCGATCAATTACTTATGTAAAAATACAGTTAAAAGATACGTTGTAGTGAACATATTTGAGGTGATTTCCCTCTTTTAAAGAATTAAACGATACATTCATCAACACTGCAATATAATGGTCATGATGTACATGCATATCAAACAATTAAAGCAATTTAACACTACTCCTGTTACATAAAAATACCAAAGGAGATTAACAATTTTATTTATGTTACTAATCACCACGTAGGTTCAATTGATATTACCATTGTGTAAGATAAAATCTCCCTTCAAACGGATCATATCTTATTTGAATTATCAAGTTTATTTTTATAATAATAACGCATTAGAACTTTTCCTTTTACAATGTGTACCAAAAACCATTCACTGTACGCCTGGGATTCATCGAATTCTTTCATCTGTCACCGTGGTGGAATTTTAATTAAAATCCGGGAAGCATTTTAGATTACTTTAAAAATCATTCAAACGACCCATTTCTTGGTTCCTGGTATTTGTTGTACATTTTTCTATTCTGTAGCATGTGTTAAATTGTCATCGTCTTTAAACACCAATGGTAACAGTCAATACAAAAATAAAACTCTGCTTTCATATTTGTTCTTCATTTAAAAATTTAAATAAGGAACCGTCGTTGATCTTAAGATAATATTGAGAACATGTATTCGTGATAATCTTTGTATTGTATCTCTCCATATTTTATCGACAAATAATGACACTGAATTTCAATAAAAAAAAAACTACGGTCGCATTCAGTGGAGCTGGATCATCTTAATATTCAAGGGCACTTTCAATTACTCGTGGGATTTTGGTGTTCTTGTTGTCATGACGTATTTACTTTTTGTGTGAATCGATTTGTAGGCTGTCGTTTTTCTTTCATGGCTCAGGTTTGTCTTCGACTTGTGATTTTTAATTTCTCTAAAGATGTATTTGTTTACAAGTTTGTACTGAACTAATGAATCAAGTAGCCCCATATTCATTTGATATAACTGAATCGGAAATTGTAATATCAACCAAATGTCATAATATTCTTAGATATAAAAGTGTGAGCAGTCAGCATTACTTTTTCGCAAATGGGTGACCTTCTTCTAGTGTTTATTTTCAACACGTTTTGATTACAATTATTAAATTTCCACATATTTTAATACAAATGTATATGCTTTTATGTCCGATACGATAACGTATACTATTTGTTTTTTTTTGTAAATTGTTTCTCAAAGATTGTATGTTATAGTGCGAAAAAGAAAATCAAATATCTATTATATCGATCAAAAAAATCCTGTTGTATCTATTCAACGAAAATGAGGAGATATTGTAAGCTTGCCAAAAAGACAACAATTCACCTGATTTAAAATGAAATGATTTAAAATGAAATGATTTTAAACGTATGTCTTATTACTCCAGGAAACGAACATAACAATACTAAAAAAACAACTGGTGTATCAAATTCATAAAAGAATAAAAACAACAAATTGAATCAAACTAAGACATCTATTGAGCATCAATCATAGCCCCCGCGTCATATTTTATTTTCAGTTATAGTTATTCCATTGACATGTACAAACAGCTTTCTTCCGGGTAATAGAAACTGTCAATAGTTGTCATTGTTTATTTTGTTGATTGTTTGTGTAATCGTTTGACCATTAAAAGCATATCAAAGACCTTTTTGTTTCTCAAATGACTATCTGCATCGGTTTGTGGTCAATTAGATTAAGTTTGATGGATGTTCCGGCATCCCTACTTGTTATTTAGTTTTATACTCGCCCTGTGTATACCTGTATCATTAGCGTATGGCATACGTCTTGTCTCACCTAATGAAGGCAACAGTAGTTTACCGATGTTCAAAGATCATAAATTGATTGAGAGAAAACACATTCGAGTTACAAATTAAAACATAGGGTAACACATTAACTATGAATGGAACACAAATGAACAACAGGAACACTAGAGGGAAGACAAACAACCGTTAACATATACAGAAACAATTATCATATTACTGACTTTGAAAGGTGATTATAAAACCTGGTTTTTATTGCTAGCTAAAACATTCAGCTTTATGACAATGTTAAAAAAATATCGCTGAAATGACAACAACACCTGACAGAAATACAGGTCAAAAAGACGCAAAAGCATTCATCCCAGAGAAACGAACAAACAAATAGTGACATAAACAGCGCAAAAATACCGAACTCTGAGGAAAGTTCAAAAAGGGAAGTCTTCAAAAGTCAACAAAATTAAACTTTATCAACCAACGGAACGAGTGGAAACACTGTCAAATTCCTGACTTCGTATAAGCATTTTCTATTAAGCGCCTAGTATTTCTGTGCTGTAAAACATTTTATATACTGTAAACCAACTAAATTTTGCGGGCGATTTATTTTCGCGACTTTCGCGAGTAGAAAAATAACGCGAAATTAAATCGTCGCGAAAGGAATTATTTGGATCTTTCTCTATCAAACTGCATTAAGTAAATAAGAAAATCGCGAAATTGAATGGCCGCGAAGTTGACTAGCTTGGTATAAACGCGAAATAAAGTATCCGCGAAAATAAGTTGGTTTACAGGATCGGGGTTTGAAGCTTAAAGTGTGCTGAGAACACGATGACGCGTATTTTAGATAAAATTGCTGTGCACTAAAAAATTATATCTTTTTTATGTAAATAATTAGTTTTTGCTCAGGATACTAGTTACATGTATCTTCTATTGCATATACACTATTAAATGAAAGTACATCATTAATTCACGGCCCCATTGCCTTCTATGTTCAATTCCTCTTTTTCCAGCAGGCAAATCTCGTTTGTTTTAAGTTAAAAAAAAAAATCACTTTATAGTGTCTTGTACTGAAAACAAAATAAACACACCTTTAATATCTCAGAACGGACTGTTTCCCGGAACTTCTGATGTACCAAACAGGTATTTCAGATCTGTCAAACAGGCAAAATATACCCTCTTTTAAAATTGCATGCAGTTTTTTTTTAATATTTAAAACTACAAGTCAAAAAGTGTTTTACAATGATCACCAATCAATCACATTTTTTTTTATACCATGAGTAGGAACTATTTTTTTAGATATATACTACTGTCTGGTGTGTGCTTTCTAGCTGAACCGAGTAAGTGTTATAATACCTTAAAACACTATTTACCGTTAATACTGTATATACATTTTTTTGTTATTAAGGTTAAAAATATATTGGATGAATGTAGGCTTTCAAATATAAGGATTACATAATGTTCAAAGTTCACTACAATTGCGGTTACAAGTTCATAAATGCATGTAAATGAACATGTGGGTCCTCCTGGCTCACAATGTATATTATTTGAAACTACTGTTTAGTATATATTTGTATAAATAGATGGGCATACGTTGCACTCCTTCTGTTTATGTACCAATGAATCTGCAATAGTTATGAGAATGACGCTATTGTAATTGTCAGCAGAACCACTAAGGAAAAAAAATATAATTATAATAAATTCAGACAACCACTTATTGCATTCAAATTGTCGACTTGGATTTTGAAATTTGACAATAAAATCTTGAAAACATCAACAGTTATCTTGAATTATCAGGATTTTATTTTGGAATTTCAACTTACATATTATCATTATCAATTTTAATTTTCAAGGTACATGTTTATCTAAAGTTTTATACAGCTTAACCTAGCCTTGAACAGTGTACCTATGCAGGGGGGAGGAACTTCCTATCAAACAATTTAACAGGTATACGTGGATATGCCAAAAATATGGGTTATAATTTGAGACTTTTATATAAACATGACACTACTTTTAAATGACATTCTATACTAATATGACAAGACTTTTTAATGATATTCTATATTAATATACATTATTCTTTAATAACTTTGAATTGCTTCGTGGTATGTTCTATATGTTCATGTGTTATTGGAAATGTTATATTTATGTCTAATTAAGGTATTTTGATCAAACAGGGACTATGTATGTACATAAATATAAAGTAATTGAATCGATTAATTTTAAAGTTCAATTTTCAATTTATTTCCAAATGAAATCCGAAAAATATGAGTAATGATGTACGTTTAGTGATTATATAAGCATGAATTTCCATTTTCAATTTCATGATGATAATTAAAACAAGGTATATAAGTACAGAATAATCTGTGTATAAATGTATATAAATATAGATACAATATACTAATGAATGCTACATAAAAATGGGTACAGTAAAGCATCAAATAGAAATGTACTAGTTGACAGAGGCGAGAGTCCAGTATAATGTTGGCAATTCCATGCTTAAAATTGACAGTTTCAAGTTTAAAGTTGAATGTTCGAGATTAAAGTTGTTAATTACAAGATTTAAATTGTATATTCATAGTTTAAAGTTTGAAATTCCGTCAATTCAATTGATAATTCCAAGATTCAAGTTGAAAATTTTAAGATTAAAGTTAGAAATTTCCAGATTTTAGTCGATAATTTGAAAAAAAGGGAACAAGAATGTGTCCTAAGTACACGGATGCACCACTCGCACTATCAATAACCATGTTCTATGGACTGTGAAAATGGGTGAAAAATCTAATTTGGCTTTAAAATAAGAAAAATCATACCATATAAGGAACATGTGTACTAAGTTTTAAGTTGTTTGATCTTAAACTTCATCAAACACTACCTTGACCAAAAACTTTAACCTAAAAATCCCACTTTTATTTTCTATGTTCAGTGGTCCGTGAAATTGGGGTCAAAAGTCTAATTTTGCTTTAAAATTAGAAAGATCATATCATAAGCAACAAGTGCGGTAAGTTTCAAGTTGATTGGACCTTAGCTTTATCAAAAACTACCTTGACCAAAAACTTGAACCTGAAAATCCCCCCTTTTATTTTCTATGTTCGGTGGCGATATCAGTTAGATCATTCAAGTGTTTACTCAAATCTGGAATGAAAAGAAAAAGGAGATAGTGTATTCATGAAATTTCGTGCTGCTTATTTTTTTGAAATTCTTTATAGTATACTTGAGTAAGTATTCGTGTTTTGTATTGACTTGACAATCAATTAGGAAATCAACTCTCATCCTATGTGACCACATATCAGAATAAGGGCAATGGCATACGTGGTTTTAAATTTAGCACTATGAAACCGTTTGTCTGTACTAATTTAAGTCCATTTGTAATACTTACGACATTGACGAATGGAATCTCAATCGCAAAATTAATATGAGTCTTCCTCTTACAATATGTGATCATGCTGCCAAGTAAGGTGGCTATCTTTTAAAGATTGTTTGAGTGAAAAAAAACCAAACAAAAATGTCTGACTGAAACAAGGGTCATAAACTGCAATACCTGTTTCCGCTTCTTTGTCGCGTGAGTTATAATTACAAAAACAAAGTGCGTGTATCAAGGTTGGATAACTAATACCACTCTGATACATGGAAACCCATTTTGTAGTTCTTCATTCTAACGATTTGAGTTTAATTAGACATGTATCTAGAATGGCATTGGGAAAGGTGTTAATTAGAGGTCAAAGATAAATATTTGATAATACAATAAAAAAAAATGATCCAGTTTACTGTTAAATGATCTTACTACAAACATAAACCTAAATCTGTTTTCATACTGATTACTTTAGTAAAACATGCCAGAGTGAGTATTGATATGTTTTAGCAGCCTTATAATGAGCACACTATATATTATTTGAAATATGTCAAAAAAAGGAATAGCAGGATTGTACAGTAAAAAGTGAGCTAACAAACATACCGAATTCTGGGAACTGAAATGGCAGAATCAAATGCACAAACACATAAACGAATGGATAACAACTGTCCTGACATAATACAGTCATTTTTTCGATGAAATGTAAAAAACGGTGGATTAAACCTGATTGTATAGCTAGCTGAACCTCTCATATGTATGACAGACTAAAACCAATCACCTACAATCTAATCTTCCCAAAATATAAATATACATACTAGACAGCCTATTAAAAGAACTTTTAGTACAGATAGCTTTACTTTGTTCAAGCATAACATTTGTTTTCATTCAATTTCTCCCGTGATTGGACTCAACTTATGTTTAACCATTTAGAATATTTGGTCTCGGGCATATATGATGAGGTTTGGTTTAGAAAGGATTTAGTGTGTAACCCGCATTTGTATTTTTTCTCAATCGGGTTATCAAATTTCGAACTACGGTATACTACTGTTTCCTTTAAATTTCGGGCATACCTTTAATTTGTAGACGTCAATATAAAAAGGTCCCGCGCAAACTATTTGAACTTGTATTTAGAAAACCGTGCCGTATGCATTGCTATTGATATATGGATGACAAATGATGGACACCTATAAACATTAATTTAAAAGACTGCAATCAGAAACAAATAGTTGTACTAGTAACCAAAGCAAATTATACGTCCTCTGTGCCTTCCACAATACCAAAATGTCGATACAAGACAAGCGATATATATCATAAAGTTAAATCACAAAAATACTGAACTCCGAGAAAAATTTAAAACGTTTTAAAAAGTCCCTAATCAAATGTCAAAATGAAATGATAAAATACATCAGCAACTGTTATATTCCTGACTTGGTACAGACATTTTTAAACGTGGAAAATGGTGGTTTGAAAATGGTTTTGTAGCGCTTAACCTCTCACTTGTTTGATAGTCGCATCAAATTCCATTATCTTTACAATGATGCGTGAAAAAAACGTTAATAGATAAAATTGTCGAAAAAGGTGTACACAGTCATATGTCGCATATAAACTGGTCACGCTATTACAAAATGACAAACAACAGTACCGAAAACAAATTGGAATATTGAGGAACACAAATCCCGACAAAAACAAGGGATGATCTCAGATGCTCCAGAATGGTAGACAAATCCTAATCCACGAGTGGCATCCGTCGTCTTGTTCATGTAGAAAAAGCTCTTCAACTTCGTGCTTTATTTGACATTTTTAACTTGTTTGTATTCGAGCGTCACTGATGAGTATTTTGTTGACGAAACATGCGTTTAGCGTAAATACAAACTTGAATCCTGATATCTGTGATGAGTTTTTCAACATATCAAGCGTCACAACTGGATCAAAATCGTCTTACCCATGAGAGGCACAGTTATTTACAATTGACTTTTGTTTGATTACTCGTGATGTTCAGTCTTGTTTAATGGTGTGTTATTTTGATAGTCCTCTCTTACTTGCCCATATAATTGTATATTTTGTTTCGTAGCATGGTTTTTTTATTGTCCTATTTATATCGTTATTCATTACATAGCCAGCTTCGTGATAATCTTGATTGAACTTTATTTTGTGCAAGCATTCGACATTTTAAATACAACCACTTGCAATACATAAGTAGAACATGTGAGTTCTGTGACGGGAACGACTTGATGTTGTTTGTCGATTTTATTTTAATCTAAGAATATGAATTAAGACTGCGTTGCTTTTTACGTTACACATGGACGATTAGCCCAAGTTAAAATTCATTTTTATTATGTTAAAATAATCATCGCCGGTAATTGGATTATCTTTTTTTAAATTCTAACTTTCAAAATAGTGATTTTATTTTGTTTTAGAACAAGGAATTGTTCAAGTTGTTCTTAAAAGAAATATCAAAACTATTTCACTACAGTAACACACAAATATGATTTTGATACATAAACATTTGTGGAAAACTTTATTATCTTTCCTGCTTGTTTGTTGTAATATCTAAATACACTCCTATCTTTTCCGATTTAGTTTTCTCTTTAATCAGTCTAGAACTAACAAGCTTTATTTTTGTAGAAAAAAATCACATAACTACAGAACTCCGGAAAAAAATCAAAACGGAAAGTCCCTAATTGAATTGCAAATCAAAGGTTTAAACACATCAAACGAACTAAGTTCAAATGGTGGATTCAACCTGTTTTTTATGATACATTGTAACTTAATAACCATTCCCCTTGAATGAAAGTTGCATAAAATTCCATTTTATTGACACTATATATTTATTATTCAATTCGTTATATAAAAAAAAGCTCGCAAAATCTCCGATTCCGAAATATATTATTCTATTATTATTTTAAAATGCAGATTGTCATTTTAAAATGATCTAAAGGTTCAGGCCTGTTCAGAATTAATATTTAACAAACATTTATATAAAGAAATGTATTTATTTTATTGAAGAACAAAATTTATGAAAAATATATCTAATGTTTGTGTCTCCTGATGTTATTTTGCAAATGTAAAATGAAGACCACTATACATAGTTGTGAATAATGATAACATGTACAATTTATGAGTGTACCATACGTCTGCTGTCTGTCTAGTGGACATGTCCATCTTTATAAGAATTACGACTCCCTGAAAAATAGAAAAAAACATTGTGGGTAATGCTTATATTCAAACATTGAATAATAATTTGACACTTGTATGTACATGTATTTTAAAACCTTAAAAATAATGACAGCATAATATAAAAATAATATGATATGATATCAGACATAATTTAAACTAAAATTTCAAATTTTAAGTAAGAAAATGTATACCACTAAAAGATGAATACAATTACTTTTGCAGCATATCTATTTGAAAACAAATACAAATATAATCAACAAAAAGAAGAAAACATGAGATGGATTAAGTAACATAGATATGATATACTAGTATGTGCTGCTTAGTAGATAAATGAAGAATGAGGAAATATATAATAATGATTTACTAGACGCATGGAGTTTGAAGGTCTCATTTGAGTCATAGTCATTAGAACATGCATACAAATGCAAAATGATGAGTTACGTTTTACAGCAGAATTAATCAAATTCTTTAACTTCAATCTCCATATTTTTATTATAACCTCGTCATTTGTTTGTACACTTATCTGTATTTGATACTAATTTAAGAACATGTTATTCAAAGATGTCATATATAAATATTCTTCGCTTATTGCTTATAGGATAAATCATCCCGGTATTTGTCCTTTGAAGTTTGTTTTCCTGTGACCTTTTTTTTATTATTTTTTCATAAGCTAATATATTGGTGCCGAACAAAACATGAGTTCTGATTTTTTTACAAGAGTCATTCTAGTCATTTTATTGATTACTATTTCATACTAAATGATTCAATTATATGAACGTTCCACATAACGTTTGTCACAAATATATATTAAAATCGTTCTTACATGACCACCAGGTGATATATAAGTAGTATGATGTAAACGTCGTTCATTTTATATTTCATTAATGCATCTTGTGGGTTAAATTTTATTGGATATATGTACTGAATGTTTCCTACATGATTTAGTAAAAACAGTATACGTATTTTAATCAGATTACATCTCTTTGTATTCATATACATAAAATCAAAAAATAAGTTATTTCTTCTATTTACTGACATTTAGGAGTAGTTCCATTCAAAAGTTTATTTTTGTCTCTGGATATGATAGCAGATATTAATGCATCTATATTTAATTATTGAAGTTATGTGGTTATCAAATAATATTAAGGTATATGCTATTAGAATTCTAGATAAGCATTCAATTATTGTTTGATAAAACATGCTTGTAGCTATATAACAGAGTTTATAGCAAGTGCTATATTAGCAATAAGGTAGAAACGTACAGCTCGAAAAGAATCATGCGAGGTTAATGTACAGGAAAGGGTAATGTAAGGGTTACATGCGGTGTCCTTGACTTACACACTAGATAATAATCTTTTTCCTAAAATTTCTTGAAGTCGATCTTGATCTATGCTTCTTTTGCCAAGTGAACCAAACAGTGAATATTTATCAATGCCCCTGATTGAAACTGGTAACCGCTTTGTACCTCTATTTGTCCAGTACCATGATCTAGTTTCGCGCGCAGGCAAAATATCACTTACATCATACAAATTGTGAATGTCAGCACTGTCAATATTATTATACCTTTCATCCGTATCTCTACTTCTTTTACCAAGCCCTCCAAAGTATGAGAGTCTATCCATCCTCCTCTTTCCAAGCCCTCCAAAGAAAGATAGTCTGTCAAGGCCACGTTTCCCAAGACTTCCAAAATATGACAGCTTGTCCATTCCTCTTTTTCCAAGATTGCCGAAGTATGATAAGCGGTCAAGACGTCGTTTATCAGCCTCCATTGATTCTTGTGGATCTACAAATCGTTTACCTAAGCTTGGTGCAAACATATATCTATCATATTTAGATCTTCGTTCTACTTCTGGATAGCTATCATCAAAAGTTGCCCGTTTTCCTAGAGAACCTAAAAACCGGGCATAGTCTATTTTCCTTTTTTCAAACTGATCTTCTGGAATCGGTTGTTCATCCTGTCGTTTACCTAACGATCCATGGAATCGATACATATCCATTTTTCTTTTGTATTGTAATAATTCATCATCTTTTGATAGTTCAGTACTTTCTTGACAAACAAGTTCGTTGCATAGAAGTATTAAGTATATTACTGCTGAAGCCACGCAACGGAATTGTACATTTGACACCATTGTTTTGTTCTTTATTCCGTCTGATATTCAACTTTTTCAGTCTGAAAGAAAAATGAATTGCTAAATTACAGTTACTGTTATGTATAATCGGATTTATTTTAAAACTAAAACGTCAGCTTCGTCAATTAATGGAACATAAACATCTTACAATGTTTGAAGCACCTCTCATCTCGGCTATGTTTACAAGATTTGTGTTGCGAAATCTAGATATATGCATATCGTTTTGTTCACCGTAGTAAAGATATTCGGAGCACATCTGTTCATTTTCAAGATTTGTGCCTCCAAGGCATATGTTTAATCTTCGTTTATGTTTTATTACCTGTTGTTTATATGTTCGGAATATTACTGTTATTTTGCAGCATGTGTGCTGCGCAATCTACATAAATGTGTAGTGTGTTGTGGACTGTTAACAGATATTTTTTTAAATATCATTGCCAGCTTGTTGACTTGGAATAGATGACAGTTTTTTAAATAATGCACGAGTGTGTACTTCCGGTTACCCTTCTAAAACATCATAACATCATAAAATATCTCTTCGTACGCCTTGGTTCTATCAACGGTTTTTATGTTTTTATATGAACCATCTTTCCTTCCACTTTCTGACTAAAGAAATCGTGAGAAAAGTACATACACATTACAAAAATAAAGGAAACTATAAATACACTTTTCTTTTTTGCAAGATTTTTTTTGAAAGATTAAAAAAGAAAAAAATTATACTTTGAAATATGAACATATTAAT
Organism: Mytilus trossulus; assembly: GCF_036588685.1. NCBI lineage: Eukaryota > Metazoa > Mollusca > Bivalvia > Mytilida > Mytilidae > Mytilus > Mytilus trossulus. Next base: position 37,885,867 of record NC_086381.1, on the reverse strand, counting down.
GTTGGGTCAAACACCATAAGCCATGGTCATAAAAACGAGTATACAAATATATATAAAAACAAAAGAGAAAATCAATTCGAAAGACAACACGACTTCAAAGTTTACTTTAGTAGGAGTATAACATAAACGGTTTACAATTGATAAAAGACTTTGTTAGTTCTTGAAATAGAACAAAATCTACATCCTGGAACAAACGCACAGAAACACTGGATATATAGCTTACTGGTTCAAGGTAACAGTATATATAATAACCAAATTATAACTATTGACATCAGACACTCTATGTTTTTAATTCAAATATTGTTTATAACTGAATGTTTATCTAGCTTTCTAATATAACGTAGGTCAATTATGAATCAAAAGCACAATAATTGTGTTTAAAACAACTTTGAGCAAAACAAAAAAAAAATGTTGAAAAAGGGGAGATATTCAGTATTTTAAAATGCATACGTATATACTCCCTTTGTTTTCTAGTTTACAAAGGATATAGGTATGGTGACATCGGTATTGTTTATCGACGGCAACAATATTTCTCTCTTCGTATAGTCTATGCGACAATAACACCGATTTACACGAATTTTCCAAGCACAAACTAAGTCATATTTTTTTTTACAATTATTGGAAGAAAAACTACATTTAAATGAATGCTAAATGCCAATTCATGATACTTGTAAGTTACGATATACACTTGTGTATGTGATGTAGGATTTGCTCACCCTCACAACAAATAAATAGGAATACCACAATTTCAAAAAGAGTGGAACATTATAGCACTTTCTATGCTTTGGTATGTTCTTCTTCTCAGTATATTTTTTTACACTTCTTTTGTTTTTTAATTAACAAATGATATATATGATGACAGCATTATTGATATTCGACGGCAGCAACCTTTTTCCTCTTTTTATAGTATTTTGGTTTTTTTTACAATTATTGGAAGGAAAACTATATTTAAATGAATGCTAAATGGTAATTCATGATACTTGCTAGTTACAATAGATGATTAATGTAAACAAAACGTGATGTTTAAGGGGTCCTACTCTTTTATCAGTAAACTTCCCTTTTATTACAATTTCATTGACAGATCCGTAGGTAACACTCTGATATATTATTTTCAGAAGCAGTTGTTTGTTTTTACATAAATGATATGCCTTTAAATGTTGTTTTGATTGATCATGGCTTGTGATATGTCACTATTCCATCGGGTGCTGTCCTTTTAATACATTAAGCGTTTTCTTTTCCATATTTATACAAATCATTTGTTAATGTTATTTGAAACGTTATACACATGCATCACGTAATGCGACAGCTTGAATTTGTCTAAAACATTACTTATTTTGATAGAAACTATTGGCGAATTGAAATTTAAAAATATGATGAAAAACAAATGCATCACTAGCAATGGAATTTGAGAATACATTTGGAAATGATACAAATTTGTCATATATAATTACCAAGTAATTGCTTATCTATTTATCAATCATATTTAATTTACTGGTTTTTGATACTCTATTCGCAAGTTTTATTAACAAATTTCCATATTTTATGCATATACCAACCTTTTATCAATTATGTTTATACCGATACAACTATTATCATTCATCTGAATGAGTTGTACAATTGATTAAAGACAATGGAAGAGTGTTAAATATTTTATGTCTTTTTTATTTGAATGGTGTCTGATTTACATTGATCAATTTGCGTTGTGGGAAACAATAACACTATAACACAACATTAAATCCTATTTTATAATCAATTTACTTTTCAATAAAACATAAAGTTTAATTTCAAGATAGGCAAATGGATTTCAGTTCAAAATGAATTTTTGATAAATGTTTAAAATCCTCATTTTTTTTTTCATTATCTATTTTCTTGTTTATGTAGTGTCATCAATTGTGATATTAAGTTATGTGATACTGGTATTTTACGGACGCTTTTAAATAGCAACTTTTATCAATGCCATATCAAATGAAACCTATGTCTATCTTTTTAAATATATTATTTAGGCATATCCGAAGAGAAATAACAGAATGTTGATAGGATTTACACAATACAAGATATAAACCGTTCAATCTACTTGTTAAATGTTAAATAAATGTTAGTTCTAAAGACAAAAAGAAAGTCAATAGTATATATGTTTAGTGATAAAATTATGCTGAAATAAGGATTGCTTTTTAAACTTTTAGATTGTCTCTATTTCAGTATACATCAGCGACTTTGTTGCATCCTGTTCAACTATTGTGTTCGGTGGTCATTTTAATTTAGCAAATACAGACTTAACGAAGTCAAATCCCGATGATAGACGCGCTATACAATTGCTCCCTTCAATTTATAGAATTTTCCTATGAAAGAGTACAGCTAGTTAGTTTTCAAAATTTATATAACACTTATTGATACAATGAATCTTTTGTTTAAATTTTTCAATGTATATGACACAGTCTTGACTCATTTCTAGAATTGCATGTATTATTTCGTCGCTCTGACACTCTCAAAAATCATTTTTATTACATGATTTGCTATCTTCTCTTTAACGGAGAATGACTGACAAGGGAAATTATTTCCGTTATTAAAACTAACAAATTCATTTCCATTTACATATATTTCATTAAGCATACAATACAGAATAGAAGGGTCGATCTGACATGTTACGGATGTCAATCAAATGTATAAATTGTTCTCGGAAAATGGTTAAAAAAGCGACTCCAAGTGCTGTAAATATGATACCAAAGTTTTACTTAATGTTTCGAATAAACTCTGTTAAGTAAGATGGACTTGACTGACTAAATGTTGTGGTAATTGTGCACAAAAGCATTATACGTGTGAGATTCAACCAAATCTTATGTATCATCCCTAGTTTTGGGTGGGGTTCGTGTCATTTATTCTCTAGTTGTCTATATTGTGTCATGTCTACTATTGTTTGTCTGTTTGTCCTGTTCATTTTTGGCCGTGGCGTTGTCAGTTTATTTTCGGTTAATGAGTTTGACTGTCCCTCTAGTATCTTTCGTCCCTCTTTTGTGTAAATATTTCCTAGAGTTCTGAGTTTGAACTATGACCCACTATACTACAGACTTGTAGATTTTCATTTATATTTATATGTATAAATAAAACTTTCAAAATGTTTCGAATATTTCTTTACTTGACAGATAAAACCAGGTTGACCTCATACCACGTGGAAGAGAAATGCTGCAGCTGAGCTAATAAAGATGAGCAACAACTAAGATAAGTTCAGGTTGTGACAATGGATGAGGAAAGATAAAACAACCTTGTGGTTATTCTTTTGTCGTAATATGGTTAAAGGAGGATATATTTTTACAATGGTCAATATGATTTCATACCATTCTATTTATCACATCCTTTGCATATTGAATAACTGACTTTAATGAGTCTTTAGTTTAAATAACAGAAGAGATTCGTTCTTTATTCTGCGATGTGATATTGCTGTTACATAACCTTATTGTGTCAAACATTTTAGAAAAGTATATTATACATAGGCTAAAAGTATAGTTGGAGGGTTGATATATCACAAAACATCGTTAACCCCGATGCACTGTTACGTCTGTCCCAAGCTAGGAGTCGATGTCCTTTGTTAATCTTATATGCTTTTTGCTTCTTTTATTTATTTCGGTATTAAGTATGACACTGACTAAGGATTTGTTTGGGAGCTTATCAATTACAAATCAGTCGTCAAAAGTCTGTATTAAAGCGTGGGTAGTTTTCGACGTTCCAATCTCAAATATCGATGATCAAAAACAGAAACTAAAGTAACCGCAATACTTCATAAAAAAGACAAGACCGAAACTTCTGGTCATAAAAATTCAAAGCACGATTATTGTACTTAGACTGATAATTGATGTGATGTTTCCAGCACAATTGGTTTACTCTTAAATACTGAGTGAAGGTTTATTACCGAGAGCGCAGATCTACAAAATAAGCGTCTTCATCACTGAACTTAAATGTTTCCAATGTGAGCGCTTCAAAAATCTGTCCTTTGCCATGATATATCGAGAGACAATGGTGTAAACAATTGACATATTATAATTATTCTGACAACAACAACCGATTAGCGATTGTGAGAGAAATTGATAATCCTTTTAAACATGAATTTAAGCAGGCAATGTTGTCAGTTGTAGGTTCGTTTTTTATTCTGAAATCTCAAAATGGCAAAATAAAACAAAAAAAAAGGTCAAAGAGTATCTTATTTGCTTTAGCGACAGAGTATATGATTTGTACCTACGTCAGACTGCTTCTTTTTACATCAATTGACGTGCAATTATGTAAGCGCGAGAATGATTTCATTTTATCACGAAATATTGATAAGCAATGATGTAGGGACTTTAAGTATATGGTATGAATGCATGATGGTTTTATATTTGATATCTTAATACCTAACTGCTAAGTTAAAGTCTATTATTTTTATTTTAACATCATATACCGATAATCGTTTGGTATCTACTTTCACTTTGAACATGTATATCTACTACATTGTCTTGTGTTACTAAATACAACATTTAATCAGTCTTACGCATTGACACTCTTATTTCACGTTGATCTCGAATGAAGTTTGTCTCTTTGTTACGTTGATGGGTTGTTTATCTCCGTTTTTAAGGATTCATTCAGATTGATATAAGGTACTTTTCAATTGTTCAAGGAGGCAAAATAATATTAGATTCAGATTAGTCAAGCTTTTGTGATCATAACACAAATTGCAGTATGAGACCACAGACAATTATCTATTAATTGTTTACTAAACGGAAACTTCAAGCTTAATGGATTTTGTTTAAGATTCAAATTGTTGATTGTCATCTTTTTATTGAAATATGAGATCCATTTAATTCCCTTTTGGATAGATTGTCATGCAATTCCTCGAAACATTTGTCAGCTAATCATTAATTAACGTTAATGGAAGAAATACATGGCGTTTTAGTTAAAACGTCTTTCGTGAGGGACAATACATTACAGGTAGTGGAATACACATTACATGGAAGAAAAATAAGCTCATCAAAGTATGGACAAATATCAAACTATACTTGTTGATTTCACTATTATAGGAAATAAATGTTAAGCTACCACGCTAGATATCAAACTACATACTTTAAGGACAAGTAAACTACAACTTTACTATTTACTAATCACGTGGAGTAACGAATTCAGAAATCAATATAAAAAAACGGCAATTTGAAATTCGGAAAGTTAGGAACTTAACCTGAGGTGAAGGTCCTTTACTCACATAGCTATATTTAGTCTTTCCCAATTCTTATGCACTCTTAGGCTGTAACTTGGTGGTTCTTGTGTGTAATAATAATTAACTTCAGCTAACATCAGACCGTTTTGGTTTTATTTGTTTAACACTTTGTCAACATGGACTATTTATATGAAAATAATGCGATGTGGTATGATTGACAGGAAGACAAAAATGTACATTCAAACCTGATCAGAATTCATTTATCGAGTCCATAAAAGTGCATAGCAGTTTTCCAAATCATGTTCTACAATTGCAACAAAAAGAAAACATAACTGCAGATTAAATCTTATTCTGTAAGTTCTAATGATCCGGGCCATTACAAAGGCGGGATCACTATTTCTTCTATGGATAAGGGTCGTTACATTTGCTAGATCACCATTCATTCATATCAACGTAGCAACCTTATTATTATCTCATTGCATCGAGCAATGTAATGTGCAACAAACCAGTATTGACAAATTACTAAGCACAACGTAACAATTTATAAAACCTTTGCAAATTACTTTATAATTGTATTGTAGAAATTTTTATATTGTGAGTATTAGATTATACATGTCCTTATCACCTGCGGTAAAATGTTTTTAAACAATTTATAAATTTTCAGGTTTTCTTAATGATATTAATTTTGCTTCTTGGTTTGTAATAACTTGATCGTAAAACAATTAAAAGTCTGATGTTTGTATGCGATGTCATTAGATCAATATACAGTTAGCAAAACAACAGATTAGTTAAAGATTAGCCATCTGACGTGGAAAACTCTCAATGGTAACTTCTGTATAATTATTTTGGTAAATGTTGCGTTATAAACAAGGTTTATTAGTGACGCCTTATAGTGTTTAACTTTCTTCGAGATTCCGAGTCTTGTTTTTAATTAACTTTTAAAGATTTAGATTCCTTAAGGACACTCTCAGATTCAAAGAACAACTCTTTATTCCGTCACTGAAGCCATCTGCGGACATACGGAAATTGAAACGCCTCTTTTGAATGGTGTTGATTTAGATATCATCTACTACCATTTAATTTGGATTATTGGTATTTTCTTATTCAAATTGGAAACATTTTTTTTAAATGGATGAACTGATATCCTTCATTTTATTTACAGCTATTATTTAGTTGAGAATAGTCTGATGGTGTAAATGTTTATATGAAAGAAAAAAAAATGAACACATCTAAAAATCCAAGTATACAACAAAGCATTTAATAATCACTCATATTTTCAAATTGATTATGCAGATATTATTTATATACTATAACATGGATAAGATCTACAAGAATCTTCGAAAACAACTTTTGCCAAACGTCAATGAAACCCGATAACTAATGTTCACTTCTTCCCCTGTTTTATGTAGTTACCAAAAATAAATTATATAAAGCTAGATATGCAATGTCAATTTTATATCAGAAAAAATACAGACAAGGCCCTTTATAGCTTGTTGTTTAGTGTGAGCCAAGGCTCCGTGTTGAAGGCCGTACTTTGACCTATAATGGTTTACTTTTTTAAATTGTTATTTGGATGGAAAGTTGTCTCATTGGCACTCACACCACATCTTCCTATATCTTAGAAATATTATGAGTTACACCATTGTAAGTATTATATTGACGTCCATATGGAACAATCAGAAAGGGACTTTATGATTCGTCTATTTCATGACTAGTTTTCTTCAATACGCTTTTTCGTATGGACCTTTACGTCTGGTATTCTGTTTTCGTCTTTGAATTGCGATTATAATAGTCCCTCTGTACCCTTCAATTTGACAGCGTGTTTACCAAGCACATATCTGGCATAGTTGTATACAAATCATACCAGTCAGTAAAATAGCAGTTGTTCACTATACATTCTGACAAACAGGTTGATATAAATTCTCAACTCCGATCTAAGTTTGTAACAGGGACATCCTAAAAAACTGGCTCTTGAAATTTGAATTTTTATCAACGAATAAAAAAAAAATCAAATGTCATACAAACGACCATAGTTATTGTAAAATGGATGATGTCAGAAGACCAGACTTGTACTTCGTTTATTTGTAATATTGTGCGTAAACAAGTGATCAACAAAGACGTAAATCATGAGATGAAAAAAACTCTGTAAATTGATAATCTAAACTATATTCTTCTACTCTTGATTATTCTAAAAATGGACACTATCTTAGCTAGATACTGTGGTACGCTGTGATATCGTAAAATGTCATTTCCATAGATAAATCGGTGCCCTTTGTAGTGGTCAATTCAAGACTTTCTGTATAATTTAATCACACATAAATCTGAAACATCCTTAAAATCCATCAACATATGCTTTGTACATCGACTATGACAGGTCCTATTTATCGTTACTAGTAAAAAAGCTATCACCTCATGTCATAACTATCAGAATGATGCTTGATATAATCAGTTAACTCACCTTCTCCTCTTTCTCTTGAAATTCAAAGTAGTCTTTTCTGAATCGATGTAAACATCGAGGAACTATTGTCGTTTTTATTTACTATTATTTCGAGAACATACAACTCTCGGATACTATTCTAGGATAAAATTTTCCAAAAAACTATTTTAAAGATTGAACTGTCAGGATCTGCTCTGGAGTAGAACTATCCGCATATATGTTTTAAGAAAACCCATATTATGTAACAATATGTTATTTAGTGGTCACAGCAGTTCTATAAATATTGATGAGAGTTTACAATTGGTCCCTTAGGTACGATAAACATAAAACATTGGCATTTGCAAAACCACCAAATAAGTTGCATAATACTGTAGATAAGATAGCCATATTTATATACAAATAAAATAACCCGATACCAACTCATCATCCCCTGGTAGCTATCCTCTTGTATAATTGGGAGGTAATATTTAATATTTATATATATTAAAGTCACAGTAAAATTAGTTTCTATGTCTATAAAACGATTTCAATCTGTTTTTAAAGTTAGTCCAACCAATTGAAAAAAAACTGACAATGAGCGTATACTGTATATTAATTTAGATCTCGATCATTTCAGGAATATTGGGAATGTGTTAACACATCTTTGAATAAAGGCAATAGTAGCATACTGCTGGCCAACAGTCACCAATCGACAAACTAAAACAAATCCCTGTCAAAAACCAAAAGTGTAGGATACACAAAAACTATAAGACGAAATAAGGGAACAAGACAATGCTACAAATATAAACACAAATAAAAACGGACTAAAATATAACAACAATAACAACTGCCATATTCCTCACTTGGTTCAGAACAATTTAAGAAACAATGATGGGTTGAACCTGATTTTGTCGCTAGCTTTTATATATCAAATAACATAAACATAAAAAAAAACAAGCAAAAATACCGATAAACATACATCTAATGTAATTATATTACGATAATTAATATCGGTTAACTACGGTCGAATGTTATCAATGAATTATATTATTTTTATAAATGTGGTGAAAAAACACCCTTTTACACGCACAAACTACTACTGGGAAATTGTACATGATCTTCAAAAATTCATTTTTATTAATAATTTATTGATGTTCTTACATTGCGTAAGCACAAATTCACCCCTTCGACTGAACAAAGAACTGACAAATAAATGTCCATCCCCTCGACAAATCTAGTGCAAGGAGAAAATATATCGTTTAGGCACTCAATAAACGCATATATTTAGGATTAAATTTATGCAGACATTGCTGAATACATGAGCAAATGTAGAATGTGAATCAACTATTTTTAGTTATAAAACAATTCGACATACCAGTCAAAATAGATTTTTTTGTAAGCATTTGACCACTTGCAGAATCGGTAAAATGAACAATTACTAAATCAAACATATGTGTTTTGCTCAATTGTGTTACAAATACCATGTTCGTTTAACGATGTTGAATATATAAATGTGCGGATCAGTTGCGTCCATGGAAGCCGACAATATAAGGAAATACCGTCAATTGAAATTAATTGTTTTAATCTGGTGCTCCAAAGTATTTCAATTGCCTTATCGTGGCCCCATGTCGTGTAAAGATAATTAGTATTGCTCAGATCGTTTTATGTATGTTGTTTTATACCATTACTAATGGTAAAGATGACTCTTTTTATTATGTCATTGCTGGACTCGAGATAATACCAAATGACATTTCATTTTACAGATTGATCTCAGAACAAAAGGTTTGCAGTAATAAACATGAATTGTTGAGGCAATTGTCAGCTAATGTATATTACTACATGTATATTGGAATTATAAATGTGGTTATTAAATCTAATATCACAAACCCTAAAACAACATTTATCAGATAGTTATGAATACATTGCGAATCTGTAAAAACATTTGAGTGAATTTAATGCATTATATTTAGTTGCATAACTAATGAACCTCGTTTGTTCGAGAATTGATTGCATTAACAAGTATTTTGTTATCCTTCGATGTTATCACGTGATGTGAAGTCTCCCCGAATAAATACGAGGTTCCCTGTCTTTGTATTTATGTAGTTGCCGCTGCATGTCAACGTATTAATTTGATTAATAAAACTTTTATTCAATATTTAAAATGAAAACACTATAAAATGAAGACACGTAAAAAACTGAGCTTTCAATTAAAAAAACTAGTTGACTTCTCCTGGAACAAAATTGTTAATAAAATGTAGAATGATAAACTTTACATCGGTTAAATATTACTGATCATTACATGATGGAATTCAAGACTACTTGACTTCTTTTAGAACAGAATTGTTAATAAAATGTAGAATGATGAGTTTTGCATTGGTTAAATATAACTGGTGATTACATGAAGCAATTCAAGCCTATTATTGTCAGATATATTTGTTTTACACGTAATACATATATTATTGTAACATACAATGTTAAAATCTTTCTTCGAGTACACAGAATATATCCATAGATATTTGATTGACACACGTACATTTTGACTATGCCGATATCCATCTCCTTTAAAATAAACGTTTTTAAATTACCAGTTTATAGTTTTGAACCTTTCTGCAATCAATCTCGAAAAACAGAAGACAAATACGCATTTAATGTCGATCTTTCCACTCAGTTTCCAACTGTTTTGGTTAATATTTGTAGAAGCATGTTAGATAAAGAACCACGGGATCCTCAGTATCTATGCGGATCACAACCATCGTTCTTCCATTAACGCTTCCTTTTAAATGCCATCGTTTTATCAAAATGATTATCACCTCAAAATAGCTCGACAATAATGCCATTTTTCTACATATCCTAGGCTACAGTAATTTGACCATTAATTATGTAATTATTTAAGATAAAGGTTAATTGCATTAATTATTATTTACGTGGTGACACAATATATATCACTTAGTAGTGACACGAGATTTCACTTTACAAAATACAACAGTTCTGGCAGTAAATGTACAAAATTGAATATGTCTTTAAGATTCACTACGATAACATGAAATATGACTGGTTTTAAGAAGGAAGTCAGATATATTCATCAATTTTGTAATCGTTCTATACGTATTTGCTGCCGGTGTGTTTTTGCCTTAAATATCCCAAAAGATATGAAGTCTTTAAATTATTAAATTAATTGCATGCTTAACCTTAAATTTACAGAGAACCAAGCAATTTTAACAAATTCTATTAACCCCCAGATGAATTTAAATACTGGGTGGGGACACTTTAAACAACGTTTACGTTGTGGTCAGTCTAACGATTGGATCATCAAAAGATATTTTCAATGTCTGAGAAGTGTGTAAAATGTATACCAGCATTAATACTAATAGTATTTTATTATGGTTTAAAACTTTAAAAAAAATAAAGGAATCTGAGTACGTTTGTGCTATGCCCAGTTAGTTTCACACAAATGTTGTCTTAGAAAGCTATTCCTTAAATTCCTTATATTAATTGTTTTTAATGCACAGGAAACTAGCAATTCAAGACGGCTTTTCAGGATATCGTTAGTTTTAAATACTAGTGGATCTAGAGTATTTAAAGACAAATAATCATATTCGTGCTTTTAATTTTGTTTTAAATCGATAAATATTGCGTAAAATAAGTGGTACACATATGCCAAAACGTGGGGAATCCAAACAATATATACACATGGAAAAAAGTATTGCAACACAAAATTGAAATAGAAATTTAAAAAAACACTCTTTATGTTTTTGTGATATAATTTGATAAAATAACTAGTGAAATATTATTCAAGTATCACCTGAGTCTTATCAATAAATATCGACTCGATAAGTTTTTAACTGCACATGCATCTACTGTACCCGTAAACAGCAAAACAGATGTTTTTATCCTCATTGTTTTCAACACTTTAAAAAACCAAGTTTTTTAAAGTTATGTGATTAACACCTTATAATGGGTCCTCGACAACTCTTAACTGCAGCAAAATGGCAAATTATCAGCATGAGGGAAGCAGGGATGTCGCTGTAACAACTGCATGTATTGTTGGTCATCACCATTCCACTATAAGTCGTTTTGAGAATAAAAATCAGGCAATGAACGATGTTAAAGACCTTCCGAGATAAAGAAGATCCCCTATACCATTTGCTAGGGAAAAATCAAGCATAATGAAGGTTGGTCAGAAGGAAACGGAAACCCATTGCATACAATACAATCCTAATAAGAGACAGGCGCCTATTAACAAGAACTGTTCGAGATCGACTCATCTATACTGGTTATCGTGCGATAAGACCATATCAGAAACCTTTACTTACGAACAGACATACAGTTTTCCGTATCCAATGTAGTGCAGAGCTCGCCAAAGTTGGAAATTAGCATCGTGGAGGAAGATCCATTGTTCCAATGGAATTCGGTTCATCTTCCTTCGCCCGATCGTAGGCCGGATTTGCACCATATCGAGCATATATTGGACACTCTTGGGCGGAAAGTGCGCGAAAGGACACCCCAGTTCAGACACATCATGAAATAAACAATGCCCTTCATCAGAAATCGTTGCTGCTAACATAGCAACAAATTAGTCGATTTCTGGCAGGAATCAGAAGACGTTTAGATGCGGTTATCCGTTTAAATGGAGGTTGCGCACAAAATACTAATTCTTTGGCGTATAACGATCAACCATGATGTGAACAGTCATCTGAAGATTAATTTTGAAATTTCTGACATTGTAAAGTTCGACAACAGTAAAAGTTGAAAAATGCATTTTTTTGTACAAAAAACACTTCATTTTGTTATTAAAATTTTGGTTATATTTTTTTTTTTTTTTAAACATTTTTTGTTCGTTTCAATGCCAATGTTATCATAAACTATGTTTAAATAATATTATACAGATATATTATAATATTTCATCCAAAAAAGAGGCTGATTTTTCAAGTTTTAAAAAATCAAGGTTTTGCAATACTTTTTTCCATGTTTATATCTGCAAAACATTGAAAACTATTCCGTTATCATTTTCTATAATTGAACGACAATTAAAGCCATTTTAACAGAATGCTATTATTATTATTTTCGGTATCCATAGTTTGCTGACACATTTGTAGGGTAATTGAGGCAGTTTCTTATTAAGCAATTGGTTATTTCATTAATAAAAACACGTTATTATTTATATAATTTCTTAATAATGGCTTATAAAGTATTAAGATCTTTGTTTCTGACTTTTGACACTCATACAAACATATGAAAGGGTTGAACTTGTGTGTTAAGAGATTTCTTCCCTTTTAGTTTTGGAATAACACATAGAATAGGTACAGTCACAAAAAAGCAACCAATATACCACTTGATGCATTCCTATTAAAATGAATATTTTCCTATACATGGCGAATTCAGTTATGTGAAAACAGAGAATTAAAATAAATTTTGCAAAATGATGTTTATAATTTTAAACTTCAGAACAACCAACTTCTCCTTAAAGTCAACTTTTGTGCAGGTTAACATTAAAACTCATACATTGGTTTAATTTCACTAGATCTATACCAGCTATATAAATTACTAAACTTTACCCCCAATTATATTAAGGCCAAATGCACACAAATTTAAGAAACTAATTCTCAATTAGATAAAGCTGTTAATATTAAAGCATACTGCTCTGCATTCTTATGTAGATGTCTGTTTTACTGCGATATTAACGATACAATTCTACTATCATGTGTAATGACAAGATTAAATGACCAGAATATGAAATTAATAGACAAAACGTTTAAGCCATGCTTTAATCTATACATTGTCGAATTAATGTTCATCCTAAAAAGTACTAAAGGCGAATCAATTATTGAACATCACATCACATTGTAGTATAAACCGATTCGTCTCTATATTCATAGTGTTTAAAACAGTGATTTTTACTACGTCAGGCGAATGTATGTTAGTCTTTTGGTACATCGATTCGTAGGGAAAAACTCTGTTGAAAATATGAACTCTCCACAATTACATAACCACGTGAAGTACAAAGGTTAATATAGTACCCGCTAGCAACATTTATTGTCCACTTAACCAATTTAATTAACCTTGCGTTTCAGGGATTTGCTGACTTAATAAACTATTACATCTGGGATATATTATTTGGCCATTCCTTGTTACTATGGAAATCCGCACCAGAAATATCCATATATTTTTCATAATTAAGTTTTTTCTGTTGATATTTATTGTATAACATCCAGATATGTTCTGAGTAATAGAATACCCCAAAGACACTAACAAACACTCGTTACCTGCTTGCCAAACATAATTTGATTTCTTCCTCAATTGATTGAGGGTCCTTCGTGTAAATAAAGAAAATATAGAAAGTTTGACAAAACTACATCTTATCTTTCAAAGACAATTAATCCTTCCACCTTATTAAGATGACAGAACCAATTGAACTTCATATGAACATAAACATAGAAAAAGTAATTTCTTTTTTTAGTTCTCAAATTTTAAATAGTACAGACATTAGATTTATCATTTAGTATATTATATAATTATATATCTGCATATAAAGTGACAAAAACTACCTCGGGCTTTTTCTTTATTATTCCAATATGACGGTACTAGACGAAAGTTCATGATTGTAATAGTTATCAGATACTACGAAGCATATAACTGTCTGTCTCTCTAATTGTACAGATCCAGGATAAAGTTATCTTTTTAAACCATACATATATGCATTTCTTAATTAGATATAATGTATGACTGTTCGTGTTCTTCATGCAAAAACGAAGTTAAAAGATCATACCTGGACTTTACAAACCCAGGTTATAAAACTCTACAATTCATAGGTTGGATAAGATTGTAATTTAATTGGTTTACCATACTACGGTCAAATTTGATGATGTTAAGTCATCTTAATGAACGGGAATATTCAAGTAACGCAAGCTGAAATCATTTTCATTTTTTATTGATATTTAAGACGCAATGAAAGCAACATCTTAGATTGGTTAGCGTGTAGACTCATAGACCCGCTACCCCAATATCCGATTGTAAGATGACAGGAAGGAAGCTGTTAACTTAATAAACGGTATTAAAGCTCGTAAATCGATCACAAGGGGAAAATAATGTGAAACAGTTTCACCTAATGTAAATTATTTCTGACCTGCTTCAATCTCAAAAATACTACATCCTTCTACAATTCGAAGAAAAATTGTTTACACGAAAATGACGAAGGATTCATTCATTTAAGTATTTAAATCCGGAATAAAAAATAATGAAACACGTTTCATTGATGGTGATAGTTTATTTAAACTTTTGAAACCAATACCTAATGAAGTGTTTTAGTAAAAATCAATTAATTGTATTGTCCGCCTCATTTTCTTTTAGCTGTTTTTGTTGTTCCAATATTATTTGGATAATATTAAGTCCTCGCCAAATACTTTTGATTACCGGTTTTATCTTTTATGTTGCCTAGTACAGTAATATTATCAAAGAAGTTGTTTAAACATTTTGTATTTTTACATTTAGCTATTCTACTGTGATCATGGTGATCTAAAAGACTGAGCTGATATTTATTATGACTGATCGGTTCGGACTTGGCATATCAATAGCATTAAAAACCCATATGAAACTTCATTTAACCGTTAAATAGAATTTCATTTTGTTCATATAGCATATTAATCATGTTTAATTAGGACTTGTCAAGGATTTTTGATATTATTTTACACTATCATTGTATAAATAAAGGCAACAGTAGTATACCGCTGTTCCAAACTCATAAATCCATGGACAAAAAACAAAATCGGGATAACAAACTAAAACCGAGGGAAACGCATTAAATATAAGAGGAGAACAACAACACAACACCGAAACGGACCATTGTATAATTGTAATACGGATATGGAGTTTTGTTTTAATCTTATGAACCCCAAAAAGTCGATCAGAAAAACTTTAAGCGTCTTATGCTATGCATGTATCACAAGTCATGCTTATCTGATCATGAACTCATAAACAACAAATCAATGTTAAAAAATCTTGTGAACTGTTTTATTTCCGTACAAGTCAAAACCTTTGAAACCTTGCTGTTGTTATAATATAACAATGTTTCATTTTAGCAGATCTTAACGTGACAAACGAATTTACTATCATCTAATGATATTATTATGTTTATATTAACACGTTTGACAAAGCGACAATTGACAATGGAAACATTGATGTCTACTTTTCTCAATGTCTTTAAACCTTAACAAAGACGTTTGGTAAATCATTGTGCATTATCTAAACCTACAACATGCTTATAGCTATGTAATGTAATGACATAGTGTATGTTTTAAAAAGTTATTTGGTTTTATAAATCTATATATTGTGTATATAAAAAAAATAAAAATATATGAACGTCGCTATACCAATTGAGGAAAAGAACTAGTATGGGCTTTGCTCATCGTTGAAGACCGTTCGGTGACCTGTAGTTGTTAATGTAAATGTTTGTGTCATTTTGGTCTTTTGTGGATAATTGTCTCATTGGCAATCATACCACATCTTATTTGTTATAGATATTGCATGAAGACATACTTGACATTACGAATACAATATCGTACAAGTATAAATGCAACAATTTGAATCAAGTGCTGTTTTGAATTGTGTAAATGACTATTGTCAAAGAATATAAATATTGATGTAAATTGCCCCTGGTCTCTGTTTAGCTATACATGTCATACAATAATCCTAATTACGAAAACTCACATGTCTAGGTATCTTCATCTTACATTGGAATTATTAGGATTAAACTAAATCTTTCCTCAAATGTACAAAAAATGCAGTTTTAAGACATCTCTGAGCAGAAATAAAACATAAAAAGCGGTTTTGTGCTAGGAAATTCCCAACTCATAATATACAGGTGCAGAAGGTATCAAAGAGATCAGAGAAGCGCCCAGGCGTAATAGCATATTAATATCAGCAATTGACCCAATACGAAGTCACTCTGTTTAAAATAGGGGCAAAATATACCAGAGTGACGGTCAAACTCATAGATCGAAAATAAAATAATAACAATTTTTGGCTAACAAAGAAAAGACAACCAGACCAATAATAGTACACACTACACAACATAGAAAACTAAAGACTAAGCAGCAGGAACCCCACCAAAAACTGGGGTTGATCTAAGAGTATTGGAGAAACATGAAACACAAATTGCTATTCTTATTCCATTATTATTATTTGGAAAAGTTAACATACCGACATTCAAGAAGAATATGCCATACAAATATGAAAAACTCTTACCCGTTACAGCTGATTATTGTCCAGCTACTGGTAAAACATAACATTATTCGGTAAGTTAGTTTTTTTGACAAGTTTAACATAAATGTTTTATAAACGAACAGACCATCAGGCAATATTCATGTAATATACATGTATACCCAAAACCTGGGTTGATTCTCATTCTCCTGAAAACATTTCCACAAAGTGAATGTTAGGGTTGCTTTCCATTTGTTTTGTTGTTTTATATTGTCGAGCGTTATGGATATTCCCCCTTAAGAAGCTACGTTTGCATTCTTTATTTTTTGTTTGCATATTCATACATTCACCATACTTGAGTTAGAATCTTTAAACACCCTACAATGTGCACTATGAAGCTTAGTCAAGATAAACAGAAGTTTAATTGATTAAATTAGAACGAGGGAATTCGTAAATCTTTTGTTCTTTGGAATTTCGTCCTCATAAAATACCGATGCTCTCACATAAACATATTGCAAGACTGATTTTAGAAACAAAACCTTATTTGAAGACTTCAAACATTGTAGTAAACTTCTATCATATTAAAAGAACAAAACAGTGGATGATGAATATTGTGAAAATCATCAGCATTAGAACTGTAATTGTGATTTTTTAAATCGGCATCTTGCGTTCGTACAACATCGCGAACAAATCATTCTATGGAGTTATATTCCGATTTACAGGAAAAGTGGATACCATACGTGCAAATAAAGTAAAACCAGCATTCAAAAACTACTCAATTTGGTGTGGAGTTTGCCTTCTCAAATGCATTTGTAACACATGCTCGAAATAGTAACCACTCTTTAAAATTATGTAGCCCCATTTGTAATTAAGTGAAAGCTCATTCCCCTTTATAAAGTTTATTGGCTAATAAACCAAAGTGTTAGAAAGAAAACCTTTATAAAAAGTGCCTTGATTTACTTTCGTCCATAATAAATCTGGCAAATTATAGTTTTATCCAGAACTATTATATGTTTTCTTCTTGTTCTGTTATGCGGAATAACAATGAAAAATATCAAGTAATTTTATA
This sequence comes from Mytilus trossulus, assembly GCF_036588685.1. NCBI lineage: Eukaryota > Metazoa > Mollusca > Bivalvia > Mytilida > Mytilidae > Mytilus > Mytilus trossulus. Next base: position 37,868,008 of record NC_086381.1, on the reverse strand, counting down.
GTTCAATTAGATTATTGGGGAACCGTAGTGAACCTGTCATATTCATTTATATAATCCTATTCATAAAACCTCGTGGATGGACTAATGGTAATTGATATAACAAAACGTATAAACCTTTTCACATGAATAAAACAAATTTAATAAGCAGGTTTAATACTAAAGCAATTAAATTCTTCCAAGAATTTTATGCAAAACATAATTGAAGTGCTTCAGAAAGGAGAAAGAATTATTGCAACCATTGCCATCAAATAAAGTGTTTTACAGCTGTAATTTAAAAGGTGTATCATGTTGAAAAATTAGCTGTATCAGAAATATATGTTCTCCGATACTTATTATTTGTGCTTTAATCCTGGAGTGTATTATTTTCCTTCTAAATATAATGCCATGAAAAATATGTCCTGAATCGTAATTGCTTGTAATTGATAGATATGAGATAATGTAGCCTATTTGACATCATTAAGTAGGCTGAAACCATCGGAATTCTTTAATCGGTATATCATATTATATATTACTATTTACTGTGGGATTGAAATACTGTATTTATATCTCAACATATGAGTCGCAAATTATTAAGTTTCAGCTATCAAATTATCCTGTAAAATGAATATACTGGTACATATTGATAAAAAACGTTAAATCATATTTAAATACCAATGGCTCTTGTTTTTTTTATAAAGACATAACACTTTGGTTTTCAAAATTTCACTCAATTTTCTTCGGAATAACCGCCTTTACAATTATAAAAGGGACACACATTTTTTCAATGATTAAGGATTCAGAAAAAAAACCATTCGCTTTATTTTAAACGCAATATCATATCGTTATGCCTGTAACGTACATGTAGCATTTTGTATTTGTTTTCAATAACAACCTCAGCCTAATAATAAATATAAGAAGACGTGGCCTGAGTGTCACTGAGACAACTCTTTCTAAATATACATTGTAAGTTATCAGAGAAGAATAATTTTGGTAATAAAAAAAAAAGCATAAAAAGGTATATAAACAAAAATACCAAAATCCTAGGAAAATTCATAAAGGAAAGTGATTTAGAAAATGGTAAAAATAAAAAGTTGAGACACATCAAACAAATGAAGAAAAAACTGTAAAAGTCCGGATTTTGGTCAGGTATTTCCTTTGGAAGAAAACTTTTGATTAAAACTGGTTTTATTGATAGCTTAACATCTCACTTGTATGACAGGCTCTACAACTTCCTTTCTATTGATACAAATTTGAAGTAGGTACAAATGTTATCAATTGTGGTACAGCAGTCAACATTGTGTTATTATTCTTATAACTATTAAAAAGGCTAAAGTATTTAGTTTTTCTTTAAAAAAAAAAAAGAGAATATATTGAGCACGATCAATGTACCTATACTTTTGTAAATGTGTTCGTGTGTTAAGAATTCCTTGTGTGTGATGTTTGTATTAGCGAATCAATCTATCTTTGGGATAATAAAAGGCAGTTTTTCAAGAACTTCATGTATCGGTTGAAAGTCATGGATTCGAAACAGTGCCGGAATATGGCATAATTACATAACAAACCATTCATTAAAACATACTTCAAACAATATTTATAAAATATATTCGATATATCCCAGTTATCAGTTGCCCATAAATTGATAATTTCTAGAAATATATCTAAAAGAAAACCCATATTATTCGTAGCAAACTCAATGTAATGTTCATTTGGAATCAGTGATAATAAATTTAGATAACCAGAAACAAGATAATCAAATTATAGAAATCTCAAATGTCACAATTACGTTACACATTTTTAAATTTGCAAGAGTCTTTGCCATAACATTGGTTCAAAACGCAAATTTCGTCTTTTACAGTCGCCTGCGAAGCTACAGTGAAATACGTAAATTTTGAGAATGGCTCTAAACTTAGAAAAAAACTTACATTTATATCATTGAGGTGCATTGTATGACATAAAGGCATCAGGCACACTTATTGTGAAAAGTTTGAAAAAGCAGATGTTTATTTGTATATAAAACAAAAATATTATCGTTGTTTTTTGGAGAACCAGGGTAATGAAATATGACACTTTTGTCCGGCAGTATGACCAGTGAGCGGGATAAATGCATACGTAGCCAATTCTAGATGGTAGAAACATGCTTATTTTGAGAAACAAAAAAGTTAAAGTGCAACAGACTCTTTACATTACACATCATTTAAAACAACTCGGTAAGGTGTACACAGGTGACCAGTTTTCTGCGTACAAACGTATGAATTATCACCAAATCCTCCATTTCATTGGAAGTTCAAATAACAAAAATTCATCGCGCTCTAACTAATTTGTAAATCTCCCTCGATATTTTAACAATCGATTCGTTTTTATCCTTAATGTATGTATCAAATAATTACATCTTACCACTAAGCATCAACAATTGATTACCTTTCTATGGTCTAAATGTACCATAACACATGAACAGTTGCCAACCTAAGTGTCAGCGAAACTATTAACTGCACAATTATAAATTCATAACTGTACGTAATATCATAATAAATAAGAATGATTAAGATACCAGAGCCAAAGGTGATTTCAAAATGTGGAAATTTACTAGTAACCTGAAAAAATCAAACGTTATCAATCATCGACGAAAACAATACTTCTGAGTTGGTATAGGCATTTCCCGAAAAAAAAGTTGGGTAAAACCTAGTTTTTAGCTAGCTAAACCTCCCACTTGTATGAAAATTGTTCATAATTCCGTAAATTAACCTACGTCCTATCGACACCACTGAATGAAAAACCCGTTAATATTACCGTAATGCTTATCCAGCAGCTAAATTGGGTAAACATACATCACAACTGAAAACAAAAAATTCCCTATAAATCTAACTAAAACATTAACATTCTATATGCTAAAGTTGATGGTTATTTGACAAAGACGCCAACAATTGTTTGTATAACTATACAAAAAGTAGGGATAAACAAAATGGAAAGAACACTGAAAAAAGGCCGAATTGCTCGTCAAGACCAACCTATACCCCAGGAACATCTGTATGAAGAGAATCAGATTTTGTATAACTAATGATGATCAAACTTGTTACTACATGAAGCTGTTTGTAAGTACTCATCAGGAGTATAAAAGAGAATTTTTAAATTATTGTATGGAAATAAATTTTGTTATTCATTTCATGGCATTTGGTTTAACTTTTTCTCCCGCAATACTGAATTATTTAAACACTATTTTGGTATGACTTGTTGAACAGTGGTTTTTGACATTTGTTCACTTTTTCAAAATTTCCATATTTAAAATGTCTGTCTTCATATAATCCACTTCAATATTTCATAAGTACATGAAACATGCATCTATTTCTTTAACGCTGATAGAAAATTTTCTCAATATTAGTTCGAGTACATCATAACTATATTGCTTTTCTATTATTTTCTAAAATCCAAAAGAGCTCAATATTGAAGACAATAATACTATGCTCATCACCACAAGAGTCAATACAGTTTAGTATTAACATAGCTTTTATACCTTTAACGTAGCAACACAAAGTTGCAAAACTTTGTTGAATTATCTTTGTATCCTTATTAATGACGATAAAGTGTCGGCCTAATATCTTAAGTGTAGAAAACAAATTACCTTATATCCTTACTGTAGAACAGTAAAACCTATAGTTTAGGCCTAATATCCTTACCGTAGTAGATATAGTTGTGTGAAAGCAATGACCTGTCATTAACTTTTTGATTATCAAACTTAACTTTTGTATAAAGAAATTCAAAAATATCTTCTAAACGATAGATACAAAGTTCTAATATTATACACTTCATAAAAATCATTTGAAATGTATTAATTTGAAAGAATGCTTTCTGTATTTTTGATATAATGCATGCATAAACTGATACACATTTTATATTTGAATTTGTGTCGGGTTTTAAACAGTTTGTAATATTTCTATTTAAAATCCTAATAACTATTCGTTTCCGGCCGTTTCCATCTATTAGCAAATTTTAAAGCTTTTAATCATAACGATCAATATATATATTGTTATACATAATACTTATCAAACTATATCAATAACATAATTTCAAATTTTTATCGGTTCGTTCCTTCATTGTTATTTTTCAGTATTCAATATGATTTTTTGTAGAAGAACTTATGTATTAAAATAAGAAAATATAACGCAGAGACGAAAAATTTTATAATACCATTATCTTCTTTAATTTTGTTGCATCCATTCAAAATTAATTAAATAAACTCCTTACAATATGTTTTGCTTAATTATGCGTACATGCCATTTACAGCTAAATTGTTGTTTGTTCAATGAATAAGAAATATTATTATTGAAAAAACGAAAACAAGCATATAAAAGTCTTACCAGGTGTCCACTATTATTCCAGGTAGCAATAACAAGTTTAATTAATAAACTACACTGCTTTTATAGACTATATCCATTCTTATCTGGTGGGTGTTTCACAAATCAATTCTTTAGATATTCCACTTACAGCCACCTTCACATGGCTGATTCCCAATTGCATTGGCCAGGCGGAAATTTATTTAGTTATTCATCGAACGTTTATCATACAAATGAAACCTGTTTGTTATAACTAATATGGAAAACGGTTAATCATATTAGATCGAAGAGCATTGCATGATTAAATGTAATGCAATTAAGAAATAATAATATTTGTTTCACCAGTGTCTTCTTGCTCAGATGAAAGAACAAAAAGTTTACGAAACGTGATATTGTATCAGACACGTGTACACTTATTTTAATAAACATATTCTCTTAATTGTTTTATAAGAACAAACAGAATTTTTTATTGCTAATTGAGAATTTATTATTTTTCTTCTGTTTGATCACATATTTTGTTGGAAAATAATTGGCTTAATATGGTCTTGTGAACTTAATTGACATTTCAAGATGATTTGTAATCAAAATAAAAACACGTCCTATGACCCTTCCTGAAAAAGTCAATCATAGCTAAAACAGTTGACATTTAACTGTACATAGTAATGTCGTGAAATAGGCGTACCCATTCCTTATGGCCTTTTAACTCTACTTTATTACATTTGAACATTCAAAGTCCTGTTTGTTTATCCTAGTGGAATTTAGATATTTAAATAGGAATGACACGGTTGTAGACAATACAAATGACATTCAAAAAATTTAAATTATATCCTTTAGTTATTCATATGATCAAGATGATAAGAAAATTCATAAAAGAAATTAAAAAAAAAAATATATTTAAACAGTGCATAACTACACACGTTAATTTGTCGCAATGCATTTTGTATGCTTTTAAGGTTGTTTTTTTTGTAAAAGTGAACTTCTCATGTCCAACGATAGATAATGGTAGCACTCCTCTTCAAGGCACTCATGTAAAACACAGGAAACAGTTTGATAATAAGCTAGTTAAAATAATCTGAGATACAATACGTTATTATTGATTGGATGATACTGCTGTTTTTCTTAGGATTATTTACCCCCAAGGCATATATTGCCATGTCCGTAGTTAGCACAATCTTTAGTCATTGTTAGAACTTCGTATTTGATTTGACCTTTCAACTTTGGATTCAAGAACCACTGATGATTCTAATGTTAATGAAAGCAAGAACTGGATGTAATATTATAAGTATCGAGTTAAACAAACTACTTATAAACGTTTTTCAAGGACAAAGATCTACAGGGGTAGTTAACGTTGAAGTAACGCGATAAGGAGTAAGAAGGAAATACAAAAAAAAAAGAAAGAGTCATTTGTTTGATTATTATTAAACGATACAATAGTACATTTCGACATGCTAATAAATAAATAACTATAAAGCGTTTTCAAGAAGATTTTTATATTATCAATTTAAAATATTTACTAACGCCTCATGGTAAATAGTAAAACTTAACCCGTTATTCTCAAAACCAAGTCGTGTAAAGACAAATGATAAATTTAAACTCGTCGGATAAAAAACGTACATGTGTAGAGTATTGTAGATGGGGCTTTTACGCAATAACTTAACAAATGGACAACCGATTTATCGGTATTAAGATTATTCGAGAAACCGGTAAGAAAAAGCTGCTAAATTTGAGAACGCTAGTAATATATGGTTAGTTCAATATGTGTCCATAATTATTTTGATAGTATAAAGAGAGTCTAGGTAGCAAACATTTAATTACTTTCAAAAAACTTTTTTTTTTTTAATTGTGAAGCAACATTAGTATACCGAATGTTAACAAGAGCTGTACAACGGATGCCACATTTGAAGCAGGTTCTGCTTAAACTTCCAGAGCACTGGAGATCACCCCAAGTTTTTGGTGGGGTTCGTGTTGCTAAGTCTAGTTTTCTATGTTGTATGTTGTGTTTTATTTTTTGTCGTTTTCTTTTTTCTTTTTGACTGTCCCTCTGGTATCTTTCCCCCCTCTTTTCAATTTTCATCAATACATTCGTCGGCCCAACTAAAGTAAACAAAATCAAAACCAGAGATTAACATGCACATATTAAACCAGTTAGGGGTACAGTCATGTTATACAACAGAAACAGTTATTACATTAGTCATGCCAATTTTATAAGCACCATCTGCGCATATTGACAATTGGTGTATCGCTAGTAATGATGATATGCAAATTAAAACGCAATTATAGGTTACACTTTGTAAACACAGCTGTTCTCAAACCACGCCTCTTTTGGGAGATTCGGAACATTCATAGAAAATACATTTTGTTTACATACTGGTTCCCAATTATGCTCTCTGTGTTCCATTTCATAGAGACATAACTTGGAAATGTTACCAATAAATATATATGTGCATATTTTTTTACATTGAAATCTGTAGTAACCCTTCATTCGCGGTAGGGGTAGTTAAGAAAATTATTGCTAGTTTAAACTCTGAAAAGTTCAGGGCATATAAACGTGGAAAATATGCCCCACAGCCCTATATTTTGACCTTTGAAAAAATTTGTAGTGCATATGAACTTTCAATTCTAGGATAAGATTTTTTTCAAAACTTCATAGTAAAAATGGTACAGTTTTAGCTGTAAAAGGAGTTCCTATGGAAAATTGCATTGTCAATATTTACAGAAATGCAACCTATAACACAAACGTTAAAGAACTGATAATACCAAAAAGGACAAAAAGTAACGTTTTCTGTAATCAGCGCTATACAAGAGGGCGTTATGTTTCTCTATTTAAAATGATTTGGAAATTTTAAAATTGAAATTTTATTTAAATAAAATATACAATGTATACTATATGAAGTACATCTAAAAGCTTCTAGTTTCTAAACAGCAGACACATAATACAAAATCTCCTGTAATGGCAATTGCTATAAATCTCGCGAAGTGTTCATATTGTTAGCAAGGTGTATCAATTTCTAATTAGAAAGATTAGTAATTAGGTTAAAGTAGTGATGATAACTATAATCCTTATAATAATTTTCATGTTATTACCGCATGTGTAAACATGTGAAAATTTAAGATACAAAACGTATTATACCTTGAATAACTAACTAACAGAGAAATGAAAAACTGAAAGTCATCTAGCAAATGGCGATAACAATGCTCAAAATTATCAAACGAACTGGAGATAACCATCGTATTCCTGACTTGGTACAGGTTTTTCTTATGTAGAATATAGTTGTTAGAACTCTTTTAGTAGCTAGCTACACCTCTCACTAGTATGACAGTCGTATCAAATTCCATTAAACTTACATGTACAACATTGTGTTAGCAAACCAAAACACACTTCAATTGTCAGAAATTCGGCACAGCATTCAACATTGTGTCATCATCTTTATCTCTATAACAACAAATAACTATTCCAACAAAGAAAAACAAAGTGACATATACACTCTATCGTGTCTGTAGACACGGAATTCTAAAAAAAGTTAAACACAATAACACATTCAGGGGATGTATAAATACCGAACCACGTCACAAGTTCATTATCAAAAATGGACTTAAGGTAGATAGGGTGTCTTCCTCCATCTTGGATTTGGACATATCAGAGAGAGAAAAAGGTCTAGATTTGTAATGAAACATGCAAATTTTTAGAGTAGTAGGTAATTCGTATGTAAAAACTTTCACTTTAATATAGAAAATGACATGTTTTATGGTTGTATTTTACAAAAAAAACCAGAAAACTTTTGTTTAATTAAATTTGTCCAACTTTGCCACATAAGGGGAGGTAACTCAATGCAAGGGCAGATAATTCAGATTAAGGTACTTTTACAATTGAATGTGTTTATTATTTACCTATTTTATAATGTAGCAAGAAAACAAGTCCGGTGACCCTATTTTTTTCTTTTTCTTAACCGAAAGCCTACTATTAAAGCTTTCTTCTCGTCTGTTATCTCAAAATGTTATGGTGTAGGGTGTAGTTAACGCTTTTTTGCAGAAAATTAGGTTTCCATGCATAATCAATACAAAATCTGTCAATTTTGAACACCGTATAGCGTGAAAATAAACCCCGTTACCCATTCTTTTTTTTCTTTTTTTAAATGATATAAACTACATTTTGGCAATTTATTATAACATTCTATGGATTACATGTATAATTTAGACACCCAATCCACCGTAAGAGTACAGGTTAAAAGTATACAAAAAGAAACATCAATTAATGTGAAATACAACGTCAGTACCTACAAATCCATGCTTCAAGACCATCGTGTACTATTCGTGAAGTTGATACGGAATATCTATCAACAAGGTATTTGTGTCTTCCGATGATTTTTCTAAAGAAAAAGTACAAGAAGTTCTTTCACATAACCCTAGTTCTTGAGCTTTCAGACCTTAATTACGTTTCCTAAACTCCGAGTATAGAACGCTCTGTTATACCGAATTCGAATGAGTTGGAAAAGTATATTCCATATGCAGGTGAAGTTGTATAATCCCGTTAAGGTAGAGAAACTTGTAATTTCAAAACTTGAATCGTCTTGTTTGTCATAGATTCTGGTACTTAGATTTCCGCTTATGTCAAATTCAAGGTTTAAGTATAAGAAGGAGATTGTAGAATAAAGGCAACAGTAGTATACCGCTGTTCGAAAGTCATAAATCTATTGAAAAAAAACAAATCCGGGTTAAAAACTAAAATTGAGGGAATCGCATAAAAAAAAGAACTACGACACAACAGAAACAAAACATTAAGACATAACACACAGAGAAACAAACTTCAATTTAACAAAAAAACAAGCCGTGTCTACTGTTTTGTTAATTTTATCAAAATGAAAACATTAACAACAGCATAACAAAGACGGCCGTTAAGTTCAAAAAGACTCATCGACTTTTCCTTGCATAAGGAATAATGAGAACTACATATGATCTACTGGCTCGTTCGAGGCACAAGACGTTTGTTTCGGTTTTGATGAAGTTCGTAAGGCTAAGTTTTTAGTTTTGAGTGTTGTGGTTTGTATACTGCTTCTCATCTTTTGTTTATATCGTCTTCAATGTATGTCCATAATTATTGTGAGTGTACAAGGAGTCTCTGGGTAGCAATCATTTACTCACTTTGAAAATGTAGGTTTTCTAATGCCTTTAATATAAATCTGTGATAATTCATGATTCAGGGAAGAAATTTATTTGTATTCAACTAGTGTTAAATTTGAAGCAATAGTAGGTGTTCAAATCTTCACTGGGGTAAAGCTGATGACCGTAACTGCATTCACGGTCATCCCAATATGTCGGATGAAAAATTAGGTCAGTATTTGTATTGTCTGTTTAAGTGTTTCTAAAGCATTTTCTTACCAAAGCATACATTGGTACGATGTAAATGTATAAAAGAATCACACGGAAACCACGTATTACTACCGAGAATTGTGTATGAAACAGGAAATTGGATTTGAAAAAATCGCTAAGATGACCGTAAATCGTAAGTAAAATATTTTCAAGATGACCGTAACATAAAACAAGGATGACCGTGATTGGTAAAAAGATGACCGTAATTTGTAAAGGATGACCGTAATTTATAAAGGATGACCATCGATTCTAACAGATATCCGTATTTGTATTACCTGTTTTGTATTAGTACGAGATTACTCTGACGTCCAACGGCTGTTATGCCAGACAATCTTGTAATCTCGGACTAGTTTTGTATCAAATAATTAATTGTGTTGGTATAAAACGTATTTATAAGACTGTATTATCCTATAGGTAGAGGAAAATAAGACTTGCTTCAAATACATAGTTCACCAACTGTATTAAATCGTATCCGAATAAAAGAGGAATCTTGCTAGCTTTGAAAATGAGCTATCTTGTAGACAATGTGCTTACTATGTAAGCATTTTAACCTGCCTGTAACTTATAACACAAGGAAACAGGTGTATATATGTTGCACCTGCTTTGCACGATAGTGTAGCATATATATAATTGGAGGGCACCTGTAAAAAATCTAAATTATACAAGTGAAAACCAAATTATAAATTTAGAAGAACTAACTATAGCATTCAAAAGATGTTCCTCCAATTTTAAAGTCAGTGGCGGTTATGTCCAAGAAGGGTGTCCAACGGAATATAAAATGAACTTTATTAGGTCGTTAGTTTTCTCGTTTGAATTTCTTTTACATTGTTATTTAGGGGGCCTTTTATACTGACTATACTGACTATGCGGTATGTACTTTGCTCATTGATGAAGACCGTCCGGTGACCTATAGTTGTTGATTTTTGTGTCATTTTGGTCTCCAGTGGAGAATTGTCTTTTGGAGAGTTTTCTAATTAGCAATTATACCACATCTTTTTTTATATTTATGAACTATTGCCAAATATTGAAGCAAACCTAAAAGAGATAGGGCGATACGAAGACTTCATTTCCGTATTGAAATCCTTATCTAATGGAATATTTACTGAACATATTGCTTTTCATTTGTTACGGAAGGTTTAATCTCAGTCAAACCAACTGAATGCCGACTAAATTTTGCAGTTCCATCGGATCCGGTGTTTTCAATGGACTGTTTGTATATTTCAAGGCAGATGTTAAGAATTTAATCTGGTTCCGCTGGATAATCTTAATATGCTTAATCAATGTTTTTTTTCTTCAACTTTTCGTCGCATCGCTGTCAATTTGTATTATATTCTTCCCTACACAGTTTGGAGTTATACAAGGAGATAACATAAGTCCTAACCTGTTTAAGATTTTCATCAATGACCTTCCCAACTATTTGGAAAAATCTCTAGACCATGTAAATATAAGTAGGCATATTATCTCTAAATCCTTAAAAACTAGTACTGTATGCATGTTTTTGAGCATGCTATTAAGCTTATTCCTCTATATGGAAGTGAAATTTGGAGCTCATTCAATCCCTTGATAGCAAAATTTAGATATGGAAACCAACTAATTTGCATGGATAAAATGTATTCAAATTTAACTTGTGAAAAGCTAAACAGTAAATTTTGTAAATTCATTCTGGTCGGCACACATAGAAACACAAATTTTGCAGCCTTGTTTTTAACTTGGTCGGTTTCCACTGTACTTTTAATTAGTGAGGCCTGTTTTGAATTATTGGCTCAGACTAAAAAATAAGAATAATTTCCTTTATTACAAGATGCACACCAGCATTTAAATCTCTATATTCTCAGTATAAATCGTCATGGTATAGCTTTCTCCAACACATTTTAAATACTTCCTGGTTTTGCAAATCTAAATGATGGGGAAAATATTTCAAATAGTACCATCAGGAAAATATTGAAAGAGACGTGCATACAAATTTTCGAAGGATCAACTGACCAAGAAATCAGAAGGAGAGCTCCGCACTTATGTGACAGTTAAGGATAATTATGGTCTCAAAAAGTATCTATATAAATATCATAACAAAATTTAAGGGTAGGAGATCATTACCAAAATTGAGGGTGTCATCTCACCATTTGCAGATTAAAATAGAACGATACCAGGGTACTCCTCCAAACCTTAGACCGTATGTCAGCAATGTAATTCTGGTAATATTGAAAATGAAGTTCATTTTCTCTTTTATTGCACAAAATATAACGAAGACAGGCACTATTTATATCACATCTGAATCATGTTTCAAATTTAAATTACCAAGAGAAATTGCTACGGCTGCTGTCTTGTGAGAACTCAACCGTATGAAAAGAGTTGTGTATATTCCTGGTTAAACACTGCAAATAGCAGGTTTATATTCCATGTTTCGCCAAATTAGTTATTGTTGTTATTTAAAAAAAAAAAAATTAAGTGACAGGATTCAGTTTCTCTATTTATTTTTGTTCATCTGCTTCTGACACGAGAAGGATTGCTGTTATTGATTGCGCAACAGTATATCCTACAGCACCGTCCCTTGGTGTCTCCTATACAGATGAACAAATTTATTGTCATTTGTCTATTATAATATCTGTCACGTTATATAATTTTCAATTTTTGTTGCATATACTTTCATTTATGGTAATTGAGTATAAATGCCCGCTTTGGGACCCTGATTGGAAAAATAAAATATTTGATTTGTTTTCAAATTTTAATGTTGTTATCAATAAATAATTTATTTTGGATGTAGCGCGTCTTCTGATTGGCTGACGTTATTTTGTTATGAGCCCATAGACATATTTTAGTCATGTGACCGTGACGTCATCAACGTTTTTTCATGGTTTTCTATGGTTTAAAATGGAATTTCAATAGAATTGAATTATAAGAAATGACTGTAATATTTTTTCTGTCTATTCGAAATAACATAAAAAATATGATGCACACTGTTAAATAACCCGCTACGCGCGTTATTCAGTGTTCACCAATTTTTTTTTATGTTATTTCTTCATAGACAGAAAAAAATATTACAGTCATTCCTTAAATATTTAATTATTTACGAGAAATATGCAATTTACTATCATTGTCATAAACTCTCAATACGGCAAATAGTTGAAAAGAAATTGATAAAACATATTCATAACCGCTAAACGAACCCCTATTGAGACAAACTCGACAAACAGTTATGAATACAAATATGGATATTTCTTAGAATTGACGGTCGTCCCTTAAAAGTTACGGTCATCCTTAACAATTTACGGTCATCTTTTAACCAATTACGGTCAGCCTTGTTATGAATCGCTAATCCTGTTACGGTCATCTCGATTACGATTTACGGTCATCCTAGCGAATTTTTCAAATCAAAATTCCCGTTTTATACACGTTCCTCGGTAGAGGTTTGTGACTTCCGTGTGAATCTTTTATAAATTTACATCGTATCAAAGTATGCTTTGTAAAGAAAATGATGTAGAAACACCTTAACAGACAATAAAAAAACTGACCTAATTTTTCATCCGACATCTTGGGATGACCGTGAATGCAGTTACGGTCATCAGCTTTACCCCAGTGAATCTTATAGATTTATTCTGACGACTCTAATCAAAGTAAACAAAACCAAAACCAGAGAGATTAGCATGCACTCATTGAACCAGTCAGTTGTACAGTACATTATATAATGTGAACTGTAATAATTACATTATCCGTGTTACTTTTACAACACCAGATGCGCATTTTGACAATTAATGTATTGTAGTAATACTGACATGCACATTATAATACAAACGTTGGAGGTCTGATATTACCAAAAAACAACAAAATTTAAGTCTAATTCAGAATCAGCGCTATGCAAGAGGGAATACATTTCTTGATTTAAAATGATTTGAAGTTAAACATGCGCGAATTTTATCTAAACAAATTTTAATATATGTACTATATGAACTACTCTGAAAAGTTTTTAAAACTTATAGATATACGATATACATGTAATACAAAACCTTCTCGTAAAACAAATGCTATAATTCTCACGACATTTTCATATCGTTCACAAGGTTATCAATTTCTAATTAATTCGGTTAATCTAATGAGGATTATTGTAATCTTATTAATCATTTTTATTGTAAAACTGTAGGTCTAAACATGTGAAGATTTAAGAAACTAAACGATGAATAGCTAGAACATCGAACTGAAAGGAAAATTCGAAACGGAAAGTCCCTTATCAAATAGCAAAAAAAATGTCGTATTTCTTGCTTGGTATAGACATTTCCTTATGTAGAAAATGGTAAATTAAATATGTTCTATAGATTCTTAATCTTTTACTTGTATGAAATAGATTTCTACTATTTTGCCAACATTTTGTGAGCAAGATAAACAGACATTATAGAACAAATTGTCAGAAATTAGATACAGCCGTCCACATTGTTGTATAATCTAAACTTCTATTACAACAATTAAATATTTTAACAAATTAAAATAAGATACGAATACCAAAAAAAAAACCAAAGCAAAATAACACTTTGGCTGGATGTATAAATACTGAGCCATGACAAAAGTTTATTACCAAAGACAAATAGAAAGAACGCAGGATCTAAACTTAAAGACCATCATGTATTATTTGTTTGTATAAAAGTCATTTTTTTATTTAAAATTTACTAACTAAAGACACATAATTGAGAAAATAAAAGTATAACGATATCATTAATTCTGAACAAAAGAGAATGGTCGTGTCGAAAGACGAATCTACTTTATCATGTCAATGATAATTTATTGATTAATAACAATTAAGTCTAAATAGACCATTTTGATCTGGACGTCATCTTATATTTCTGCAAATAGGACAACAAATCAATTTAGTATATCTTTTTATAAAATATCAGCGAATAAAAATATTCAAATCTAATAAACACACACGATAATTTTTCTTAATTTAGCTTCATCGCGTGCACTCCAAACGATAACGCATTTAACTTAAACGTATGTCTCAGTATCCGGACATGTACGTATGAAGTCATTTTGTTAAAAGAAATATATGAAATATACGATGATATTCTAAGAAATCTCAGATGATCATGAACCAACGTTTATCCATTGCACTTGTCACTGAGGAATATATACAGTGGATAATATCTTTTTGATGTGATTCTAGTTTGTTGAAATTTTTTTTAACTAGATATTCCAAATCCTAAGCCTAAAATTAAGTACATAGAATATTTTTGTCTATATTAGATTTATCAGTAGAGCTCAAACAAAAAAAAGGCTGTAAACCATGTTGAATTATTAATGCGATTGTGGTCTACTAATGTTCAAATCTAACAAATTGATTAAAAAGAAACACATACAGGTAATAAAATTAACTGAAGGAATCGCATAACCCAGAATAGCAGCGTGTTGTTATCACAATGAAGTATATTGGTTGAATTGTTTCTCATTTTGTCATATCAGGACCTTATATTGCAAACAGTTGGTATATGTTTTGCTCATTGCTAAAAGACTATAAGGTTACATGTACAATGTATTTTACGCATCCTTGTTCTTTCGTCTTTTGTAATTTATTCATTGTTAATCCTACCACATTTCTTACTTTGTATACATATACGAAGTCTCCACGTTATCTTCATGTTTTAAACACGCATTTGTAAAAAAAAATACTGACACTAGTTTTTATTTTGATTAACCTACATTATAATTAAATATGACGTTCATTAAACACTTTGAGTACTACGCTCTTGTAAAATTCAAATATATGCATTTGTCAGCTGATTTGAAACGTCATTATTTGTTTGTGGTGTTTCAATCCTATTTTCAATTTTAAACGTTTTTCAACATGTTTACACCAGTTTAAATCATATGGTGCCGCACAAAAATGTCCAATCAAAAAAGATTTTTTTTCCATCAGCTTGCTGAATGAAGACAAACCTGTGACCTATCAGACCTTAAATTGCGACAATGCCTTCTTTTTGTAATTTGTAATACAAATAAGTGTGTATTTACAAAGAAAAATGGCGTCGACGTAGTGAGCCGGTTAATGCTAGGACGATCCAAGACCTGAATGATATAGATTTACTTACGTAATCCTGGATAACAAATATACATGTATCAACTGCATTTATTTTCTTTTATTTCATAATGGATATCATTTTATTATTTTTTCCATAACAATATCAAAGGTTTTCTTAACGGTTTACTAATCATTGAATCTTAAAGCATCCAAATATCGAAGTTACAAAGCATGCACAAATCAGTGTATATCTTGATATAAATTGTGTTACTAATTGATTGAATAACTGGTTACTCAATATTATGACATTCTCATTTAAAGCCTCGATCTTTCATACATAAATTGCTCTAAATGGCCTCCTTGTGTCCCCAATTAGACCAATTACAGAAACCTAAGGAAATCAGTGAACAAACTTTGTTAACATAGGGAATAGTGTGTTTCACAACGTATAGACATATTAAATGGCTTTAAATTTATCTTTGAATAAGTTGAACATGCGCCAGGGTCCAGACATGCCTAACATTGGCTTCGACAAAGTTAATGATATGTCAATGGATGATTGGCTGTTTGAGGTCCAGCGCCAAATTGAACGCATATTAAAATGATATCATAAGTTTATTCTAGTGTTTTCAGCAAATGATGAGTACTAAATTCGCTGTTCATATCTAAAATGTACGTCGTTTGGACTCGTTTTGGATAGTTGTTTTGTTGGAAATCATTCTACGTCACCTTTTTATGTTTGCTTATAAATGCATGTAACCAAATAAGGATAACATCCGGTCAATTACCTAATGCTCAGTATTTTATAATACGTATGCACGTTATTTTCATTAAATTGCGTAATTACAACTTCTTGACAGATTATTGTGAGGTTTATCCACGAACTCAACTACCTGTAATCAAGCTTTGTGATTAATTGTCCTTACTTGGATTCTTTAGAAAAGCGCCAGGGACAAAACTCAAATTGGCACCAACAAAATTTTAAATCGCTGTACAGACGAATGGCTGTTAAATGTTCACTAGCATATTAAACGTATATTAAGAGAGATACTTTATTTAGTGTTGAGGTTTCTGCAAGTAAAGAATAAATTAATATTGAATTTGATGTTCTATATAAAAGTCATATGAAACGAGTGGTAGATGAAAAATAAAGTTAATCCAATGATAGAACCAATGCATGCATATATCATAAATTTAGTCTTCTATGCACGATTTTATCATTTTCACGCATTCATTTCGTTTAATGATATATAATTATCACAATAATATATCACGCGGTCAGTGTTGTGAAATATGGCAGCTAAGTAATGGTCGTGTTTTTAAGCCAAAGTTTTTCGATTGTCCTTTGTAAACGATCAACAAAGATATTCAGGTAAATACGTGTATAACATTTACTATAAGATACAGTTTATTTCTTTGACGAATTGATGTTTACGTTATGACTCTTCCTGACAATTTAGTTCCCCCCTTTGCACAATAGTAATTGCATTCATCGCAATATTACGAGAAAGGTCACGCGGAGGTAACTGCATGCGGAAAACATGTAGGCGAATTGTTTTCTTGAAGCCAACAATTAAAAAAAAGTTATTTCTTTTAAAATTGGACAAATTAAAAGAATTTTCTTTAGAAAAAAATATATGTATGTACATACGTGTTAAGATAAAAACTAGCCATTAAGTTATAATAACAGATGAATCAATTTTGGTTTAATTGAAATTGCATATGACTTTAAATGAATAGGTATAATTGACATAAGTACAACTCTCCAACATAAAGTAAATGACGTAGAAACAGATATGATATACAGTTACAAACGACAACCACTAAAAAAACGAATCCTGTTTAAGACAGGCACACAAGAAAAATTTCGCGGAGTTTATCCTGTTTTAAGGCGCCATTCCTTCCTCCAACGTGGGCAAGAACAGTTATTGTTACTTTAAATCAATTTATTTACAATAAGTTCCTTTGGGTATTTTTCTAGAAATACAAATTTGATAGCGAAAAAATATCATAAAGATATTTGTATCAGTTGTTCATTTTATCAATTGAACGCAATTTAGACTTGTTTTAATGAGTTTAGCCACAACATGTGATTCATAACTGGTAACAGTACAGTAATAAGTCTGCTATTAAAGGGACACAATTGGTATCCATAGAAATACATATAGCCTATCGATAAACTGAACGGTTACTTGGTGTACATTAATGTTGTCACAGCGAAAGTATATGAAGCTTTAATCATCAGATTACCTAAAGTATATTTCACAAGTTAAATTTTTCATAGTAGGAAAAGGCTTCATATGAGTTGTCGCAAATAAATTGTCTATCAACATTTTATTTTTGATTAAATGAAATAATAAAGTTTTGTTTGATTATATTGTGTTGAAGTATAGTATAAAGAATGGAAAAGTCAACTAAGCCAAAAGGGACGATAGCAATTTTTCTAAGGCATCTCAACATTTTTGTATAGTATTATCACGACCACACACTAATCTTTTTACTCTCAATCATGTATAACGTTTCGGAATATATACGTACCAACTGTTTTCAATTTAATAATTTCATAACTGCGATGCTCGATGTTTTGCTTATACTCTTTTAATATAACAATATAAATTAGTTTCTTAAATATTTTCTGTTTATCAAATCTTGTAATATTTGAATATTTAGTAACATGCATACATATAGCAGTTTCTTTTATACATAATATAAATTCTTACATGAATTGATTGAATAAATGATTTTGGAGGTCTAATTTTAAGTCGCCATCTTCACTGCCTGTTATGCTCAATCATGCCGCTATCTATCATCAGATCAGACCAATTAAAACCAAACGCGGAATTCAGTTAAAAAATATTTGATATCATAGAGAATAGCGTGATTCGCAGCCTACATACTGGTATCATTTGGCTTCCTTTTTAATAGTAAATAAGTTGCACCAGCGCCACGGTTCCGACATATAAAAAAACGGACTCAAGTAAAATATATAATATGCTGATTCTTAAGATTACAGAAAAAAATTACACTTTACTTTGAATTTTATTTTCCATCCCGGGTAATTATAATGTCACTATTTGTAATTTTGTTTGGAATGCAGTTTTTTTTATACAATTAAGTACAATGTGTTACTACGCTTGAAGGAATAATTAAGGTGATAGTGCGTTTTGTCTATCGTTTGTTTGTACAATTAAAGCTTTGATATAAGGCCTAGAAAACCAGGAGTGGGGGAGTGATTTTTTTCTATAAAAAAGCTGTTCTTTGTCCGCAATATGGCAGTTGGTATCAAATAGTTCGTTATACATATGAAGGAAATACAGTTTACTGAATTAGGATCATTATTGAAAGTAATGCCTATTTATGAACATACAAAAGTAGTTCATGAGGTGGAAATAAAACGATCACAAAAATGCCGGTGTTCTGGCATATAGGGGCAATATTTATCATAAAGGGGTGATATATTTTGTTTTGTATCATTTGTAGATTGCTACTGATAGTAGTGTTTTCACAACCTTCTAACATGCATTTTATAATCCCGGTACCTTTGATAACTTTTACATATACTGTCGTCTATCGGAGTCAAAATTAAAATATTGGTGGAAATAATCGTTGGAAACCCAAGGGTTAGTATGTGCCGATGACGGAGCAAATTGTACCTTTTGCATTTTAATAAATAATTTTTGATTGTTCAACTTTCTCCACAAATATAATGTTTGAATTGTTTCAAGTTCCATCACTATATTGCATTCTAAAATCAACTTCAGATCATTCTTATTCTTGCATGATATACAGGTTAAATTGTACATTCACTTTAGATAACATTTGTGAATACGAGAAAGGGATGGAGTAGTCTGTATTGCAACATTCTGCAAGTTCTAGGACTTCACTGCTGAAGGGCGAAAATGGTTGGATTATAACAAATAACTATTTGCAATTACTTTTTGAAATTGTGGGTCCATATGAGTGCTCTGGAACGTTTTCACTGATGAGTCTTATGTAGACGGAATGCGCGTGTGGCGTATTACATTATAATCCTGGTACATTTGATAGCTATTCCAATCAAATAGCTATAGGAAGATGTGGTGTGCGTTCCAAAGAGACAACTCTCCATCCAAATAACAATTTATAAAATTAAACCATTATAAGTCAACGTACGGCCTTCAACACGAAGTATTGTTTTACACTATAAATTTATAAGTTATAAAGGGCCCCACAATTACTAGTGTAAAACCATTCAAACGGAAAAACCAACAGTCTAAAAATGCACGTTTGAAATATTTTTCATTTTGTGCCGTTATATATTATCGATCGTCAAATTTTTTTAATTCATATTTCAAACATATATTTGATTTATAAGCACTTGATCTATTAAGGTTAAACAATAGAGAAATGAATTGTCAAAGAACAGTGTAAATCGGAAATATATTAAATTTACACTTGTAGTTAGAAGTAAACCGTCTAATGATTGCGCAACTAATTTGTGATTAATCAATATTAATTCTGTTCCTGTCGCAACCGAAAAATGGCATTGTTTCTTTAATAAAATTTGTTTGTGACAGGAATCTTAAAAATCGTTGCCAATACACAGTTAAGCTAATTAAACTCCTTTGTAGGCATGCGTCTTTGATTGTTTTCGTTTCTATACACTCCTAATGTTTCCTGTGCAGATAATAAAATATAAACAGGATGAGAGGGTTTAATAAAAAATATTCTACAGCGCAATATATCATAAAAAACCATCCATACACGTCTCATCCAGAAAAAAAACATGTCAACAAATAGAAACAACAGACAAATGATGGTAATTAAATGCACTTTAGTTTTACGCGCGTATAAACTTCAATTTTACCGTTTTAGACAATTTGTCAGGAAGTAGAACACATACTATAGACACAATGACCTATACAAGTTTATTTTATGTGTCCTTTGGTCTCTTCTTGAGAGTTGTCTCATTTGCAATCATACCACATCTTTTTTCATATGTTCCCTGGAATTAGGCTATATAATCGTCGTTGTTACATCCACTGAAATCCTCTTCTCCACAATGTTGTACTATGTGTGGCCATAACTGTGGAAAACCAAGAAGACAGATAATGCATACTAGAAGGTGCTTTCTATGTCCAATAACTGGTCATATTTCGATTTTGACTGTTAAACGTGTGTTACTATTGCAACATTATCTTGATACAGTACTCTTTTTCTAGTTCAATGTGACACTCAAATAATCGACTAAAAGTGTTATTTAGAAACGTGACATATTCAAAATAATATTTTTTCAATTAAAGACATTTTCTATATTTTCCTCATTTATGCCAAAATTCTATAAATTAAGCTAGAAATTAGTTCAAATTCAAGTCTTTTGTATGGATTCAAATTTTATTGACGAGTGAACAAAATTACATAATACTGAATGTAATTTGATGCATCATGAGGAGGGTTTTGTAAAGACTTTTCGCAAATTATTTTAGTCAAATACACTATCCCTGTACCGTACCTTTAAACATTAACTTATTTTGATAATTACTGTATATTCGACATCCTAATTCTTTGACAATATATGAAAAGGTAACATTTACGATGATTACAATATTTTTTTTATAAAATTTGATTGAGACAACACCAGTATTAAAAAAAAAACAGTTTTGATTAAAGCCTATAGGTTGGATAAATATATCTCAAACCTGTGATGTATTCACAATCTTTTAAGCTTCAAATTTGAGGGTGGGGAGGGATATAAGTGATTTTTTTTCGTATGGAAGTTACAAACGAACGAAATTGATATGAACTGTAAAAGAACGACTATTGAAGTCAATGGGAGAGGGAGTTATTTGATTTTCCAAAATGAAATAATGTTGTTAAGTAGACGATTAACAAATATTCTGAATCATAGTGTTACCTTTGGCAAAACGAATCGATTGACAGGGTCGAAAACTAAAACAAAATATTTCAGACAAAACTCAATACGCCTCACCTCCCATTTTCAGTTAAATGGTTACTGAGTCCTTAAAACTAAAAGGAGGTGTTGGATCATCTCCTGGTTATTAGTAAGGGTTTAACGACAAAATAGTGTTTGAGGCTCCCGTACAGTAAACCAGCGTCAGCGACACTCTGAAAGTCTGAAACGCATTGCGAAATGGTTTGTGTCACATGTTACCCAGACGTCCGAAGGCTATGTGTATCGTAGTTTTAGTGCAGTTATCTACTTCTGAGTCAATGATTCATCTACATGGGTAAGTGTCACATCTTACCCAGACGTCCGAAGGCTATGGACATCGTAGTTTTAGTGCAGTCATCTGCTTCTGAGTCAATGATTCATCTACATGGGTAAGTGTCACATGTTACCCAGACGTCCGAAGGCTATGTGCATCGTAGTTTTAGTGCAGTCATCTACTTCTGAGTCAATGATGCATCTACAGATCAGCAACACATCGTTGATGTGAACAGGCTGTCCAGGTGATTAACATGGCCCTAAAAGCAGCCGTTGTGGAGGCCATATTTCAAAGAAATATCAAAATAGTAAAAAAAACAAAAAAAAACCAACTGAAGTAAACTAAGATGGCCGTCTTTCAAAATGGCGCATTCCACCTATTCCTGAATAACTGCACAAACATATGTGATGCTCAACAATCGCCTCCGGGTACAAGTCGCCTTTGCGTAGGCTTTATAGCCAGTCAAGGTCTTCAAACACTTTAGCATTAAGGTCCAATAATTGGTATCAAGCTTTACGTGAGTATGCTACTAGTATGTAGTGTTTAACCCCAACACCTCATCAACCAACAGTTTATCGAATACTTATATGGAGTATTAAAATTTTCATTAGGTAGCATAATGTCACAGTTGTTTTTTTTTATTTCTTGTAAGTACAATTCATCTGTTGTACGTGTTTATAAAATATAAATATGACAGTACTAATTGGGAAATAGTAGGGTCCAGAATCCACCAAATACAAATTAAATTCATACGGCATGAATTTGGTGAATGTCTAATGTAAAAGAAAAAATAGAATACAGAATACATTTGTGCTTACAGTGATTAAAATGACAAACCATCGTAGTTCATTGTATGAAACCAAATATTATAAAGGGACATAGCAAACGAACTTTAAAGTGACGCAGCTCTCTGTCGAACTTGAACTGAGTTTTTGGTAATAAGCATTTTGTTTAAGTTCATAACATTTGGTTGAGGCACACTCACGATAGAGAGCAGATACTATTTTTAGGATGTACGTAACGACGGACAAACGGACGAGCGTGCGAAAGGGAAAAAGTAAAATAAAACATAATGACCCCTCCACTGCGGGAAAAAATAGGTGGGCTTCGTTTAGGCAAATAATTTGGTTTATAACGTTTGTATCCTTTCATCGCTTAATTACCTTTTAAACTATTTTACAACATGTACTCAGTGTGTACAGATGAGTGAACGTGCACTTCTTTCAACCAGATTAAATTGTGTCAGTAAAACAGAGTTTGTATCATCAAGGTAAACGATTGATGAAAGATAATTGATTTGATAAATGATTATTTATTATACAATGTAGAACAAGGACAAAACATAATGAAATGATGAATCTATTGAACAAGAATGTTTTACAAAATTTTTTATGTTAGGCATTGTCTTGATTTTTTTTCATCTTTTAACTAAAATTAACCCATTTGCAGGATGCAGGATTCCATTAAATATTTTCAGTCCAATTCTAGGAACACAGTTTGAAAATGAAAATTTGCCTGGCAATAATCGTTTTGGAAACCTTTCAGTGTAATTGTTTTGGAATTAATTTCAGATCCCATTGTCACTCGTGCTATCCTTAGACAAATAGTGTAAATACTTATCTTTCTTTTCATCACAACTGTTTATGTCTTTTCAAACGAGCCATACATGCATCTATCTTATCAGATAAGAGTTATATCGATATCATTCGTAAATCACATATTTTCATTTTTTCTAAATTTTAAGCTTTTTTAGTAACTTTTTAAAAACTTTTATTTGACGAATTATTGTTAAATTACCTAAGTTTTTTTGAGCTGATAATAATGAAATCGTTTACTGTTTTGCGTGCATTCAGTACTGCGATTGTTAAAAAATTGACACACATGTGAGATTAATAATTACGATTTTAAAAATTGCTGCATACAAACAATGCTATCGAAATTCAGAAGGCGAGGTGGTACATATCCAGTTGCGCAATATCAATAACAATCACGTAATTTTGAATGTACATTTATTTAGTTCGCCTTTTGGTGTTAAACTAAGAATTTGAAATAGAGGGACAGGACAACATGGGATGGAACTTGTGTACAATAATATGAAAAAAACGCATCAAAGATACCAGGATATACACAAGTTTTATCTTCAATAGAAATCATCCTTGACTGGAATAAAAAAATTATTCTAAAAAATCGAAAAAAGTAACAAAATGGAGAGTAATAAGAACCTCACATTCCAAAAGGTTTTACCAAAATAAGTGCAATACAATACAATCATAATTATATCTTTTAGGAATAGATGCAACCACGTGTCTGTTATTATAGGTTGTTTTCAGAAACAAAGTGCATCATTTATTTTATTGTCATTTTTTATGTCAGACTATGTAATTGTAAAAGTTAAGTACAATTTACCATACAGATCTATCGTGACTTTTATAATACAATTTTGTAGAGGCGTTTATTAACAACGCAGGCATCAAATAAAAAGCTAACTGCACTTTGAACATTGATCACATATCTGTATCATTAATGATGTCAATTACTCATTACAACTTTATTACAATGTAATCCCAATACTTTTAGTATATATATATATATATATATATGTATTACTCACTTGAAATAATATTAACTCATAAAAAAGTCAAATATAATGCACTTTTTGGTATATTTATAAATAACCATCAAAATGGGATTTACATTCTTAACTCTTTATAGAATGCTCAAATTTAGTTTATTTGGATTGCGATATCTTAAATAATGGAGAGGAGAAATATAACTACGAATTTAGAATGGTTTTGTTACAGTATTCACATTGATTTTTAACATTGAATTATTTATACATGCAAGTTAAATTCAAAATCAGTCATAAGTTTTCTTTTTCCTTTAAAACTAATATTCATGTTTTATATTCAAATTTTTATTTATCAGCGCCTTGCAAAACTAACATATAAATACTTAACCATATACATGTAAGCATGATTATACAATATGATATATTAACAAAGAAACTCAAGTTTTTAAAAAAAACCTCTCCCACAGATTAATGTGATCACTTTGTAATACAATTATTCTACCTGCAACATGTGTCCCACGTTTTTAAATTACAGTTTAAAAAGTATTGATATTGTGTGGGACAATCATGAAAATTTTTGTGGGATAATTGGAATATTAAATGTGGGAAAATCGAGGTTTGTTTTACAAGTTATTAAATTTGTTTCATCTTCGATCTTTAGGGTATATATTTGCATTCGCTTTTTTTTAGGTAGTTCGGTCTACTCGACTTTAAAAGGTGCTTCTCCTGCATTTTTCATTCATCAAGATAAATTCACACTGAAAACCAAGTTCAACACTATTAAACAGTGACGATGAAATCCAGCATGATTATACCGCTAGTCATCAGTCGGAGAATCATTCCAAAGCTAGTAGGCGAGTGACTTGTTTCAAAACGGCGCTTATTTAACGACTTAAATACACCCACCTAACGCTAGGTTCACACTGCCGATCAGATCATCTCGATCAAGCCCGATCAAGCCGAATTAGGTGATCGGGAGACTGGTCTGACTCAATCGAAAAGAATGTTCGGAATAGTCTATCCTTCTCGTCATTGATCTGACTTTCTACCCGAAAGTTTTTGACATGTCTAAAACGTTCGAGTAAGGATCGAGAAGCAAGTCACTCGAGAAGAGATAGACAATTCGTCGAGTAGCAGTAGAACTGATCGGGAAAGTATCGTGTAGAGATCGAGTTTGGTCGGAATACAAAAATGTAATCGATCAGTACTCGATCATTTCGACCTTTGCTGGACTTATGTCCGATCATTTCCAGATTAACTCGACCAATGCCCGATCGCTTCCAAATCACTGCGACTTGTATATTTATTTTATCCCAGACGAACTCGACCAATATCCGATCCGTTCGAGACCACATTCGACCACTCTTTGATCTCTACAAGGTCATACATGAGAACACATGACTGCTACACGATTTTTAAAAGTGTGTGAAGATCTGATTAACTCTCCTTACTCTGCTTCCGCAAAAAAATATATTGGCAACATTATTTTTAACTGTACAAAAATTCATCCATGTACAGTACGTGTCTTTACTTTTGCAAGGAGAGGTCATATTTAAAACGAGAGGCAAAATACACCAAAGAAACGATCAAACTCAAAGGTCGAAAAGAAACCGACACAGCTATAGCGAAAACGATAACCGACGAGAAGACAAACAGCAATCCACATAACATAGAAAACTAAACACTCAGCAACACGTAACCCATCAAAACCTGGAATGATCGCAGATGTTCCGGAAGGGAAGAAAAGCCTACAATTTTGTCACTGACGGATTTTTCAAATATTTAATTAATTGTGCAATAATATTCATTGTTTGACTGCTGATGACTAAGTTATCTTTCACAGTTGGTTTATAAGAACATCAAGATTAAATTTTACCTGTTTTATGGGCTATTTTCTGTTTTGTCTGTCCGTATGTTCCGTTTGTCCAGAAATGTTTGTAGCATAAAAAAAATAAGATTTGGTACAATCGCCATTGAAAGAGCGCTTCACAGAATACCAAATGACACAGAAACTATCAATAACAACTATAGGTCACCTTACAGTCAATTTTTTTTTTCATTCGAAATTTTTGACACAAAAATGAGACGGAAGACAATTATTTTTTTTATTTGGTGCGAATTTCTTTCGAACAGTAACGGTACAAACTGTTCAGCGAGCACAAGTTTTGATCATTTGTTTCTAACATACTTTTGCAAGTTTGCATAAATTTTACCAAACTAAACACTCGCTGCAAATGCGTCTACAGTTTGTCGTTCGTTGTTTTTTTAGTTCAAACGATGCATTTCTTTCTAACTGTAACATTAAAGCAATAATCTAAACGTGTTTTTGCTTCTCATAACTCAAAACATTGTCTAAAATAGTCAAACTTCCAATCCCCTCCAACCAAACGATGCATTTATTTCTACTTCTGTTACGTTTAACCAACTATAGCAAACGGCACACAACGTTAACCAAACTTTGGTTTGACAGAAATGCACTCTTGGTCTCTGGATAGATATATGTTAAGTTGTAAACTGTTTAAGAAAAGTTATCACTGCAGGTGATTGAAATTCTACTTTTGGTCAAATTTTTGGGGAAATATGTGGCATCTTTGCCTTCTTTTTGCTATAGTTTTTTGGCAAATACATACATGGTTATATATACCATCGTACTTTAGCAAACACATAACCATCTTACTTAAGCGTGATACACCATCGTACTTTATCGTATACCATCGTACTTTAGCGTGACCATCGCACTTTAGAGTCCTACATGTAAAAATAAGTTATGATATCCTCCTTTAAAAGTATGATAGTCCTACAGACAGATAGATTGGTTATCTGTCGGACTAGTCTAGTGACTGCTTTAAATGAAGGGAAGTTTACCTAGCCTAATAATGACTCCAAGGTTCAGCTAGCAAGCAACTAAAATAACCAAAAATACTACCTTTACCTACACACTCAATTAAATCGGCTGTCAAACAATGTAGCTACAAATTTTGTTGACTGAAAACTAAATACAAACATTAAAAAATAAATGAACATATCAAAAATAAAGCATAAACATAAACATAAACATAAACCAAGCGGTGAATACTATTTTTGTATTTCGTTTTATTTCTACATTGTAGTTTTTCCTTTTTATTAAAGATATGACTGGCCTGTAAAAAACATCACGACCAGAGTAATGTAGTACGTCATTTATAAGCCCTTACTATTCGGTTTTTTACTCTTTTTTTTTTTAAATATGTTGACATCGTTTATCCAGGTAATTATACGAACTGAAGAAATGCGGATCTGGTGTATTACATTGGAACATTTCTAAGGTAAAGCTGGTCTATAATAGTTCTGTAACGTTTTTGTTTGGCAGTTCTTTTAAAGGTGGTACCTAACACTACAGGGAGATAACTCTGTAAAATCAGCAGAACTTTTTAATGACGCTGTGTTCATAAGGGAATATTAAGCTTCTTAATAACAAAAAGAAGGTGTTTGTCAAACTGCTATATAACCAGTGTAATTTTTCTGTAAACGGTTGGTTAAAATTTTTTAAAATTCTTATATTTTTGTCAAAGGCTCAAAGTAAATACTTTGTCAAAATTTTACGAAAATTAAACGAGCCAAATTAATTTTAGTTAAAGTGTTAGGTACATGTACAACCTTAAGAGAAATAAAACTGATGTTATCCCAAGAAATATGTTTTATCACTTCAATTGAATTTTTATAATTTACATTTATTACAAATAAAGAGATGAACAAAACAGAATTTACCCATTTTAAGATATATTTAATATAATGACCAATGTGTTTGATTAATCATCAAGTTGGTAATATTTTTTAAGTATGGCGCGGTATCAATTGTTCGTATTAATATAGGCCTCACGATAAAGTTACTTCTCTTAAAAGTAGTGGTTTATTCAAGTTGTATCGAATATTTTAAATGCTTTATGATTATTTTAAACTTGAATAACCAGAGAAAACTAATATATGCTTTTACCATGATAGAATTTTTAATCTTTAGGTTGCAACTGTTTCTAAGTCGTATTTACAGATATAATCAATGTCAGGATAAATGAATGTTATTGAATTGTGGCAAGTGTATACTATTAACTTTTTTGATTTTTTAATATAAAAATGTTAGTGTTTCATTTTTATATTCTTTTGTTTTTATTTAATCAGAACAATAAACATTTAATATTTGGTTTTTAGATGATAATAAGATAGTTTCTTGGGTAAGTTAGAAAATTTGACATTTTTATGCTATTATAGCAAATGACAAGCTGAGATTAAACGAACCAAACTTTAAGTTGAAAATATCACTAGGACGGGGTAAATAGTGTATAAGTTGACTAAAAATAGAAAATGAGACGTTCCATATTTTTCGTTTAAATAGCCAAGATGAAGTTTAACCCTGAAATATGCACTGAACACAAAAATGTGGGTTTTACTTTTTTTCAAAGGAAAATTTTTCAGCGGTACTGATAATGTTTAACTAGCTGTAGGAAGATGTGATATGAATTCCAATGATACAACTCTCCATCCAAGTCACCATTTGTGATAGTAAACCATTACAGGTCAAAGTTTTCAAAAAGAGCCAAGCCGTGGCTCACACCGAACAGCAAGCTATAAACAGCCCCAAAAAATGACTAGTGTAAAATCATTCAAACGGGAAAACCAATGGTCAAATCTATATACTAGTATATAAAAAGACGAGAAACGAGAAACATTTATGAACTACATCAACGAACGGTAACCGCTGGACATCAGGTTTCGGACTTAAGACAGATACACACAAATGCAGCAGGTTTAAACGTTTTGATATGTACCAATCTTCATCCTAACCTGAAAAAAGAGTAACATCACAACATAGAAAGACACAATATAAAATATCAATAGAAATGGCTCAACTCAATCAAAAGACGCATGTTTTTGCTAGATATATAAACAGAATTATTAGATCTGTTTTAATAAAAAAAAAATTAAGGTTGACCAATACCTTTTCCAAGCCGATGTTGAATTTGAATACATTGTGTCCTTTCCTCCGGACATTCTTAATGACGGTAAATCATCAAATACGAATTGAAGATAGCAAATTTGGTACGATTAACTGAAGATTACACGGATAGTCTTATTAATAAGCCTAATTGAGGTATGAGTATTTCCCCAAGGGTTCAGATCGTATTAGGTCACGTGTATATGTGTGGGTATTGAATTTCGTGCTGCTTTTGATCCTTTGTTTATAGATGTCTCATGGGCGGAATTATTTTTATATTTATAGAAAAACAATATGGCGACTTGCTGTTTTATTTATGAAGTTAATTGGTAAAACTAAGAAAAATTAATCGGAAGTTGCTTATTTTCTTATTAAAACCTAAGAACTCAATGTAAGTGTCGTAAATTTTGTTTACACCGATGAAATATTAATAACATAAAAATGCTTCCGACAGTGGCAAAAAAATCTTACACTTTGAAGAATAAAGAAGTATAATTATATATTTATTACAAAATCGGATAAAAAGTAGTACTGCAATGGCTAATGGATCGGGAATATTTAGAAAACTATTTTTTCACGAATTTCATTTGATATCTTAATTTCGGTTAAATCGTTTGCAATCTTTATCTCGTACTAAATCTTCTCCCCTACCATGTACATTCAATGTATGTACATCTTAATATTTTGATGTTTATTCTTAATAAATAACAAAAGATAAGTCGCCCTTAGTTTGACTCATATCTATTTGATCCTTTTTTTTTTAAATAACATATGATAAAACTAAAAATATTAATTAACCATGGGTCGTATAAACTATCTCTTTAACTGAACTGATTGTGAAAATTTGAAATAAAAACAAGGTATAATTTAATTTTAGTGTTTACAAAGAATGTTTTCTTCTGTTGTCTGGTTGACCTAACCACAAACTGGATATTACACCATTATTTAACAGTGATGTTGTTTATTGACTATAGGTAGTAACATTAGGGTACGATCCATATAAAGTATTATATACATTGAACAAAAATTTAAAACAACGCGTGATACAGTTCATGCGTACGAAGCCGGTGCTTTTCTGGATTTACCTTTGTCAGGAACGCTCGCCACAGAATACTTACAAGATAATTATCATTTTTGTATAAGAACCGACAAATGTGAAGAGCCAAATGAGAAAAAAATAATAAATTAGTAAAATCCACATGATATTACCTTAGCACGACTGAGACGATCTCTTAGTTTCTTAATCATTTATAAATTCATAGACAATTTTAATAAAATGTTTACTATAAATCATGTCAGTACCAAATCTAGAGTAGTGACTCCTGAGATGATATACCCCCACGAACTTATACTAAATCAGTAGAGGTATCGACTTAGTGATGTAGATATGAAAATAACACATTATAAAGATCATATGTTCAAAGCGTTTTTTCTTTCAATTTTTTTTTTATATTAATTTACTTTTAGCAGGGTACTTAAAGCCTAACAACTTAATTCCATTGCTGAATAACAATTGAAAGAATTAAAGAACCATATATTTAACCAAAACTGACCAAAAATAGTAGCCAAAAATAGCCATATATTAAGTTTAACTTTGCACGATAGACTTGAAATCCTAATTTGTTTCTTCATGATTTAAAAAAATCATAAAGATACATAGAAGAAAGTTTGTTATAACTCTTGTCATGATCTTGTTGAAACCGCTCTCCGACAGCAATATTGTAGACCCAGTGTTATATTTTTATTTTCATAAATTTTTGAATAGCCTTTTTTTATGTACCTATATATGAATTTTTATCATGAAAATACTATGTCAATCTCTAATTTTTTTTTTATTATTTTTTTTTTTTACATTTTATTCTAAACCTGAAAGTTTGTTTTTTTACCCAGTATTTTAAAAAAGAATATTCATGAAACAATTCAATGAAATGAAAATGGTTATAAGTATACATGTTTATAACTTTGTAATATATTTTTAGTGTCTCATAAGTCAATATGTTTGGCTGGGTGTTGATTATTTTAAATATTGTATATGTTTTACTGTATATTGTTCAGATGTTAATCAAGAATACGTGACACTTTAATAAAATAATTTATTTGATTTATTTGAAAGTACAATTTATAACCTGGGGCCAAATATTGTAAATTTTCTTCTCAATTAGACATAAGATAATTGAAATAAAAACAAATGTTTGTTATTGATTAGAAGACTTTGATCATCTCATTAGTAAAGGCAATTTTGTTAAGATTTGTAACTTCTTCAATCAAATTATATACAAAATATATATTTATAGTGTCAAAGGGATACATGTATCTATTTCTGAAAAGAATTGCTGTGCATTGCCATTGGTTCATTGCTAAAAGGATTTGTGTTCTTTTTTAATTTAATTTGTATACAAATGAACATGTATATCATAACATTTAAGAAATCAACTGTTTATCTATTCTAAACTTTAATTTTAACTCTGATTGAAAATGATGTTTTCAGGAAATATAATACAAATAAGCTTACTACTTTTAAAAATGTAGTACGGAACTTAACCAAAGACAGACACAATTCTTATTTAAGATCTATTTCATTATTTTAAATTGATTTTCTTATTTAAATATTAAAGCTCTTGAATTATTGACAAGCACATACATCCATGTGTTTCAAACACTAGATATAAAAGTAAATTTAGGTAGGGGATCTGGTTACTTATAATGCAGCTTGAGACAATAGATAGAAATAAGACAGTTGCTTAACTCTCAAGTATGTTGATGTATAATTTTTTATCTGTACTACAAAGTGATAACATGCATATTTTCCTCTGAAATAGGTTAATTTTCATCAAACTATTTTACTAAAGTAATCGAAATGTAATCGATGATTACATCAAAATATTTGCTGTAATCGATTAAATTACGATTACATGTAATCGAAAATGTCTTCGATTACAGTATACTGTCGATTACTTGAAAAAATGTAATCAATTGATTACGATTACAGATTACGATTACCCCATCCCTGATATCAGTATGTAAATAACGACTTAAGTTATAGATCCGTACAGCATCCAATGATTATGAACTGCTGTGTGTGGTAAGTGTCACGCTCTTGTCGTAAGATTTGAATTTTGTTGTTTTAACGCCACTTTAAGCGCTGCATTTAGATAAGCCGATTTCGTGGCGGTCAGGTTTTATTGATGGAGTAAGCCGGAGTTCCCGGAGAAAACCACCGACCTTCGATAGGAAAACGTGTCATTAGAAAAAAAACATGACACGGTACACTCGATTTACTAGAACTCTATTAGACAATGGCACTTACTAAAACTTAGTACTGTTGTTTTTAGTATCAGCATTTCCACCACTAAAAACAACTGACATGGGTTTCATAAAGGATTTAATTCTTCATTAAAATTTCCCTCAGTTTGAATTTTATAAACGCAGATAAATTAAAACCAAACTATAAATGGTAAATCTTGAAAATTATTGTTTTCAATAGTAATCTTTAAGAGGGGAAACCTGCAACTTTTAGTGCTTTAAGATATGGAATGGCATTAAAGAGACATTAACTATTATTTGTCAATGTTTCATAATGTCTTTTCAAAATCCACAAGCTTAAATATTGCTATAATAATGGTTTGGAAATGCGAACAAGAAAACAAGATGGGCTAGGTTTTATATGTGATTGAGGCTATGCTATTAGTTAATGTTGTTCATGGTTATTTCGACTAGGTACCCACTATGCATATTTTTAACCACATTTATCAAAGTAGAATGTCACTGAAACAAATGATAGGAAAAACTTTTAACGTTTATAAAAAATATTTAACATTATTGTTTTCTTTTATAGAGTGGGTTTCAAGTGAAATATATTGCTTCTATTCTTTGTAATATAACATATGCAGGCGTTTCCGTATGTATTTAGATTTTCCACTGGGAGGATCGGATATCTGTCCTTGTTTTTTTACCTGCATTAACGTCATGGCGTTAGATAATAAAACTCAATGTGTAGCGTATACGATTGATATTTTTGATATGATGATAGAAGTTGGTTATAACGATAACATTTAGAATTCAAATGTTAGATACGAAAAAAACGTTCGTTTGCTAGAGCATCGTCCATGGAATAAGTTCGTGGTTTAAAATATATTCACAGTTACAGTATATTATCATATACATTCTGCTACATATAGTCAACGAAATTTATTCTTTAATTTTAAAATAATCAGCAACTCTTGGACAACACACAATTATAGGTTTTGGTCTTACTCGATTCCGTAGATATATGTACATGTAGTTTTTTTTCAAAAAACAAAATTCGAAGTTGGTTCATTTCAGATATTGCAGCATGGTCATAACTTTGGAGAGTTAATCAAGAAAAGGTTCATAACATGTTTATTTAATCTTTTATGTATTTTTCAGTATATAGACAAAAGTGGTCGTTACTAATATTTAAGCAGACGAGTGTTTGGATCTTACCATTTTAATTGTTTTCAAAGGTAGTTACCACACTTATAATTTACTTCGCCAGATCCGCGTTTCGTCTACATAAGACTCATCATCAGTGACGCTCAGATAAAAAAAAAAGTTAGAAAACCAAACAGGTACCAAGTTTGCCTTGGATAAGAAAATCCTTAGTATTTCGAATAACTCATACTTTTGCAAACAATAAATTAAGAACAAAAAAAGTCAAGCCCTTTTCAACTGATTTGTGAGTTAGTTCTTATGTTGTACTGTTACACCATTCTCCCGAGTACATGTTATATAAAGAGGGATCGGATCGGATCCATAAAAAATAGTTTATCTCCGCTACATTCTGAGTGTGCCTGTGCCAAGATAGGAACATGTATTTAAGTGGTTGTCGTTTGTTGCTGTATATCATAAAAATTATACACTTTTTGTTTATTGCTTTGTACAAATATGACAGGCCATTAGGTTTTCTTGTTTGGATTGATAAAAAATTGTCATTTTTTGACTTTTTTAAGCTGACTTTGCTGTACGTGTGTTCCTCATTGTTCAAGGCCGCACGGATAACTTTATTTTTTAACTGTGTTATTTGGTCTCTGATGGAGTGTTGACAATGATACCATATATTCTTATTTGTTTACAAAAATATATATATGTTTTAATATATCTTATACAAATGTAAGTATAAATCTAAAAATACAATGTCGATCTTTACTTTTCTTTATCATGAATATAAATCATATAGAAAAATCCTTGAAAAATATTACATTAAGGAATATTTAAACAACAAAATGCCTTTCGGTGGTTCTATTCATTATACAGTCAAACAATGTTAAATCTTGAAAAGAGGTGAGGTGTATTCTGTCAGCATTGTCATTACAGCTGTCGTAGGAGGAGACAGTTTTGGCTTTTAATAAATAGGTTAAATAAATAATTTATTAAACTTCACGTTAAAATGCCATATTTTGATTGGCTAATATGAAGGTGTTAATTTACACACATGGCTGAGCGGGTGATCGTTTTTTTTTAATGTTAGTACCCATTCGCCCAGATCAATCAAAAATCGAAAATTTAATGACAATGAATGGAATTTACATCACGTTATGAACAGACAACTATGAAAATTCGTTTTTGCACTATTCTTCTATTTGACTGTCAAAATAAATTTAAAAAAAACCATCTTACTAGTAAGTCGCCGTTTCAGAATCTAAAGGACTATGTATGGGTAATCTGATTGTTCGTCCACCAAAATGAAAATAACGTTACGTCATTGGTTGATTTTTTCATTGTGTAGAACGTTTTGAACCAATCACTACTTTTTAGTTTACGCCTTTGAAAATATTACCCAGAATGCATTAGATTCTGAAACAGCGAATTCATTGTCCTTTAAATTATCGGTTTTTTTTTGGTTTTTTTTGTTGTTTTTTGCTAATACCCGTTACAAATCAAATTTCAAAGGTAACACAATTACATAAATAGTGTACGAAAGTAGATAGAGGCATTCACAATTGTTCACCCAGAAAAGTTCGATTTGTAATGGGTCTCCTTAATAAGTTTACATAGTTTTTTCAGTTCTGTACATTTTTTGGAATTCATTAAATCATAAAACTTCAATGTGTTTAGTCTATTTCTATATTATAATGCAATATGTTGTTTTCTACAGTTACCAAAAGGCTGAACAATTAAAAATGTAATGGTGTTCATCACCAATGGCATCTGAATTACACAATACACACTTTCTGTTTTCTCTTACTACGTTTTGCCATCCTCCAGTTTCTATTGGAAATTTTATGTTCAAGGTTCGAAATTTAAGATGTAAGGATACCTGTCTGTCATCCAAAATATTTAAATACTTCTCAATCTCCAAAGTATCTTTAAACAAACGATAATTTAATGCTTTTAGTGATTTATGTAGGGTTGCTAGCCATTTTTGTTTGAATTGATCTATTACATTCAGTTTGATAGTTAAATGTAGCCATGTTTTATTTACAAAAAAAAATATATTGTCCCATACATATGACAAGCCACATGTGTCATTTGACTTTGTTTTGGCACCATTTTTTTTTATTTGACTGTCAAAATGAAAAACAGTAAAACATCTTGCTTCGCTTCTGTTGATCTTTTTATTGGTCGTCACGTCGATATGTACCTGACGTCATAGAAAATACTTTTATATAAAATACATCCGTAAAAACACTTATAACAGGATACTAGATTAAAACCGAAGCCGCGGTTGACAATGTTTTCTCGGGGTAGCAGTCTGCTCTAATCTATCACCCTCTCATGTATGTGCCATTTATATATTATTATAATGCCGAGTATCACGTGCTCCTGCGATCAGTTTAGAGGTTTCTATTTTTTTTTATTGTAAAACATTATGCAAAAGTATTATGAGCACATTTAATTCGAGGATATATCAAAACACAAATATAAATAAAGTAAATTAAAATATTAGGAGAAGATCTTCATTTAAAATTAAGTGGCAAAAGGAATTTGCAATGTTGAAAATAGATCAAAATGAATAGATAGTCAGTTTATGTGTAGGTGGAGCACATTGTTTGGGGCTACCCTTCTTCGATTTTATTAAAGGATATGGAACCAGAACCGTTCACTTTTTATAGTCTTTTACATGTAATAGTAAATCCATTTAAGAATTTGAATAAAGTGCCTCTGGGACATTGACAAAAAAAAGGAAACTATTTCAAACGCGATAAATGCATTTGAACAAAAGGGGAACATTTATTAGGGAAACCCATACTTAAAAACGACACGGTGTTTATTTGATATTTGATAACAATGATATAATATCCAACTCGAATACATGTATTTAATATGTCCCGTTCTAACTTCAAACTGGACAATTGCATTAAAAGCATACACTTTTCAATTTCACTAATTTTACTATTGTTTTTCTGTATTTTTTCCAGTTTTCTTGGGGGGTATTATGGAGTAATGTGTTCATTTCCTCTTTAATTATACACATAAAGCTTCGATACTTGAATGTCAAAGATAACAGATAAAAATTTACTTTTCATAAAAGCTGACAAATAGTTAATCTGGTTATTAACACAAGCATGAATAACACTTCAGAAGCATTTGAACTATGTTTTGAAATATAATGCTATATAATATAATGTATAACCTTCAGATAGCGACCTAAAAAGTCGGGATCGAAATATAAATCTTCAGTATCTGGAAAATAAGGAAATTGCATTAAAAATACATAGAAATATATTAAGGAAACACATGAGACCAATTTCCCTTGTCATAAAATGGAGAATTAATTCTTACACTTTTTAAAATGCCTTCAAAGAAAAGAAATTGAGATCAAACTATGATTTATAATCATCAAAAGTTGATTATTCAATAGTAGACAAACTATCTTGTAAAATTTAATAAAGATAAAATTATATTAAAAAAAGATTTCTTAAAAAGATTTAAGAATTGAAATCGTTATTCTGTTAGCATGGTTAAGTTTGTGATATGATAAAAAAATTATTTTATTATAATTATTTATTTTTGGAACATGTAGACACTACAGCTTTCTGTGTAATACTAAATATATTTTTCTATTTAATTGTGTTCTATTTAAGGTCAAATGCACTTTCTTATAAATGTCGTTAACTTCTCGATCAGCAATTAGTTATGAATTTCAATTTAATAATTGAGATGACAAATATTTATTTCTGATATTTGAATTGAAAAATCAATAACTAGTAAACTCTTTAATTATTGTGTCATATGCTTCTTTATTGGCAGTTCCAATTTCCGATTCGAATATAAGTTGTTTATAGCTTTCTGCTTGCGACATATACAATTTGTTTGAGGAAAATAGATTATAATAAGACATAAATGTTACGCGATGAATAAAAGGAAGAAAAGAAAAACAAAAATCGGTTGTCGAAAAAGAATCCAACTCATCAAACACGGAATAGTAAACAAATCACTACACAAAACTGTACACAAAATAATACACAAGACACGATAAAAATTAAATACTTTCTCCATCATTAAATACCATTGATAACTAACACAGATTCAGCGGGCACAATAACAAACTGGTTTGATACTTTGATACGATTGTCATACATGTGGGAGGTTAAGCGCTATAAAACAGGTTTTTATACATTCACTAAATTTGAGAATTCCTGTCCCAAGTCAGTTATAACAATTATGACAGCTGTTGTCCATTCGTTTGATGTGTTTTATCATTTGATATTGCCCTTCGATTAGAGACTTTCCGGTTTGAATTTTCCTCGGAGTTCAGTATTTTTGGTTATTTCAAATTTTGTAAGTATAAGTTTTCGTGAAAGATTAAAATCGGCAGTGAAATAAACCAGCTAGAGAAAAGGAGGACAATACTGTTTCTTAGACATGCAAAAACATTGTTTATAGAGATTGCTATGCTCAAACAACAATATTCTGGTTTTGTTGGGTTCAATAGTCTTTTCTATCTATGTTATGATTTATTCTATTTTAATTTGATTTGCAGATGTTTTTCTTTTCAATATCAAGGAAATATTGAAATAATAACTGTCTGTTACGTTTAAGTGAAAGTTCTTTTTTATATAATATTTTCGCATGTAAACAAATATGTTTAGTAAGGAAAGAAATAGTCTTAGCATTTACATTTCAAGTAACTGTTCCAATTGCAAGTTGGCATTTCTTTATGTCCTATTGATCAGCTCTTCGGTTTTATAAGGTTTTATATTTTCATATATTTTGGCCTCCCACATCATTGAAGAGACATGATCATGCAAAACGATAAATATAAATACAAAATGAAAGAAAATACATAGATACGGTCAATAAATAAGTCGACGATAAATAAGAGACAAAACCATGTTAAAACAAGTACACAGATGCCCAACTCACACTTTTATTTTTTATGTTAAGTGAACCGTGAAATTGGGATCAAAACTCTACTTTGGCAGAAAATTTAGAAAGATCATATCATAGAGAACATGTGTATTAAGTTTTTATATAATTAGTTTAAACATATTTTTTATAGTGGATTGGGAAACAAGTTTTGCAACTTATATTAATCCCTTTCCACTTTGCATAATTGCATCTCAACGTCATCCAAAACTTCTTTGACCAATAACTTTAACCTAAAGAAACAGACAGACGGACGAAAGAACGACCCACACACAAGACAACAAAACACGCCACTACTATCGTAGGTGGGGTATAAGAATAATCGACACACAATTACTTCCATTCAAAAATTTAGAATTAGCAATTCCAACTTCAGCCACAATGTCAGACGAATTTATATTATCAGGAAGTCTTATTTTTTTTTTTATTCCCTTGTTATAAGATTTGAGTGATACATTTCGCCAAAATAATTCTGCCAGCTTTTTAGTTAAAAGTCAAAACACTTGTCTCTTCGTAAACTTTACATGTACGGACAGCATCACGAGCTGGTTGACCGTTATGGAATAGCCGTTTTACAAATGATATCGGATATGTTCCTTACGTCGTAACTACAGTCCCCTTCCCTTTCATAAATGTTACCTACCGAATTAGACTATTTACTGAATTTGTTATCTCATAAGCAACACGACGGGTGCCACATGTGGAGCAGGATCTGCTTACCTTTCCGGAGCACCTGAGATCACCCCTAGTTTTTGGTGGGGTTCGTGTTGTTTATTCTTTAGTTTTCTATGTTGTTATGTGTACTATTGTTTGTCTGTTTGTCTTTTTCATTTTAGCCATGGGGTTTTCAGTGGATTGTCGATTTACGGGGTTGACTGTCCCTCTGGTATCTTTCGTCCCTTTTTTGTCCCACCTCCATGAAAAATATTGTGTAGTCCCTGCAGATAATGCCATAAACAACATCGTTTTTGTGTGTGAATCGCAGAAACTGCTTGATAAATAAATAAGGTGTATCATAGATCTGTTCTATGTTCCTTTGGAATTTCAACCAAAGATGAAGAACTGGATCTTCGATCACTGTATTGGATATATTGGATACCTCAACCACATATTCCCAATTTCAAACTAAAAAATTGAAAGAGTTGGTATTGCATTTTTTCAGATGATATCGGATATGTTACTTTTGTCGTAACTACAAGTTAACTTCCTTCCCTTTTCACGAATGTGACTTACCGAATTAGATTATTTACCGAGTTATAATAACATGAGTAACACAACGGGTGCCACACGTGTAGCAGGCTCTGCTTGTCCTTTCGGAGCACATGAGATCATCCCCAGTTTTTGGTGGGGTTCGTGTTGCTTATTTTTTAGTTTTATACGTTGTGTTTTGTGTACTATTATTTGTGTTTTTCTATTTTAGCCATATAATTGTCAGTTTGTTTTTAATCTATGAGTTTGAATGTTCCTCTAGTATCTTTCTCTCCTCTTTCATATTGTGTTGGCAATTAACACAATGATTCATTGGAAGTTGAGGAAGTAAATATCGTTCATCCTTTCAGAATGGGTTTATAGTACTATTTTCTGAAATGTTTCCTTAGTTCACGAGTATCAGAAATTTATCTAATGATTCTATGACAATATAAAGGAAAACTTTTTTATTATTTTACAAAAAGTTAAAACCATGTGTTTTTCTACTTGACTTCACTGGGTCTTCTTATCCCTGAACATCACAATAGAGAAATCCGAGTAAAGCTATTTAAACATGAGTTTTGACTACGCTGAATTGTGATTTCAACTGTTGATTGTAAAACATTATCAAAGAAGAAAGATAATATCTGCCTAGAAATGAAGAACATGAGGCGTTTCTATACCTTAAATAGTTGGGACTAAATCTAGATATCGAACAGATTACTATAACATTTCCTAAAATATATAGGGTAGATGAAAGGATTTCATTTCATTTTCTTATTTCTTAATAAAAGGGCAGGAGATAATAGTTCGGATTTGCGTTTTACCTTTCTAGAATATATCGTTATAAAAAATTGATCATTTATATGTGTAATGATTGTGTGAATTTGAAATATTGGCTAATATACAATTCCCCGAATGTTTTTCACTATCTTGGACATTTACAAAACATAATTATTTTCAATGGAAAGTTTTACAAACAAAGAGAATGTTTGCCATATTCGTTACATAATCTGCACAAGCAAAAAAATGAAAAACAACACCTTATTGATGTACACATCTTGTATATCGCTTAGGAAAATGCATATCAAGGTAATAAACACAACCCAAGGGAATTCCATAAACTCCAAATAGATCGTGTTTGGTCCCGTGGACAGGATATAACGTCGCTAGACAACAAAACAAAGTGTCTTATTTTGAGCTGGATGCGATAATATTAATGGCTTTTTATTTTAATATAAAATGTCAATATATATTTGGTAATATATCTTGCTTACACTCCAAAGTGACGTTAAACAATCGTCAGTTGTCTATATGTAGTTTGCATTTGTTGCACGTATTGTCTGGAATTACTCTCTTTAAGCTTGATATGAATTAATAGCATTGTGACAAATTCAGATTTTTCCTCGGCAGAAGTATTTATCAAATGAACTATTTTACACATTGTTAATTAACCCGTTTACAAACTCATGTTAGAAAATGATAAACATGTATGATTAAATGGACCAAAATATATAATATGAGGTTGGTGCTAGTTGATGAGCTCTCGAAGGGCATGTTAATTTGTCATATCATCATACTTTTCGGTTATCAAATAAACGGATTTCCGAGAAGATAAATTCTCCTAATTGGTGATATCCGATACAATTATAAAAGGAATTGTATACTTATTACATTTGTATCACAATGCCACATGAGCGAGAGGTTTGTCGAGCTATAAAACCAGGTTCAATTCATATTTTTTTCTTACAACTTTCCTGATATGGCAGTTGTTATCAAATATTCCGTTTATATTTATATGGACGTTGTTTTTTTTTCTATTGCACTTCATTGTTTCTGTTGTTCAATTGTTTTTATACGACCGCAAATTTTGAAAAAAAATTTCGTCGTATATTGCTATCATGTTGGCGTCGTCGTCTGCGTCGTCGTCGTCGTTGGCGTCCGAATACTTTCAGTTTTCGCACTCTAACTTTAGTAAAAGTGAATAGAAATCTATGAAATTTTAACACAAGGTTTATGACCATAAAAGGAAGGTTGGTATTGATTTTTGGAGTTTTGGTCCCAACATTTTAGGAATTAGGGGCCAAAAAGGGCCCAAATAAGCATTTTCTTGGTTTTCGCACTATAACTTTAGTTTAAGATAATAGAAATCTATGAAATTTTGACACAAGGTTTATGACCACAAAAGAAAGGCTGGGATTGATTTTGGGAGTTTTGGTTTCAACAGTTCAGGAATTAGGGGCCAAAAAAGGGCCCAAATAAGCATTATTCTTGGTTTTCGCACAATAACTTTAGTTAAAGTAAATAGAAATCAATGAAATTCAAACACAATGTTGATGACCACAAAAGGAAGATTGGTATTGATTTTGGGAGTTTAGGTCCCAACAGTTTAGGAATTAGGGTCCAAAAAAGGACCCAAATAAGCATTTTTCTTGGTTTTCGCACCATAACGTTAGTATAAGTAAATAGAAATCTATGAAATTTAAACACAAGGTTTATGACCATAAAAGGAAGGTTGGTATTGATTTTGGGAGTTTTTGTCCCAACAGTTTAGGAAAAAGGGGCCCAAAGGGTCCAAAATTAAACTTTGTTTGATTTCATCAGAATTGAATAATTGGGGTTCTTTGATATGCCGAATCTAACTGTGTATGTAGATTCTTAATTTTTGGTCATGTTTTCAAATTGGTCTACATTAAGGTCCAAAGGGTCCAAAATTAAACTTAGTTTGTTTTTAACAAAAAATGAATCGGTTGGGTTCTTTGATATGTTGAATCTAGAAATATACTTAGATTCTTGATTATTGGCCCAGTTTTCAAGTTGGTCCAAATCTGGGTCCAAAATTAAACTTTATTTGATTTCATCAAAAATTGAATAAATGGGGTTCTTTGATATGCCAAATCTAACTGTGTATGTAGATTCTTCTTTTTTGGTCCCGTTTTCAAATTGGCCTACATTAAGGTCCAAAGGATCCAAAATTAAACTTACTAGTTTTATTTTAACAAAAATTAAATTCTTGGGCATCTTTGATATGCTGAATCTAAACATGTACTTAGATTTTTGATTATGGGCCCAGTTTTCAAGTTGGTCCAAATCAGGATCTAAAATTATTATATTAAGTATTGTGCAATAGCAAGTCTTTTCAATTGCACAGTATTGTGCAATGGAAAGAAACATCTAATTTCACAATATTTTGAAATAGCAATTTTTTTTAAAATTAGAGTTATCTTTCTTTGTCCAGAATAGTTAGCAAGAAATATCTTATTGCACATTATTGTGCAATAGCAAGA
This sequence comes from Mytilus trossulus, assembly GCF_036588685.1. Lineage (NCBI taxonomy): Eukaryota > Metazoa > Mollusca > Bivalvia > Mytilida > Mytilidae > Mytilus > Mytilus trossulus. The sequence continues at coordinate 37,824,784 of NC_086381.1, read as the reverse complement.
TTTTTTTTTAATTGGAGTTATCTTTCTTTGTCCAGAATCAACTTAAATCTTTGTTATATACAATATACAATGTATATTCACTTTTTACTACCAACTGATAAATTTAAATAATCTTTACCATTCAGTGATAACAAGCAGTTTTTTTACATCTTAATATTTTATGATGTATTTAAATGAGTAGTTATTGTTGCAAACTCCATTAGAATATTTTGATTGAGATTAGTTTTGGAATAAGGGAAAGGGGGATGTGATTAAAAAATTGGGTTCAATTTTTCTCATTTGAAATTTCATAAATAAAAAGAAAATTTCTTCAAACATTTTTTTGAGAGGATTAATATTCAACAGCATAGTGAATTGCTCTAAGAGAAAACAAAAATTTTAAGTTCATTAGAACACATTCATTCTGTGTTCAGAAACCTATGATGTGTCAACTATTTAATCACAATCCAAATGTAGAGCTGAATCCAGCTTGAATGTTGTGTCCATACTTGCCCCAACCGTTCAGGGTTCAACCTCTGCGGTCGTATAAAGCTACGACCTGCGGAGCATCTGGTTTCTCTTGTAGTTGATGTGTTTTCGTCGGTTTTAGTTCGTAACCGGGATTTGTTTTTCTCTAAATCGATAAATGACTATGCACAGACGTATACTACAGTTGCCTTTATTTATCTTATGTGCATATTATTTTATTAAAATTGTATGTCTTACGAGTATGTTTTTCATTTGATTAATTTGACAAGCAAACACATATTGTACATCTAAAATGACAACTAGGGACATTACAACCTTTCAAGCAGTTATGAGTTCTATGATAAAGGGAAAATGAAATCTATAGTAAATAAATGAAACCAACTTGTTATCAATTTCTGTAAATACAACAGCAGTCCGGTAATTAAAAATCACTAATTTTATCACTAATATTATTGTACATTAAACTTAACGGGATCATTACAGCTTTAAGAAAAGCTTATAAAAAAAATACACGTCAGTTACAATACTTGATAAATTATGCGCGTTGCTATATAAAGATAAATAGTCCAAGTTGTAAATACCCTTTTGGAAGTTATTAAAAGTCAGTTCGTTACAACTTTGGTTATCATTTTTATTTGAATAAGGTCAACTATTTCCAGACAAATTAACTAATATTCCAATGAATGCAAATATTACACCTGTACAGAACTTGATACAATTCAGTTACAACAATGCTTTCCTCACTCTCGTTTATTTGTTTTCCATTAAAGTATTCTTGTTAAACATCTGTACGTTAAATTTTCCATTTTTATGAGATCCGGTATCTTTTTTTTTTCAATAAGTCTTCTAATTAATTGGCTTTTAATGGTTAAATAAATCATGCAATATCTTTGCTCTCGGTATCATTATTGAACTTTAATGAAATATTAAATTGCTAATGGCATACCTTATGTTCGTGACACTTCTGAGTGATATTCGTACTCTTACCATAGTAGTTTTTGATTGTTCTTGATAAATAAAATCAAAATAAAGTCAACTTTTTCAACAACAAAGAATTGTGACTATATATAAATATGAAGAAAAAAACAACCAAAAGACAAACATTAAAAGAAAGATGAAGCTTAAGAAAATCGAAGATTTTAAATAACAACATAAGTAGATAATACTGATGACTTATGAGATGGTCAATTTGCAACTTCATGTGCACTTATTTCAAAACAAGTTACCTACAGTTCATTTATTCAACATAAGTTTTGAAATTGTATTTGAATCTTTTGCCTTATATGCTCGCTTTGATTTTTCACTCCATGTACAATGTATCATTGGTAATCCATTATAACTTTCATATTATTCTTTAAAGACTAAGTGGACTTTTCAATTTAAAATTGTTTCCTCAAAGGTGACTTACATTTTGAATTGTCATAGAAGTCCAATAGATTTTGCAGTTTTTACAAAAGCTCTCTTTGATTTGTGAGTATGTCTCGATTAATTGAAATTATGTGTTATATATTTTGTATGAAGATTTCTTTGTGATACTAACATAAGTACTCGTCAGCTTTCTATACATTTTGATAATAATCCGATAATGATCTTTGACCAATTTAAGTGGTGCACAGCTTTTCTAAAAGCATGAACTTCATACTGTTATCGCTGATTATCGAATTATTGATGTCGCTGTCCATTCAGAAAATTGAATGTGAATTCAGTATTTTCAAAGTTCGTAGATTTCATTCCAAATTTGTCTAGACTTTGAAGAATATATAATTTGTATATGTATCACTGAATTTCGTAAGTTGTACTTCTAAATTAGGTGTCCTGTTTCTTAAAAGTTACTTTTGTGTTCCCATTACCAACATTTCCATTTAGAAATAAAAAGAATTCAGTATATATATATTCAATGTTTGAGCGAGTGTACGGATATCTTTATTTTTATTGACTTATGTATTTCAATTCACCAATAACATTGTCGCTAATAAACTTTACTGAATTCTTTTTGCAATATTTCGTTCTTTTAAAACAGCCTGTTAAAATGTAATATATGCCATTCAAGATCATGCGTTTTTTTCAACACTGGTAAAACAATTGTCCAAATGAAAATTTCAATACGATCTAAAAAAAAAAAACTCAACCCGACCAAATAAAAGCAAAATAGTATTCCGCTATTTAAAAGTCATAAATTGTTTCAGGGAAAATAAATCTGGTTTAAAATCTTTAACCAAGGGAAACGCATCAACTTTAACCAAGGGAAACGCATCAACTTTAACCTGTATAAAAGGAAAACAAAGGAAATCAATTTACACTGACGTGCAACAAAACCAAACGCCAACAAATAGAAAAACGGAATATTTTACAACTGTCATGGCAAAAATATAGACGACAAAGCGATATTCAGTTGAAATAAAGACAATCCTCATCTTAACAGGGGAACTCTTAAGTGTTTTAGACGGTTTAAATGAAGCTGCTTCTACAGGTTTAGTATAATAATATTATATTGGTATAGAACAATTGGTGGATGTCCCTTCTGAAACTTTTAGACACTTACACACTTTACAAATTTATATATTGTCGGTGAGTCTACGCTACCCAATCGGCACCGTAACAGAATGTGCACAATCATTTAAGAGATAAAGGATAACAACTAACAATTCTATTGGACACTTAACATACATGAGTTATTAAGATATCACGTTTACCAATGCTGTAAATTAGAACCAAACCACTTACAGGGAAACATGATGTGTTACGGAACTGTATACAGATCCTGCTCCAGGAGTAGAACTCGTCGTATAGTTTTCTACAAATACAACTTGGTTGAATATGCGCACGTTCATTTCCTTAACAAGAACAGGGCACAATTTTTTTTTCAAATTCAACATTTACTAATGCATCTGTTATAAAGATGCATCTCTTTTGTTGTAAAATGACTTTCTCAACACGCCCACGTTTTATCTTTCTAAAAGAGTCAAGTTGCAAAGCAAACCTAACTTTAACCATGGTATCCAAATTTTATGTATAAGCGAATAACATACTAGAACAACTTTTTGATTTATCAATTTAGCTATTATATTTGATCTATCAATTACTTTCGGTTTTCAGACAAGACATTTTGGGATTGAATTTTGATCAAATAAATTTATAAGCGTAGAATTAACAATTGTGGTAATTCTAATGGAAATGTGAAGTTTCCTATTGCAATTTACCTAGAATTTATAGTTGAAATACCAGCAATTGAAATACATATATAATATATCCTTGATTTTGTAGCTAATAAACAAATTTAAAGAAAAATAAATTGCTGGTTTATCTTACTTCTGAAGGCGTAATTTTAAAATTAGGTTGATATCCTATATTATAATTTTATTAAAAGGGGTATTTTTGAATAATATCGTATTTTATAGTTTGTTTACTATTTGTAAATAATTTAATAATTCCGAACAATTTTTAACCTTAATATTTTATCTGGAATACCATCTTCTTTTCAACCCGTTTAATTGAGAGTCAGATGTCTTTTACAGTAACTGTTGCATATCATATATCTGAACGGTGCTGTTTTATTATAAAACTATTTTAGAAAATATAATTCATCGAACTTGAAGGATGTAAAAGTAGAGTTAAATTAGTTCCGACTAGGATGTTTAATCTTATCTATTATCAAGAGGACGAAGTCAGATACACCTTATTTTGCCGAATGTGTTATTTAAGTATTTAGAATTTAGTAAAAAATACTCAATTATTTAGGTGTATATAAATGTAACAACATACTTGAGAGAAGAACATCGTATGAAATGTTGGCATATGAACATAAATTATAAATTAAAAATTTCATTTGTTTGGATTTTTTTCTGATTGATGCATCAACACACATCAAACAAGATATGAGAACATTTCTGGTGAGTATGAATATCGAACTCGGACGAATATATTCTTATCCAAAAGAACATTTGCTCAAAAACAGTCTAACATGATAACGCGGAAATCCCTGATATATAATAAGTCCATACAAGTACCAAACAAATAGAGATAAACCTTAAGAAACATTCAAGTCAAAGGCATCCTGAGACATACTCCGTTCATGCATGGTTGTACGTTTTTTTTTAATATACAGCTTAGTATTTCAGAATCTAAACACAGGACGTTTTAAAGTACATTGACAACTATTTTAATGCACTGTCTGAACTCAAACTCCCAACTGTAAACTAACCTATAGAGTTTCGACAAGGGAAACATTATAGGAATTATAAAGTTCAATTTAAATGGAGGAAATCAACCCAGAAACTCTTTTCACTAACGCATTCTGATTAAATATGGTTCTTCCCCAGAAATTAATAAATTCCGATTCGTGTATGATCATCGGTTACGAAAGTTCTAAATATTAAATAATGACTAAATTGTTGATGATGGGTTCCTGATACAATCAATCGTTTAACATTTCATTCCCAGAAGGGACCTGTATATTGGCAGGCTGTGTATACTGAGGAATAATTGAAAGTGAAATAGAAATGAAAGTTGATTTTATCACTTTGATAATGGTCTGATGTTTAAAATGGTATTGCTCAAATAACATTTTGTTTTCTCTGATAAGCCCACGTTACCGACACTAATTTGTTAATGCAATAAACGAGATTTGACTTTATTATATTTACAAAGTTTTTATAATAAAACTTTTTTTATTCATTAGGTTGATACTCAGATTGCGAAAAACAAATTTACATCTTTATAAAATAAATCAACTATACCCCAATGTTGTTAATGATGTGGTCAACGTATCAAATTCGTCTAGGAAGAGATGTTAAGCCTGATACATTTTACTAGGTCTTTTTTTATAATAACCAACATGTCGCTTGCGGATACAATACATTTATTGGCATTTGTCTGATTGTACATATGTGTGGGTATTTGGTCTTGTTACATGCGCTCTAACATTAGATGCATATCATGAGGCTTAAAATCTGTATTTTATAGAATAAAGATAATATAAAAATAATGATATATTTTGAAGATAAAATTTAAATATATTAAATTATAATCCAAGTATGTTCATATTGACATAAAAGTAACTATATTCACAAAGTGTTGCCATAAATACCGAATGATAACGACGAAAATGAAAAATAAAACAGTATCGAAATAATGTGTAATTTATGAATTTGAATAGAGATATATACATTTGTGTAGAACAGAATATGTAAAAAAAAAAATTACAAAAACCGTCATATTTTGATTTTAAATAATTTGACATTCAAGTAAAACGTTAAATTACATACATATAGAACTTTAAGGATGTATTCTTCTGACGTTTCAGTCTCGTTGAAATATCGTTTGTTCTTGAATTATTTCAAAAACATGTGATACAAGTGGAAAGTATCAATGAATTTTGAATATATTATAATCAAACATAACTCTATGAAAAATTGTGTATTTACAATGAATAGTTTTTGAGTAATCCAGCTTTCAAATTTTAAGACCAATATAAACAGTCTTTATAGCGAATATTTTGAGAAAATGGACGAGAGATACAAAAAAATTATTGATAAGAATCATGTACATCCCTTATCATTCTTGTCTTTACAAATTCCTTAGATATGTATTTTTTCAATCATCTATAACAATAATGTTGAAATAATGTGCACTTGTTTTTAAAACTGAGAAAAATCACAAATTTACAAAATTGACAGCATGGTAAATTTGACACAAAAAAGCATCAAAATATGCTATATGACAAAACTTTCTTATGTTAACACCTACCTATTATTCAGATTGGTCCACTTCATCTTTATTGAAAGGATGAAAAAAAGTTTAATTGTGGAACTGTGATTAAGTTGTTCACGATAATAACCCCAAAATAGGTAAAATTTTACGAAAAATAGGAAAAACATCAAAACAGGGTATAACCTACGCCTTTAAAATCCAGAATGACACCAAAGTAAATTTTGCGCCTCTTATCTGTTTTGGTATATCGTTACTGTACGTGAAAATATCAGCAAAGTGTTTCTCGTTCTTCATTATGAAAATGGTAGAAACTATCTGTTCAATTTTGCAAGACTCTTTTGAAATTTACATTAACACATACACATTTGCAAGTCTTACTGATTTGATATGCACATGCATGTGAACATTAATAAATTTGTAGCATGCACAAGTCACATTTCCAAAGAAATTACGGAAGCTGTCTTCGCTGCAGGTAGAGTCAGACAATTTACCACATTGTGTCAATATTTGTATATAAAACTGCTTCATTAGAATGGAACAACTAAATGATCAGTGGAAGTAATTATTGGAGAAAAAACGTTTTTAATTTTCTTTTAATAATACTGACAGGAATAGACAATATGACTAAAATCCAATTAAGGCCTTCTGACGTCTTGTTTTAACCTTCAAATTAAACGCATTCGTCAAAAGTGCATGCGTAAAATATGCATTTGTTTTATGGTTAATGAGGAATTACTTCTATGGAGCGATACTCTGGTTGATAAAAAATGAAAACAACATGTAATAAATGTCATGCGTTAGGAGCGTTTTTCTGGTATATGTGCATGTTATATAGTTTATATTCAAATACTTTAACAGTTTCCTTAGTGTAGATAAATATGCCTTTTTGGGTTTTGTAAAGTGTCAAAATGTCTTTTAAAGTATGGAAATTGTTCACAGACTTTTTGGGAGCTCCGTTCCCGTTGCATTATTTTATGAAAAACTGTTTTTATTTCATAGAATTATACTTCTAGTATGAGCGCTAAATATGTCATATCTTAGTCCTGCTTATTACACTTCTTGCAGTTTCTACAGAAACTGAACAATTCTGAATCATTCATATGTTCACCTAAATGACATTACACCAAAGGATATTAGTGTAATTAATGTATGCCATTTTTGGAACAATAGTTAGTATTTACAAAAGGACACTGTGTTATAAATATATATACGATAATATTTTATAGATAATATGATCATGTTCAAAACTCAATGCCAAAATTTTATGGCAAAAAAGCGAATTTGTTTGATATCAAATATATCCTCTAACTGATAAGACAAAGAGTGTTTCCTTGTTAATCACTCCTATACGACAGAACATGACACGAATGTTTTCACTGTGAAAGTTAGGACCCACACTTATAGGTAAAAACAACTGAGGGTGTTTGTCTCCATTTGTCAGTGTTATTTGGTAGTTCTTGTTATTTTAAAACGTTATAATTGGATAACATGCATATATGATATAATTCAGAAATAAAACGGTTGTTATTGCCCTCAAAATCTCTTGTAATGTAATTGGAGGTTCTCTTTGTTTTCTTCTTTAACTTTTTCAGTAGTTTATTTTTCTCCAATACAAATACGTTTGCAGTACTATACTAAATTATTCGGTTTTAATCTCATGAATACTGTGAATTTTGTTCGACATTTCAAGCCAATTGCCATCTCCGAGAAATAATTACATTTCAAAATGTACGTTCTCATTATCTTACACATTAATTTTGAGTTTTTACCTTCTCCGCGTGTAGATTTGTTATAGATAAACTCACTTTATTTTACCAACTATTGTGCAAATAACAAAAATAGAACTTTTGTTTGGTATACAAATAAAAAAGCATGTCAGTCTGCTTTATAGGGTGTTTACTTTATTATGGCTATTACTGTGGTCGTTTACAGTATAGTTACAGTCAATTTGAATTGAATTTACATATTTAACAGCTTTAGTATCTAAACGCTATTGGTTCAATGTCTGAAAATATGAATTTTACTCAAGCCTTATGGTAGATATCTTATACAACAGCGCTTTTTTAGATTCTAGTCTAATATTGAAAAGAACAAGAAAAGAACGAATACAACTAATACAACACGTGGATGGTAATGGAAATCAATTGGACTTACGATACATAAACACAACACAAATGTCACTAGACAGGCGTAAGATTGAAATACTCAAGGCCATCGTAAAAGAAGGCTGCCAAAATATACCTGGCGCACAATCAGACTTATGATCTACAGGCAATTGGTAAAACATCGGTAGGAACAAAGAACCTACCCAAGGATAGAATAAGAAGGAAAACCACTGTAGTCGCCCCATGGTCTCCATGGGAAGCAATGGATTAAGTCAATTAAGTAGTCTACTTAAAGTTTGTAAAAAGCAAAATACCGTTATAATACAGTTCATACAATGCTTGTCATTTTAAATAAAAATATACATTTACCACATTATATTCTTTCGTTTTGCTTACGCGTATTATTTCCAAACTTGTTTCCATAAAGTATATGGCTGTTTGAAATAAAGTACAATACCACTATTCATGTCTTTACTTTTGTTTATGTTTAATTTTACCTAATTACAAAATAAATGTATGTTTGTTTCGCATTCGGCATCTTGGCCTTCACTAGTTTATAAGCTTTATTGAAGATAGTAATGTTTAAGCTAACATTGACTAGATATTGTATATGTCTGTATAATTAACCACCAATGTGTTGACGGATTATCAATAATCAAATGTTCATATACCTTCTCAGTATTATGAGGATATCAATAGATTCAAAAGATAAGAATGCTCTAGAAAACACGTTTCAATGATGAGGTTTTGCCATGTTCGACGTTGAATTGTCTATTTTATGTAACACTATTCGTTTATACATGTATCTTACAAATAACAATAACTATAAATTTCATATTTCAGCATTAAATTGTTATGAACTAGTTTAGATGTAAAACAAGAATTCCCATTTGAATACTCAAAGCAAAATTAAATGTTTCTTGTTGACATTGCAATGTTATATCTTGATATGCTACGTGTACATAAGGGAATGATGGTTGGTGCTTGTTATTTATAGTTAAAATCAAAACGTTTTTGTTATTTTACATGTTAAAGATGAGTTTAAGTTATTTTACACAAAATTGTTTCAAAAATATAGATCTACAAGACACTGTATACATTTTAACACAAACCTATATGTACATGCCATTACACAGATTAAAAAATTCCCACAAAATCGCAGGCATTTAGTGTGTGATGAAGTGAATAAATTGCTGTATAAAACAGATTTTATGACTGTGGGAAATTTATCAAAAGACTTAGTCTGCGGTTTCCGTGGTGACATGCCATTTTTTTAGCCCTTCTCCTTTGTTCCAAACTCTTTTTTTTTTCTCTTTTGTCTGTATACTATGAACATATATATATGCTAAAAATACAGTGTATTTTCCTTTAATTACCAATTCAAAGTTAACTTTTGATCCACAGCAAAATTGTAATTGATTGTAAATACGAAATACGTTCATATTCTTATAAGTATGACAAAAAGATACAGAAAAACGTGAAAAAAATTGTCCTATCACCAAGTACCAAGAAAATTTTAAAACAGCCCTAAAATAAACGGAAATCTTGTCTATTACTTGATAGTCGGTCCGATGACGGAAACAATATCCGGACGTCATTATTTTCGTTTTCCTCTCAAAATAACCCAAACTGAATAATCATAAGTAAGGATGACAAATGCGACTATACATGGTACCTATAGGACACATATTCATAATGATCAATTCATTATGAAAGGAAGAGAAGCGACACACAAAATGAGGTTTCTCATTTAATAGTATAGATATTAAGCGAGTGATATATATTTTCAGTTTAGAGTTTAGAGCAATATTTGTCTGATTGCTCAAAACGAATTATGAATGAAAAAAGCTATTCTATTCAATCCACTGTCGAAATACAAACGTCGTGAAAACCGTTCATATATTAAAGAATGTTCTGCTTTGAACATGATGAAGTTCAGACAGTGTATATTTTAGATTGTTTGTTTACTGTGGTGGTTCGGAATTGATAACTCGTTTAATAACATACAATCTTGGCCGTCATAACATTTTACATCCGAAATGATTAAATCAAGAATAGGTTATCGTCCCGATGTCCACAGGACCGGGGAAATAACTTTCTTAAGATTAAATTATTCTGATATTAACTTTCTATGACGGTCATAATTGTACAATTATCCTGAAATAAATTTTAAGGTAATGTTGAATGATTTATGTTTAAAAGTCTTTTGGTATTGGATATGTTCTATGTCTAATTCAAGACGATACCGACTATTGCGGACATTGCCATTTTCATAAGACAAAAAATATTGTATAGGTATTTATTCGACATTTACAAATATGCACCAATTTTAATAGGATGATTTTAACAACTTTCTGATTCTCAAACAATTATTCTGCCTACGTGCAGTTTCCCGCGATAAAAAGTGTTGCACCATCGCAAAAGGTTTTTGGTTGGTAAGGTTCTCGCCAGAAAATAGTATCTTCATTGTAGTTATTTTGACTTATACTATTTACTATACAGTGGTGGCCGGTCAAGACCATTACGCGTTTTCGCGTTTTCGCGCTTTCGCCTTTCATATCATACAGGGCGAAAACGCGAAATCGCGACGTCAAAATGGGAAAACACAAAGACGAAAACGCAAAAACGCGAAGTCGAAAACGTGAAATCGGTTTCGAGTTTTTGACTTCGCGAATTCGCGTTTTCGATTTTGCGTTTTCGACTTCGCGTTTTCGACCTACAGAATAAGAAAGGCGAAAACGCGAAATTGCCTTAACCTGCCACCATACTATACGGTAAAGTTTATTGTTTTATTAGCGTGTTTAGTAGTCATGATGGAAGGATAATGTACGACTCGAAGTACAATTGTATTGTACAAAAAGAGTACAACAAGTATTTCCAATTCATAAAACTCATTTAATACAGTTTGTGTGTTTGTGAAAATGATTTTTGCAAATCAAACTTTATTTAAGGACATAACTACTCGATATAATTTTGCACAAATTAGAAATTAATCTTAATTCATCGTAATTGAAAATTACAAAATTGATTTAATGTATATTAACTTCCGTTTAGTCAGCTCTAGTAGCAATTTCAGTAGTTGAAACTAATTCAATGTATGAATATTTTATAACAGATGTAAATAGCAAACATTAAACGCTATACAAATATTTTGGGATGACTATTGCCATTTATTAAAACAAGGAGAATTGATGTGATTGTAACAAAAAAGAGACAATTATTCAAAGGACGAAGATGTAAACAAATGTATAAGTCACCGTACGCCCTTTCAAAAATAGCATGCCTTTCAACTGAATGTATGTGTCAGGCATTAACGTAAAACCCTTATATAGTCGCGTGCTTTGAATCAACCTCTGTGTTTACTTACCATGGTGAATTGTCTTCTGAAATTTTTGATTTCGATTAGTTGTAGTAAAAACTGACTGATAACGTCTATGTGATGATACATTTGTAGCCCAACTGTCTAAAACAGAAATAAAATCAAAACTCTCTAAGTAAATACACTAGGGGAAAGCAGTGTTTATTGTTGACAATTAAACTAACATGGATGATTGTGGTGGGTCGGGTCTGTTTGGTTGAGGATGTTCAAAATGGTTCCAACATATCTATTTTGAGATGTACGTCCTATCTTGGCCTCAGAACATAGTTACTCTGATAGATGTATCTCATTTCTGTCTACATCGAGTGTAATTGGTGCATTTTAAATCAGAAAACTAAACCCTAATGATCATGAACGCATTACACACATAAATCGGTATGTCTGATTGAAACGTACAGGTACGGCAGCCGCGATTTCCACGACAGTTTGACCCAAATTCACCTGAAACCAAACCTTTTGATTCCCGATGCGTATTTAAGTAATACACACTGTCAGTAATTATAAACCTGTGGTAAAACGCTGCTTTTTGAAGCAGTAGCTCTCTGTACTAAGTGGACAGACACAGGAGAGAAGCTCACGCATTCAGAAATGCGGGTATTCTACGATACTTATTTTCAAAGTTCGTTATTAGGTTCAAACTACACACTCAATTTTAAGAACATCGCAATTAAATGTCTAAAGTTGAAGGAAAAGAAAAGTAAACATAATATTTATACCGTTGTTGAATAAAAAAAATACTTGTGCATCACATTAAAATAAGCCTGTTTTCATTTTCAAAAACAGAACTTAAACATTCCATCAAATACCAATCGGACATGGATTATTGCTCTAAAAAAAGAAAAATCACAATAATACTGAACTCCGAGAAAAATTTCATCAGAAAGTCCCAAATAAAAAGGCAAAATCAAATTATAAAACAAATCAACGAATTGACAACAACTGTCTTCAGAATCATCAACTTTGATGTCCTGCATTAGAGGGTGACTTTTAAAAGAATATATCCCGCGAAGCCATGGGATAGAGTAAATTGTCTCACTCGTATGAACCAATCAAAATCTGTCATTCTAACGTAAAGTATATTCAAAATAACACAAATTTTCAATGAGTGTTATAATCAAATAAAACATAAACTTTTGATCATTCCGGAGCAACGGAATTCCCAACGGTTTTGGTATTTGATCCTATGTTTTTAACTTTTATTCGATTTCTTTGGTAGATATTCTTTGTCTTTCTTGTTTCATTTGATCTAGCCTTCATCTCGTCTTGCGGAACAAACTATAAGTCTGGATTCTTTTGAGGTTAGTTTTTCTGCAACTCTTGGTTCTTGATTGTCAGGCCCCTTGGTTATTGTCGTCTACCTCTCTATTTAATTCAATAGACATGTCAGTTATTATAAGTTGAATAAAATGTAAGGACAGAAGATATATATATATATATTGTTTTAAGTAATCTACGAACAATTCCGTTACCTACATTTTGATTGGGTTATTTGATGCATGTTCATCATTCGTCACAATCAATCCTTATTTCTATTCCTTCGTTACATTTCATAGTGAGCTTATTTGTACACACATGGTGACTCAGTCAAATTATTAAGTATTTTTTTTTCACAAATTGGGTAATTTAAGAGTTGTCATTGTTTGATTCTTCGTTATCAATATTTAAGTAAACATAAATTGAAAAAAGTATGTATATTACATTAACAACAATTATGGGTATCTTGAAACTTCAGTCATTTGCATCAAAATCGTACAACAATTAATGATTATTTCTGTCTCTTTAATCAAGTTGAAAAATAAATAGAAAGAGAGTAAGTACGGTAAGTAACCTTTTCATACAATTTTTTCCTTCTTTCTTTTCTTTTTGATTTTAAATAAATGTTTTCACAAAACTTGTATTTCTTCTTATATTGACTGGCAGGATTTTTTATCATTCAATAGAAAATGTTGTCACACAAAATATTTGTTTTTTTTTCTTCTTCGTTAAATCTTTGATTAATTACCTATGCCACAGCTGAGAACGGGGTCTTGGGAATATATGTTTTAGCAAGGTTTTCAACAGCTTCATTTGTATATATCGGTTTTTATTTGAAGCAAAAATAAAATGCTCAAAGGACTATTGGACAAGGACAAAGGCAGAACGAGGAAGTGAAGATGTTCAGAACTATCGTTTATTTCACATTGAACAATTTAGTTTTCCCGTGGAAAAATACTATGAATAAACTCGAAGCTACAGACAAGCTTGAATCAGTAATGAAACGGAAGAGATTCTTTCCTAATACAGACTATTTTTTGCGCTAAAAAATTTAACAAAATAATTTAGTTTGTGGCTATTTCCATAATGTGACCTTTAGATGCTTTGCTTTATATATTTTGGATTTCTGACTCAATCCAAGTTAAATGACTTGTAACAAGACACTTTTTTCTAACACTCATATATACATATTATGTTATATACTAGTACATGTACAACTTTGTCAAAAAAACTGACTTTACTCTAAAAGACGATGAACAAATTTCAACTTAATTTATTTTGATATTATTTAAATGGAAAAAAAATCATATACATCATATACTAGTAACTTATATAATTAACCATAAATGCCTAAAAATGGTTACAACTGACGTTTTATAATGTATCGAACAATTTCGAGTAATTATCCGTAAAAATAATTAGAAGGACAATCAAAACCTTGTAATCCACAGTCATATAGACAAATTTAGCATAGCGTTTCCTTATGACTTATCAGCTGCTAAGAACAAATTTGATAAGACAAATTTCATAATCTTAAGCAGCATAATGTACCAAAGGACATTATTGATCAAACTGAATTAATCTGTAACTCTAAGAAATCTGAGTGTCTGAACTTAGGTCCTTTGGCCGTTTCAGGAGGTCAAAGTTGAAGTTCAATAATCTTTAATATGCTTTTTCTTAAAGACTTTCAACCCAAAAAAAATTGGAGGAACTAATTATGACAGTAAAAGAACATTGTTGCACAAAAACTTGTCTATAAAAAAAAATCATGCATAACTAAATACGATACAAGGTTTTTTTCCCTACTCGAATTTATAAGAAATGATACTCGTTTAAAAAAAGGTTTTAAAAGATATCATATATATACTTTAATACCGACTGTAGAAACGTAACACTAGATTTTTTTTGTTTTATTTTTTAATGAATGTCTCACCGTCAAAAGCGATGACTGGCTGTTACAAACGCTAAAATGATTGCCAGAAAGGTCAACAAATTCTGTCTGACATTTTTGAGGTTCTGTTTTACACCTTCTGATTTTGCATTTGTTCAACCCATTAATTGGTTTTGGCAATTATGCGGTTGGAACTTGAGGGCTTTAAAGGTTTTCCTTCAGTCAATACTTTGGCAATTCAGTTCATGGGAAACGTTTATGGCATAATTTTGTACTCAATGGCACTCGGCAATTTGGTAAGCAATTGACGTTGCGGCCGTAAACATGTCTGGCAAATGACGTTGCATAATCAAATTCTGTTGACGTTTCATTGTCACTACACGTTGATCTGTTTATTGGCGGCCAGCAACAAATCTTGTCTACTTGTATCGTTGTCAGAAGGACAATAAGACGAGTTTCTGAAGTCATACGGTATGGTTGCATCACATTCATGTTTTCATAAGGATGCAGTATTCTGAAGGGCTAATTCAGTGCTTTATTTCTCAGTCTTGGCAAAATGGAGATGCAACATTTTAAAACTGATTTAAGTAAGGCAAAGGATTGAAAGAACTGTTTCACAAAGCAAAAAAAACTTAAACAATCTTTCATGGTTCCAAAATTTCGCTTTAAGAAATTCGTGCGATTTAAAAAATTCGGTATGTTCAATAACGACAGGTAAGTCAGATTTTGATTTTTTGTAAGGAGATAATAGCATGCGATAGGCATAAAAAGTAGATATAAGAAAATCAAACAAGATTTGGTAAAAAAAATCAACAAAATGAGTATTGCGTTCAGTATATACAATGAGTTGTACGGATTTTTTTTTAATCAACAGAGCATCTATTATGAAGGACAAATAGTTTGCTAAATACTTTGGTCAAACCCTGGCAGAAAAAATGAAAATAATACTTCCATGGTCTAACTATTTACCAATCTGCTTATAAAGAAATTTGAAAACTAAATGTAGCATATAAATACGGTGGTGCAGCGCAATGAAAATAATGCTAACATCTGAACATAAAGTACTAAGTTAACAGCGCACGTCAAATATTACGTCAATATAAAATTATATGTATCAATTCCGTATATTTTGCAAATATTTAATTCATAATATTTCCTCGATTTCTCTTTGATATTTGAATTGTTCTCATAAATTTGTAGTATTATTGCAATTCATAAGAATTCTAACCTTATATCAGGTACGTTTTTATCATTCTAGTCTTATTTCAATCAAACCATATAACCTGGGGTCATGTTTTGTACAATAATTAGTTATATTATAATTCTTTATGATTCTTGTTATACTTTTTATACAGGTTTCTTGTTACTGGTTGATGGATTGTTGCAGATGCAACGTAGATTCGATTTAAATCATCAATATCTGCAGTTCTGTTTCAATATTTAATGACGATCTTCCACCTTCAGCAATTCATCACAAAAGACGACTATTTGATAACGTCTTTGAGAAAATATTGGATTATCGAATCTGACAAGTGTAACGGATCTTTATATCCCACTGACACTAGCTTGCACAAGATTGTAACTTTCATTCCACTGTTTGACGGCCCTGTGATTTGTTTACAGACGGAAAAGTCAATCAGTTTAAACGGATGACCAAATGTTTCACATCAATTACAAAACTCAATCAGTAAAATATGGTAGGAAGGTTCCAATAGTCATTTTATCAAAAAGATTGTAGATTTTATTGTTAATATCCTCACCTTGATGTTCAATTGCCACAGTCTAATCATAACTTGTTTATATATTATAGATACAGCATGGATACTTGGTTTGAGACAGTACACATGGATTAGGACGGTCGCTATTATTCAAATCACTTAACAATGGTTCTAATATGATAACGTAAATGAAAAAAAAAAATAATAGCATCTTTTAATTGAAAAAAAAGCATGACTTTTGTTAGTGAATTAAAACAGATATTTCAGAATGTTGTGTCTATTTAAAATTCAAAATAATATTTGTTTATTCTTACATGCATAAAGTAATTTTGATAAGCAAAGCAAAATAAAAAATCAACAGAAAGACTATATGAATTACAATATAGAATGAATACTTAAATTAAGAAACTTCTGTCCTCATATATTTTCACAAGCCAACCACCACGTGTTAATGCATGAACAGTATAAGCCTTCATTTAAGGATGTATTCTTCTGACTTTTCAGTCTCATTCAGTCTCGTTGAAATCTCGTTCTTGAATTATTTCCAAAACATGTGATACAAGTGGAAAATATCAATGAATTTTAAAAATATTATAATCAAACATAACTCTGTGAAAAAATTGTGTATTTACAATGAACGGTTTTTGAGTAATCCAGTTTTCAAATTTTACGACCAAATAAGTCAGTACATTTAGCAAAATTTTGGAGAAAATGGGTGAGGGATACAAAAAATGATTTTACAAGAATCATGTACGTCCCATATCATTTTGGTCTTTTCAAAGTTCTTAGATATGTATTTTTTCAATCATTTATAACAAAAAAGTTGAAATAACATGCATTTTGTTCTTAAAACTGAGAAAAATCACAAAACTACAAATTTGACAGCATGGTAAATTTTACACCAAAAAACGTCAAAATACGATAAAACTTACTTATATTAACACCGACCTATGATTTTTTTAAGTAAAATTGATTCAGATTGGTCCCCTTCATCTTTCTAGAAATTATGAACAAAAGTTTAATTGTGGAACTAATATTTTTTTCACAATAATAGCCCAAAAATAGGTGAAAATCGATGAAAAATGGTAAAAATCATCAAAATTGGGCATTTTCAAAGGGCCGTAGCAAAAAAAGAAGTGCACCACCATATGATTTTTTCTTCACCAATATTTCGTTACAGTCTTTTAAACCCAAAAACCAGGTTAAGAACAAAAGTTTAATTCTAGAAATTTTTGGCTCCTCAGAGGTGTACATCCCTAATACAACCGGGCTGATTGGGTACCTATTGTTGGAGATATCGTCACAGGCACATTTTTGTATCAAAGTGTAATCTATGCGTAAGACGGGAGTGTTTTTGGCTGTGCTCTTATAGACAGTGTTCAAAATATTATCATTATCTAGCACCAGTGTCAATTCCATTCTTCCATGTACATCTATCCAATTGTAGAACCAAAATATTGTTATACTTATAGACTGATTCCGTCCTGAGCGAAATAGTTGTCATAGGACGTGAGGCAACTATTTAACCCTTTTTTAAAGAGAAGCAGAATATACCAAAATCTCATAAGTCGAAGAGAAACTGACAAGGCAAAGCCATTCCAAACTATAAAAAACTAACAAGTCCACATCACACCGGCATTATGATTTTAATAAGAGTACATGTAATAAGAAGTTTTCGCATAATTTTTTGGACATCGAACAAAATCAAAGTTAAATTATAAATCGTAAATTAGATGAATGTCTGGGGAAAAAATTCATTTTGATGAAAGATAACAATATAAAAAGGACCTTGTGTCCAGTTGGAAATCCTTACAAATAAAAATAGTGATGTAATTGTTTTCTATTATAACCAAACACTCACAGCAAGGAAAATAGCGTTCAAAATTATCTCCCTCCCTTGAAAATGGAACCCGTAAATAACCTTTAAAAGAGGAAATAAAATACCAATTGATTAAATAAAAATAGAATAAACACATGAAGTACCATATTATATTATCTTTTTTATCTTAATATAGCAAATGATTAGAACAGCAGGCTTAAATGTGTTTAAAATTAGTTGGTTGTTACATGTATGCTATCAAATGAGTGACGTACAAAAATGTATCAACCTAAATTAAGTATTTTACTATTTGTATACGTCACAAAAATAACAAATTAATCCGTATAAGTAGGAAGGTTACCCAAAGGAGTAAAAAAAACATATTTTTTAAATCGACCGATGTTCAATATACAAGGATGTCTCTTGAAGAAGGTAACTTCAAACGAACAATACACTATAAAACTAATTAGTAATTAGTATGGCGTTCATTATCACTGAACTAGTATATATTTGTAAAGGGGCCAGCTGAAGGACGCCTCCGAGTGCGGGAATTTCTCGCTACATTGAAGACCTGTTGGTGACCTTCTGCTGTTGTTTTTTTATTTGGACGGGTTGTTGTCTCTTTGACTCATTCCCCATTTCCATTCTCAATTTTACTTTAAAACTAATGTCCATTTAACTCTCAGAGGGGAATTATGCTTTTTTCTTATACATGTACATGTATGCATGTATCTGTACTTTACAAATTATTACTCAACTTAGTCCTCTTATTCTTTATATATATATATATATATATATATTTATATATACAACTCGTCTAAACATCAACCCACCAATGTTAGATCTGTAAATTTGCTTTCGCAAATTTTTGGTTCTTCCCTCGCCGGGATTCGAACCCATGCTACTGTGATATCGTGACACCAAATCGCCTGCACTGCAGCCGTCCCGCTAGACCACACGACCACCTGGGCTCTCAAAAAAAGAGCTTTCGGTGGCCATATGTTACATTTCCACGTCAGTTTTAATCTAGCGGCGTACTACAGTACATGATATATAAGGCATGAAGATGTTATTGTTACAGATCAGCTAAATTATCTATAGTAAAGGATCCTACAAATTAATGTAAGATACTGTCACAGAAAATAATTATATTCATAAGTACGTCTGAGTCAGTGACAACCCTACAACAGATGTATCCATCGGATCGCCATCAATTATGGTGATACATGGCTGTGTACATAATGTATATACAACTCGTCTAAACATCAACCCAACAATGTTAGATATATTTATACAAAAATATGTTTTTTATGATATTTCTAACAAACTCATTTTGTTGTAGACTAAAATTCACGTAAACTAAGTTATTCGAGATAGTTAAATTGCGAAACATTGTATCATGCTTAAAATGTATGCTCTGAACATATGTGTATTTAGAGATGGATTGATGGGTGGATTATATTTAACGTCTAATTGCAAGAGTCGGTGCGTTTCTTCGTTTGTTAGTTGATAATGCCTATAATAAGCTTTTTATTTTTTTCAATAATCAGAGATCAATTGGCATTTCTTTAACTATCTGTCTTTGCAATCAGAATTTATTAACAAACGATTTATATGATAAAAGAGTTTTTTAACCTTTGTGTTCTTAGTCTTTGGATTTTTGTTATTTACAGTGTTTTTGTAAATTAATCCCTATCATTTTGTAGCGTATTTAATTTGCCTTTATTCCTTATAAAATATTAGTAAAGTCGATGTAGGCCGTATAGGCGAGCGCCGATTTGAGAAAAAGCCTCTCGTTAAGGTTTTTAATGCACCTATCGAACACACAGCTAATTTTGGTATCAATCGAAAGAAAAACTTCTAGGGCATACGATTTGGGTGGTCGTCAAAGTTCCCTATGGTCACGTTTCTTGCAAATCTCACGAGAACACAGACATGTCGAATTACTTTCGATTATACGGTGATACTTAACATTGCATATATCGGCATTGTTGTAAATATATTATTCGTTTTTATCTAAGATAGCTTGGAATACATTCTAAAAAGACATGGAATCCAATAAAAAGAAGATTTTATGAAAAAATAGTTGATTCTGAGGCATCTGTAAGACCAACCCTAAAATTTAAAAAAAATACCATATTTTTTTTAGATTGTCAGTGTCAATGACTTATTAAAACTCTTATATGTTTTGTTTTTATAAATTCCAATGACCCTGAAAAGATTGCGACACACATCGAAGCTCAATGATGGATAATAAACGTTTGACGACTTTTCTAAAAATCTGCATTATTAAACGGTATTCCGGATCTGTATCGTGTTTATCCGAGACGCTAAACATTTATATAAATCTAGTATCTAATATGCATAGGAAACACTTGAGTTGTTTCAACATATTACTAGATAAATATTCGTATATGTGTTACCAAAAGACCACTTTAACCATTACTAATGATATAAGCATGTGCTATGTAAGCAGCAGACTGCATTTTGTATAATAGTATATTCTTGAATATTATTATAATTACTCATCATTGATGAGTGTCCAAGTCCTGTGAAATGTGCGCCACTTCCAATGAAGCGCTGCCGCATGTCCATAATTAGCAATGCTGTATAATATGTCAAAATATCACACAAGAGACTCTTAGTATGACAACTAATAGAGGTTTCACAACCTTAATGAATGCTGTTAGCTTAAGGCAAAGACATGATGATGTGTTAAGGTTGTTAGAGGCATTGTTGGTTTAACAAAGAGGAAGGCTTCATTGATAAGATGGAATCTTACAAGGCATGTGCTTAGTCAGATAACATTGGCAATGAGAGCACGTGCGTGTCTTGTCCAGGTTGGTGACCAATGTCACGATGAAGCAAAACCAGCTGTAATGAAAAGGGATAAAACATTTGTAGACGATCTAACTGTTTATATAACAGAAAATATGACAAATCCATTTGACGTTGATAATCTCTCCCGTCAGCATATGAACATTTCAACTGGTCTCCATGCAAGTCACGACATTGAAGATTCACTGTTAAATCAGTTGAAACTTGAAAAACAAAAACGTCAAAAAGGAAGATATTTGTTGATTCATCACTATCAACAGACAAAGATCAGGACTGAAGACATTTGAGGATATGAACCCCAAAGTACAACTAAAATGAAAATCTGGGCAAGTTGTAAAAGGTCATTTGATTCCTGAGCTTGTGTTTACCCGTGCACTATCTCTAACTAAATGTAGAGATGCCGTTTCTGTGGAAACTGTTTCGTCCTATCTAATTTGTCCCATTCCCACTGCATATATTATGACGATGGAATTATGAGGAAGACAAATAAGTCTGATCTTCCCATGAATTTGAAAATTAAGGTAGGATCAGTCCCTAACATTCCTCCAATCAATCACAGTGCTACCGTACCAATAAGAAATGGCATGATTTCAGTCATTTGATGTTAAAAGGATGTCCACAATTGGAGACTTGGCCAAGTTATGCAGGCACTCATTTTTAGCCATGGCGTTGTCAGTTTATTTTTGATTTATGAGTTTGACTGTCCCTTTTGGTATCTTTCGTCCATCTTTTACAATCATGCTTCCGATTCACAGACAAGGTTGTTGATGTCTTCGATCGCTATGACACTAGTACTGAACATTCCATAAAATCAGCAGAGCGACATAGACGATCGGCAACAACTACGAAAAAGTTTCATATCGCTGAAGGCCGAACTGTTCCAGATTAGAAAAAATGTCTATCAAGCAACAAAAACAAGCAAGCTCTGATAACTTTCCTTTGAGATTATCTGAGCAGCAATTTGTCTGATATGTTCCAGGATGAAAACAAATGTTTCGATACAGATGTTCTTGTGCTCTGTGTTCATTATATCAAGATTCTTGTGTCGACTGAACAAATGTGGTTTTTGACGGGGTCAACTAATTGTCTTAGGGACTGTAGAAGGTACATACCAATCCATGAGTTAAGTAAATCTTTTTCACCTTTACTAGCTAACATTCTCCCTGTAGTTCATGCTTGAACTGGTTGTGATACCACTTCTGCTATAATTGGGATTGGCAAAAAGACTGTTTTCAATTTGATAAGAAAATCTCCAAGTAAGTTTACAAATCTCCAAAACTTTGACAAGATTGCTTTTCCCACATCGTTGTCAGCTGCCATAGAGCTTATTTCAAGCTTGTATGACTTAAAAGAAAAATTCGCTTCATCACATGTTGACTTAAACAAGTTACGTGTTAAACTTGTAACATGCAAAGACTCAACTGAACCTGCATTCAAAGAACATATTTAATTTTGCGGTCATTTCAACAAACGACAATTTGGATGTCCTCACATCTCGATCATCCAAATCCTTTGTCTCCTTATGAATACGGATGGAAAAGAGTTTACATGGCCCAGATCCATTCTACTTTTTAGGCATGAAGAAGTCCGATTTCCTGCAAGATCTAGTATGTTCTTGCAAGAGGGAATACATACGTAGCAAGAAATGTATTTGCCGAGAGCAGCAAATGTCTTGCACGGAGCTTTGTCCATGTCAGGGCAGTGATACTTGCCAAAATATTTATTCTAAAGAGAACATCAACCTCTAAAAAAGATCAAATGATTGACGATGATGAAGATGAAAACGATACCATTGACTAATAGCGAGAGCATTTGAGCAATGGGGCAATATAAAGTTTAAGTTGCCTCACTGTTATTCAATGTAAATATGTTAATTATTATTAATTTTGTGTTTTGTAATAACTCTACCAAATGGTTGTGTACTTAAGTTCCGTATGCGATGATAGTGGTAGTTAAGAAAAAAATCAAAAATGAAACAACACCTTGCAAGTGATCTAAACAAAACAAAAAACAACAAAAAAAAACAACACCTTGCTAGTGATCTTCGGCCTTGACGTGGTTGGCAAGCTTAAGACAATTAAATCATATTGTATTTATAACTGTCGAACTAACAGGATACCAAAATAACATTTCTTTTTAACTGTGCTGTAAACATGGTAAATATGCGCTTTAGAGCAGTTTTAAGATATGTTTTAATATAGTTTTATCAATATTTTGTCGGTATAAAAAACAAGCTAGGCGAGACATTAGAACTTAAAAAACTAGTTATATATGTTACTAATATAAAACCAATAGAATTTGTGTGTTTTTAGATGCAAAATTAAATATTACCGAGAGTTTTGCGTCAATATCCGTAAAAATTATGATTTTCACAAAAATACGAGATTTTTTTCATTTTAAACACTTTTTAAATTTTTTTATTTCAGAAACAAAAATTAGATAGACTTTAGTTTGTCAAATGATATATTTCATATTATATTGCAGATGAATTTGTTCTTAAACTGCATTTTTCGAACAATATCGTCAAATTATGACTTATATTTTTTCCTCCTTTTTTGCCATTTTTTGAAAAATGTGACCATTTCCCAGTTTGACGACCAGGCAATTCTGAATGTACGATAAAAGACCTTTCAAATGATATATCATATAGCCGTGTGTTAGGTAGGTGCATTAAAAACCTTCGAATCCTTGTTTTGGCGCTCGCCTAGTAGGAATCCTAATCTAAATTGCATCAAACTATTTGTGTAGAAACTATTTTTAAAAATTGGAATGTAAAACAAGAGAATATTGCCGTAATGTACTTATTTTATTGCCCTTGATATTAATTAAAACATATTGTGTAATTAAGTTTAGTGACATATAACCAAGTTGTAAAGAATGTAACGTCTAAAATAAATATTTGACATCTTATTTCTTCAAAAAAAAGATTGATAATTGTAGCGTGCATCTGTTTTCAACAAGGGCTCCTGACTTGGGACAGACACGAACATACAGAATGTGACGGGTTAAACATGTTAGCGGTATTCCAACTTTCCCCTTAACATGGGACAGGGGTATTACCGTGCAACATAAGTACGACATATTAAAACAAGTTAACAAAAGCTTATCTCATCAGATGGATATAAAAAATAATTAAATGTAACAAAAACACAAACTTAAATTGGCCGGATACTTGTTTATCAAAACAAAAAAAGGCACTAAGTACAGTTTTAAGAGCTCACAGTTACTGACATCGAGTTCAAAGCCACTGACAACCTATAAAAAATCATGCTTCTAAGACTTGATTATTAATCAGTACACATCTATTTCTATGGATTTAGTGAAAAGATGTCATAAGCATTCCAGAGAAAAACATGACCATGTGTAATTCCAAGATACAGATATTGATAGATTGTAGATAAAGGCAAAAGTAGAATACCGCTGTTTAAAATTTAAAAATCGATAGAGAGAAAAAAACGTTACAAACTAAAACTGAGGGAAACGTAAATCCATGAATGTGCAAATATCATTTAGTTTGTTTTTATTACCTGATTACAAAATCAATATAACTACCAAAATAAAATAATATTCAAAGATCTAACTACAGTACATGTTCGCCTATAAAACAACTCTCCACAAGAAGACGAATATGTAGACAGCTCTCTCTCTCTCTCAAAAAAAAAATATAAAACAATAGAATAAAGGGACTAACACCACAAACACTACGGCGCCTATTTATTGAAGTATCAAACTATAATATTAATCGGAATGTTTATAAGCACATATTTCAGTGTATATTATCAATGATTATACGTGTTCTGGACAACATTTGTTAATTATGCTCACACGATTTAATGATTAACGATTCTCAGTCTTAAATCATTCTGAAAAGCAAAATCAAGACAAAGCAACCAATCCTATTTACGTACGTATACAATTGTGCTAAGGAATGTTACATTGCTATTTTTTTACTCGTAATGATACAAAAATAATAACAGCTGAGCCTATGTCACAAGCTTCCTATTTCTACATTCATTCCAAAACACGCAAATGGTTTAAGATTTAGCAGTCGTTAAATTAAGCCTAATAACTTAAATCACTATAGTTATAATTTCATGTTTATAATCGCACATTCCATCTGGCTTCGATGTAAGTCATAACATCGTAAGCATTACGTCAACATGTAGGCTAAACATGACTATTTTGTAATTGAGTGTTATATATAATTTTGGATAATTACACAAAAGTAAAAGATGTAGAGCTTAACTATTAGGGAGTACAGAGTCTAGTGGCATACGTTTTATGATGATGTATTAACTACCTGTTGTATATTGTAAATGAAAATGCTTCAAAGTTATTAATAGAACAAACTAACTAGTTTTAATTAGACTTTCAATTGCGTGTTCCGCAAAATTAACAAGGTTTTTGGTGCAAACCTTCTATTTGTAATAAAAATGTATGATGAATACAACATAAATGATGTACCCGATACGGAAGCATACTAGTGTTATATATGTTGTATCTATTTTTTTTAAATTGTCTATATCAATCTTAAAATCATCAACCTTTAATCTTGAATTTCCAACCTTAAATTTGGAAATATCAATTTTAATTTTGGAATTTCCAACCTTGATCTTGGATTTATCACCTTAAATCTTTAAATTTCCAACTTTGATTCTGTAATTATCAACTTAAGTCTTAGATTCATTATCAAAATTTAACTTGAAAACGCCGAGGTGCAATGGTGGCATTGTGATCTGTCTTGTTGATTGCTAAACGAAAAAATGGATGGTGATTATAAATCATATTTGCAATGATTTGTGTGTTCACATATCGATAAATTTTAATTCTATTTGTTTGTTAAAAAATACTTTTTTATTAGTGTTAACATCGAGAGTATAACCCGTTTTATCTGACAACAGACATGATAAATAGTCATTGTATTTCAGGTCCCCACTGTAACGTTGTATTGTAGTCATGGCTGTGTACACTTTACTTTGTAAATACATGTAACTTTAGTTAGTAAGATAAAAAAAAAAAAGAAAAAAAGGAAGAAATTGACATAGATTCAAAGGCTATTTTCCTTTAAAAAAACAGAACTTATGCAAATACTTCTTGGTTAGTCAAAACGAAACAACATAAGCAAAAGATCTATATTGAAAGTTGGAATTGATATACTTACTTTTAAAGTGTTCGAGCCCTCATAATAATTGGCCATTTGTTGTTTGAACTAACATAACGCGTCTCATAGACCATTGCACATTAGCAAACGCTCCATGATCGTTGTTCAGCGCAAAACATCGCACTTCAGCGTGACCATTGCACTTCACGGTCCCCGTCATACTCTCTATTCAACAAATCATTCATTGTTAGACTATTGAGGGTCATGCCTAAATAATACAACTTGTCAAACTGTTTCTATAATCAGAACTAACTAATATATATGGTGCTTAGGCAGCTTAAGGTAGGAAACATAAACCTTTATCAACTAACTTCCTTAAGAATGGACACGTCGGTATAGTTTCATAAAGATAATTATCAAGGTATTTTTAGAGTTCGATATTGCATCTAGGAGGCTATGCGTTTCTATTATAAAGACTAATTTGTACATAATGCATTGTCATGCTTTAGTACGAGACGTTTGTGCTCTTTATAAATGTTAACTGCATATTTTTACCTGTGTATTGTCTGTCCGTTCACGAAGAATTGTCATCCGATTTAGCAGACGGAAGGATACAAAAGTCATCAAGTATAAACACGGTTAGAAGTGTATTGTATTATACAAATAAGGTTGCTTATGTTTTAGTGCACATTCTTAAATGTTTATAAATGTAACAGCCCTTCGAGGGTGACAATTGCACTTGATTAGTAGAATGGAAGAAAAACTAACATCTTTACATTTTAAAATTCATAAAAAAAACAAACACATTGACTATGCGCTACACAATACTCTGAGGGAAAATGATTTAATAGATGTTTTATGTAGCTGAAAGTTGAGGAGCATATTGTTTTACCCCTATCCGTCCATTTATCTGGCCGTCCGTCCGTTCGTCTAATTATGGGTAATAAGTAACTCTAAATAACCCATGAACGGTAGGCAGTTTTCACTTTGCTGGCTGTATGTACATACATTGAAGGTGTGCAAGTGGTCAGGGTTTTGATTTTATTGATATTTGATTTCCGGATAATTGTTGATTCTTGTTATGAAATATGAAAAATAAAGAAATGAAAATAAAATAGGAAATGATTGACACAGAGATCCCAATAATTAAAGACCTAATAATTAACGTTTGTAAATAAATGCATCAATTCATGATCAGTGTTCAACTTATTATTATAGGCACTCTAATTTTTTGAGATATAAATAACTATGTATTACACACTATCATGTTTGTATTCGAAGTTTACATGTCAATTTCGAAAACAAGCAATGGTTATGACACATTGCATCGAACCATTTTACTATAACGAGCCTATAATATTATACAGCAAGGTCAATGTGCTTGAAATGAAATCGTGTTATAAACATACAAGGCTAATGCAAAGCTCTTATTTCGCGCTTATCTCATCAAACTAATTGTTTAAATTCTACAAACGTTATTGCTTAATAATTGTTTGATGAAGCATGTGTTACAGGGTTAAAATGTCTTTTAAGTGCAATCTTAAATTAATCCTCGTTTCTTTCATTTAATAAAACTCGTGCTTAAAATTTCAGGCTTTCCTTTTTTATTCAATTGATTTAACATTGCTTTTAATTTCAATCATTATCTTGTCGTGCTCTACTTTGAATAATTATATTTGGAAGAGTAAATGTGTCTAAAATATTCTCATTTCGAAGTTGTGGTATTTTGTCTTAATCTGTTACAAAATGATTCTTTAGTTTTCTTGGGCTTAAAACAGGGAAAACTTTGCCTTATTTTTTTATCAAACTTGTCAACGAATGCGCGATAACGAAAAAAAACCACAAAGGGAAATTGTTCATCAGAAAATGTATGTGGCCCGCTTTTCATACATATAAGATGACAAAGAAATATATAAATACGCTATTAATTTCCCTCATTGCGTGTTATCTTGGACACTCATTGACTTGCAGATCTAAATAACTAAGAGGAGACGCAGCATAAAAAGAAGGACTCAAGATACCAGAGGGACAGTCAAACTCATAAATCGAAAATAAACTGACAACGCCATGGCTTAAAAAGAAAAAGGCGAACCCCACCAAAAGTTAGGGGTGATCTCAGATGCTCCGGAAGGGTGCGCAGACTCATTCCTTGCCATGTGTTGTATGGTACATATAAATGCAGTGTTCATTCATCCATTTTATCGTTCCCCCGTCTGTTCGCCCGGTCTTGTCAGCACTATAGAGTATTCAATTCTTGCCAGATTTTCGTTAAACTTATATCAGCAATGTCTCGGACATGTTCAAAAATCAGTGCCAATAAACAATTTTTTTTATTTTAAAAACAGTTCTTAAGCTTTCATGTCTCCAAGATATTTATGACATATAAAGAAAAAATATTTTGTTATTGCCCGTACTTCAATTCGTAGATAGATAACATGCGTTGGAAATCAGTTCTTGTATTTAGTAACTGTATTTTTGCTGTTTTGATTTCGATGCACGTTTAAATTTCATGATGCAAAGTGCGATAGAATGAGTAATAAGCCGTAAGCAGAATGGAATTTTGATTGTTATATATAATGACATAGTTTTCTTTCAAACTTTTTAATTTTCAGAATTCGTTTTACCTAAAAAAAACAAAAAACGGTCAGCCTAGGTTGAAGTATTAAAATATGATTTACTATATACACATTCTTCTTATATAAACCAATGTCATATTTCCCAAAACTTTTTAAAGCATGACAACTGTAAATTTGTTATTTGTGTATAGATGCTTTACCATAAAACAAATTTTAACGTGTATTGGACAAAGAGAGACAACTATAACCACCGATTGGAATGTTAGACACGTATTTGATAAAAAAAAAAAAATTATTAAGCGATTTGTTCCTTAAATTATAGCTCGAAAAACTGCTTTTCTGAATGATTTCTTGTAACTTAATGTTGAATATGCTGATATTAAAGTATAAATGACGTATATTTTTGTGGGTTTTTTTTTTCAAAAAAATTTTCAAGACCCATGAATCAAAATTTTATCAATTATGTCATAAATGAAATATAGGCTTTTTATTTTTGAAGTTTTCAACATTTTTTTGTTATATATATATTTTAAGATAATGGTTTTAATTCATGAAAACGTTCTTTTTTTTTTTATTATCGTTACATGGGTTACCCTTTTTCGTTGTATTCTGTTGATATTATTTCTTGTAGAATATAATATACATTATGACTTGGATTGAGGAAATATGTCTCATTGACACGCACACCACATGCAGGGTATCGAGTGTGATGCTATATTCCTTCAAACAGGACAGTTAGATTTTCAAGTTTTAAGGCGAGTGTTTTTTTTTTTATTTGTTAAGTTCTCAGCTGTCTGGAGAAACTTTTTTCTTATTGCAACATATTCGGCGATAGACTCTGTTTTTTTTGTGGTTTTTAAACACTTTCAGTAACATTTCATTTTCTTTTTAAATGATCTGCAAAAGAAAGGTGATACATGTTACATCAGGTATGATGGCCTTTTTTCTTTGACATTACGAAAGCAAGTTTAGAGGAAGGGAAGACATTATTGCAGGTTGTCAAATAAAGAACCGATATCAAACGAGCTACACATTGATTACAAAACTAATAATCAACCAATCGGGAAAGTATAAATTGGCTCAAAATTTGACTGTCATTATTTTTGTCATCTTTAATGTGTCTGTATGTTTGTATTAAAAGAAAACATCTTTTCTGTTTTAATCATATTTGCAATCCCATTTGTTATTATTGCATATAAAATATCCTTCAACTAAACTAAACAAATTTTGGTTGATATATAGCTGCAGTCGAATCTTTTCAGCCAAGTTATTATTTTAGGGGCATACATTCTGTAAGTGGAATTTCAAAATAAGAATTTCAATGGTACTGAATTAATGGTAGAAACGTGTCTTTCTATCATTCCAAGATGCTTCAGAATATTCCATAGATTAATGGAAAGCGCATTTTTTTAATGCAAAAAGTTTGGCACGAGTACCTTTACAAGTCATCTGATTTATCGTCTCCATTTGTACTATTTGAGGATTATCACATGAGTCTGAATTCCTTTAGAAACATGAAAAAATAATATTAAAGAAGCAAGGTAGGTCATTTAATTTCACATTCAAATATATATTGACGATATTCTTTCCATTAAAAATGCAAACTTTTCTGATTGGGTTCTATTAATACATCCCCAGAATTAGAAATGAAAGATGCAGCATATACAACTTCCACCGCCTCATTTTTGACATACACGGTCATCTCTCTACAGGATCAAAGACAAATGAGCCTATTTTAGTTTTAAAATTACCTATTTCCCTCACGTTTGTAGCAATATAACCCAATATACCAAATTCACCGTTATATGGGATATACCTTTTTCCAATTTATTTCGTGTTCAAGATCTTGCAGCTGCTTCTCATAAAACGTTACCTGTGTCTGAGCAGAACGTTGAAGAACAATGGGTATGTTATTTTTAACTTTTTAAATAATACACGATGGTCTTGAATATTTGAATTTGTTATACTGACATGGTGTATCATCTAAATGACATGTTATAGTATTCTTTTATTGGTCTTTTTAAATATAACTTTAACTGTTTATTGTATTTTTTGTGATATCCGTTTTGGCGTGTGTCGGTACTTATACATCCTGTTATTGTGTTGTTGTGCTATAGTATTTTTTTTTCTTTCATTTTTGCTTATTTGCTTTGTCTCTTTGCCGTTTTGTGTTTCTTTTTTAAATGTGTGTTTGTTATTATAGTGATTTTGATTAACACACAATGTTGACTGTTGTCCACCTTTTATAACAATTTTACCTATTATGCAATATAAAGACTTGTAAGTATAATTTGTAATGTACACAAAATGTAGCTCTTTTTCGTATAAGAACGGAATAGTTACATACATAATTAAGAAATTTCTCCCTGTTCAATTTACCAACAAAGGAATTGTTGCAATCAACATCATCAACATTGTATATTGTACATCACAAGGAGGTAACATCATAGTTTTCGTAATCAGTCTGTGCCTATATTATCGACTAGGAGACTGCTGTACCTATATTTTGACTATATTAGAATGAAATTCAATACAGTGTGGCTGTGGCTATTGATTGACACATTAAATTCATCCATTGGCTGGGGAAATTGAGGTGAACGTTTGTATGTAACGATCACTGCTCACTATGTACTTTTTAAAGATACTTAACCTATGGGGTCACCAAAGGTTCTCAACACCTTAATAAAGTAATTCGAAAAATTAATCAGAAATAACACGATGTTTGATTTATACCAATTATATAAATCAAAACAGAAAGGTTATTCCTGATTAATTTTTCGAATTATTTTATAATTAAGTGGTCGTTACAGACAAACGTTCACGTAAATTGTCCCAGTCAATGGATGAATTTAATGTGTCAATCAATGGCCACAGCCACACTGTTTTGAATTTCATTCTATTTATTATGTCTGTTTAGTTCATAGAGAAGTTTAGCGCTATACAATACAATACAATACGAATATGTTTATTATAGTGACATTGTGTCTAGTAGATTATGTACAATATTGAAATATTTGAATTAAATTACACCCGGCCCAATGGACCTATAAGTCAATTCAAATAGATACTATATTTATATTTCAGATTGTCATTAGGAATTTTATATATACATGTTAATTATTTGAATATAAGTTGTCCGGTTTTGTAAATGAATGTTCTAGGTATCGAGCTGCTTTTCGAGGATATTCTTCTAATAATAAATTTACTGTTATTTAAATTTAATACGGTCCAGAGAATAATTGATTGTAAAACTGGCATTCAATCAGAAAGTGTAGTTCATTTTCAACATGTCCGGAGTCGCACATTCTACATATCCGTTGATATTCTGGCTCACCAACAAAACGTCCTGTTTCTAATCTTAGTGGAAGAATGCCACATCTAAACTGGGCCAGTACTGATCTTTCTCTACGTTTTAAATTTTGTTTAACATATGTTTCTGTTGAATATGTAGATTTAAAAGTTCTAAATGTACGTAGTTTCGGAAAGTTAGATAAGTTTGTATGCCATTTTGTTGCACATATATCCATAAGATTGTCTTTGACGCTATTGACATCACAATTTAGCATTTGTTGAAAGTTATCATCCATACCAACTAAAGACATTATTGTTCTCACACTAGATGACCAATTGTTGGTAGATAGTTCGAAGTCACATAGGAACACCCTTTTACAAAGTCTACTATTGTCCATATCAATCAATCGGTTCCAATATCTTACCATATTACACCAGCGAAGTTATTTTGAAGGTAACCATCCAACATCTCCATTGATAGACAGCATTTGATGAATCTGGCAACAAAGTGAGAAGTTTAGCGCATTAAAACCAGGTTTAATCTACCATTTTCTCCATTTGAAAATGCCTGTACCAAGTCAGGAATATGACAGTTCTTGCCCATTCGCTTTTGATGTGTTTTGTCATTTGATTTTGCTATGATTATGGACTTTCCGATTAGTTTTTCCTCTGAGTTCAGTATTTTTGTGATTCTAGTTTTTATGCTACAGTTACACCGGAACCATTGCATCAAAAGTATTTAATTATAAACAAGCATTGTAGGACCTTGATTTAGAACAATATCTAACAAAACTCGTATATGTGACTGTTTTCACTTACCTAATATTTACAACGCATCTAGCCATGTTATTACTGGGGATCTAAACATAATTCAACATGAAAATCTCCGAAAGGTGATATTACTATGGATTACATTGGGTATTACAAAAGAGCATTTGCTAAACGAGAAGAAATTAAACTGAATACTTTGTCAAAATGGGTTAAAACCATCAGGTCTTTGATAAAATGTTGCATTCATTAGTGGAAAAAAATGTGAATGAACGAGACAAAAATGCTGTGACATGTCTATCATCTCTTCACAATAATTATGATGTTGTTTCTGTAGACAAAGCTTCAAATAATATTGTCTTTGTATGTAAATAGTATTTCGGCGAGTGTCTTGTACAAGAATCAGGATTAAATGCGTACTCATGTAATGCCGCATACAAAAAACAAGGATGAGATTTTTGCAAATCAAAAGACATGCATGGCTTAAATGAACATTACATTGAAGAACAAATCGGTGGATTCACCTTGTTAGTATTGAATACTTATCCTTTACAAATATCCTACAAACAGCAGTATATTGGAGCCTCATTTGCACGTTCTACTAAAGAATTGACAATTAAATTGACAAAAAAATTATGTCCGCAGTGAAAGAGGGTCTTCCGAAGTACTGTAAATTTGTTTACTCGTGTAGTGGTATTAACTCTTGTAATTTTTAATCTCGAATTATTTTCTGAAGTTAATTTTATCAAACGTTTGATTTTTCAAACCTGTATAGCATCATTCCCTATTTGAAATTGTAAAATCGTGTAAATTAAATGATCTAAAATGCTTTTCAACATAAAAATGGTAGCATACGCCATACATTTTTAATTCTTTGGGATAACGTACGATTTTTATTTTGAAATTATCAATTTCCTACACTATTGCAGCAATATATCAACTTCACCTGCATATGCGGTATATATTTCGCAACTTATACTGCATACAGCCACTACTCAAGCCTTGTAAAACGTTACCAATATTGGTGCAGAAAGTTGATAAACCAGGAGGATGGCAAAGAACGTCTCGTCCTCGTTTTTTAAAAGTACCAAGACCTTGTTGATAAATATTTCGTATCAAAGTCACAAATAATACACGGTGGTCTAGAAGTATAGATTCTTGGTACTGACGTTGTTTATCGTCTTAATAACGTGTTGTATATTTTTTCATTTGTTTGTCAATTTGACGTGGCTGTGTGCTTATTCATCCCATCGTTGTGTTGTTGTTTTATAATAATGTTTGTATTCTTGTCCATCGGTTATGCTGATGTGTCTTGTATCTTTTGTGTTTCGTTTTTACATATTATTTGTAAGTGTGCCTTTTGGTGTTTTATTTGTTTTTTGTTACAATGACGTGGCTCTGTACTTGTACATCCCGTCAATGTTGTATGATAAATGTTGTATTCTTATCTTTCATTTTTGCTAGTTTTCTTTTTCTGTGTGTTTTTTTTGTGTTTCTTTGTTGCATGTGACGTGGCTTAGTGCTTGTACATCCTGTCATTGTGGCATGGTAAATGTTTATTTATATATTTGAATGTTTTAATAGTGATTAAGATGGTGAAACACTGTTGACTGCCGTACCCCTATTTTTGACATTCATACCTATTGTGTTTGCTTGTTTTGTTGATAAATCGTTGTCAATTGAGTTGAATTGTATGCGGCTGTCACACAGGAAAGATTTTTTAGCTAGCTCTAAAACCAGGTATAATCCACTATTTTCTCCTGAAGAAATTGCCTGTACCAAGTCAGTTATATGACATTTGGTTTGTTTGAGCTTTTGGCAATGTTATAAGGGACTATCCGTTTTGCATTTTCCTCAGTGTTCGGTATTTTTGTCATTTAACTTTTTATCCATCGGAACGATTGTACTCGGTTTTTTTTAAATTTTCCCTGCTCAGGAATTCGATCAGTTAATTAACTAAATTATATTAATTAAATTGATAAGCAATATTGTTCAATTTACGTTATAGTGAGGAATGTTTAAGTTAGTCATCGCGAGCTAAATATATTGTTATTAGATATAGGAAGATGTGGTGTGAGTGCCAATGAGACAACTCTCCATCCAAACAACAATTCAAAAATTAAACCATTATAGGTTAAAGTACGGCCTTCAACACGGAGCCTTGGCTCACACCGAACAACAAGCTATAAAGGGCCCCAAAATAACTAGTGTAAAACCATTCAAACGGGAAAACCAACGGTCTAATCTATATAAACAAAACGAGAAACGAGAAACACGTATATATTACATAAACAAACGACAACTACTGTACATCAGATTCCTGACTTAGGACAGGTGCAAACATTTGCAGCGGGATTAAACGTTTTAATGGGCCCAAACCTTCTCCCTTTTTCTGAAACAATAGCATAACATCACAACATATAAAAACATACGATAAAATATCAATTGGCAGACTTAACTCAATCAAAAAACGTATGTCTGTAATCTAACTCAAGACCACAAAACAAACAGTGAAGAGGAGGTACTCTGCATGCATAAGTGAAAGCGCTAATATGACCCGCAGTGACTGCTATCAAATTGTATATGTTATACTCAATAATTCGCTTATATTCGATCATTAATAAATAAAAGGCGAGGGAGACCAAAGAATACATTCAAACTCAAATAAACTGATAACGCTATAACTAAAAAGAGAAATAAGTTATCTCTCTTTGTACTTCATTTAGTAGCAGTGTATATTGAAGTCAGGGCTGTGTTGTGCATTTGATGTGTTTAAAGCTGACATTAATGTGATAATTGATACAAAAAATGTAATTGTGTTAAAAATGATTTATACAAAAAAAAACAATCTGTAGATGTTGCAAGTACGAAAATGTGTAAACAAAATGCCAAAACTATAAAACAAGTTTATTTTTTTTTGTAATTTTACTTCTCACATGTATCTTTACCACAGTCACATGTTGGTACAAATAACGTTGTAAAGATTTTTTTTACTGACAATTTCAATTACGTATACTGACATATTTGTCCTTTTTGGTAATTTTTGCTTTTTAAATTTTCTATTTACAATAGATCTTTTATCAAAATTTAAAGTTTTCAAAATATTTGCGAACGAAACTAAATAAAATTGTAAAAATCATCTTCATGAGGCAAAAACTCCGATTAGTAGTTGAATGAAGATTTCAGCAATGACGGCTTATTTGCTGGGCATTTTTTATTTTAAAGTTTCTATCTATCTGATATAATTTTCAAGATAATAAGCAAACAAGTTAAAAAATAATGGGACAGATCGACATTTCCGATCAATAATTTTAATCGACTGAAGATTTCAGTCACGTTGGCTTATTTGTAGATCTTGATTTTTATGTATGTGTATATTTAAAGTTTATAAAGAAATAAGACAAAAAGCAAAAAAGTAAAGCAATTCGCCATTAAATAGCAATAACTCCAATACTGATTTGATACTTCCATGTTTTATGTATACCCATATTGGCCATGTTTGTTAGCAGACTAGGTCAACGGACACATTTATAAAAAAGGTAACCAAACAAGGATTTTTTTTTTATTTTCATAGTAGACGATATTTAGATATTATTAAAAAAACGAAAAAGAATGGTAAACAATCGTGATTGAAGTGCGATGACATCTTAAAGGAGTGGTCTGACGAATTCGTCTTATGTGTATTTTTTTTTTATCATTATTCCTCATAAAAGATTCTTTTTATCTGTTATAGTTTTCAAAAGTAATGGCAAAACAAAGGTGAATTAACTCCGTTTCTTTTATTCCACGCGGTCTTTAATGTTCTGTGTTGTTAATGTTTTCGTGTTCCTTTCTGGAGTATTTTGGTACACTTTGTTACGTTTACACTGCCTCTGCATTTTCTTCAAAAGATTTAAATTAAATGATCCTTTTTGAGATTTTAAAATCAATTTTATAAACTTTTAAGGAACACATTGTGTCAAAAGTATTAAAATTGTAGGTAAATCTTAGTCGTAATCCTGGCAAATCCTTATTTCTTATAATAATTGTAAAAAGCAAATACAGTAACGCTTAATGAACAAAACCAATTGTAACATATATACACTTAACAAGATGTCAATTAATATACTTGACAACGAATCATCATCTATGGGACACAAACAGTGTCGGTGATTTAGAGACAGTTTAACTTACGCGTCAAACATTAACACAACTTTTAACGCCGTTTTCATTTTCATTGTTAACGTCATCATATCTTTTGTTAACGTTGTTCTATTGTTATGTATCCTGTTACTATATTATTATGATATATTATATTATTATTAGGTTGAGATTATACGATCAAACGAACCAGACGTCGTTTTACTGCCTGTCCCGACTTTTAGATAACCCATCCGCCAATAATAGTACCCCATTTATTTTGGATTTCTTTCCTACTTTTTTCAACGTGCGGTTTACACAAAATCCAAACTATTATCAGTAATATTTGTAGACGTAGTAAATGTGTTCACGTTAACAATTTTTTTCTTCATTCTGTTCCAGTTTCATAACATTCTTGTGTGAATTCACTTTCTCGAAAACATAGAGCATGTATTTATTATATTATGGTGTAAAAAGGTTAGCAGACTACGTACTAAGTGCACTTATATAACTGTATTCAAACTTTGAATATTCCAATGTTCGAGGAAACGCAAAAGCGGTGGATGGGATGGGAAGTAGAGCAATCAAACAATTAGGTTTACCACGCTGACCGTTAATGTGATTGTCTTTAGTTATCATTATAATGGTTGTTTTCCTTAAAACAATTATGTCTTAATGGATGATCTGTAGTGATCTTTGTTTCATTGGTTCTGATGTAAGAATCGTGGTGGCAAATTAAAGGTTGACATGTTAAGGAATACACACATGCATAAGACCGTATGTTGAACTCGGATATGTTTTGTTACGTAATGGATCAGTCATGCAAGACAATGTTCAATTGATTAGTTCGTTTTTATTTTTCACAAAAAATATCGAACCTAGTAATTGAATTGTTAAATATAGGCCGTCTGCTATTCAGACAGTAAGGAATAATTTTGTTTGACCTAGACCCTTCCGATATCCGTGTATATAGTGTGTAGGCAGTACCGCTGCAAAGACAATAACAATCAAAATCGAGGGGTAAACAAACACTTAAAAATCAAAGGACATTTACATGATATGTTATAAATAATGATTAAGAAACAACACAACAAAATCATACGTAATGAATACAGATTTGACGAACCTCACCACTGACGGTAACATCACCTGCAACAGAGACAATACAACCATTAGAAAGTACAAATTATGCTAACGCCTACACATAAACACAAACGTAATAGTAGTTTCTGGATTTTATCTATACAGCATGTGATTCAAACGATAAAAAACAAACATTTTTCGTTCATTTTTTACATAATAAGGCCGTTAGTTTTCTCGTTTGAATTGTTTTACATTGTCTTATCGGGGCCTTTTATAGCTGACTATGCGGTTTCGGCTTTGCTCATTGTTGAAGGTCGTACGGTGACCTATAGTTGTTAATGTTTGTGTCATTTTGGTCTTTTGTGGATATTTGTCTCATTGTCAATCCAACCACATCTTCCTTTTTTATATAATCAGATTTCCCCATGAATTTTTCTGACACAGAATGTCACCAGGTTATGATCAATTTCCAACTGTGTGTGTTGGAATCATTCAAAACACTAAATGAAAATAAAATTGAATTATTCAAAACATTAAGGTTATTGTAGAATAAGCATATATATATATATCAGTAGCGAAATTGGACAATATTATCGTTTATAAGGCACGTCAATTTTGTTATTATGCCATATAAAAAACAAACCACTAAAGACCACAGGCTTTTTTCGCTGCTTATAACTAATGCAGATTTATAACTAATTATTGTTTACTTTTTTTGTTAATATGTCTTTCTGATTGATATGATTCATTTCAATTGATAATTCATAGTGCATCTCTATATGTTATAATGGAACACTACTGTTCCATTTCAGGGGAAAGTTTAGTGTTGTTAAAGGTTTGAAGCCGTTGCATTTGTTCACACCTGTCCTACATATAAGCCAGGAACCTATTTTTAATGGCAATACCGTGCATAATCACACTATACGTACGTCAAAAGCACGGGATTTCTCCATACACAAAACCTGAATCAAACAATTTTAGGAAGAACGACGAGACTGCATAAGGTTTATGGTCATCATCACGAATAGATTGTCTAATATGTTACGTCTGTCGATCTACCCACTTGCAACATGATTCGCAGTCTTCTATCTATAGGTTCAGGAATTATGAACAAGCTAATACCGATTAAGATATTTTGTTTCATTGGTAATTCGTCTTTTTTTTATACATGCATAACACGAGTTTACCATGTGGTTTCGCTGCTATCGGAATACATTACAGCTCGAATGATTCATTATGATAGAAAGAAACGACACTCAAATATATTTTGTGTTTGATGACTCCAATTAGAAAATCAAAATGTTTGTAAATACTTAGCAATAAAAAAAATTATAACTTATATCTTTATTAATGAATAAATGGTAGCTGATCTGACCACTACACACCTGCTTACCTTCTTTTGTTTTATATCTATTTTTGAAACTTTAAGGTACCTCTAATCCACCGTTTGTGTCATGGCAAATTGCCTGTGACAAGTCGGGAGTGTGACAGTTGTTGACATTTGTTGGTGTGATTTTGGGCATTTCATTTTGTCAATTGATTATGAACTTTCCGTTTTGAATTATCTTCGGAGCTTGGAGTTTGAAGAGCACTACCATCATGTATTGTCGAAATTTAAGATACGTGTATCCCGGCGACACAAGCTCTCCTTTCAAATCTTATACAGTATAAGATTTGAAAAGAAAGCTTGTGTCGCCGGGAAATTAACGGTCGTCATACTGAGGGATTTGCATATTATTATTAGTGTACACATTGTTAAATAAGAAAGCTATGACAGGTCATATATTCGTTCTGTTTTTGTGATCGACTGAATGAAATAATTTTAACTTAATCTAACTGAAAAGTCAAAGTTTTTCCAATTTTTGATAAAATGTTTTGTTGTCTTGATATGCGATAAGATATCAAGAGCATTGTTTGAGGTTCGCATGTTACATACATGAATGTTATCTTAAATGAAAGATAAGATGGTCATATCAGTACCCGTAGCTGCGGTAGGTTCCAGATCTAGAACTCTGCAATGTATCATCATATTTTTTTAAAATAGTTATAGATGCTATCAGTTTAAGAGAGATGTATTGAAAATAGTAGATGATGTCAGGGTTTAAGTAATGTACACTTTAGTTATGTATCTCATCAAGATTGTACAAAAATGCCAGTATTCTGTCAAACACTAATTAGGAGAGAAAACATATGAGATTTTAGATAAACACAACTCAATCTCATCATATTGATACACAAATATCTTCTGACGTCAATATCTTCGAAGTTTTAATTACTGGAGAAATGTTACTGATTTTTTTATTTATTTTATTCATTCAATTTTTGTTCACGCTTGTCCTTGTTTTGTTTTTGTTAGCTTATTTTGGTTCCATCCCATATCCATTTATTACACACACTATTCCTAGAAGTTACGCAAAGTGTACGTCACTGTTTTGGACAGCTGTGTTTTTTCGTTTTATTTTTATTAATTTAAAAGAATAAATGAGCAGGAATTACTTTTTCAAGCTGGTCCCTCATTGCATTGTTGGTTTGACGTTGTTATTTTTTTTCTTTCTGAAAGACAATTATTGATAATGATTTTAACTAATAACTCTGGACAATTATGTAAGTGAAAATATGACCATTAAATAAATAGCCGTTAAAGTTTGATTACATCAAGGAGATATACTTAAGTCAGGACAACTAATATGACAGCAATTTTGTAGAATTTACGATATTACTCTAACCTTTTGCTTAACATTCAACCCTTGTATCTAAAACTTTGTTCTGTAATAAAGCCATTTATAACATGTCTCAATATGCTTTTAGCTTATGTTGTATTAAGGAATAAACCTTTCAGAACATGTAGTATTAAATTTTTCGTTCAAGACGCGTAAACACATTTCAATTATACTAAGTGCTTGAAGAAACAAAATTCACCCCTGTAGCAATTATCATTCACGACTGAGAAGAATGACTTCATTCATCTTCTTGTAATATTCTGATGTTTTTCTGTGATTTAAAGGATCACCAAACAATAAATTATCTTCAGAT
Source organism: Mytilus trossulus (assembly GCF_036588685.1). Taxonomy (NCBI): domain Eukaryota; kingdom Metazoa; phylum Mollusca; class Bivalvia; order Mytilida; family Mytilidae; genus Mytilus; species Mytilus trossulus. The sequence continues at coordinate 37,783,632 of NC_086381.1, read as the reverse complement.
TTTTTTAGTTTATGAAAAGATATAACACAACTAAAATGCCAAGATGTTCCCATACAAGATGTTTCCGTTTGTGGAAAAGGTTCCTTGAAGGTTTTATGCATCTCTATTGTAATAGAAACATATATCTTGGAGCGAACTTTAACCAACAAATAAATGAAGTAAATATTATGAAGATATGTAGCATCAATAGTTATTTTACAACTCATAATATTAATGTTTAATTTTTTTTATTTTCTTTCGAATATGATGTGTGGTTTGAAATATGTTTTTTTTCTTTCTATAAAGGCAACAGTAGTACACTGATGTTTAAGAGTCATAAATCAATTTAACTGACATAAATCCGTTGGCATTGTAAAATATTAATTGTAAGCTAAATACTATATTATCCGAAGGAAAATACTTATGCAGATTAATGTCAATTAACCAATGATCTTCATAATAAAATAACAATTGTGTTACCATCAGATGCTTACTTTGTTGTTTCATTGATGAACGTATCATTGGTTTGATTTTTCTATTTTCAGTCATTAATGTTCCTTGAAATAAACATTGATTTTCTTCACCAACACCTTTTTCATTTTATTGTTTTATTTTTTGGTGTGGGGGATTCCTTTATATGCACGTTAAAACATTTGCAATGCTCAATGCTCAAATCTCAACATTAACACTTTTATAGCTCTGATCTTTTTATTTATTTATCATAATTAGAAAAAGAACAGTATTCATGGTTTATCTTTTCCTATGGTAATTACCTCATGTCGTTGTACACTTCAAAATTCATTAACAATGAGAAGTCATACATATATAGGTTTTTATAGTCCGGGAAGGTCGGGAACAATGACAAAAAGTAGAAACAATTAGTTCCAATTGAACATCAAGAACGAGTCAATATGTTTAACAGATAATAATTTCATTTGTAATCATAAATTCAAGATGAACAAAATATATTCACATTGTTGTATATTATTTTAATCATATATTTATGTACCAATGTATGACTTGTTTCTCTTTGGCTCTCATTCCTGTTCCTTTGTATTAAAAGATTTGATAGACTACCGGTTATGATTAAAAGGTTTATCGAACAAAAAGAAAGAATCACTGTGTTTATGTGAATACACTTTACAGAGGTGTAGTTCATTGTTGTATATCATACTTGTAATTCGTTTATTGTTTTTTTTTTCTTCATAAAACCCCGTTAGTTTCCCGTTTGGATTGTTTAACATTTCGGGACTTTTAGTCATTGTTGAAGGCCTTTTTTGCGATTTATATCTTCGTGTAAGTACGATTGTGTTTTTATTGTAAACATGTAAAGCGCTTAGAGTAATTGTAATGTAATATAATGACTTTACAATTGCATAGTGATAATAACAGTGATACATAAACACGAGCCTACAATTATAATCCGATCTAAATGCAAAGAATTAGTTCTAGGATTATTGTCACATTCCGTTGACTTATTTCATATGTGCACGAAGTGTCCATTGCAATCCTCATATCTCATTTATTTCAGTCAGGAAACTGTACCATTTAAGCGGATAATGTGCGATAAATTCACATAATGTTTGTTTTTTTCATATAAAAAATTAATATGTTTATTTCATTATCTGCTAAAAATTATATGTTTTATTGTATAGCAATACAATATTTCCTACAAAAAGTAACCAAAAGTTAGCGTGCAATAAATTCCAATATTGCACTAGTGCAATAAATCTTCAAAATTCATGACGTCATCAACAAAAAATCTTTGTTTAAACCAATTTTTACTTTCAAATATTATATTGCTATACAATGAAAGGGTTATTGCATGAATATTGGGGAATATTGCCCCTCGTAGAACATATATTGCACTCGCAAGCTCGTGCAATATAAAAATCGACTCGGGACAATATTCCCAAATATTCATGCAATAACCCTATAATACAATACCAAGGAATGTGTAAATGGAAACACTAGTCGAAGGATTTTTGAATCGAAGAAAAAGAAATTGATCTTGATCTACCGCTTCGTAAAATATATCTAATACTACGTTCTTCCAAATAAACCACTTACCGGCGTTTTTAATTCTTCTCCATCAATTAATAGTTTGTTCAACAACAAAAATAATTGCATTACGTTAAGTTTGAGTACTACTATATCAATATCTTGATTAGTCATTGGATATCAAAAACATATACCTTTTGAACCTTCAGCGGTTCCTCTGTGACACATTCCCCATTTCCATTCTTTTTTTCTTTTTTTTAAACATGAACTTTTATATGGCGTTATAATAGTGAGATGTCAGTAGTGTATTGTCTTTATACACTAAGCAGTTGTTTTAAACGTACATAAAGTTACCCTCTTCAACTCAATCAGCAAGACATTTGTCCACTGCGAAAAAATGAGATAATACCGTACCGAATTTAAAGAATTCATACAAACGTCGTATTGAAAACTGTCATCTTATACCATGATTGTTTGCGCAAATAACAATTGTGTAGAAATGAACAAAAAAATAATCAATTTAATTGATGTCAAATTTTATATTGATATATAGAGAATAGTACATGGCAAAAACCGTATGATATATCGTATCATACCGAGATACCAATATCAGCTAGAAGGCCTTGAGGCCCGAGGGATAATATTGGTCGAGGGTAATACGGCATGTGATACGTGTTTTGCCATGTTTTATACGCTTTATCATATATTTCAACATGAAAGTATATATGGACTGCTTTCTAACCCCTAGTACCTGGGTTACCGTCATTTCTACTTTTGTCTTGTTTTAAAAGCTTTTAAAGAACTGCCCAATAACTCACCCGAAGCACCTTGGTTACCTTACAATTTGCGTTTTGTTGTTTTATCATACTTTGTTTATTGTATTTGTTTGTGTGTTTTGTATAGTATTTTATTGAGTTCTTTTAAAGCTGCTTTTCGTTTGTCAGAAGTATGAAAACTGGACGTTTGCGTCACGCCCGATTGGCCATTCGTTTAGGACACATTTTAAATTAATTCTGCAGAAGCTTGCATAAATTAAAAATGAGTTTATGTAAAAATGAAAAAAATAAAATAAGTTGGGGTGTGATAAAGGGTGCGATAAAGGGTAGGGGTTAAAACTACTGTATTTACTGCTAAATGTATGATCAATCTAAAATGATGGATATTAAAATTTAGCAACAAATTATACAAAATTAAAAACAAAATTAAGTTTCAAATGGTTTACTGATTGATTTTTTCCTATATAAAATGCATACTGTGTCAAAACGCACATCTTCAAATAGAAATTGTTTCAAGCTGAATAAAAGTGATAATAGTTGACACGCATTTACTGTTATCAAATACAGGTTATATACTAATTAAATAATGTTATTAGCGGGTGGTGTTTCACAAATTAAATGAAAAATAGTCCGTCACCTTGTTATAATATGTGTTTTTGAATATGGCTGTTGCAATATAATAGTTCGTTTCTATGTATGTTGAATTGGCGTTTGTTTTTGTTGCACTTCAGTGTTCCTGCTTTTCCGTTGCTTTCCTCTTATAGTTGATGCGTTCCAATCGATTTTGTTTGTATTTATGACTTTTTAAACTCTCGGTATACTACTCTTACCTTTATTTAGCAATATGTTTTTATTTTATCAGTATTTGGTCATTGTGTCACAAGGTGTATACTGATGTCTAATGTACTATGTAGCACGTACAAAAACACGTGTGCAATTGTGTACAACAAACACATTAAAAGTAGCAAAGAAAACTTCAGTTTAACTGACAGTGATATCCTAATGCTTTACATAAAAAAATAAAATGCAAGAATTTTAATTGAGGTTGATTTCATCATAAGCTGAACTTGTATATGTGATGATCAAACACGTTCATCTCAAATTTGATGTAGTATAAAAAAAAACTGCCTTCACAATTTAAAAGAATGTTCTCGCTACATTGGAGACCCATTGGTTGCCTTCGGCTGTTATCTGCTCTATGGTCGGGTGGTTGTCGCTTTGACATATTCACCATTTCCTTTCTCAATTTTATCATCATCATATGCTTATAGTTACCGTTCGTATAATTTCTACCAACAAAATTAATTCGAAGGCCTGAATAACAGTTAAGTGTGTTTGAAATTAACACATTATTACAATTCGTGATAATAACTGATAATTTCGAAGAATAAAATAAAATAAAATAATGTACAGATGAACATAAAATATTACAATTATGAACAAATGAACCATTTGATACATATTTGGTCTTTTATTTTTCGTGTCAATTTCTTTTATTTATTAAGACATCTGTTCAACTCTGCTTTCAAAGATTGTGTTTTCGTTATTTAATATTTATATCAGATTCCTGTTATTTTATTTGGTTTTCGATAGCCAATCCTTCGTATTGAATTCATGAAATAATCAAAATCAAAACAATATTGATGAATATGAACCTCTGATAATCATAATGTAAAAATATGGGGTGTTTTTTTTTGCATTCAAAAATACTGTTATAACGTGTATACGATGTATTACCAGTCAGTAATTTTCTTGACACACGCACAATATGGTTAATTGGTATAGGTATACTCTTTATAATTGTCGCTATTTTATTTGTGCTTACCATGAATAAAATTACACTCGTGAGCGTATATATGTAAAACATTGAAAAATGGTATCCAAGATTTGATTCAGTTATTTAAAACAGCTAAATATTAGAACAATTAGATATTCATAAAAACCGCCTAGTGGACACTAGAAAGAAAATAAACTTCACACAAGAAAATATCTATACGAATTTAAAGAGTAATCTGTATGCGAACTATTCATTACAAATACAGTTGAAGAGTATTATGAACATCAATGTCGTCTAAAAACTATGCATGAACATTTGAAAGGGTAACGTTTAAGTGAATGTCTGAATATTTATAAATATAATTATAACGCCAATGAGGCGTTTAATGTATTTCTTAAATAATGAATTAAACAATTATGTCTAAAGTTGTCAATCTTTTAAAATTATTATCATAATCAAATATCCTGATCATCCTTATTTATTAAATATAAATCAGTGCAACATAACAAAGAAAATATTAAAAGTTTGAATTCTACAATATTTACTCAACCGTGGGAAACACACATCATGAAAGTGATAAATATCCATCGGGATAAACAAGATTGTCTGATTTATGAAGTCATACAAGTTAATCAATAATCATAGTTTTCATATATTGGTTACTTAAAACAATTCACATTACTCTTAGATCTTACAACTGTATGAAAATGTTATCTTAGATGAATGCTATTGTTTAACTATAAAAATATGTGCAGTTAATGTGTTTTTAAATAGTTCGAAATATGAGTTAGTGTAGGTATGCCTAATTGGAGAGTTTTCGGGCTTCTTAATGAATTTTAATTTATTCTGCAACTTGTTGAATATGAAAATAATGCATTGAGCTTTTAATTTCTGAGATAGAATAAACGAAAAGATTTAAACAAGATATATATATATGTAGACAGATAAAAGGCAAAAGATACAAAAGAGACATAACAAAGTCAGTAGTCAAACAGAAACTGGAACTGCCATGGTCGTAACTTTAAGCGATAATAAGAACAAAATACTAAATAGAAAACTACAGACTAAGCAACATTATTCCAACCGAAAACCGGGGTTGATCTCAGATGCGCAATGGTTAGCAGTTCCTATCGCACGTATGACACATGTTCTAACTTTGGTTTTTATCAGATTCGAGGATATCATCTAATTCGCAATTATCGGTAAGGAAAATTTTCTAACTCTTTAACACTTAACCGAATGTGAGTTTCTAATATTGGAAAACGTCTTTCATGACAAAGGAAATGTAAGACTGAAACCGGTAGATCAAAAAGCGCGTTGAAAAATTGGAAAAAGCAGCAATGAACACTATATAGAGAGAAACACAAACTATTTTTAAACCAAATTATCAAATGATCTCTTGTACATAGTAAAGTAATCAGATTCTGCTCCGAATAAACATTAAAAGTGTCAAAAAACTTATGTTATTTTTGTTTAGAATTTGTATGTTTATCAAAGTATCTATCTAAAAACTATAAATGATTGTTTCTCGTAAATTACAAACGTTAAGGAAAGGCAAACACATTTGAAAAATCAGAAAATTCAGAAAAACACCCATGTAAGTAAACATGGTATACTTTGACTAACAAAATAACATTATTACTTCGTGTTCATAAAATCGGAGGTATATAATAGAAGACAAAATGGGTAGCAATTCTAAATATAACAGCTTTCATATCCATCCAGGGTCGATGTTATGCACGGGAGTTTTCCAGAACATCGTCTCGTTACTTGTTTTTAAGATTAATTTACATTTAAATGATCAACTAACATGAAAACAGAGAAAACAATCCTTTATTAAAATCGAAGATCAAATAAGAATGAGAAGTCATTTTTATAATATATATATACGATTGTGTTATAATTCAGATCATATTGCAGCGATCATGAGAGTTTTTGTGAGTTATAAATAAAGGCAATAGTAGTATACCGCTGTTCAAAACTCATAAATCCATGGACAAAAAACAAAATCGGGGTAACAAACTAAAACTGAGAAAACGCATTAAATATGAGAGGAGAACAACGACATAACACCGAAACGGACCAAGCATCAGACAAAACACCACGAGAATAACAAATATAACATGAAAACCAAATACATGAATTTGGGAAAGACAAGTACCGTGCCACGTCTTATCTCAATATCTCAAAAATAAGAGAAAACACAAACGACTCAACGTTAAAATGCAACACACACATAAACGAACAATATATAAGTTTGATAAAAACCAAAAGGTCATCAAAACTATTATTTATCAGATTAGTCTATCAGGAAGGAAACGGCTATAAGCTGTGCATACCATTAGAGTTTAGAACTATTGCTTCCAGTAATTGCAATGCACGGTAGATTTATTGAAATGATCATTCTTATATCCAATAATTAAGACTTATTCTTAAACGTTGAACAAAGTTTTAATAGATTGGTACCTTTAATTAAATTCAACGTTATAAATTAAATTGCTTAAGAACCTCACTTTTTAATTTCAATCTGACAGGTTATCTCCCCTGCGGAAGTAATGTATATAATTTCCTGGGAGGAATTGGTTCAATTCAATTTAATGAAGTACTGAAACCGATAACATCAATATTGTCATCTGAAGATATGCCAAACCTCAATTCAGGTAAGATTAAATCAGTGAAGTCTACTGGTTATTATTACGGAAATGAAATTGGTAACGATATATTGAGATAAACAATGGCTAAGGCATTTGCAAAGGTTACAATGCTTAAAAGTCCCACAGAAGAAGCCATTCCATTAACCTAGGTATGTACGAACAGCTGCATACAAAACAACACAGTACATTTAATATTGTTAATAAACTTTCCCTTTTTGAGCACAATAATTGCAACTTTACAATAGACTCATGACATAACAAAACATACTTGACCTATAATAGTATACTTTTATAAATTGTTATTTGGATGAAGAGTGTCTTATTGAAACTCATGCCACATCTTCCTAAATCTATTTATCAAAATTTCAACTATCAACATGGTTTTCACATACATAAACACACTTTAATGAAACAGCAATGTAAACTTTAAGTTAGAAAGATATAATATTGAAATACTCGATGAGTTGTGCTACGTACACACATACTGGTATAGTCTCTCGTCATCACAGTATGGTGACAATTACATGTTAGTTTGCTGTTTTTGTAGAACGGATGAGCTACTTATTCATACTCTTGTTTATTGTACAATATATTTTGTATTCGGAAGCATTCGTTGCTGTAATTCATGTATTTCCTTACTTTAATGACTCAATGTAAACAATCCACCAATTACATTTCTATTGCATTTTTTATTCTTATGAAAGATTGTTAAATAATCAGTAGGCATTGAGTTCCCCCATTGCATATTATATTCCAAGGAAATAAATTCATCGCATAAACAACATCCTTTGAAAGATGATCGTTAATAAAAAAAAATACACTATGACTATCAATATTACCCAGTTTTAGGCCCCATTGCATTTAAACCCGCAAAGTATGAAATATTCGTTAGGTACAGATGGTATAGAAAATGTTATTTCACCAGTAAATATCACTTATAAACTTTCATGTCAACTGTCAAATGCTAAAATTGTATTGCGTCAGATGACTATTCCGACAAATCATTTATTTCAGCATTACCCTAGTCCAAAATATCAGGACATCGAAGTCATCTACAGAAGTTGACGGCTTGGTATAACTTATCGAGAACAGAGGCAAAACCAAACCAGAACAAGGATTTGGAAAAATGCAAGACGGAGATTTTTTTTTTGGTATAATTTCATATGTTTTGTTATAGGCGAAACTCAACTAAATATGTTTGTTTTATGTTTATACTGTTTACTGTTGTCTGTTTTATGGTCAGGTTTTTGTCTCTTTGACACATTCCCCGTTTCCATTTGAATTTTATTGATGTCTTTAGATACTAAGCTGGTGATAAATTGTAATCTCGGAACATAGAAAGTACCTACAATTGAAAATGCCTGCACCAAGTCAGGAATATGACAGTTGTTGTCCGTTTGTTTGTCTCAGTTGTACACACCACATAAAACAGTACATTTTTACTAGAAGGTATACATTATGACAATAAATGTCTTTTCAGTCGTGTGCAAGGCCATTTGCTTTTTATACAAAGCTGACGATCTGATATAGAAAAGAACGAAAATTTTACGATTCTGTTTTACTTTTGTGTAACTTTTAAAAATAACGATAATAGTACTATTATGTTTAACAGCAGATATATATTTGGCATTATTCTTTGTCCCAAAACTACAGCTTGCTTTCAATAAAAAAAATGTGCCAAATTTGACACAAAATGATTAAATGGTCGATTGAATGTTCGGTGTTCAAAAAGTTTTCAACTATCTATTTGATATGACCTTCCAAAAGCTTTTTTTCAAGCGCCGCTGATGCGTTTTATAACATCTGTATAAAGACGAAACGCAGTTCTTAAGCTAAATTATATATTACTTTTGATGAGTTTCAACAACCGTCAGGTTGATGCTACTATATATTAAGCATTTAATACAAAAAAAAACTAACGTTATCAAAATTCTCATCTACTTAATCCCATCTGTATTATATATCCGAAGAAATGAAAGTAGATGATTTATTCTAAGTTTTATAAACTAGAATACAAGTAAAATAAAACAGCGTTTTCAATTTAACTTCCATTTACCTGCATATTTCTTGTAATCTTTCTTTCTAGAAACAAATGACATCATCTTGCATTACTTGTATATGCAAATCAATTCGCAATATGTAAGGAATAAATAATTATGTTCATCTGATTTTATCTAAGGCTAGTGTTTGTTTGAACGTAATGTGTTATTGAACAAAATCATACACCTTGATTTAGAAGTATGAAATTACTATCAATAATTTATGTTATGAAGGATGCTTGTCTTCGTTTTTTGATTGTTATCATCAGACAATCCACGCACCCGTGAAATACGATTACACTTAAAGTTATAAAATAGATTCTAATTTCACATGAAGTAAATAAAACCGTCTTAAGTAGCCTTCATTTCCAATCACTTCAAATGGAATTTTGCATTAAGATTTACGTTTAGGAAATTTTTAATTAACCACCATCGTCATAAATAAACGTATTCTACTTCGATTCGAATCTTTTGGATACTACTTTTTGAATTTTTGTTCCTGTATCAACATTTTCTAAAGATTAATACAGATTTATGAGTTTACAGGAAACATGTAGATTTTAGATTTAAACATTACTTTTGATCTTAAAACCACCTCAACATGCTCGACATGCTAAATAGCCAGAATGCATGAATATTTCAATAAACAAATTAACATAACCACATTCAAAGATCACTACTTTATAGATTAAGTTATATATTATATGAAAGTCTGAATTCTATACAAAACTGAGTAAGCTAGGAAACGGAAAACAAACAATACCATTACACACAGAAAATTCAGACGAAAAGGCAGGTGTATTATTACACTTAACAAAACAATACAAAGGAAACTAAAGACTGCGAACCAAATACTCAAACTCAAACTTGGGATTGATCTCAATGTGGTCTTGATGGGTCAGATAAGTATCCCTTTTTTAATGACATCTGTTGTGTAATTGATGGTCAGTACAAATTTCGTAATGAGTCTCCTTCAGTAATGTTGCCATCGAGGAAAAGAGGACAATAGTGTAGTAACAGCAATTTTAACATGTCCTTGGCATTTTGTAATGCCGATATTCAAAAGGTTCAACTAATTCGTGATGGCGTTTGCAAAACTTTCAAAGAGATGACGTTTGCAGGTTGGAATATCGAATTAAACTTACGATTAAGTACTTACTTCGTTCCTACTAACATGGCAAAAGCAAGACCAAGGACAAAACTATTTCCTGATTGATATAAGTGAGATTTCTTGTCAAACGATTAATACTATTCTATAATTGCTGTTCATTTACATTATCATTTTAGGTCTACTTAAACGTCTAATATTGTATTGCTATTATTGTCTTGCCATACAATAGTATACAACAAAGAAATTGTTACAAAGTTAACAGAAATACTATGCATAATACTTTATAAAACTTACAGGATATCGACAAAGCCATTTATCACCAACACAGCCTATGGTATGGCCGCTGTTGAAGGTTGTACGCCGACCTTAAGTTGCTAGTTGAAAACCTAAAGAATGTTTTATATGCGTCATCTTATCAATTTGATAATAATATGAATTCAGAAATTCGGGAAGGTAAAGTGCACTTCACATATCGTATTCAAACTGTAGGTTTACTAGGCGAGCATTTACTTATTGTCATTTTTTTTATATATATCCTAACCATCTTTAGTACGGAAAGCAGTTAAAAACAGTATAAGGAAATCAATTTAGAAAATTGTTGAAACTAAATTATTAAAAAATAATTAAAACATAATTCATTTCATGGTTCAGTATATTTTTCTTTGATATAAATAAAAAAAGATTTATCAAATTTTCATAACACATATAAAACGATTATTTTGGAGTTTGACTTGTTTAAAGTAAACGCAAACTTTTTTCAGTAGCAACAGAAGAAAAAAGGAACTCCATCAGTCTACATGGTTATTATTATACAAAAGAAACATTTTGTCATCACGCAAACAGTTAATAACAAACGCTTGTGGAGTGTCCTTCATTTTTTGTGTTTGAATTTTACTTGAAACTGTTCTTATTTTATGTTCACTTATTTATTTTTAAAAAATAGAAAGGGAAAAAAAGAACGTATATAAAAACAGCAAATTGTATAATACATGTAGCTAAAAAGTAATTTCTATTATAGCAAATTTATGTTATAAGTATGTCGTGCTCGATATTAGATGGAACAGTTGCTTACCAATATTCATTTTCATAAACCATCAAACGATAAAAATAACAGGCAAGAAAGCAAAACAAAAAATAAGGAATCACATGTTTCTTTATATAGTAAGAGCATTAATGTATTCTATTGTATAGTTATCATTTTTTTTGAGAGGCGTAATTAATCAATACAAATATCAACATGACAACTATACTCCAACATAAATGTTAGTATGTTTTTTTTCATTGTTGAAGGTCATACACTAAACTTTAGTTGCTATTTTGTTGCTATGTATTATAAGTGTCAACTAATCAGTACTAAATTATAATCCTGGTACCTTTGATAACTAATTTCATTAATATGAATTCAGAAATCCGTGAAATGTAATTGCATTTTACATATCGTATTAGTAAAACTGTTATTTTGCTAAGCTAGACTAGCATTCACTCATTTACAACAATAATTTCTTATATCACAAAAATGTGTTCCTCGTATGTTGATATCTATGTTAGAGGCAACAGTAGTTTACAAATATTCATTTTCATAAACAATTAAACAATAAAAAGGAATCACATGAACGCCATAGTGAGTAAGATAAAGCTTATCTTGCTACATGTATACATGGATCACCCGGCAGGCTAGTCTACACTTAATGCAAAAGTTACAATCGGGAAAAGGACAAAATCGGTAAATCTAAAGATCAGACAACTACTATAGATCTTAAACCAAGAAAACATGTCGCTAATGAGTGGATATTAATAATATAAATTATACTTAGTCGATCGCTACCAATGTCAAATTACTTGGTAATTACCTGACAAGGTACTTGCTTCAGTTCAATGGTTAAATTGAATGTTCAAGATTGATGTTTATCTATATACATGCGAGTTATAATCTAATGTGAAAGAAAATTGATACTTTGCAACTTTGCTTTAGCTATGTGCCCCTCAGGAACAATACTGGACAAATACCACTTCATAATGTATCTGTTCACTTCCTTGTAATGTGTGAAGTGAAGTTCATGAGCAAATCTTGCTAGTATTTCCATTAAGTAAAATGTTATTCCAAATCTCCCGAGGGAGAAGATTTGTTATTGTGTTTTCATTGAAGTAAATTTTAAGGTCTTGTCTTCGACAGGGGTCATTCAATGTTCATTCTGCTATGTTTTTGTAGTAAAAAATACACACCCAAATCTTTTATTTTGGTAAACAGACAATACACTGATTGTGTTCACAATTCTTGTATTTCAAAAATTATACGTATTAAACATGTATTAATGCAAATTCACTTTTTATTTAAAAACCCTTCGTTGTAATAACAAACATCCTTCGAAACAACAATGAATGGTAAATATTTTAATTTCTATTGAATATGAAAATTAAAAAAATGCCATTTGATCACCAATACAATGTGACAACTCTCCACAAGAGACCAACTGACATACGTCCCCGTATGACCTTCAAAAATGAATAAAACACAAACGAATAGTCAGCTATAAAAGTCTTATTTAACTGTGTTTATAAATTGACTAAGAAAAGTGTCTCAAAAATATTGTAATTCTTGGTTAGATGTTAACGTATTGCGTACAACAGATTTACAATATAATTCTCCTTCGTAAGGTACGTCCAATAGTTTTGATCCCCCAAAAAATCTTTCACAATAACAAATAAGTAAAATGACATTTATTATCCAATCATTCATGTGTTTGAGCCTTTGATTTTGACATTTGATTAGGCAACTTGTTTTAAGTTTACCTCGGAGTTCGGTACTTTTGTTATTTTACGTTTTATTCCAAAACAAGAAAACCAAGCATTCTAACTTATAGTTCTCTCTGAAATGGGGTCTCAACTGTTTCACAGATGATATCGTAAATCTTTCTATTGTCGTAACTACAATACCGTTCCCTTTTCACAAATGTGATCTACCGAATTCAACTATTTACCGGTTTTGTAATAACATAAGCAACACGACGGGTGCCACATTCAGGATTTGCACACCCTTCCAGAACACCTGAGATCGATCCCATTTTTTTTATGTAGTTCGTGTTGTTTAGTCTTCAGTTTTCTATGTCTATGTTGTGTCTTCTGTACTATCATTTGTCTGTTTGTCTTTTTATTTTTAGTCATGGCGTTGTTAGTTTCTTTTCAATCTATGAGTTTGACTGTTCCTCTGGTATCTTTCGTCCCTCTTTTGTATTTTATTCTCAAAAAGGCCTTCACTGAAATCATGTTTCCGAGAAACACTTAGGAGAGAACATCTTTGATATTTTCGAGAAATTAATGCAAGAAAAAATAATTAAAGAGATGTTGAGTACAACGGCATATTTTCTTGAAAAATATATTGTGTGATTCTTCACTTAGAACGCTTACTTTTTATATTGTTTGCCTAAATATAATAACAAAGTAAGATTCGTACAGTTTTGATTTTAAAAATGTCTAATAACTATTCGTTGCAATAGGGAATGATACAAGGTAATATCAAACACAAACAAACCATTTATTTAACTATTTACACTTAACTTAGGCACTGCTAACAAAACAGAATACAAAACTCCGAACAAAACAGAAAAAAAATAATATATAAATTATCAGGGCAGGCCTGCAAACGTTAAAATTATAAAAGATTATATACGGATCAGATGTATTCAAAACGAATTTACCTTATCCGATCAACTTACAAAAGCTATTGCTGCCACTTAAATGCAAATACGCCAAAAAGTCGAATCAACTGCTCATATATAAGCTATAGTTATGATTATATATTCAAATAAAACATAAAGGCAAATCACGTTTGTAACCTTTTTATATTTTCATCTGATTAATCACATCTTTAATTCACTTGGAAGTAATTTAGTATAAATACATAATATAATATATGCACACAGCACACAGAGGTTCTGTAAATAACAGTTCTACTGATATTATGTAGTGTTTGTGTCTTTTCTGTTTTTGAACTTATGTTTATTACTGTTGTCTCTGATTGATCGTCTGTTTCTTTCGTAGGATTGTCTTTTGGCGATCTTCAAATGTGTTTAATTAATCGAATGATTTATTTATTAACGGTTTCTAATGTGTCTGTATTGGTCCATTGGGAAAAGACAACATCAATGATTACGTTAGTATTTAAACGGGTAAACAATAAACACGAATCTTCTGAGAAATATTTCATTTGATTATTACTGATGACGACTTTGTCTGATTTTCATGAAAAGAAGCATAGGTTCAATGACGTTAATAAGATGCATCGGCGTTTGATCTATCGATATGATATATTTGTGTCTTGTTTCGAAGGTCAAATGGTTGAGTTTTGTGGTTTTTAATATCACACCAGTATATATATTCAGCTACCCCTGCTTTGTTGACGAACAATTGGTGGCTTTCAGCTGTTTTCTGCTCTTTGGTCAGGTTGTTGTTTCTTTGGCACATTCCTCATTTGAATTCTCAATTTTACAACATTTAAAAAAGCAACATGTAGTTTCAATGACTGTTGCTAACTAAATGTCCGGTTGCATTTTCTTTCTGTTACATTTTGAAAAAAGTTATCAAAGTACCAGTATTTTAATGTAGTACGCCAGCGTTTCGCGTTTCGTCTACATAAGACTCATCAGTGACGCTCATATCAAAATATTTGTAAAGCCAAACAGGTAAATAGGTGAAGAGCATTGAGGATCAAAATTCCAAAAAGTTAAAACTATAACTTAACATGAAAAATGAATTCCAAAATAGATGGATACAAGAATGTGTCCATAGTACACGGATGCCCAATATGCACTATCATTATCTATGTTCAGAGGTCCATGAAATTGGGATAAAAACTCTAATTTGTCATTAAAATTAAATAATCATATCAAGAGCAACATGTGTACTAAATTTCAAGTTGAAAACACTACTTCGACTAAAACCTGAAGCGGAACAGACGGACGGACAGACGAACCACCGGATTGGCGTACGGACAAACGAATGGATGGATGAACGGAAACCCATACCGGATATATAATACCGATAAACGGGGCATAAAAAGGAATTGATGAGAGACGGATATTGTATAAGCCTTTTTCCTTCTTTTTAAAAGAACATGTAACTAACAATATAACTGAAATAATGTTTAACCATAACATGAGGTCACTTATAAAGTGAAATATATTTTCAAAGTAAAATAAATCTTGGTTGATAAAGGTCCACTTAGTCGTTGGTGATGTATGGTGCATTGGTATCAACTCTTCATAACGACAATACATTTCCGCCCATGAACTTATAAAAACAGGAAAACATGTTACAATAAAGCTGCAATTACTTTTTTTGATTCAATACCGTACACTCATATTATACCAAAACTTCAGAGGCGTATTCATCTAAGTGTCTAATTAAACATGTTTACCTAATTTGTACTTTTCTTTTAATTTTTGCAAAAGAATAATATTTGTTTGTTGCTATTTTGTTATTATTTCTTTTTTGTCAAATTATATTTAGATTTCGGGCTGAATTAGCTGTGATAGAAGCTGATGAAAACTCTTTTAATCCATTAGAAAGTCGCATATGAAGATAAGAAGCAAACATCCAGGAGATTGCATGAACTCTAAATTAGATGGGTGCGTCAAACAAGTAAACGTCTCCCGATATTGTGATGGGTTATAATTGAGGAATCAGCTTCTTCCTTATCGGACATCTAATTATGACTGTAAGTCGAAATATAATGTACGAATATACAAAAGTTGTAATTTTGCTTTTTTTAGTTTTTTGAAATCCTGTTATAAATTATGTGCAATGAATACGGAATACATTATATATGTTTTTCCAGTGTATTTCTCACTTTCTAGATTATAGTTTGTATATTTGTACTTACTGAAAAGAAAATTTATGGTAATCAATACATAATATTTGAATTGTACCCACCTTTACATCTATTTAAAGACCAAGTACGTGACATTTGGATTTGGAATTAGCACACACAGGCTTTTCATATTGTATATTAATACCTTTTCTAAATCGATTTATATGTTAAATTATTATATTTTAATAGTTCTGAGTCAGAAACTCGGTGATTAAATGTCCATGTTTTACTTGGTATATATTTTATTTTTATTTTATCATGTTATTATCTTTTGTATTCGGTTTTGAATTTCATGTTTGGCCTCCACTTCCAATTAAGAGACATTAATGGTCAAAATACATTGGTACCGTTTTACTCCAGCTCGATATTGTCATGTCGTAAAACAAACATCCAAAACGGGTTCGGTTTGCACATGCAGTGTCATACCGTACAAAATCATAACTAGTAGTTGCTATAATAATTTTAATTAAATAAAAATATCTGAAAAAATCATTTGTATTCCATTTAATGTTCTATCATCTTTATCATATGAATTTGAGGCAATGCCAAAATGACTTAAATCATATGAATCCAAATAATTATAAGCATCCCTTATAAGACAATGTCAGAAATGTTCATTGCAGACATGATTTACATAAACCTTTATTACAAATGTAATAGATTTTGGAAAGTATAGCAATGACATCCTTTTAGAAACAAATTAATATTTGTAGCCATCTGACCTTCTCAATCCTTACGTTAATTATAAAAATGATTTAATATCTGCCTCCATGGAAAATTCATTCTTGCTATAATTAATTTAATGAGCACTTTTAACAATAAACCAAAACAAAGCAATTCATTTCTTGATTTCGGAATCGCAAATTAAAACTTAACGTTTTCCTTAAAATTTCAATTTTTGTTTGAGTAAAAAATTTATTTATTGAAGTAAAAATATAATGCGTTATAAAACTATAAACATAATTAAATTGATATTATCAGAATAGATAAAAGTATCTACAATTAGAGAAAAATATATATTCAACTTTATAAATTGACATTAAATGGCATTTAAAATTCTCAGAATGGTTTTCAACAGTAGTGTTTTCCATTTTGATTGTTTAATATATTTCGTAAACGCTTCCTATGTTGATAAAGAAATAATGATGTCTGCATTTATATAAAATGAAATTGAAAACATCTAACGTAAACGCTTTTCACTATTTCCTTTTTGTTTTGTATCATTTCAATCAGTTCTTGATTATGTTAGTTTTGGTCAATATGTGCAGTTTATATACAGAACGTGGAACATGTAACGTTCATTTTTTTTTACATAAATAAGGCCGTTAGTTTTCTCGTTTTAATTGTTTTACATTGTCTGATCTGGGCCTATTATTGTTGACTATGCGGTATGGGCTTTGCTCATTGTTGAAGGCCGTACGGTGACCTATAGTTGTTAATGTTTGTGTCATTTTAGTCTTTTGTGGATAGTTGTCTTATTGGCAATCATAACACATCTTCTTTTTTATATACGAAACATTTCTCTGATGTTCGATTGTCATTTAAGATTTTTTTCCCGTAAATTTTCTACCCTACAACACCCTGAGTGATACGGATTCACACAATAAATTCAGGTATTTGCAAACCTAAATATTTTTAATCCTTCAAATATAGACAATGCAATTTCCAGTAGGTACTCATTTTACGGCTAAACTGTGCTACTTGTATTATGAAGTTCTTTTGGAATCTTACCCTCTAATGACAAGCTTAGTTCTAAGGCATTACTATAGTATGCCACAAAAGTTCAAAATATAGGGTTATGTGGCATTTCATTAACTTCTAGAGTTTGCACTTGCATCACAATTCTGCATTGCTCCTCTTTTCACTTTAAGTTTTGCTGAGGGTCGTGTCTCTATGGTAAGAAGTACGACTATCATATCTGGGAATCAATAGGTAAACAAAACAAAATATAAACTGTCTCTTTACAAGAGGTGTGGTTTGTGACTTATCTGCATTTGTATTCTTTATATGCACTATAACGTCTCCCACACTTTATGTACAAAATGGTCAAGTTTTACTAATTCAGTTCTTTTGAAAAGCAGTTGCGGGCCGAGCTTTTTTGTTTACAAATAATATGTGTGATATCCGCTTTGAATGTTATGCATCAAACACATAAGATGATATGTCAAAGTCTTGCACACCGATATTTCTAAATGCTCAAAAGTTCAAAGGCTTTGTAGAAAATTCTTGGATTTGCTTTTCAATACTTTTTATAACTTACCCTGTCGACGCACTTAATATCGCCATTCCTTGCTATTCATACGACGCATGTTTTTTGTCCAAATTTGTATCTTCTTAGTGGTGTGTTTGGATTCAAACATTAGTAACATACCGATCCTTCTAATTTGAAACGACAGTACAATGATCAGTCATAATATATAAATATCTTGATACCGGCAGTATAGTTCTACTCAAAACTTTCAATGTTTAACAGAAATAATCAAGCAGCGCCTGCATACGGAGTATATGACTGCCATTGATACAACAAATCAGGGCTTTGGTTTCATGTCTTTATTTCTTTGAAGTAATGTTGCTGCTCACAAAGAAGCTATTAAACAAAGAGTTCCAAGTGATGTAGTTGATATTTCCCCTAACTTCATCTGCATATCGGATATACATTTCCCAACTTACTCTGTATTCTAGAACTTGCAGCTGGTACTGAGACTTTGTAAATGGTCACAAGTTTCTGAACAGAGGTTTGATGAACCAGAGGTATGTCAAAGAACGTGTCGTCCTTGTTAGTAAATTTTCGGCATCAGCTTCTCAAATAGTACACGATGGTCTTGAAGTATGGATTATTGGTAATTGCGTTGTTTATTATCTTAATCATGTGTTATGGTACTTTTGTACTTGTCTATTTTTTATGATATCCATTTGACATTGCATGCATGGTACTTTTACATTCCATCATTTTCTTATGCTATGATATTTTTGTATTCATGCCTTTATTGTTGCTTATGTGATTTTTTTATATGTCTTTTTATGTTTTTTGTTACATATTTTTTTTTTTTTATATTGATTGAGATTATAACACAATTTTGATTGTTATTCCCTTATTTTGACACGTGTTCTCCCTAATATGTCAGTTTATTTTGTTCAGTTGTCAATATAATGAAATTTTATACGGTTGCCATTCAAGTGAATGGTTTAGCAAGCGACACAACAGGTTTAATTCACATTATTTTACATAAGAAAATGCATGTACCAAGTCAGGAATATAGCAGTTATTATCCATTAGTTTGATGTGCTTGAGCTTTTGGTTTTGCCATTTGATCAGGATTTTAACGTTTTGAATTTTCACCGGAGTTCGGTCCTTTTCCGTATTTTTCGTGATTTTAGTTTTTCCATACAATTTACAGACGCAATCATGAGTTATTCCATCGTTGTGGTATATTTATGTTAAAGATTACGACAGATATAGTCAATATCCCGTTGTCATGATCTGCTTACCCTTCCGGAGCATCTGGGATCATCGACAGTCTTTGGTTTTCCATGTTGTTTTTTGCAATTGTTTACTGTCGTTTTTCTTTCGTATTTGCTTTTCTCTCTTTCATTTGATATGGAGTTGTCAGAGTTATTTTAACTTATGAATGTCCCTTTGGTATATTTCGTCTTTCTTTTAGGAACTTATGTAAGTATGTTCCTTTTAGAATGCCAAACTTTGTCTGCAAATTTAACAAATAACTGTATATCCATTTAAAACTTCATCACTTATAATTGTGTATGCAACTATACAATTAGCTTTCTTTTATATACTTTTATGTTACGAATCCCAAATATAACATTTCTGTTGGTCGTCTTCTGTGTAAAATGTTTTAATTTCAAATATTATGAAATCCTCATTTCCGTGTCAGTGGTCTAATTAAAATTTATTGATAGTACGAAAATTATAATAATATACAAGAAATTTCTATTGGAATATATAAATCTCAAAACACTATTGAAACAAAAATGCCATTTGATCTTGGTATGATAACATCATCTGAAAATCTGATATTTTTGTGCTGTAATTTTGTATTCAGCAGACATTATGCTTGGAGTCAATCTTACACTGTATTGTACATTGTACTTTTTCATAATCATAATTTAGTGGTTTTGTATATGCGAGTTAAAGCTACAGAAAAAATCTTAAACACTGCAAACGAATTGTCTGGACAGTATTGTATTACTTCAAGTTGAAACGTCTGAAGATAAATTGTAAAACTAAACAAAACGTGTTTGTTCAGTCTATTAATTAAGAGCTGTACAGATCAAAATGTACGTTTCAGTTCAAATACGTTTTTAGTAAAGGACAAAAAAAAAAAAATAATGTTGAAACGATTAAGAAAGTCTAAAAACAAGTATTTCATAAGATTAATATCAGACTCAATAGACTATATGAAGATTTGTTAACTATCAATTCATGTTTAATCGCTTAGAACACAATTAATAAGAGTGTTCTATGAAAAATAAAAGGAAAAATACGTTAAGATGCAGATCAAAATATTTTGTAGACAGGCGGATTTTATCGGATACAATTATGTTTTTGAAGGATTGAAGGATTTGAAGGATAGAAGCAACTGTTGAACATGTTGACAAACATTGCCGGTTTTCGTTAACTTTGTCTTATAAGTTCTTGTATACATCCGCTTACCTCTGTTTCTGTTAGACTTTTCTGTATATTTTCTTGAAGACACCACGAGTGTGTAGTCCATAATAATTAACCCTAATTAAGTGTCATCGGTAATTAGTGAACATGAAATGAAAATATTATATAGTATTTGGAGTCATCTTTTTGCACATACATGGGAGTGGAAGAAGATATTTACTACAATTCATAAGTAAGGCGTACAATCAATAAAAAATTTTCTTCCGATGGTATGCTCTAAAAAGCATGTCTGTTTTGCTATTATTTTTTTGTCTTAACCTATTTTAATTGAAATTCCGCGATAAAATATAATAACCTGTCCATAAACACCACTGCAATATAAAAAGCTGCCCCTATATCTGGTTTAATGCAAAGCTTAATTTCAAAATTTCTCTCATTATTAAAAGAACAAATCCGTAATCAGCTATTGTTTTCAAGCACTGGACAGGTTTGTTTTCAAGTGAAATAGATCACATAATCTTGTTTGACAAACCGGAAATAATGACAACGTTTTTACACTAAATTATTTTTAATAGTATACCATGGAAACAGGCACGATGGCTTGAATGAAAGAAATTGCATATCACTGCCAGTTACTTCCTGAAGAAAAGAAGGTTTTCTTTACATCGTTTGAAAAAATGATAAAATTGTCAATTAAGAAAGAGATTATTACTTAGTATTTCAGAATTTGTTTTATTTTAGGGCCGAGGTTAATGATATCGGTCATTGAGGGAATCTGAATGTATTCTATTATATAATAAACACATCAACTATTATGTGTAAGAAACGATGGCATTTTACATTTAAAGATATAACTTTATAATTATGTAGGTCACTGACATATAAAATAAAAGCATAGTAAAAATACGAGTAACAACAAATTAACATGTAAGGTAGCATAACCATTTGATAACCAAAAATAGTCAAACCGGAAATAATTAGGAAATTTAGTTCCATAAAAGACAAGTTTATTGGTTAACATTTATACCTTTAATAATGTAATTATTTGTTATTGACAATAATGGGGATAGTTTTACCTTGTAAAAGGACGTTAAGCATTCATGTGTGTTTTTGGTCATAAAAGAAACCAATACAACTTTCCTGCGGAGTTTATTAATCATGGCTTCGTTTCGTCCCTTAACTTATATAAAAAGGAGGACATGTGGTATGATTGGTATAATTGTCTTTCATTTTTTTTTATATAAATAAGGCCGTTAGTTTTCTCGTTTGAATTTTTTTACATTGTAATTTCGGGTCTATTTATAGCTGACTATGTGGCTAGTATGGGCTAACCATACTAACCGTACGGTTACGGTGACCTATTATAGTTGTTAATTTCTATGTCATGTTGGTCTCTTGTGGAGAGTTGTCTCATTGGTAATCATACCACATCTTCTTTCTTAAATGATTGCTCGTATGCTCGTGATAGTCATGATACACAAGTCTCAACAAAATAAATAAATGATTTAGATTTAAAGACAACATCATTAATTCCGTTCTCAAGTACTAGGTTCAAGTTTATGTATCTATAAACATGCATATTTATTAGTATCTATATTTTATATATAAGATCAAATGATGTATTCTAAAATAAAGAGAATGCGGTTTGCTAGTCATATAAAAAAATCCATCAGAGAACAAAGTACAGGGAGTTAAGCAACACTAGGACTTTGAACGGCATAAAAAATTGAGCACAACCAATACCATATAATTTTAAAAGGTTCCAACCTGACAGCATGTGAAGCTATCTAAACAAGAAAATCAACATCGAACAATGTTATACTTAAACGAGTACACCCAAAACGTAAACGGGGCCTCCGTGGCCGAGTGGTCTAAGTAGTCACTACTGTGATCACTAGCCTGTCAACACTGAGGTTGTGAGTTCGAATCCCGCTCGTGCGGTTGCACTCGACTCTAACCTTAATTGACTAGGATTGTCAGTTTTCCTTTCGAAGGTCAGAGGTTTTCTCCGGGCACTCCGGCTTCCTACACCAATAAATACTGGCCGCCACGAAATAGCATAAATTCGGTGCTTAAAAGTGGCGTTAAAACACCGAAAATCAAAATCAAATCAAAACGTAAACAAATTCACCATACAACAGCC
The DNA here is from genome assembly GCF_036588685.1 of Mytilus trossulus. NCBI lineage: Eukaryota > Metazoa > Mollusca > Bivalvia > Mytilida > Mytilidae > Mytilus > Mytilus trossulus. The sequence continues at coordinate 37,760,659 of NC_086381.1, read as the reverse complement.
ACTGAATTTCAGACATTTGACATTGACAAGCAAATATATACTATCCGGGGTTCACCTTTTTAGTTTATCTGCCTTCTTCAAGGCAGCATGAAACAAATTCACATTTTTATTTCAGAAGCTATGTGTCAGGTAAAAGTTAAAATGTATTCATTCGTGCAAACTAGAATTAGTATTTATACATCTTTCAGCGCGTTTTCGATATAAAGAAATACATTAGTAATGTACAATGTATAATAAGAGTATCAGAGCCCCAAAACATTGTTTTAGGCCACGTTTAAGGTACTGTAAATCAGTTGTGGCATTGATCCTTTAATACTTTAAAAAAATAAAGGTGTGATATTATTTTCAAGGAGATAATTACCCGCTAGAGACCAAAGGATGATAATATCAAAAGCTGCAGAAGACCATATATCCTTCAACCATGAACAAAACCTATACCGTATTACAATCAATCAAAAACAACAATGACAAACTGTGGAACAATTAAAACGATTCAACCAAAAACTTGATGGACATGAATTTTGAAAACAAATTAAATTAAAAACAGTCAGAAATGATTGAAACGAACCAAAGAACTGAAATACAGACTCCTGACGACATAAAACAGGAACATAGAGAGTATCGATTCGCCTTATATGGCAAAATTTGGGGAAATTTGCTAACTTGCATAGCGGCCATTTTGCCGTATCATGACGGCAGCCATCACAATAGGATAATATAACTAAAGCCCAGTAAAAAATGCCAATATGCCAATACCTATCTCGAATGAACAATTTGTTGGCATATAGGTGAATTGTACATGTTTTTAGGCTTCTGTCCGTGTACAAATTGACATTGTCTACTCTGAAATCTTTCGGCCTTTTTAGTTTAAAATTAGGAAGCGTAGTCATAGTACAATAAGATCATATAAAGTGACGAAAATCGTAAAATAGAAAGATTCAAAACAGAAATACATATGTAAGAAAGTATTGTTCATGATTTTTTCGCATATAGGGAAACACCTTGTGGGTTGAATTTTAAAGTTATATAACATATAATAATTTACCTTTTTTCTTAAGTTTTCGGCCAAATTCTTTTAAAAACACGATGATTTCAACCTTCCCATTTCGTAAAAAGTAAAATTTTAAGCATTTTCCCTTAGAATTACACAGCAGTTTTGTAAATATCCGCCAAAGGAAGTTTTTAAAGATACATTAGATTAAGATACATGACTAAAAAGGACGTGATTATCTGCAAATCTATTAATAAAATTATTTTCATTTTCAATCTTAAGGTAGATAGGGTGTCTTCCTCCACTTTATTGGCTTGGATATTTCATTGTACGATAATAATAAAAGAAAAATCAAACGAGAAAGCTTCTGGCCGGATTAATAAAAAAATAACGAAAAACAAATGTTGACAGACAAGAACGAATGACAAACACTACAAACATCTGACTTGGAACAGGCATATAAAGAGTGTGGCAGTTTAAACATTTGTTAATGGCGTTCAATCCTCTCCTGATTCATATCCTGCGACATTGGTGTAACAGAAGAACATTTGAACAAACTGTAAAAAAACAGTTGCAATTTTCTTAACCGAAAATATTGGTACAAGTGACGAAGACAACTAACATTAAAACACAGAATATAGAGAAATCGTAGTTACTGGAATCTAGTCAAAGCCAATTTACTAATAAATAAATCGTATTCTCTGAGACATTTTTTAGGATCTAAGTACGTTCCAAATGTGTACAAAAAGTTATGTTTTTTTTTCCTTGGCATTACAAATTCACAGTGTTCTGAAAACCCAGTGTTAGATAAAATACGATGTTAAAAAATTAGTAATTATAAAACTTTTGAAAAATACTTGTCCGTTTTATGGATTTATTTTACTTTCTAATAATTTGTATCCAAAAATAGTCTCTTCTTTCATAGTACAATGCAATGTTTTCCTCGTTATAAATTCGAAAAACGTGATTAAAGAACCTATACCACAATTACATAACTCAAGTACAAGTAAATATTCTCTTTCTGATGAAGAAAAAAATTGAAGTTCAACATTTTCAATTATTTAAGAACGTCAATCCATTTTTTCTTTAAATATCTTAGTAGATTTTTAACAACGTAGGTGTTGACTATTTCTTTAATTGCTTTCTTTCGATTTTCCGGTATTATATTGCAAAAAAAAACTTAGACCTTTAATTAAAATCGTTCCTTAATAATTAGATAAAAGTTTCTTAATTATATGCATTCTATTGAAACTGCTATAACAAGCGTCTTCCCGCCTTTCACTTTCCACGTCCAATAATCAATTGTGATCATTGCATCAGACCATTGACCTGATTGGGCAACTGCGGAGTTTGAATAACAAATCAAAAATCGTAAAACGCCTCCATGTAATTACTAAAGAAAGTGTCTGATGTCTTTGAATGATAGTGAGTAAGGAATGAAGATAGGGTAAATCTGTACTAATAAGGTAGGTTCCTGATTTCATTAAATGTAGTACGACTTAACCGTATTGAATGTTAATCTTTGAAATTATATTGCTAGCGCTCAATTTCCAAATGTAGAATAGGTTTTTGATTTGATTTCTTTTTTTTTTATTATTTTAAAGTTGTGATTTGATGGCAAACAAGGTGAAAATTATTGTTAAACGCGTTTTTCATCTTTACATTCTATTATTCAAAGTTCATTTTCAAAATGCTCCTTCGAAAAATTTCGTTACGATACACTTGTTCTTTATGGTTTCAAATAGAATGTTCTATAGCTAATCAAATTTAAAGCTAAGTACTTGTAAAAGTTAAATACGAGAACCTGAAGAGAATAATTAGTCTATTGAATATGAAAGAATATATATTTTATTGTTTTTTGGAAGTTTCCTTGAGCACGTGTACAATTTTCGATAGCAGTATTTAAGTTTACTCCGTTGTCTATATTACTCTTCTGCATTTCTGTATTCCATTCATTAATTCGTGTACGCAATAGCACAAATACTAAGTTCGGTTTTGAAAATAATTTCGAAAATGTATGGAATATGAAATGGTAACATGAAAAAGTCAAATTATTTTTTTTATCATTAAAATTAAGAATTGCTATATAATTTATACTTTTTTTTTAGTTTCAATAAGTGAATACGCACAGTGTGATCACTTGGGAAATAACAGCTTAGACATATACATGAATTATGCAAACATAAATCGGTGGTCTTGGTTTTGTGGTACCGCTTTCGTCTCTAGTGTATTGGGTTGTCTTTGTTTTGTGTTACCGCTTTCGTCTCTCGTGTATCGAGTTGTCTTTTCGCCAATCTAAAGATTTTTAATAAGCTTTTTCTGCATTTTCACCAAGCACGCGGCATCAAGTGGCAGCTTCAAAATCTCATTGTCTCGCAAGTAAGATAAAATTGGGAATCGAAATGGTGAATGCGTCAAAGAGACAAAACCTGACAAAGAGCAGAAAACAGCCGAAAGCCACGAATGGGTCTTCAAGGCAGCGAAAAGATATATGAGAAGGGTATTTGATTGTTTAAAATCTGATTCCACTCACCTATCTATTACAAAGTAGGATATATTCGTATTTCATTTATGTTAAATAATGTTGAATATGCTTGTAATATTTGCAGCTGGATTTTTAAAAGGTATTGTCTTTCAATCAAGAAATTTAAGAACGTTAAATTGGAAATTAAACTGTTATATACTGCGCATGCGTGTAAAATTATACTGATTTATTCTTACCATAGTGTATTTGCTTATATGAGTATAATATTGTATAACGTTTGAGTGAAACCAAAAAAAATTAAATCGAGAGTTTTTAATTACATAAAAAGGTTAGGAGTTACATAACAATATATTACAAATGTATTAAAGGCCAACTTTGCATGAAGCAGTAAGTTAATTATTTTAGACTGGTATATAAAAATACCATGTTATTTATTTTTATTAACGGAAACCTAAATTGGTTTATTGCCGTTAAACTTGTCTTATTTGATACTGCCGTGTGCATCAACTGTGGTGAATATTTCAATGTTATTGTCGTAATAACTCCTACAATATTCAAAATATTTATGAATGCTATGTAAAGGTGGAAAAGTATGACATATTTATTAAATCAATTTGTTATTGAAATTAAGATTGCTCTAACATCATAATAATCCCAGAGTTAATTCTTATATAAATATTTCTTAAATGACTTTTGTTAAATTTTTATCGACAAATAATGTCATGACAATCAAGGGCTTACAAATGTATATGACGTTTAGGAAGATCGTGATATTATAACAGAAATTCAATATAGAGCTTGAAGAGCAGTATTTGTACCTAGAATTTTCAGAAATTTCGTGTTAAAGAACGGTAAGTATACCGACATAAATCGGAAACATCCGGTTAAAGAGTTGTAATTGTATCGACAATTATCGAAAACATCGGTATTAACGATTTAGTGGTGGAATGTTTCTCTAAAGCCTGTTATCCTTCGTGTACAAACATTTGCAGAAAGCTGTGTTCTTTATACGTGACGTCATCAGACATGGTCGGTTTTTTTGTTCGTGATGTCACAATAGGAAATTCAGAATAATTCAAAAAAAAATAAACGTCATGATTTAATTTCGGCCAATCACTTGTAGAGAACATTCATTTCACTTGTGATGAGCAATATTTTTCTTACAGCGCTCAAGAAATGTGTTTTTAAGAAATGAAAACAAAACTGCATTTTAAAGATACAGGGTTAGGATTCGATAAAGAGAGAGTATTCCAATTATTGTTTTTAAATTTGATATTAAATATTTTCAATTAAAATGAGATAATGAAACACAAATTATTTTATTAAATATTGGTGTTGGATATTGCTAGACTCAATATACATGTATGCCATTTTCTTTCAAATTCAAAATTTTCTTTGTGTAATCATACGTTTTTTGATTGAGTTAAGTCTGCTAATTGATATTTTATCGTATGTTTTTATATGTTGTGATGTTATGCTATTGTTTCAGAAAAAGGGAGAAGGTTTGGGCCCATTAAAACGTTTAATCCCGCTGCAAATGTTTGCACCTGTCCTAAGTCAGGAATCTGATGTACAGTAGTTGTCGTTTGTTTATGTAATATATACGTGTTTCTCGTTTCTCGTTTTGTTTATATAGATTAGACCGTTGGTTTTCCCATTTGAATGGTTTTACACTAGTAATTTTGGGGCCCTTTATAGCTTGTTGTTCGGTGTGAGCCAAGGCTCCGTGTTGAAGGCCGTACTTTAACCTATAATGGTTTAATTTTTAAATTGTTATTTGGATGGAGAGTTGTCTCATTGGCACTCACACCACATCTTCCTATATCTATTAGAACTGCCGCGGACAGGTAGTACTCTAATATTGTTTTCTTTTCTAGTACAACTTCGTTTAGAAATACTACTTGCTAAAACAAAATACTTAGTATAAATGATTACATAGATTAAACATCACGCATCCAGTACGGACTTATCTGTAGTGATAAATACCATGTATTGTTTTAAATGATATATTAAACCATTACTTTAATTTCACATTCTCGAAGATCAATTTTCTTCATTAAACTAAAGGTAAATTATAGGGTCTCGAGATATTGTCCTGTTTAAATTTTAATGTAAAAAGACGTTAATATACGTAACAGAAGACTAAATAATACACAAAACCAGCTCGTTGATTTTTTTACTACGGTGCAGCGACACTATTCGATAATTAAAAAAGGACCCTGGTTTTATAATGTAAAGCAACCTCGACAAATAGGCCACTGCTGAAATTCGAATCAATATTCGCCTTTAAAATTGATTATGCATCGTTATTGATGCAAAAGTAATTTGAAGGGGATACCAAATGGAGCGATATACGATACACATTTTGATCCTTTAAGTACAAAGAAAAATCCGAAAGGTATGGAATATCGTTACGTTGAATGGAACATATGATGAAATATATATATAAAAAAAAATATTTGAATGGTCAAATCTAATTTTGATATTCGTAATGTCACGTGACCATTTGTTTACAGCCAAATGAGGGCCAAAGTTAAAAAACGATTAAAACTGTTGTATGAAAGGAAATCAGTTTAAGTGTTCAATTTACATTGGCCTCGGAGAGAGATAATGTAGGTGTCAAGAAAAATACCACGTGATATACTTTGTCTATCGCCACTAGTCCATAAATCTATTGCCCGATGTGTCATCAGAGAACGGGACTTGTTTTTAGCGCGTCATTATTGTTGTGACGGTGTAGGAGTATGTTTTATCGACTTATTATTCAAATTCACAAACAATTAGCACCAAACCTCGAAAATTAAGATCATTAATAACAATAACAATCGCTAAACTTGTACGGTCTCCCTCGTGTCTAGCATGGTTATTATATACCATTATCGCTAAGTTATGGATTTAATTATTAAATTTTTAAGTATACACTATTAACATTTTAAATGATTGTCTTATAGTATATAACCATCGTGAGCTACAATACTAGTGTGCTTAAATTTTATCTGCTGAATCAAGGTAAGAAAATGTTCTTGATTTTAGGAAAACCCTTTTTATGTCAAATTTGATTTAATTTTTCCTAATTTGCGTATTTCAATGTAACAATAGGTAGTAGGTAACACTTCGCTTACTGCAATGTAATCTATGCTTTTCATAATTGTTATGTTCATTAAAATCCGTCTTTAATTAGTGCGGTGGGGGTATTATTCTATTTTTAAGGGTTAAAAAATGACATCGTTGATCTCGACTCTTTGATATTCAAATTTCGAGTTTAGGTTTCCACGACCTTCCGTATTTGGGATTGAAACACTAGTCTGTCTCCTTGATTAATACATGTGTTAAGTCAATATTACAATTTACGTTACCAAATTGAATACGATTCGGAGAGTTTTGTTTACTGTTGTTTGTTTTTTCGACGCTTCTCTTTTTGGCCACAGTGTTGTGTGTTATTTCAACGCTTCTCTCTTTGGTCACAGTGTTGTCTGTTTTTATCGACTTGTGTAGTTGGATTGCCCCTCAGTACATGTATCTTCAGGCTCTTTATTTTTACTGCACCACAAATTTTGATTTCAAATTCAATATTTCATTATTAAATAGCCTCATAATACGACACAAGTACTATAGGGTACACATATTCATGATAATACTGAACCAATTTTGTTGTCCATAAAATTTGTTCTATCTAAACATAGATATAATAGCCTGAAGCATACATTTTTCAGATAATAATTAGGCTCTACAAAAAATAGTTTTTTTTATCATGTCTTTTTTTAACATATGTTGCGTGACACTGATTTTCCCTAATGAACGCGATTCTTTTTTTCGTGTATTCCTAGACAAATTTGTTGGAAAGAAAATCAATTTTAAGATTTTATTATCTATTTAAAAAAAAGAAAATAATTCATACTCCTTCTAATGCACTGTATTGTATAATGAAGAGTGAAAAGTTTTTGATAAGAATATTATTTATCATTATTTCGTTAAATCTATTTTTATTCTGAGCAAAATTAAGAGACGATTTAGTTAAAGCATATAAAAGATTAAACCATTCATATAAAACCATGTCCTAATAGATAAAACTTAATTTGCTACATTAATTTGACATTACCAGTAAATCTTGCGTTTATCCTATACTACTGTAATAGAATTATGAATGTTAAAAATATCAGTGTTATATGCAGTCAAGTAATTAATGTTCTGTCGAGAACTTAACGAGAGAGAATCGGAAACAACATTGCATTTAAATCAAATTTAAGAAATTTAAGAAATCTTTCATGGCAAAACTGTACATGTCTGATAGAGGACTATTTTATAAGCAGATAAACTGTAAAACGATTACGAATTTGAATTCTATAATTATGAAAAATAACAAGCAGTTAAACAAAATTATTAGCGACAAACAAGGACACAAAAGGCTAGTCATAGACACTTGACTGAAATTGAAATGTTTCATCTATTGCACGAAAACTCAATCAATCCCATGTTAAGTACTTTTTAGCCGTTCCACTTAAACTCTCTCAGGTTGATTTTCTTTCCTAACAAAGTATAATAGCCAGGTCTTATTAGACTTTAGTTTCATGATTGTCCCACTGGTGTCTTGTGCCACTATTTCTCTCTTCGTGTGGGTTCTGTTTCAAATATTGAAAACATACCAGAACTAATTTGTCATTTAAATAGTTTTACATTTGTAATATAGGTACCCTTTATAGCTGATTATGCGGTATCGAATTTGCTCATTGTTGACGGCGGTACGGTGACCTACCTTTAAGTTCATGACATTTAGTCTCTGGTGGGGAGTTATCTCTTGGAAATCATACCACATCTTCAAAATTTGATATCGTGAACCGTATGTGTGTAGTATGTTGTTGATTTAAACAAATCTTCATCGAATACATTTAGCATGAAAAGTTTTTATCAGTATACATATGTAACAAACAACTTTACAGAACTTAAAGAAAAATTCTAAATGAAAAGCTCCTATTAAATGGCAAAATTAATGGCTTAAATACATAGCACGATTAGAAAATAACGTACCTGTAGTAATTTCAATATGTAAAAAAAAAAAGATGAATTAAACCTGGTTTTACCGTTAAAATTGTTGGGTTGATGTTAAGACGAGTTTTATATATAACTTAGTATTAAGTACTGTGTAAGTTTATATGAAATATCACATCTATAACCCTTACATATGATAATAATTGAGTTAATCATTTTTTCCAATAGCTAATGACATAAAAAAAGATACCTAGTATGTACTCTTAGTAATTAAAGAACACGCACAAAACGTGTCTTCCGTTTTCAGGAGGATCTTTGGAAACATAGACAATTACCTCGAATTCGATTTTTCTCTTGTAGTATCAGTCTTAAGACTAAATTCAATTTAGACGTTCATTATCCCTCAAACGACTGCAGCATCACAACTGTCTATTGTCGGGTTTTTTTTGTTTCCTTTAATTGTCTTTTAAACGTTTAGTTTTTACGACATAGTAGAAAGAAAACTGGTGTTTAACGTTTTTCTCTATTGGTAATTACATTGTAATGTAAATTATATTTACTTGAATGTAAATGTCGTACATTAACTCATTCTATTAGATTCGGTCTAACCTAATTACCCAATTTTCAGCGTAAATAACTAATGCTTTTCATCTATAGTAGGCTAATAAAGGTAAATAGGCTTTCCTTTGGCTTACGATTCAGTTAGTTCCAAATGCAATTGGAAAATAAGTGATTTCTTATTCCATGTCACTGTCGAGATGCAACAAACACCGTTTTAGAATGCGCATAGAGAACTGCCAAGTCCTAAGTAGGTGCAAGCAATAATATTGTTGTTTCTTGCTGCATTGTGAATATGGCATGCAAAATGGAAACATTTATTTTACTTGAAATATTTTAGTAGACTTCTTTGTTGTATTGATGTTTAACGACACATTCAGAACTATTTGCTATTCCGTTGCGGTAAAAAAAAATATTGGTGATGGAAGTTTTATATGACTTGAACATTTATGATCGTTGGATGTTATATGCATCTCTGTTGTTTGGAAATTGTAGCAATACAAATAATAGTTCATGAAAAAGTGTGATACTACAGCTGCAAACATTTGCATATCAAGCAAATTTTAAAATGTTGGCTTAGTAAACTACAACCAACAATAAATGAACAATGTTAGTACAAAAAGATTACTCATAGAAGGGTTTTATAGTATCTTGGCATAAACTTTTTGTATTGTTCTTCAGTCGCTGGATTTTTCATTGTTCTGATCCGATGTCTTGTATTTAACTGTTTTAATCACGATCTTGTAACAGTTTGACATACAATGTATGACATTGTGGAAGCACAAATGTAAATCAGTTTTATATCAGGATTTTTAATCTTGTCTGATATTCCCAATATTACATTTGCATATATATTCATAACATGTTATATCATACTGTTGAATACTTATTCATAGCAAAAACAATTTAGAGATTTAAGCAATTTTTGAGAAGTCGTTAAAATTTTTATCTTGAAGGCCGTATTTTTTACCTATAATATGATCGACTTTTAGAAATTGTGACTTGGATGGAGAGTTGTGAATGTGACTTACCGAATTAGACTATTTATCGGATGTGTTATTACATATGCAACACGAAGGGTGCCACATGTGGAGCAGGATCTGCTTACCCTTCTGGAGCACCTGAAATCACCCCTAGTTTTTGGTGGGGTTCGTGTTGTTTATTCTTTAGTTTTCTATGTTGTGTCATGTGTACTAACCTATAATGGTTTACTTTTTAAATTGTTATTTGGATGAAGAGTTGTCTCATTGGCACTCACACCACATCTTCCTATATCTATTGTTTGTCTGTTTGTCTTTTTCATTTTTAGCCATGACGTTGTCAGTTTATTTGCGATTTATGAGTTTGACTGTCCCTTTGGTATCTTTCTTCCCTCTTTTTTGTCTTGTTGGCACTCATACCACATCTTCTAATTTCTATGTCGGATATTTGAAACCAAAAAATAAGGATACTGAATTTCATAAGTTTCTTAATGAATGTCAATGTGATTAATGATTATATTTCCTTTACCTTTCCGCTTCCAATCTTCTAAGTTTTATTCTTCACATAGAGTATTTTGTTTAAATTACGAAAATTGCAGTAAAAATGAAGCAAGCATACTCTTCTGATGTTGGTTTTTTTTTAACATAAAATATATTACATTTTGATGTGACGTGAAGAATAAATTTTCCGACAAAGTCCAGAACGGAATACTTGAAACAGAATACACGTTGTTTGTGAAACAAAACAGATGGCAGGGAACAAATAGCTTTTAATATGAATCTAATAAAAAGATATCTCTTCTGTTGAAATTGTTGTGATTTATGTTCATTAAACATGCGACAGTTCCAAGATCAATTTCAGCCCAATCAGAACTTTAAATTAAATCTGTATGACTGTAAACTATCCAATGCAGTACAAATAAGATTTCTTAACAAATTATTAATAACAAGCTCAAAAATTAAAAAGGTTAAATGTAAATAGTTTAAATGAGTATGACCAACATGCAGCTAATAGCATTGTATGAATCGACATTAACCCATGGTACAAAGGACTTTAGTACAATTTATTTCCTTAAAACGAAAAATCTATTAACCCTCCATTCATTTCATAGAGTAATTTACCCTATAACCATAATAATTCAGCATGGAGTGTTGAACTGTCTCCAAGACAATTCTTTCATATCTTACAATTAATCATCTTGTCTCCTATATTCTAAAAATGCATTTCTATACATTTGACATGAACTCAATTGAACACAAAAATCTAAGTTGAAGATCGTGTTTCCTGCGAATAAGATTAGTGATTTTCGATGAAAAGATTGTGTTTATAGTGACTAATGAATCGAAATGGCGATTATTAATTTGTCTTTTATTTTATTACGTGTAATAAAATTACTAAATCAGTATTATTGGAAAGTGCGACATTAAGGTCACTTTTAGAAAGATCATAAAAGTCGCGGTCATAAGAACATTTCTAAGCTACGTTTGATTGACGATAGAAACACATTAATATTTTTCATTAAAATATTCTCTACGTATTGCAGAATAAAGATTTTAAATTAGATGATACGCGTCATTTGGCAAAACCAAACACAAAAAGACACACACACACGCACAGATAAATAAATATTGTTTGTATTCATATTCCAAAGCTCATATTTAGTTTAAACCAATTCAAAACATAGCATCAATCTAACAGAACAGGCAAAATAGTATATATGCATAAGGCAACGGATTCTTTCGATTTGCTGGCCTCGGGTTGTGTTCTGCTCTTTGGTCTGGTTGTTTTCTCGTTGACACATTCCTCATTTTCTTTGTCTTTTCTTTGCATACTGTATCATGTACTCTTTTTTGATAATCTCTTAGTATAATTGTCATATTATAATAATACTGAATACTTAAAGGTTTGCCTGACATATTTACGTGTAGAACAGTTTAAACTGTAACATTTAGGGGAAAGGTGTAAAGGATCTGAGCTGTGTAGGTTTGAAGCAAGCTATTATAATACAAGAGTCATTTACTTCTCTAGGTGTAAAGGATCTCGGCTGTGTAGGTTTGAAGCAAGCTATTATATAATACAAGAGTCATTTACTTCGCTAGGTGTAAAGGGTCTGAGCTGTGAAGGTTTGAAGCAAGCTATTTTAATACAAGAGCCATTTACTTCGCTTTGTTTGATTGTCGTCCTTGTGTATAAATTGTTATTTTATATAAAAAAAAATATGCTTTTTGCTTTTTCCTTTGATTATTTTGATAATTTTTTTCTTTCTCTGAATAGTCTATTCAATGTTTAAAATATAAAGGTATCATTTATAAAGGTTGTGGTCACCTCGTTAAAGTTTGTGTTACTTCTCAGGAAGTTCTATGAATGTTCTGTGTTACTACATTATAGTATATAACAACACCATTAAGAAAATGTTGTTCTATATATTTCATCCTAAAAAGCATCCTAAATATAGGTCATTTGTCATTTTTTCCAGACCTTTTAAAGTGCAAATTATTCAGATGACCAGATTTGTCTGCAAGAATTGACAAAACTTCAGGAGGATTTTTGTTTTCTTTAAATTTTCAAATTATTGAAGTCGTTATCGTGAAATGCTGTTCTTTTTTCTTTTGCAATTGCATTTACTATTAAATTGTAAATCAGTTAGCTTTGCATTTCGTCTTAGCTATATTTACCATACATGTCAAAAGGTTTGATAAAAAATCAAGTTGTTCAAAATTTGTTTTTAGTTAACTTTTTCAAATGCAAATAAAAATCAATCTTGGAATTGAATTCTTGTAAGTTGGGATTTTAATTTCATTTCCGATTGACAAATCTTTTTTCTTCTCCATTTGAAGTTTGACTTGAAATTTAATAAGTTTGTCTTCTCTCTGGTTTTGTTAAGAATGAAGAGTGTAGGGAGTATGTATGTTAATCCAGATGCTACGTCTTTCTCAAGTAGGTGAACAGAAGATGAAATCGCCATTATCAAATCATCGTTGTATTTTGCTACAGGAATGAATTATTTTCTTCAAACAGCCTCTTATGGCAGTGTTCAACAAGCCCAAAACAAATTACTTGATCAACTGGTTGTCACTTTGTCGCTTTATCGCGATTTAATTGACAAATCAATTGATATAAAGGCTTGTAGAATAGTTTCAAACTGAATGAAACGAAGGAGGACGTCTCATTAAATTATATTGATATACCTGCTAGCATCTTATCTGCAGATGAAATAAAAATCCAATCTAAACATTTTGCAGGGTCTTTCGGAAAAATCAACCGTCAATAATGCAAGACATACATAACCTTTCGGATGGTAAAATCAAGGTCAATTTTCTCTTTCTTTCGTCTTTACCAGTTTAGTATTTAGTATAGAGCCAGCGAGTAACCGTTTCATATATATATACGTATAACAAAATGTGTAAATGTTATGTTTGTAAAAATCTTCGAAATTGCAAGGCAATAGATTTTGCATTTTGAATATGAAATACTACGTAGTTTATGAAAATTTTAATTCCCAGAGTCTTTAGTATCTTATTTTTACTTGTATGCTGCAAATCTTGAGTACATCTAAGTTCAGGTTGTTAATTTATAAGAATTGTTCGGAATAGAAGGATGAAAAACGGCACAAATAGAGGAAACGGAAGATTAATTCTGTAACAATAAGAAACTTAAAAGTTGAGAACATTAATTAATGGTTTGAAATCAAAAGAAAATGCTAGTTGACTTCTGCCATGTATAATTGATATGAGTATTTCGTAATCATGATATAATAAGTAATTGAGCTCAACCAAACTCCAAACAGGAAAACAAAAACGACTGTCAAAGAGAGTCTTAAGACATAATTATTATGTTTGCGTCATTTTAATCAGTAGTCGAATGCAGGTGATCGGAAACATATCAATCATATGTATTCCAACTGTATAAACAAGGAGACTACAAACATGTTACATGGTAAACGAACTTTGTATAAACTGTTTGTAGCTATAGAGTAATATGATGAATACAGTCATGCATAGCACAGATCTCCTTTTATCCATATAATGTTATGTAATAGAAACACTCGAGGAACTTTTTTGTGCAGATATTCATATCACCACTCGAGGACGTATTTTGTGCAGATATTCATATCACTACTGCCAATCTTTTAAATCTACTTAGCATTGACTCCATCCAAATCAGGAGCCAACAGATTTTCGTTACTTCAAACAATATTGCAACCTTTTAGCTAATTAAGTCTCTGAGCGACAATATCCTCATCACATCTGTATACGTCGTTCAATATAAATAGATATAATAATGAAATAATTTTGCATTTATTCTTCTTCAGGGGTATAAACAAAATGAATCTCAACATACAGAACAGTTTAATATCATGTGTGACTTTTCTATCAATTTTTGTGATATGCAACAGTGCCGAAACCTTGAGTAAAGATGACAGTAATAGCGCTGAGTTATCTTCTATTATTGGACAAAATCTAATAGATACCGCAAATCAAGATATAGACAAACGAAAATGGAGTTCAGTTGCTAGTTGGGGTAAACGGGGGTGGCCGCTATATTCAGGAAAAAGATGGTCCGTTTTACATACTTGGGGAAAGCGTGCCTCGCCAGACTCCGATGATATTAACAAAAGAAAGTGGTCAGGTTTTACCTCTTGGGGTAAAAGAGCACTGAAAGATTACCTCAATAATGACGACGATAAAAGAAAGTGGAGTGGGTTTACATCTTGGGGAAAACGAGATTTGCCAGACTATGAAAATGTTGACAAACGTAAATGGTCTGGTTTTACTTCTTGGGGAAAAAGATCTGATTCTGATGACATTGAAAACGATAAACGAAAATGGGCAAGTTTTAATTCTTGGGGTAAACGTTCTCCAGCATCTGATGATTCGGACTTAGACACTGACATGGATAAACGTAGATGGAACCAAGTAGGCGTTTGGGGAAAAAGGAGTGGTGAACCGGAAAAGAGAAGATGGTCATCTGTATCAGCATGGGGCAAACGAGGATGGAACAACTTCCAGTCATGGGGAAAACGACCATGGTCATCATTCAAATCCTGGGGGAAACGTAATCCATGGCATTCATTGTCAACATGGGGAAAACGATCTGTACCAGGTTAGTATATTATATATAGTTTTTCAATTTCTTTAAAGAATTTGGCACATTCATATCAAAACAAGGGATTGGGGCGATTAGCGCCTTATTTGGCCTAATTGTTTACTGAAATTTGAACCACAAGACAAAGATTTACATTTGATTGTTTATACCCATCTTGTTTCCAATGGTACAATGTAACATCAAGTTACTTCCCTTTATAAATACAGGATAGTAGGAGATTGTAAAGCGTTCATTGTTGTTTTTGTGTATTATTTTGTAGAAAGAGAGATGCAGGATTACTCATTATTTTATAACCTCTTACCCTCAAACAATTAATGGCGTTTATCGGCAATGACATGACAATGACATGGCAAACTTACATAATAATATGTCGTTATACAAAATATGTAAATGTCATTTTACGCCTTACGACGATAAATAACACACAATGTTTATCAAACTTCCACATTAACTTTTGTGCTCTTAAGGAAACATATAAAACTGGCATATAAACAAATTTACAAACGGAAGTAGAAATGTCACGTGGTCTTCTAATGTAGGTGTGTATTGCCCATCAGTGAATACCTCGAATTACTTTCGTCACGTAATATGCGTTTTATCACAGCTATTGGACACTTTATTTTAATTTTTATTTGATATGTATTGAATTTTTGACGATTTAAGTTAGTATGACGAAAATGGATAAACAACAGCTGTTTCGTAAGATCATAACGACATTTGACAGTGTACTTTTCCTGTAATCGATGCTGTTTCCTCAATTTATAGTCATTCATGACAAAAATGTGTCTACTTTTCAAAATTTTCTTGATTCGTTTTTACTGCTTGTTCATAAGTTTAACCACCTTAATGGCATGTTATAATAACAAGAATGACAAGCTTTTATACTGGGAATTAAATATTTTAAAATGTGACTATAGATCAAAGAAATTTTTATAATACTATAGTTATGTCTGAAAGAATGGTCATAAAAATGAAATAATAGAGACATCGTGAATACCGACAAAGTCATCCCGTTGTTACATTTAACGACAACTTAACAATAGCTGAGTGCTATAGAATCCTTCGTCTGAAATGTCAACAATATTTTCCTTTTGTGGTAACTAATTGATTTTAGTATTGAAATTGTGGTTTATTGCTTTGATTCATAAAGTTATGTATATCTCAAAAGCATTTTTTTTCTTTTATTTTTTTGTGATTTCGTCTCATACATCAGTTTTTCCAAAGCAACTGACAATTGTTGTAGTTTTATTTAATCTTAACAACAAATTTTCTAGGAACTATAATGATTTGCCTTTTTGATAAAATCTATTTTAAAGATAAAAGTCAAATGTCTTAGCCGACAGTCTGAGTAAATATGACAATTAAATAAGTACATCCTACATAAATATATATAATATACAAAAAAACAATACTGAAGTTACATGAAGTTAAATTGACTTTTTCTTACTCGTTTCTAGAAAAGTTATTCCTAAATTTTGTAAAACAAAAAGTATTAGTGTTTTACATAAAATTAGCATTGTACATTTTGATAAGTAAATTTAAAACTATTTCGTCCGATTACTTCTTAATTTTTATGAAGCATTCGTATAACATTTTTTAAGTAAACCGCTTTAATTCCATGGTGGTTGTCTTTTCCAATGAAATTTGAAGAGTAAATACATTTGTACGTCGTGTATTGGGAACACAAAAACAAAATAATAGCAACACTGTCATTCCCTTTTCAATGGGGTTCTAAAATTATTTCCAAAAGAGAAAAAATAGAATCCATCTTTTTCGATCTGTTTATACGTCTGCACATACAGGTTTGCTTATTTAATTTTCAATTTACGCCCAATGTGTGTCTAATACATCATTCCTACCACCACTGATGGTTATGTGCGAAAGATTCAATGTTTTGCTTTGACATTTACATCAAGTCATCAAGCAAACTCATGCTAAGTAATATAGTCTGGAGATGTCTCGACAATCTTTTTTTTCTTTGCATGTTATTAATTAATCAAACAGTCTGGTAAACAGTATTTTCTTTTGAAAAGAATATGATACATCGATTTTACTTATCCTAAAAAACGTGCATTTATATACACGTAAAGAATAGGATACATCGATTTTACTTATCCTAAAAAAACGTGCATTTTTATACACGTAAATAATAGGATACATCGATTTTACTTAATATCCTAAAAAACGTGCATTTGTATACACGTAATGCTCGTATGTATTACACATTAATCAAATATTATATAGTCTACTGATTTTTAAAACAAACCGAATATTTGGGAGTATAACTTGAGGAAATCCCTATCTGTTCAACCTACTTTTGCAATTTTCACAGTTTTCGTAACATTTTACTTGTACCTTAAGTTTAACTCCATAGAAACCAGGTATATTCTGAATTGCGCATGTAGCACCTTTCTACAATTGCGTTTGGGAAGATAAGTTTTAATAGGCCGAGTTCACTTGAAACTCTCGAGTTAGCTTTACTTACTCGGGTTTCAACACTACGATTTTACTTGAACCACTCGAGTTCAACCCTCGTACTCTGGTTCCAACCCTCACCGAGCCAGGGTTGAACTCGGGAAACTCTTGAATGACGTCAAACCATTGAGAATATTTCATTTTTTATGCTTGGTCAGGTACTTACCCTAGACGTTGTTCCGAATATCAACTCGAGTGCGTTCACGTGATAATCTATTAACTATGGAGTCGATTGTACAGTTTCAAGTGAACTCGCCCATAAAGAAAACCTTTTATTCTAGAAATTTTTAAGAAGTATACTATGGAGCGAATTAATCCTATTTTTAATGCAAACTTTTAGACAAGTAGATGTTGGTTCAAAACGGTCTTAAAATACATTGTATATATAAAAAAGAAGATGTAGTATGATTGCCAATGAGACAACTCTCCACAAGAGACCAAAATGACACAGAAATTATCAACTATAAGTCACCGTGTGCCTTTTTCATCAAAAGTTTCAATTCTGTAATTTCTTGGTAAGTTGAAGTAAACGATGACACCAACGTCACCTTTTTTTTTGTGTCAGAGTAGGGTTACTTTTACATACGTTCTAAATTTGAAGGAGTCAATTCGTGGTCTAAAACCTAAAATAAAAGAACTTTGACTTCTTGAAGGAAGACTTAGATATGTTAGGCATGTTATTCATATATTTCTAAAACCCTTAACCAGAGACTATCTACTGATATCAGAAAGGACCACTTATTGTTAAGTAGATTATTGGGATCGTCTTGATCTTGCTCAACAGTTTTAAGCTCTATATTTCATTATTGAATACCCCATATCTACTGTAGAGAAGATGAACAACAATTATAAAATCTGATTCTTTTAAAATGATATTTATATTATAAGGTTTTAAGGGAACGATATTTTATGTTATGTCTCTTATGTGCATCTACCTATTTCGACTATTTTCTTGTTTAAAAATATTTTTTTTGCATCGACCGTACACCCTGCTCTTAAACGCTCGACATGATGGGCTGGCGCTGACCTGAAAAAAAAAAGTTACACAGAAACGTCCGCGGTGCTAATAAAAATCGTTATAATATTTATTTTTGTATGTAAAATGTATTTTGCGAAATGTTAAGACGTCTTGCGGCTTATAGTTATAATGTCTTTTATTGCTTTGAGCCATAAATCAATTGAAATTATATATTTTAGAATGTCTGGAGTCATGAGTAGGTTAAAAAAATTAGTGCAAAAACGTGTTCATCGTTGACAAGAAAAACATTCTGCGTACGTCGTCAATATTTTTTTTTTTCTAAACGCGAAACTGAACTTGACATAAAGTTGTATTACTGCTATGCACAAATTAGTTTTTGGTCTCTTGGTAGTTTCCGCCAATTGTCTTGCTATGACTAAAAGGGACATAATATTTGAAATTTGATAATAGTAACAAGCACAATCACCATTAAACTTAAATGATACAGCAATATAATAATTGTCCGAGGTAAAAATAAAATAAATTATGGTTTTCATCTAAACATAAAATCCATGATTAAAGCATATTTTTATATTGGCTTATTTGACATTTATATTTATTTCGACTTTGTGGGTTACATGATAATTCAGTAGGAATTCAATGTTTTGAATGATAATATTTGCAAGGATTAAAGGAATTTACAAAATTATTAGTTAAACACCTATTCCTCAAAGAAAATTTTATTACTAAAAAGGAAATAACCATGGTGCAGGTAACCTGATTTGGTACATAAACAACAGGTGGTGGGGCTAGATCAGTATTACGCGCGCACCTGTCTTTTATCACAAGCCCAGTAGTCAGCACTGTTTGTGCTGACATGAATTATCCTTGATATTTTTATATTTATAAATTAACTGCTTACAAAATTTTGATTTTTTTTTAAATACTAAGGCTTTTCTACCCCAGGCATAGATTAGCTTAGCTGTATTTGGCGAAACTTTTAGGAATTTTAGTCCTCAATGCTCTTCAACTTCGTACTTTATTTGGCCTTTTGAACTTTTTTGGATTCGAGCGTCACTGATAAGTCTTTTGTAGACGAAACGCGCGTCTGGCGTATATATAAAATTTAGTCCTGGTATCTATGATGAGTTTATTGTGCTTCATATCTACGAGATGTGACGCAATGGTATATACAATATAAAGAAACATGTACTGTTCAGCAATACATATAATTCCTCACTGACATAGAAAGTCAAAGACATCACACAATTTGAAATGTCGGGTCAAAACACACCAAAAAGCCGTCGGTTAACGCTGCTACACACAATTTCGATATGTATAGAATACACGTTTTACTGAATCGTAATTTTATTAAAGTGTTTGAGTAAGCAAGCTCATTCGAAAATGAACTGACAATGTCATGGCAAAAACGGAACTACCATAATGCAAAAAAAGTAACAAAACATAGCATTGTAAAATAGGGTTTGGTAACACTAGCCCTACCAAAAACGATAGGGTTGTGTCAGATAGTCCGTTAGGATAAATCGAATTCGGCTTGAGTTTGCTATGAGTATTGATAAAAAAAGTTACATTTTTTTTATGACCGTGCTTACTTGAACAAACCATTCCAAATGTTTTGCCCTTGATGTTCTTGAACTTCGTAATTTATTTGTTTTTATTGAAAGCTTGGTATCTTATCTTCGGTCAGTTTTCTTTTATTACATTCTAGAGAGAAAATTTACAACAAATGAATGGTAAGCACTTAAAAAAAGTATTGTCCAGCTATGTAGATGTTTGATAGTAATTAAAGATGTGTGGATAACTGGGATGTTTACGGATCCCTAGAAAATGGATTTGTTTTTTTGATAAAAAAAAAAGTAATTTTGACTTTCATTGAGTTTTAGAGAAAAATTACAACTATCGATTTCATCAAATCAATAATTTTAATATAAAGCGGAATAACAGCTGATAGTTCCTGTTTGTCAAAGACCTATACAAACAACAACCTTGCAGTATTCAAACTATAGTCCTTTCCTTCGAAGGCTAATGGGCAGTTTAATGAAATAATTATTCGGATTAACAATACGATTCTAAAAGAAGAACTAAACCTGGAAGCGTACACACCTTAATAAATCTAGCCTTTTCATAAAGCCTTTTGTGATAAATATTATTGCCATTTTTCTTGCGTTAATACAGACTTCAATAATATGCATACCATGGTCAAATTAATGTGAGAAAAGAACATGTGTCAAAGAAAATTACAATAATTTAATGTCATTATAAATATTTGGAGCATCCTGTTAACTAGGAAATGAATAAGATAATTAACAATCATATATCAACGTCTTTCGTCCTCGTCGGATCAGGCAGTTTCCTTGAAGCACCGTTTGAGGGGGAAATAATGATTAAAAACGTCAAATAATGTGGGTTTAGACGTTCCTTTATTCCGCATTGATGTCAATATGTATCGCAACATATTTTAAAATTTATTTTGATAAATCGGAAAATAAATCAACCTTGAAAGGTATATTTTTGCTCGTTAAAGATTTTAGCAACTCGTTCGTTTAAGTTATGAATAAATGTGAATGCTATTTCGATAAGGTTACAAATAGTTCATTTATTTAATACCAGTCACTTTTCTGAATTAACCCACACAAGGAGCAAGTGTATGCTTATATTTCAGTGAGGTAGAAGATATTAAAGATGTGTAACTGTAAAATATATATTAAGTAGATGTGGTACTCGTATGATTATCAATGATAGACAAATCTACCAGAGACCAAACGACGACAATGCAATCAACGAATAAGGCACAGGCTTCAACAATGAGCACATTCCACTAGCAAATTAAGTTAAAGAAGACCAAGTCATAATAACATGTTTAAAATTACAAAAGAAAGTAAAAACAATGACTTGATTTATGTTTAAAACAATAAATGAAAAATTATTAGAATTGTGTATTAGACCAATCAACGAAAACCACTGGATTACTGGCTCCTGAATTGGGTTAAGAAGATGTCGAATCTTACGGGGTTAAGGAAGTTGTAAGCTCTGAACCTTTTCCACAGCCTTGGACAGCACAACATTAGAACACTAAACTATTTCGAATAATGATAAAAATGTACACTTGATGCATTAAAAGGTAAAATCACAAAAATATTGAACTTAGAGGAAAATCAATTCGGAAAGTCCATAATCACATGGCAAAAACAAATAACATAGCGCATCAAAAACGAATGGACAAGAACTGTGATATTCCTGACTTAGTAAAGGCATTTTCAAATGTAGAAAATGGTGGATTAAACCTGATTTTATAGCGCTAACCCTCTCACTTTAATGACAGTCTCATCAAATTCCGTTATATTTACATTGATGCGTTAACTAAACAGACACAATAAATAAAATAGTCAAAATATGGGTACATCAGTAAATAAAATAGTCAAAATATGGGTACATCAGTAAACATATTTTCACTATTTGATCAATTATCCTTTCTTCTTGGATCTATCCATCATAGAACGAAGGTTACAACTGTAAAAATGCATTGCTTTACGTTTTTGGAACACATTTATCATCACCTATAGCAAGCCATTAAAATCAAAATAAATGAAAATTGAAAGATTCAGTAAAAAGTAAATTCACCAAAATACTGAACTTAGAGGAAAATCTATTCGGAAAGTCCATAATCACATGGAAAAATCTAATCATAAAACAGTTCGGTAAAAAATTATACGCATATTGTAAATTGTAAATTTTCCTTCTTTAATAGAAGAATATTTATCGTAATAATGCCTTGATTTCTTGCTAGAGCCGAATTTTCTTGCATTGTATTTACGTACGTTATTTAAACGGGCAACTATGAAATTGCATATATTCATTGCCTATAATAACTACAATTACAAATTCTGTTCACTTTATTTTTTGGCACAAATTTCACACAGTTTACATGTTAAAACATATTAATTTGATTTAGCTTGTTACAATATGCATCTTGTCCATAAATTCTTATTTTAATGAAAAGTTCCAAAGTTTATTTCTAAAAGGCACCCACACACTCTGAATAACTTAAAGTAGTAAAAGAGTCGTTCGGTCAAATTTGTAAAGCTTCAAATTAGATCTACCACGATATTCTAAGATAGAAACCTTAATATAACACACATTGAACATTTAAACGTCATTAGTTTGGATATTTTATCGTATATTGATAATTTCAATGCATAATTTAATGTAGAATGCTCCATGAAAGAGAATAATACAACAATTAGATGTAGATAATTTAGGTCTGTCAGTACCGAGGAAATTGATTTAACGGTCATTTATTGGTTTAGGCTCTTTAACCATTAATTATAACGGTATTGAAGAAGATTGGCAAATCTTAATAATTAATACCTAATTTTCTTTTTCACAGTTTTTGATATGTAAGTTATTGATTAATTTTTAAGTAGCTTGTTAAAATGTCCAATACACGCTCTCATCACACTCTTCAAGATGCTACCTTATCTGTATTTGACAGGAATATAAGGGTGATTGTTCTAGGTATTCTTGTTTTGTCACGTTTTAGAACAATTTCATATACAATATGAAGCGTAAGTGTCATAAATGCATTATAATTGCTGTATGTTAATGTTCTAGTGTAAATACTTATTCAAATTCAATCATTATCATGGTAGTTGGATAAAAAAATCTTCATTTTGATGTATTTCCTCTTTTTAGGGGGAATTTTCAACTTTTCTTTCTGAGATTATTTCGTAAAATGAATATGTGAAAGATTTAAGGCAATATTAAATTACGCAAAATATCAAACGAAATCAGAGCAATCAGAAAATATTGAATCGTAAAACATTAATAAGTATAATAGTTATTAATACCTCTTTTTTTATACTTTCACGATTTTGTTTGTGTGTTTGTTGATTTGTGTCGGCTTTGCGTCAAGCGTAAATACACGCAAAAACAAAAACGAGAAAAGTGTTATAAATATAAGCCTTTTACTGCAACTTTGAACATTAACAACCGAGCAATCAGTCATAAATTTTAGTGTGTTAAACCTCAAAATGACTGGTGCATTAATAATATGGAATCGGCGGCGTTCTAAGGATATAAGCAAAAACAACAAATTTTGATTTTAATTGCTATATATATTATTTGGTATTATTCTACTTGTTCGATAACATATATCGTTTTGTCATTGTTTATTATACTTTAAAGCAAACCCCATCATGTGTATTATTTGATATTCTTATTCAAGACAAGCTTTGTTCCAATACTCTATTTTGCCAATTTCATCAAACATTAGAATTCTAAAGTAGTTTATTCTGTCTGTCTTTTCTGCTGAAAGGAATAGTATGTGGCCATAATTTCCTTCAAATGTCTAGTAATTATTATATTTAAATTAACTGTGTGTCACTGTTTTAACCTACAGGAAACGCTGGTGGTTTATTGTCGGGGAGTTCCGTTGATTATAATCATAAAATCATGTCTGTCGTTCAGTTTTCCTACAGTGTAAATAATTTTCACAGCCTTAAAAGAAATTCTTCATTTTACTACTTACGAAACAAAACGTAGTGAAATTATCCACATTGAACTTTATATGATTTGTCATGTGGATTATATTACAGAAGGTACGTAGTCTTCCCTAAAACACATAGACGGGCGTTCAGATTTACTATATACTATTTTGTAATGTTGCCTATTCCCTGGAAGTATAGATCTTACAAAGATATCCATGCCATAATCAAAAACACGTGCAGAATTGTGTACACCAAAACAAATAATTATATTCCTCCATTAGTCTAGGAGAGAGCTAAGTAAACGCCAATAGACAGAGAATGTAATATATCTTCCTTAGTTAATATAATTTTTAAGAGCTACGTTTTACTACGTTTTGAAAGCTTAGCGAAACAGGAATATAGGTACCGAAGCGTATTGAAACGTACTGATCGTTTTTTTTAAATTGGATCTGCTCCGTATGGTTTGAAAATTCAACCACAAACTAGCGAAAATTGAAATGAAGTACATGTAGAAGCCTAGTATATACGCATCAAAGCTTAGCGGAACGCAACAAAACGTGTTTACTACGTATCAAAACGTATCAATGGATGGGGAAAACGTGGGTCTACACGTACTAATTACGTAGGAAAACGTCATAAGAACGTAGTACAAATCTGGTAAAACCTAGTTTTCAAAATAACGTGACATTATTGTTTTAAAAAAAACGTAAAACTTGACAGTGTGACTGGGGCTTTATGGTTTGTGTCAGGTCGTCATGTGGTATGTGTAACAAATTAGAATTAAAGAACACGTTTGATATATATGTACATAAACAGCAAGTCAATTAACAATTAAAAATCTTTACTACAAATCTGTGATTGAAAACAATTGCATTTATTTTACCAAATAGTTCAATCACCGTTTAAAAGATCAACGATTCAACGACTATATAAATTACTAGGATACTTTTTTATTAAGCTTGTAACGCTGACTTGATTTACATGGAATCATTCATTAATAACGAATCGTACAATACATAAAAAAAGTTATCAGGAAATACCAAAATCCTTTAACAGGTAAACACAATGTAATAACCTTTGATAACAACAATAAATAACATTTGTTTCATTGAACGATGATACACTATGATAAAAACTAACGCTGGCAAATATTCTGATGGCAAATGTAAGTTGTTTGTCAAATGAAGGTGTTTTTTGTTTGTTTTGTTTAACTTTCTGAATGACTATTTGAGGTGTGTTTTGTTTGCTAGGAAAAAAATATAGCAGATGGTTAAGGTATTTTGCTTATTCAAAAGTAAAATCACAAAAATACTGAACTCCGAGGAAACACAAAAGGAAAATCCCAAATCAAGGGGAAACCATAAGCTCAAACACATCCAACGAATGGGTAACAACATAAACCATATGCAAACAATGCACCCATTCTCTAGTAAGTTTTTAAATATTTACTCTTATGGTTTAAAGAAGCATTTGTGTGCTCGTCATATATCATGTTCAATAAAAGTAGTCAACAAGTTGTCTTGTCCTTGTTGTTATAGTCATTTTCAACGTTGCAAACTGATTATTATTGTTACTGCGTGTTGAGTAATCATACATTGAAGAAAACAAAAATAATGAAAGTTATTTTACTCTTTTTATATTCTAATATTAACTTCCTTTATGAAAAGACAAATGTTCTTATTCCCGCTTTATCTTTAACATTACAAAACCTTGTTTCTTTAAGTCAGATCAAACAGCAATCTATCGGAAGTTGTATTTGTATGCACGTATGGGGCTTGCTACTTAACTCATTTGCGCAGCTTGCAAAACACTCGAAGTAAGGAGTATCAATAATGGATTTAAATTATCACAAGCACTGTGCAGAATATTTTAATTAATTTAAACAAATAGGAACAAGACTAGAAACGGAAGCTGAAATGAATTTTCTATCTCACTGACTGAATTAGGCTAATATTTTCTTCCTTTGACTTGGTACTTGAGATTTTAAGAGCCTGTTAACAAAGTGCATGCTTTGCATAAATAATTTTTACTTCATTTTTACTGTAATCATTTAATTAATTTAAATCTTTTTCATTGATAAGTGTTTGAGTTACATACAAACGTACATTTGCTTAAACATGTTTTAGCAGAGTAAGGAAACATATATGTTGATACCTTTTAATGACCACATTTATGTGAAATTCAAAACAAAAATCTATCAAATACCATTCTTCATATCTGTATAACATACTAGTGTTTCTGATATCGATACAATTTTTTTTTAATTTTGCCTTGCATATTTTGTTAGACCTTTATCTTAGCCGATTTTGGTTCAACTTTTTAGAATTTGGGTACTCAATGCTCTTCAACTTGTTCTTGTTTGGCGTCACTGATAAGTCTTTTGGGGGAGAAAACGCGTCTGTTACATTAAAATTATCTCAGAAAATTATAAGCCTGGTACTTTTTATAACTTTTACACTTTTAAACATATTAGCCTTATTCTATATCCTATCATTTATATATTTTGTGGACAGTTTATTACTTTTCTTCTATTGCACAGAACGGCTGCAAATAATAGATACCAGGATGTATAGAGTGTATTTCGTTAACAGCAGTATGCTACTGTTGTCTTTATTTACAATCGATTATGTGTCTATGAAGATTTAAAAATCAAACAGAGGTTATGATTACAGGACCTCATTTTATCGTTTAAACTCTTTTCAGTGTTTCCCAAATGACAAAAAATGTCTCTTGGCGCAATTAATAATGCTCCAGTCTTTAGAAGAATCTTATATAAACACATCATATAAACTGTTCTAGATATTTTTTAACAATGACCTCTGCGATCCTTTTAAATGACCTCTACGAGCCATTTACCAATATATGTTTACTTGACACATCAATTTGAGCAGAACCAGAAACTGTTAAGATGACAAGATTTCTGAATGAAACATTCTTATCAAATTAGTTTCGTCAATCAGTCAAGTAGACTTCAATAACGAACCTAAATGGCTACTTTTCGTCTTTATATAAACTCACATTAGACAATTGTTTGTTTGATGGGCTATGTATCAACACTTTCAAAGAACTGTTAAGGTTAATATCTAAATTAACAACTTTGAAGGTTTATAACTCAATCAGAAAAAATAAATAAACTTTAGTTTAACATTAACTTGAAAACAGGAAGAATAGGTTTAAAATCTGGTATAATAGGTTTAATCACTTCTGCATATATATCATCAAAAACATTATTACAGTTTGTCAATAAAAATCAACTGACACAGGCTTAAAATGTGCTATCAAATCAGTCTAAAAATCTTCAAACTTTATTTTTTTAAATTTTATTCCTTTAATTCTTCGTTTGAAGAGAAACAATTCGCTTGTTAAGGAGGGATTATTAATTCAATAATGTTGCTGATTATATAAAACATCCTGACAAATCAAATAATTTAACTTGCTGCTCTCTTTGATGTTTTTCTACTTTTAAGGCCATGTGTTTAGCCTGGCATTGTGAATTAAACACTTATTTAAAATGATTAATCCGGAACAGCCACATTGCATAAGTGTTATTGATTGACAACTGTTGCTTTTGTGGTTATTCCAAAAATGCAATTCACAGTGAGCAACCTACAGTTAATTTCTACTGCAAATTTATGTTGTTATAAGTTTAAACTAATAGCTTTGTCAGAAATGTTGACAATGTGTTTGACATTATCAAATGCAAAAACATGTTTTGAATGCATGCAATGTGTACTGTTATTTTCATTCTAAGGTAAACTCAGGTGTATTGGAAGGCATAATAAAGAGAGAACAAAAGGGCGAATGCTTAATGTTTTTTTATTCACAGTGTGACATTTGAACATTTTTCTCGTGCGCTTTGATTTTCGATATGTTTCGGTAACAGTATTAAATATGATTCTAGTAGATGCTATAATTTCAGTCCTATTTTAACATATATGTAAGAGAATTTGAGATGATACGTTCTTAGTAATTCTAAGTATACGTATGAATGAGATTTAACTTATGAATAAATTTCTATATGATATGATAAACACATTTGATTATTTGATAATAGAGTTGATTTACCATTTATATTCATTGCTCACAGACCTCTAATTAACACATAATGTTCACTATCACAAGTGAAGCGTTGCCATATATCGTCAGTAGTGAAAGCTTTATTGAAATAAGCAATATCTCTTACTTGACATGTATTTCCGATATGTTGTTTTATTGAGAAGCATGTCTGATCGGCAATATATTTTCTATTTTCAGTTGAGAGTGACCAGGAAGCATCCTACACAGCCCAAGCTGTTTGAGAAGGGAGATAACTCGACATGTACAGATTCAATTATACCAATTAGCAATAAACAAATTTCGTGACAAAGTATATACTTCGCTATATTGTAATTTGTCTTAAAGAATCTTTTTATGTATTTTAGTGAAATGTAATTTGATTTTTGAGCCTGCTGACATTTAATTGAAAGGATGCTAAACTATCACCTCAGTCCCGGCAATCTAATTAAATGTTTGTTAATATGTTGTGTAGGACTAAGTGCGTCCGGTAATGGCGGACATAATAAGTTGTTTAAAAGCTGCTTCATTTCAGGAATATTAAGTCACGAAACATTTAGAATGACAGAAGAAATGTTGATGTATTGATAGTGCACACGAGGAATGTAATTATTATTTAAGGAGAAACTTTGTTTTTCTCTTTTTTCCTATTTTAATCATTTGTGTTTTTGTTTTGTAAACTTAAGTTCAATTTATTCCGGATTCATTGAAGGTTATACTGTCGACTGCTTGAATGAGAGACAAAGTATAACAAACATGCTTTCATCTTTAAATAGTTTATATATACATCATTGAAAAATAGAGAGGAACTGAAGTTTCTAAAGCCGATGTTTGATAGAAATTACGGTATATCTACATATATTATAAGACAAGACAAGAAAAGTATAGAATTTAAGATTTGTTATTTCATTCAAACAAATTCATTGGTCCGTTTATTTTTCGGTGTTTTGTGATTGGTTTAGAACATTGAAAGACAGATATTATTTTGTGATAAACTACTATGATGGAGATTTATTATATGATATATATATATATAGCAGATTTAAAAAGTATTTTCAAGGAAAATAAAATGCTGATTTACAAACATTGTGTCTGTTTCTTTACATGCCACTTAATAAAACAGTATGTTTTAAATCTAACCGACAAGGTTGTCCGTGGTAGCGTGATTGCCACGATAGCGGAACTGAGAACTCGTAAGTTCGAACACAGGTCATATAAAATCAAAGACTTAAGTCATTTTTATTTGCCGTCTTTCTTCATCATGCGGTATTAAAAACAAAGATGTAATCTATTCGATTCTGACAATCACTTGTTTGTCAAAACATGCTATGTGTGTATTAAAATATCTTTGCTATTCAAATTTACTTTTTAAAATCCGAAAAGGTACTTGAACTTTTGTTTACAAATCATAGTCGTAAATGGTCCGTATCATAATTTCTACATTAAACAGTAGCCACTCCATGATCATAACAACAATACATTTTGTATGAGAAACCACGTCTAATGGAATGAAGATGTCGCTTTCAGTGAAACGAAGGTTCTCTGAGACATTACAAATCGCATTACTTGAAGAAAAAAATCCGAACAATTACCGTCGTGCACCTGTTTTATTTACAGAAAATTAGATATTATAACATATAGCATGACATATTACTAGCCGAGAATCATTCGATGAAAAATTTATTCAATCCAATGTTTGAACACCAAAAAGAACAAACATGTATTTTTACAATAACAAATTCAAAATTCAAATAAAACACAATTGGCGATAATTAAACAATTAGAGTTAACTGCACAGCCTTTAACAAAATGCAGAAGACATTCCAATTAGCAAGCTATAAAAGGCACTGATGTAGAAATACATGAAAAAATTTGACCAAAGGCTTTTGATTAAAGCCAAACAAAATAAACGCCAAAAAAATATGACTATGATGATATCTGGAACATGGATGAGCGCAAAAGAAATACAATACAGCGTCTTAAATTTGAAATAAGCAAAATGTTAAAGGATTTCCTGTTACTTTGAAATACATATTATACAAAAACTAGAATGTCTGCTACTCTACTTTGTAGAGATCTTGTGTGATAATCTAATATCCCTTTCACCAATGGTAGGGCTGTTTATGCATCATGATATTTTATCATACTTGTAATTTAAATTTCCATTTCATATGAGCTGATTTGTAAATCTTCTACACTTAATTTTATGAATCATCTGAGATCACCCCCAACTCTTCGTTGGTCTCATGTTGCTCAGTCTTTTGTTTTCTATGTTGTGTTTTGAGTACTACAGTTTGTCTATTTGTCGCTTTCACCTGGGCAATGACAGTCTGTTTTCGAATTACAATATTGAGTTTCCTTTCTAAGAGACTGGAAATGCAAAGCGGAACTCAGAACCTTTAATTAATATACAGTAACATGGCTAGTTAAGAACAAAAATGTATTTTTACAATAACAAATTCAAAATTCAAATAAAACACAAATTGCGATAATTATACAATTAGAGTTAACCGCACAACCTTTAACAAAATGCAGAAGCCATTTCAATTAGTAAGCTATAAAAGGCACTGATGTAGCAATACATTAAAAAATTTGACCAAAGTCTTAACAAAATAAACGCCAAAAAAATATGACTATGATGATATCTGGAACATGGATGAGCGCAAAAGAAATACAATACAGCGTCTTAAATTTGAAATAAGCAAAATGTTAAAGGATTTCCTGTTACTTTGAAATACATATACAAAAACTAGAATGTCTGCTACTCTACTTTGTAGATATCTTGTGTGATAATCTAATATCCCTTTCACCAATGGTAGGGCTTTTTATGCATCATGATATTTTATCATACTTGTTATAAAAATGCCCATTTCATATGAGCTGATTTGTGAATCTTCTACACTCAACTTTATGAATCATCTGAGATCACCCCAAAGTCTTTTGTTTTCTATGTTGTGTTTTGAGTACTAAAGTTTGCCTATTTGTCGCTTTCACCTGTGCATTGGCGGTCTGTTTTCGAATTACAATATTGAGTTTCCAGAGACTGGAGATTCAAAGCGGAAATCAGAATCTTTAATCTTTATAAAACATACAGTAACATGGCTAATTAAGAACAATTGCCTGACATAGTTATTTACATTAGAAAATGCCTGTACCAAGTCAGGAATATGACAGTTGTTATCCATTCGTTTGATGTGTTTGGACTTTTGATTTTGCCTTTTGATTTTGGATCTCCTTTTTGAATTTTCCTCGGAGTTCAGTATTTCTGTGTTTTTACTTTTTATTAAGTATTTAAGATTACATTTGATTGAATATACGTCTCAAACGTCTGATTTATGCTTAGCCTAGGTTTAAAAAGGCAATATGTACGACTAAAACTGATTGTTTAACTGTTCCGACCAATTTCAGTCCTTAAACATTTTTGTTTTGACGCGCATCGAACCTTACTCACTTAATTCAAATTATCTGTTCAGAAACTAAATAAAATTTTCGATTTTAGAAAACTAGTGTTATGATAAATCATTACCAATACGAAAATTTACCTAACTTACAACACCAATGAAAGTATTATAATAATGTAAACTTCTAACCAATTCCAAAGAAACATGTCATTTTCTACTCATCTAATTTTGTCATAATATAAACTCTAGAAATAAATCATATTTTCAAAGATAAAAGATATCTATAATTTGACTTCAGAGAAATTAGAGCATTCTATGGAGAATGAAAATGAGCCGTTCTAGAAGAAAATAATCATTTAAAGTGGTGATTTTTGTAGGAGTGTGAACTGAAGTATATTTCAATTACAATATACATATCGTTCATATTTCCAGAACTAAAACAATAACCATTTTATTCTTTTTTCACTATTACAAGAGTAAAGTTTCAATCGATAGTAAATACAATTCGTCTTTTTTCTCACATTCAAATTGATTAGTTTGTCTAAATAAAAAATGAAAAATAAGACATTGGCATGAATTTGAGAAGGACAAGCCAAGGGTTATTTTGAAGTTGTCTTTGACGCTGTTTATCCGTCAATAATAAACGTTGAATGATACACAGAGAAGGATGCTTCTGAGTTCATATCTTTTTAAGTCATTTCCTGCTTTTGTGTAATCTTTTCAACCTTCCAAAACATTAGAAAAACAAATTGCGTGAAATAGACCGTAAAATGTGTTTCACAAAGAAAGGTTGATTGAAGCTGAAAATCTCAATATGGATAATATTTTACTTGCTGAAATAGTAACTATCACTTAATTGTTTACTTCCGCGTCATTTGAACTCTAGTGGATAGTTATCAATTGCAATCATACTGCATCTAGCTATTTTATATCTGTACGAATAACAAAATACTTGAATAGCTTAGCATTTCTAAATAGTGAAATACTGTTTTTCTGTTCAAACAATTAACGAAGGGCACAAAATTCAATCTTTATTTTATTTATTGTAAATTGTTCGCCCCTTCCGTCAACTCACGAGTTTTTATGCCCCACCTACGATAGTAGAGGGGCGTTATGTTTTCTGGTCTGTGCGTCCGTTCGTCTGTTCGTTCTTCCGTCCGTCCGTCTGTTCGTTCGCCCGTCCGTTCGTTCGTCCGTCTGTCCCGCTCCAGGTTAAAGTTTTTGGTCAAGGTAGTTTTTGATGAAGTTGAAGTCCATTCAACTTGAAACTTAGTATACATGTTCCATTTGATAAGATCATTCTAATTTTAATGCCAAATTAGAGAATTTATTCCAATTTCACGGTCCACTAAACATAGAAAATGATAGTGCGAGTGGGGCATCCGTGTACTGTGGACACATTCTTGTTTAATCCTGTTTTAACATTTGGTTTGCCCATTAACTTGTTTGTCTGAGTCTACAAATAGGGCTGAAAAAAATAAATTACTTCTTCAAACCAGATTCCTGCCAATACAATGTTTGGCTGGTACATGAAATTTATAAGCGTGCAACTACATGGTTACTGAATTTAAATTCAAACTTCAATATGGGTATTGTATAATCAATATTTTTCAGACTATTGAGGAATGCAATGTAGAGCAACCAAAGAACAGATAGAATTCGAATGATTGGTCTTCCCCAACCTGTAATTCTTTGTTTCGTTTTTCTATATTTTTGTTTTGCCGTCACTGATCACTTTTTGTAGCAGAAATGCGTACTTGGCGTACACAATTGGTAATGTGGTATATTTGATGAGTTATTTCTAAATATTCTATAGAATTGTTTTATTGATTTTCCCGTTTGAATGGTTTTACGCTAGTAATTTTGGGGCCCTTTATATCTCATTATTCGGTGTGATTCAAGGCTCCGTGTTGAAGACCGTCCATTGACCTATAATGGTTTTACTGTTTTAAATTGTTATTTAGATGCAGAGATGTCTCATTGGCACTCACACTACATCTTCCTATATCTATTAAATTTAATCAATTACATTTTGATTTGATAGTTGGTTTACTCGATTACATGTCCGTACATTGCATAAACTTGTACTCACAGCCACATTCTATATAGTTTACTAAGGACCTAAGTCGAAAACAAACACAATGGAGGACTTAATTTTAGACTTGATTCTCATACAATTTTGATAAGTTATCAAGTTATTAGATGTTGATCCATGACATTTATATGTACTACTACTATAATATCTCACTCTACAGTATATTAAACATTCGGATATTATAAGTATATAATGTGTCAATTCTATTAACAACCAGTACTCATTACCTTAGTATGGTTACTTTAGTCTTCCATAGTATCCTATATTGCATTGCAAACTGCTAAGTAGATGTGAGACGTCAAATTAAAGGCTCGTTTATTTTGGTCCATTTACCGCTAAGCAAATGAGGTAGAAATTTGTGCGTTTAAACGAGTTGAATACCTACCTACATTGTGTGATTACAAAATTATACAGAAACGTGTTTGGATATTGTCCTTGTGTTTTTTTCATACATACACCTGGCTGTCTTTGAACAATTTTTTTTATTGAAGGTAGTACATTTGTAATAATACAACCCTGTTATTCTGAAAGTTGTTTATTCAAGAGGGACGAAAGATACCAAAGAAACAGTCAAACTTGTAGATTTTGATATATCAACTTAGTGCTGTGTCTACGTTTTTTACCTGAAAATTTAAAATATCTTATTCACTATGGGACCGGATGCGTGATATGAATATAAATATATTCAATAGGAAAATTGGAATAATTACAAGTGACAACTTCAGATTGAATATGATATGTAAGAATTCGAACTGTGTAGAGTACACTGTTAGTTTGAAATCGCGGGAACTCTGAACCTGAATGATGCGGTAAGAGTT
Organism: Mytilus trossulus; assembly: GCF_036588685.1. Lineage (NCBI taxonomy): Eukaryota > Metazoa > Mollusca > Bivalvia > Mytilida > Mytilidae > Mytilus > Mytilus trossulus. Next base: position 37,726,245 of record NC_086381.1, on the reverse strand, counting down.
GATAAATTTCGCGTGCTGAATGAAGGTGAAGAATTACTGTTTGCAAACAGTAATAGATGTTATGAAAAAAAACATTTGATACATCAACTTATAATCTTCCAGACGATTACAAACTGCGTACGCTGAGAACATTTTTAAACTACCACACATGCACAACTGAAAGTTTGCCATTTCGTCGTATCTGACAGCATTTTCGAATTAAGCGTAAAGCAACTCCGTTGCATTTAGATAATTTGTTGGTGACGAAAAAACAAAATAGAGGAACATAAATTTATACAGAAATTTCGTTCTATAATTATTCACAAGAACAAATTGCAGCCTTTAAAGCTATTCGAGCAAATAAACATTTGGTTATTTTATCAAGTGACTATGTTAACACTATGCAGTTGAGTGCAACAACCTACCAAATACTTTAAGATCTTGGAAGACGCTTTTAGTTATATCATTAAAACGTATTAGAGAACAATTCTGTATTAAAATGACTGTAAACACACTTTAATTAGTTTCTCCTAATTCTGTTAAAATGACATTAACAATTTTAAAAGATGTTTTATGTCTATTGTCTAACTATAATGTATTATTAATGGTGAGACGTAAATGAACTACTATGGTTTTTTTTATGTTCGCTCATTAAATTAATATCGTCAAATTGATATCTTTCATGTAACATTTTTTTTCTCCTCCTCTATTAACGTTTTGTCTGTCCATTAATGTGTGAATCTTTTTGTAACTGAGAAGTAATGTTATCGACTACAATCGATACATCATATAAAAAGAAGATGTGGTATGATCGCCAGCTGTCCACAAGAGATCAAAATGACACAAAATTGACAACTATAGGTCACCGTACTGCCTTCAGCAATTAGCAAAGCCCATACCGCATAGTCAGCTACAAAAGGACCATAAATGAAAATGTAAAACAATTCAAACGAGAAAACCAACAGCCTTATTTATGTACAAAATATTAATCATACCTGAACGTTGAACCCTCCACAACCAATGAAACAGGAACATTGTACTGATGTGTACGAATTTAAAACGCGTTCAAGGACAGAGAGGTAGCCTGATCCCGAAACACCAAATGTTTTATATAAAAGAGTTTTAAATACTCAACATGCTTAAAGTCTACAGTTTGAGTATAACTCTTTTTCCAGCTGTAATCAAAATGGTACTTAATAAGAAAATTAGATAGATTATAATAAACTCTAACAAGACGATATGATTCACATGTTCAAATGTCCCTTACTCTTTTACTCTTACTATACAAGTGACAAGGGGTTGAATAAATAATACGTATCAATTTAACGTTTGTCAAGATGGTTTTTGTTAAATAATCGCAATATTTGAAGTACCATCATGATAGAATCTGTTTCACATTAGGGCTTATCAAACTTATAAAACCAAGAACGCCCAAATCCTAATATTTGCAAGCCAGCGTTTTATAATAACCAAAAACAGTAGACGAGCTATATAACCAAGAAGAATCTAAGAAAACGTCCAAATCAATATGAATCCAAATTTGATACAGAGCGTTAGCAGATCTTTCAATTTGTGTTTCCTGTATTATATAAAGAAAGATAGTGTATGCTTGTAGATAAATAGTACCAGTACTACTTTGTTTGCAGGTATCCTCTGAAAAAAGTAAAAACCCAATACGACATATGTATACTAAGTATTGTGATATTGCATTTGATCCAGCACAAACATTTACAAGTACTGAATAGTAAAAAGTATTCTATAATATCAATACACAACTTATTAGATATTTATGAGCTTTCAGCCCTACTCAAACTTTGTCAAACGTCGCCAGTGTCTTCGCAGAAAGTTGATGAACCAGGGGTATGTCAAAGAAAACCACGTCCTTTTCATAAAAAAAATCATCAGAAGGAACCACGACCTTGTTGATAAAAATTCCTAATGAACTTCACGAAGTGAATATATTCTGCGTACTGACGTTGTTTATCATCTTAACAACGTGTTGTATTGCTCTTTTATTTGTCTTTCTTCTATTATTGATATTACTTTTACTGTTTTGTCTGTTTTTTCTGTGATATCCATCTGACGTGGCTCGATACTTATAAACCCCGTCAATGTGTTTCATTCATTTTTGCTGGTGTGTTTTGTGTGTGCGACATATTGTGTTTCTTTTGTTCATATGAAGTGACTCTGTACTTTTGAAGATCCATTCGTTATGTTATTGTTCTTTTATATGTCATAATGATATTGTTTGAAACTTGAAAATGCTTTGAACTACAAAATTGTTTTACTCGCGTAGTGGTATTAACTATATGTCAATTGTGTTTAAAATATAAAAAACTTCTCGATAATTTTTAATCTAGGTTTGTTTCTGAAATTAGTTCTAACATTACTTTTGATTTTTTAACCCTGTATACCACCATTCCCCATGTGAAATTATACTTTTTTTTAAAATGCTTTGAACGACAAAATTATCATATATTTTTTCCTATGTGAGATTTATATTTCTTTACGTCATACACGAGAAACAAAGCATGTGGTTTTTAAATTGATAAACATTTCATGTTCATTTTAGTTAAATTTTGTTTGTTTTGAGATATTGTGACACAATGATGACTGCTGTACCCATTCTGTGACACCTTTACCTATTATGTCTGTTTTTTCACACATCGTTGTAAATTTAATGGAATTTGATGCGACTGTCATACAAGTGAGATGTTCAAAACCAGGTTCAATCCACCATTTTCTACATAAGATAGTGCCTGTTTCAAATCAGGCATATGGCAGTTGATCTCCATTCGTTTGATTTTTTTTAGCTTTTGATTTTGTTAACATGTTAACTATGTTAACATTGAATTTAACAAACAAAAGTTTTTTCTTGGTTTAATAGAAGAAAGCTTATTTTTAAATTGTCTTGTAATTTTTGCCAAAAAAATACATCTATAAATACAAGCTAGAAGAAAAGCTTCCAAATGCAATTGAATTAAAAAATAGACTGAAAAACTTTTATAACTTAGAGTTATAAACAGCAAGAAAATACAACAAAGTATTTGAACTTGAAAAACTTTGGGCCCCTGTGCTAATTATTTATCCTGAATGGTAATCTTAAACAACAAAATGTATATCAATATATATATCTTTTTCACCTATTTATGGAACAGAGCAAACAACATGTAATATATGCATAGCACATGTAAATCTTTTTTTTCTATTATATAATCTATAGATATTTCTATATGAAGAGATTGTGAAAAGAGAGAGAGAGAGAAACAGAGAGAGAAACAGAGATAAAAAAGAGATTTAAAAAAATATATTTTAGATTGTGTAATAGTCCTTTGTTGTTAAATATTTAAAAACCTGTAACACATTAGTCAAGGTGGTGCTGTAAGGGTGATGTTAAATCCTGATTATTGAAAAAAAAAAGAAAAAAAAAAAAAAAAATGATTCAGAAAGAGATTTATTCAAGAGAACAAAAAAGTTATATCGTTATAATTTGACTGGAAATAATTTTGGGTTTCAAATAAAATTTGTTGATGTAGCTATATGTATCAAGTTGTAATTCCTCTTGGAATACCAGAGAACATTTATTACACAATATTGTTTAGAGTTGTTCTCCTCTTATATTTAATGCGTTTCCCTCGGTTTTGGTTTGTTGCCCCGATTTTGTTTTTTGTCCATGGATTTATGAGTTTTGAACAGCGGTATACTACTGTTGCCTTTATTTAACATAAGACTCTATTAGCACATACCAGAATATATTTTCTACTTCTTTAATTATGTTTTTATATCGAATAGACTTTTGAAGTTGAATAAATATTTCAGTAAACTTTCCATTAAGTAAAAGCTGAAAACTTGTTTTTAATTTTTCAACGCTATTTCAATGAATAAATTGCATATTTATGCACATATTTTTTATTGATCCAACAGTTAACAATGGCATTTCCGACGGCAGAACCTTGTCTTATATTTTTAGATTATTGATGTTTTATTCAAAAAGAGAGGACGTTTCTAAGATCTTAGCCGAAACATATTCTCGAGTTTGAAAGATCAGTGATAATTTATTTATCACTATTTTTCTATACGACGTCGTTTACGGTAAACATGACAACATTACGTGCGGCCTTAGTTGCGGACGATAATTTTCATCTGAAGCAAGTAGCATGATTATTTAAAAGACAATAACAGCTGTAAGTCACTTACGGGGCAGTAAGGGCTTATAAAGCTGAGTTAACATTTGCAGAATTCAGTACAGATAAAAAAGAAAAAGACTCATAGGCAAATTATGTTCTCTCGTTGTACAAAAAACTTTTATGCCAATAGTTTGTGGTATTTAATTGATATTGCAGCCTATCTAAAAGCTAATAATGCTTAATTTACAAAAATAAATCAATTCAAGCTCATTATGCAATGCGATACGGCAACTAATAAAACCTGGTATCCTTTATTTCAAAACAAATATATTACTCACATTAATTTAATTAAGATGCTACTGTTATAATTAAGAGGGTTTGGCCCTTGAAATTTGAAGTTTCATTGTCAAAGAATTTTAAACTTGACATTGTACAGCAGTAGCTTAATTAAACATAGTGCAGATATGCAACAAAGCTACAATTAATATTCATTCCCGGAATTAGGATTTAAACGAAAAATGTTATTGAAGGTTCCATACATTGTATATTGCCCTTTTAAACGAGAAAAAATAAATAGGAGGACAACTTAATCACAAGTGAAGGGATATATTTTGGAATTTATTGTCTTCATCAATAATGCGATACGGCAATTTATGTAATTGATGTAAACTAAGAATCCATTACAGAAGATTCGTATATATCCTTTTTATTGAAATAGACATGCGTATAATAAATGTGAGTTCCAAGAATGCCATCTGAAATTTGTGATATTATTTAAGGAATGTTGCATTCTTTAAATGTAAACTTTAAATATGACAACATGACCTACATATACTGGGATATTTATTATGTCTCATGGAATTTATTTTTTTAATTCCTGTACAAATTCGTTTATAGAAAAGACAAGTTTGCATATTTACATCTCTTTAAGAATCTAAGAGAATGTATGAAGAAGCTATATTTTAGCCCCGTCATTTAGAAACCAAAACTATATTATAAGTTCACCAAAAAGCCTTTTTCAAATGTCCATAGGGCAACAATTGGCCAGACAGCAGTAATTATATAATTGAATAATGCAAAACATATTGGAAAATAGGTTTTAAATCTATCATATTTAGTGCAAAAATGCAATAGTTTGCTTTATACTGAGCTCTTGATATTTATAATTAGATATAAACAACAGGTTTATCCAAAACTGTATTTGCTATAAAAAAAATACATATTATTTGACAACGACGTTAATGCATGTAATATTGCTTTGTGTCTTAAGCTGTTGTTCACAAACACTTGTCTTTGATTTAACTGCTCGGTCTGTAATAACGTAATCCGATTATATTTACCATTTCATGTTTTAATGAAACAAACATATTTTGAAAAGGGTCGAATATGCTTATCATTCTTTCAATTTCAGGGGCCATTGTACCTTCTCTTAGCACTGGATTTGCCTGTGAATACTTGATTCTTGTTATAACATATTAATGGTTGTCTTAAGAAAATCAGAAGATGGAACTCATAAATAAAGTCAACAGTAGTATGCCGCTGTAAAATAGTATTAATCGATCAAGAGAAAACAAATTCGGGTCTAAAAAAAACCCACAAAAGAGGACAATTATATTATCTAAACCAAAATATATATAATCATGTTTTTTAGCTAAGTGTATATAGACGAACATAAGTACTAAATATAGGTCAGGTATGAAAACGTTGTTAGTTCTAAACTATTGAAAACTGAGAACTTTTACTGCAACATTTCAATAATAAACAATAAAACGAGAATAATAACAAAATGGATAGAAAAGAAAAGATAAATTTGATTAAAATCCTAGCTCGTCGTGGAATTTCAAATAAATTGAAATTTATTTGTGTCTGGCTTAAATTTCACATGTCAATTTGTACCATTAGTCATCTCACTCAACTCATGATTAAATCCTGCATTCAAAAAACTGCATGTGATACTAACCTATCCATTAATGATGAATAAACGGCAAACATTACTCAAATGATACAATTGTATTACTTAACAATATATATTTGAAGCTTTATAAATACAAATTTGCATCTCCAATTGATTATCCCATTGCACAAATTGGAATATTTAATATGCATAACCTTGGATATAACTATGCAGCATTACAACTATGAACTTGTTGAGAGTGCAAAGATCTATTCACACAAGTGATCTTTTTGACGTGCCCCAGTATGTGTCACATGTATTTTATTCAGATTACTAGTATACAGTTATAGAACTTTAACACTTTAGAGCGCTATCATATGAAAATAATCACAATGAAAAACTACACCAAATAAATCTTTGTAGATTTGTCTCCGTCTAAAGTAAGGTTAGTATTGTATAAAAATCTTAATTAAGTGACATTTTTTTTCCCAGAAAAAGAAACATGAATAAATACTACTCTGTCGAAACGGACATGGATTTAATTTCCTTTTGCAACCAGTAATTGTCAGAGGTTGTTTTTCTTCCGTTATGATACCTTCTTTTTCCAACTGAAAGGTTATTGATTCACACTACTTATTTGCTAAACACTTTCTAAATATGTTTATGTTTTCACAAATGCCTGTTAAAAATAAATGCTCAAAATGGAGATTTAATCTACTGCTTATAATGGTTCTCGACCTTGACAAGCAATGAGAGTCTCGTGCAGTCCATTATTTCTTATTTTAGCAATGGACTAAGATGCACATATTGACATTTTTTTTAATAATTTATACTTTGCAATACCAGTGTCGTCAAGGACATTGGCAATTATCATCTGCAGATTACCAAAGAAAATATAAAAACGCTGGTGACAATATTTTAGGTAGATTCATAGCTTCGTGTTTTCATCGCCTATAATAGTACGAATCACTCCATACCATTTAAGAAACGCAAATTTTGTTTAGGTTTTTTAAATTGAGAAAAAGAAGAGTAATGCTATGTTTAAAAGATCCATAAAATACCGTGCATATGTCGAAATGTTAGGCAACTTGTGTGGAGAAGTCATAATACGTTTTGATATCTAAAGATTGTGGATTCAACTCATATTTAAAATCAATATTCGAAAATTATGTTACTTACGAAAGATAGGAAAATATTAATTACAGTATAGGTATTTCAGATTCACACAAGTTTTATAACTATGGTTAATTATTGTGAAATGTTTCAACAAATTGTAATAACGGTTCTAGGAGTATACACAATACGTACACCCAAATAACCTAAGGACAAATTCCATGATTTGGTAAGGGTGACATTAAATGATTCTTTAATTTGGATAACTTAGAATCACTCTCGTTATTAATATACATTTTTACAAAATTGAATCACACCTCACATAAACAGGTTCTTCAAAATCAAATTAATCTTTTACCTTTTGACAAACATATCATCAAATAATATCATTAAAAAAACGATCCTAGATTCCGTCCGTAAGATTCGTATTTCTGTTCAACCTAAGAGTAATAACAACAAAAGCCAATTAAAAAGGAGAAGTATCAAACAAGTCAATACTATAGGTTGAGTTTAGAATGCAATTAAATAAAGGTATAATTATATTGTCGAGGCTTACCATATACAAATTTTAACTAAAGTTTTTAAAAAGTTGTTCGTGAGAATCAATAAAACGCATACATTAATCAGTACAACTGATCAATCAGCTTTTACGGCTTTCAATAGAAGGTTAAGGCCAATTATCACAAAGTTTTATTCATAATAAACAGGTACGGACAAACCCGTACACTTTCCGTTATCATGAAACAATATTTTTTTCTTTCAAATGTATGTCTCAGATGTATGTAACACCTGTGAATTGTAAAACTAACAAACTTCCTATAGATATGAATTCACAGGGATACTCGGCCAACTGCTGTAGGTCGAGTAATTTGTCAAAACAGCAAAGAAAAGTGTAATAAAGATATAATTTTAGAAAAAAAAGAGTTGAGAATACATCCTTATTGTTTTAACATTATCTACATTCAATAGTTTAAAACATGTAAACCTGCAAAATTGGCTGCAAAATAACAAACAAAAAAATAGTCTATATATGTGTGTCATTTGGTTGCCGTCTTATCAATAATGTTAGCATTATTCAACCTACAAAATTATAGTTTTTGATCGCATTGTTAGATTGATATTGGATACGCTCTGTGTACCTGTATGCTAATTAGTAGTATTTGATAGCAAGGAATTGATTGAGAAATGTTTGATGTTTCTGAAGACACAAGACATTGACGAATAATTTGAATTAATGTGTAGATGAAGATTACATAAGATTTGGTTATTAGCTGTCACTATATCTACTCTGAGGAAATATGGAGTAAAAGACAATGTCAAGCATTAATAAGGTTTAAAAGATATAGACGTTATGTCAGTAATAGATATAACAGTTCTTTAATTCTGACTATTTGTTCCATATGGCAAGATACACTGCAAATGATCTATAGAAAGTATCAACGTATTACAGTTAAGATAAAAGTATTGGATACAATGTACATCTTGTAACTCGAAAATTCCAATATTGAATCTTACGTTAACAAGTTCATTTGGGAGAAGACATATCACCTATAGCTAAAGACATATATTGTCGTCTGAATCAATTATAGATCACTTAAGTCAAAGTCGTTTTACTTTAGCATATAATTCAAAGAAAGAGGCTGAAGATTAATGATATAGATATAAACCATCACCATGATTTCTTTTTACTTTTTTCTGTTTTTTAAAATAAACCCTTGAAGCAACGTAATTTCTATTTCTGTACTTCAAGAGGCATAAAAACATGTCAATATATGATTTTAAACTGTCTGTATATTTCGGTAGTAATTTGATATGTCATTTCTTACTTCCATGAGACATTTGTCATTGGAATTGATACCGTCAGAGGAAGTTGTTTTGGAAGTATTTTTCTATAATTGCAATATCAATTACGTTAATTTAAGAATATTCATTTCTTTATCCTATGGTTATAAAATTGGTTGTCCAGAATTATTCACAGAAATAATTGTATTTCTAAAATATAAAACGGAAATTAAGGTCGGGATGAAGCATTTCTCTTAGCATTTACGTTTGAAACATCCTTGTCAACGTTAATTAAGGCTGTATCCAAAGGGGGAAATCATTTTTATCCATTTATATTTTCAATACAAATAATGGTAATTGTAATTGTGTATGTAAGAAAAGTTTATGTGGGTTATTTGCCTAATTGCTAATTATTCCATTTATAACATATTTATTTTTCTTGATAGAATTAACCGCCTTGTTTGTCTCGTGAAAGTGTGTACATCTGAAAAATATGTCTGATCCTGTCAAATCAAAAGCATTTCATTGGTTTTGTTGCTTCTCCTAAAAGTAGGAGTAATTAATTAGCCAAAGCAACGGGCGCACGTTTTTCTTATTCAAATTGTTTTACATTTGTAAATTCGGGGCCTTTTATAGCTGTATATGTTGTATAGGATTTTCTCATTCTTGAAGATTAAATGGTGTCAAATAGTCGTTAATTTTTGCATTTGGTCGTCTTTGGAGAGTTGTCTCGTTGATAATTATACCACATCTTCTTATTGGTATAATCTACAGTTTAGTGTGACCGTTATTTTGACCAATCAACCAAAACTGTGTAACCCTACATCACAGACATACAAAACAACTGATTTGAAAATTCAAACTTACATAGAAATAAACTAACAAAGACTTCAACAAAGAATTTAAGTAGTTTATAGCAAATTTGACAAAGACACCAACAAAAATGTTATGGAGTTATCAGTAAGACTTAGAAAAATATGAAGTACACACTTTCTCAATTAAGTGCAAAATAGTAAAATATAAGTACATAGGTGAATGAAATGAAAACAACACTGCTAAAAAAGATATGGTAAGAACGCTAATGAGACAAATATCAAAAAGTAACAGAGGATAAAGCGGTGAAGTATTAAAGTTCACTTCACTGCTTTCGATCATCAACAATACCAACGACATTTAGTAAGCTACAACAGCCCCCGTACGACAAAAAAAGAAGGATCTGATTTATGTTTTAAATACAACGCATACCATTATAGCTCACAACAACAACTTGATTAAAGGTTCATGTATTTTAACAGGCAGACAAAGAGTATAGGAGAATTGAGCAATTTTGTGATCGGTCAACATTAAGCACAGTCTGTCAAAAAGCAAGGTTGGGAAGATTTTGGTTCACCAATTCACCTTTAAGCAACAACAACAGAAAATTGAAAAACAAACACAAATACTGATATAATAGTTCTCCCAGTAAGTTAAAGCTAGTGCAAAGCAATTTCATGTAACCATTTTCCCTCAGACTAAAATGTCAATCAGTACACACACAACAGATTAAGTGTAAAGACGTCATAAGCAGTCTGAGTAAAACATGACCATGTACAATTATCGACTGGACGTACAAATGTATGACCATACGTGTTAAAATCTGGACAGCATTTAATGTTTACAATCGGACTAACATCTATCAAACTTATAAAACTGTTAATACCTTAGAATTGATAAAGACAACATCCTAAGAACTTACAACAATGATTAACTGTTCGTGTTTTTTATATATACACATGAAAAAAAGTATTGCAACACCAAATTGAAAATGAAATTAAAAAAACACTTTTCATTTTTTTGTGATATAATTTGGTAAAATAGAACTAGTTAAACATCATTTAAGCATCACCTGAATTTAATCAATAAATATCGACTCGATAAGTTTTTTCTGCACATGCAGCTACTGTACCCGTAAACAGCAAAACAGATGTGTGTATCCTTATTGTTTCCAACACTTTAAATAACTAAGTTTTTAAAGTTATGTGATGGGCCCTCGACAACTCTTAACTGCAGCAAGATGGTAGATTATCCGCATGAGAGAAGCAGATATGTCGCTGTAACAACTGCACGTATTGTTGGTCATACCCATTCCACTATAAGTCGTTTGGAGATGAAAACCAGGCAATGAACGATGTTAAAGACCTTCCTGGATAAAGAAGACCTCCTATACCATTTGCTAGGGAAAATCAAGCATAATTAAGGTTGGTCAGAAGGAAATCTATTGCATACAGTACAATCCTAAAGAGAGAGTGATGGGCATAGAAGAGCCTTTAAACAAGAACTGTTCGAGATCGTCTCATCGCTACTGGTTATCGTGTGATAATACTATTTCGGAGATCTTTGCTTACGAACAGGCACAGAGTTTTCCGTGTCCAATTTAGTGCAGAGCTCGCCAAAGTTAGAAATTAGCATCGTGAAGGAAATCCATTGTTCCAATGGAATTCGGTTCATCTTCCTTGGCCCGATTGTAGCCCGGATTTGAACCATATCGAGCATATATGGGACACTATTGGGCGGTAGGTGCGCGAAAGGACACCCCTGTTCAAACACATCATGAAATAAACAATGCCCTTCATGATAAATGGTTATTGCTGCCTTAGCAACAAAGTAGTCGATTTATGGCAGGAATCAAAAGACGTTTAGATGCGGTTATCCGTTTGAATAGAGGCTGCGCACAAAGTACTAATTCTTTGGCGTAAAAACGATCAACCATGATGTGAACAGTCATCTGAAGATTAATTTTAAAATGTCTGACATTGTAACGTTCGACTACAGTAAAAGTTGTAAAATGCATTTTTTGGTACAAAAAACACTTCATTTGTTATTAAAATTGTCGTTATATAAATCATTTTTTTTCAAACATTTTTTGTTTCTTTCAATGCCAATGTTATCATAAACTATGTTTCGATGATATTATACAAATATTTTATCATATTTCATCCAAAAAAAGAGGCTGATTTTTCAAGTTTTAAAAAATCAAGGTGTTGCAATACTTTTTCCATGTGTATATATACAAAATGTAATATTACAAAAATACTGAACTCCGAGGAAAATTCAAAACGGAAAGTCCCCAATCAAATAGCAAAATAAAATGATAAAACACATCGAACGAATGAACAACAAATGTCATATTCCTGACTTGGTACAGGAATTTTCAAATGTAGAAAATAGTGGATTGAACCTGGTTTCATAGTAACGTATCATTTACAAAATTAAAATATTAAAGTTTCAAAATACATATGCTGCCAGATATGCATATTTCAACAGATCACATTAGAAATGGTTGACTGCTGACTGGACATTGTCGATGAAAATAAAATAAATTGTTAAATAACACTAAAATGCTCAGGATGATATTGAACAAAGATATCAAATAGAGAAATACTATATACTTTACATATAATGCATCTATATTATTGTCTACGCCAACATAGAATCAACATGTATAAGACAACTTAAAACTCATAATGGATTCTGCCTAGGATCATATAGAAAAGTGGAGTCAATATGAAATAGAGAAATGTGGAATTTAATGCGACTGTCATACACGTTGAGGGGTAGCTATAAACCAAGTTCAACCCACCATGTTCTACCTAAGATAATGTCTGTGCCAAATTAGAATATATATAGTTATCAAAGGTACCAGAATTACAATTTAGTACGCCAGACGCACGTTTCATCTACATAAGACTCATCAGTGACGCTCATATCAAAATAGTTATAAAACCAAACAGTTACAAAGTGATATAAGAGTTGTTATTCATTCGTTCGATGTGTTTAAGCTTATGATTGTGCCATTTCATCACGGACTTCGTTATTTTTTATTATTTTACTTTTTACCTTATATTCACACATAGCATATGTAACTTTCCATTCTAAGAATTCAGGCAGTAGTTCGTGTATGTGTGTGTGTGTATAAATCACATGATTATTTAAAGAATATTGTACATATATTACCTTGGAACCAAACGTAAACTTTCATTGGATCGTTTGAATCATATATCTGTTGTTTGACAGCGAAAAACAAAATATATCTTTATTTGCTTTATGTACTCGATTGTAATTTTCTTGTATATCGCTCTGTCAAAGCTAATGCTTTTTATCGAACTGGTTAACTACTTGTAGGTATTCTTATAAACTTTTCAATGATGGAGTTGAGATCGAACACCACATTCTAAATGGTTCTTTCAGGAACATTAGCAGTTTAAAAGTTAATCGAAAATTGGATGTGCCAGTTCCTTTTTTTAATTCTATTTTATCTTTTTGTAATTTTTTGGTTGTCCCATCCGTAATCATTAGAAACATAATAATCTTTATGAAGGAACAAATATATATGCTATTTTTTTTTAGTTTTGAAGGCCGGCTTTTGGTGAACATGTTGACAACTCTATATAGACCTGAAATAAAGCATAACTGCGTGTGAAACCGTTAACAGGCAGGACATGTTATTATTAACCTAAAAACAAGTTAGGTTCATTAAAAGCATTATTTCATATTTATCAGTATAGCATTTTGCATACTAAGCCTGTGCTTCAGAATTGTCATTTTGTGCTTTATTTGATAGTCATTTTCTGCTTTATTTGATAGTCATTTTCTGCTTTATTTGATAGTCATTTTCTGCTTTATTTGATAGTCATTTTCTGCTTTATTTGATAGTCATTTTATACTAATGATTTATTGAAATATTCAATAAGTAAATATAGGAAGATGCGGTGTGAGTGCCGATGAGACAACACTCCATCCAAGTCATAATTTATAAAAGTAAATCATTATAGGTCAAGGTATGGTCTTCTTCACGGAGCCCTGGCTCACACCGAACAGCAAGCTATAAGTAGCCTAAAAGTAGGACAAGTGTAAAACCATTCAAACGGGAAAACCAACGGTCTAATCTACGTAATGAAAACGAGAAACGAAAACACTTCAGAATCGCATAAACAAACGACAATTACTGAACATCAGATTTCTGGCTTAGGAAAAGTGCAAACAATTGTAGCAGTTAAACGTTTTAATGGTACCAAATTAAACCTTTGACTTATCGGAAACAATAGTGAAACATCACAACAAAGAAAGACAAACTATAAAACATCCATTGGAATGGCTTGACTTAAACAAAAAACGTAGTAAAACAAAGAGCAGGGAACATACAATACTTTCATCTTATTGTTTTTTTTGTATCCACTAAGAAACTTTCAACTAGACGCTTTCGCGGCACACGTGTTGTGCACATGAAAGAGGGACGAAAGATACCAGCGGGACAGTCAAACTCATAAATCGAAAATAAACTGACAACGCCATGGCTAAAAATGACAAACAGACAAACAATTGTACACATGACACAACATAGAAAACTACTAAATAAACAACACGAACCTCACCAAAAACTAAGGGTGATATCAGGTGCTCCGGAAGGGTAAAGTGTTGCTTATGTGATAACAAATCCGGTAAATAGTCTAATTCGGTAGGTCACTCATATATTTATACATATATCTTTGTTAATTGGTTAAACACTTTTCTCTAGACTATTCAGTATACAACAATATTTAGTAACCCCTATATTGTTTTCAATAATTCAATTAAAGCTTTAGCATTTTAAAGTTTAACTTATTTTTATATTTTTCAATAGAATTAAACATTTTTAAATTGAAATGCTAGTGACATTTTTTTCTATCCATTGTTAGTTTTTTAATCGTTATATTTATTAAAAAAAATATAGACCTATCCATTCTTTCATCACTTTAAAGAGTTGTACATTTTCTATAGAAAAGACGTCACTTATGACCATGTTGTTATTCTGTGTGATATCCTTAAAAACAAATTGCAAGATAAAGTTAGTGTAATTGAAAAAGTGTATAAAACGTATTGTTATGCGTTTAATTTTCTACATTGGTTAGAGGTATAGGGGGAGGGTTGAGATCTCACAAACATGTTTAACCCCGCCGCATTTTTGCGCCTGTCCCAAGTTAGGAGCCTCTGGCCTTTGTTAGTCTTGTATTATTTTAATTTTATTTTCTTGTGTACAATTTGGAAATTAGTATGGCGTTCATTATCACTGAACTAGTATATATGTGTTAAGGGGCCAGCCGAAGGACGCCTCCGGGTGCGGGAATTTCTCGCTACATTGAAGACCTGTTGGTGACCTTCTGCTGTTGTTTTTTTATTTGGTCGGGTTGTTGTCTCTTTGACACATTCCCCATTTCCATTCTCAATTTTATTTAGATCAACCTTGGAAACTAAACACCGAGTTTAATTTCAGTGCCAATTTTGTTTTTGCAATAGCTACAAGGTCAGCAGTTCTTTTCTATGAGATATTTCGGTCTCTCAGTATTTTGTTTAAATAAGGCTCATCCAGGGAAAAACGAATGATGCATTGTGTATGATCACAAATGAAATCATCAATTGAAATAATTATTATCTTTTGTATTCTAGTCTTTCATTGTTGCTGTTGTGCTTTCTATGTATAGTGTCTACATTTCGTTTTGATTTGTTTTTTAATAGTGATAAACTTCTAACACGCGGTTGACTGCAGTTCCCATTTTTTGACATTTTTATGTATTATGCTCGTCTGTTCTCTCCACACATTGTTGTTAATTTTCATATTTGTAACCCGGATATGCCATATCTTATATGGTAAAATTGAAATCATTACTTTATAAATTTTACGGACGCCATCACGAGTTTGTTGACCGTTATGGAATAACCGTTTCACAGATGATATCGGATATGTTTCGTATGTCGTTACTACAATCCACTTTCCTTTTCATGAATGTGACTTACCAAATAAAACTAGTTACCGGGTTTGTAATAACATGCGCAACACGACGGGTGCCACCGGTGTAGCAGGATCTGCTTATTCATCTGGAGCACCTGCGATCACCCCAAGTTTTAAATGGAATTCGTGTTGCTCAGTCTTTAGTTTTTTATGTTGTTTCTTGTGTACTTGTTTTTGTCTGTTTATCTTTTTTCATATTAAGCCATGCCGTTGTCAGTTTATTTTCGATTTATGCGTTTGATTGTTCCTCTGGTATCTTTTGCCCTTCTTTTATAGAACAATCAATAACGATAATATCATAGAAGAAGTACAACACAAATTTTGATACATACATAATCTATTCTCAACTTCATACTTTATATTCTTTGAAATTACCCTGATTTGAATGTAATATGTGAGACTTTATCTGACCATTCGGTTCATTAGATGAGCTCCTACGAAGTTTAAGTACACTTGTGCCACAGGTAATTGAATGTCGTCTATCTTTCTGAAACTCGTTTGATTTTACTTTTAGATCATCAGTTTGAAGGTGGTCATGTTGACTATCATATCCCAAGTCTGTTGACAGGCTAAGCATTGATTTTCGAGGAGCACTACCAAAAATACCACTGGAAAAGTCAAATTCTTCGAATGATGAGGTTTTCTGTACATCATATAAAGAACCGCTAATTTTCCTCCTGGCTGCTTTCGTCTGAAATAGTATAAGGATTATTCAAATATACCATCGTTACTAAAACTATGCAAAGTTTAATAGTCTAAATGAAATCATTAATTTGTTTCTGCGGAGTGCATGTACTCATATATTTATACATATACAGATTTAAAATATAATGTTTTATAGATAACAAACGTACAAATATGGTATGCACATTTATTTAGAATAAGTAAACAAACAACAAAGCATTATATGCCGTTCATCTAGATTCACTTTCATATACTGAACGGAATTGCAACTCGAAAATCATTTAAATCCAAGTAATACACATGCAAGTTATCATACTTATTGCGCTGATCAAAAGATAGCAAATGGGACCTTCTTTAAAAATATATGTTCTTCATAAAGAAGTGTAAAGAAGTTAACCACTTCTGAAAAAAACAAAATAAGCACCTCTCCGAATCCGAATATAATACACACTAGTTAAGATATTTGAAATGATGTACATTAAAACGTTGTGATCGGTAAGCAACAACCAACGAGGTGAATATTATTTAATTTTGATACAAACAATAAAAATTGCCATAGTCTGAAAATTTTCAAATGTGATTCAGGATGCAAACAGAAAGATATTTGGGAAAAACAATTCAAATTGCCTAAACTAAAACGAGATTTAAAACGACTTATTGATAGGTTATACATGCAGGTATAATACAGGATAAATTAATGTTTGAAATCTAAGAATAGGTGAATGGAAAGGTAATTGTTCGATGACAGGGATACCTTTTATGATAAAGGTCATGTCTATATCTTTATTACTATTTGTAGTGGTTGCTTAAATCTCAGATTAGGAAAGGTAAGTTATAGAATACAGGTGTTAATAGTTGGAGGGTATATACCTGGAGAGGCGAATCAAACTCACTGTCAGGTAAAACATGAGACACTGTTTCTGTGTTTAAGTTTTCATTCTTGTGAGGCAGGTTCAAGGATCTTCTGAAATTTTAAATGTTGAATGAAACACAATGGTATACCGTATAGCGGGTTATTTTCGCGGGGTGTAAATTTTCGCTTATTTTCGCGGATAGAACAAAATCGCCAAAATAAATTCCGCTAATTTAAAAGTATACATGCAAAGGTAATGTTAAAAATGTTGAATCCGCCAAAATAATAACCGCCAAAAATTTTCGTATACCTTATTCAATGAAAATCGCGAAATTTTACACCCGCGAAAATAACCCGCTATACGGTATATTGGGCGATATATGTTTACCGCTATTCTAATCTCATAAACAAAATCGACTAACAATAGAAAGTTAAGCTAACAAACAGTAACCAGGGGATTTACATGAATCCGAAAAGAATAGAGATCAGCTCCATATGAATATTTATTATTTATCAACTATTATATTTTATTCACAAAGGTTTATTAGCAAATGCACTTAATACTCAGAAAATCAAATCAAGGAAGTCCTACTATTTAATTCGTGTCATTGTTAAACAATAATTTCCTTCCAATTATGTATTTGTTTAGCAATAATACATTCAAGCAAACAATAAAGTAATTTAATGCTCTAAACATAAATAACATATTATAATGTAATAACACTAATAAAATCCATGATTCCTTATTATCTGTATGATATTATATCGTACAACAGAAGCTGATTATCAGTATATTGGAGGATAAAATATTTATGCTTGTGAAAACATTAATTGAAGATTTTAATTTGGAGATTTCATGGTTGGTAAATAATACATCCATACCTATTTTTATACATACTAGCAATCCGAGTCACTGACTTCCGCTTAAAATTCTCTTGTGACTCTTCGGTTAATCTCTTGTTATCATCACTCTGAATATGATTATCAGTTTGTATAAATTCTTTATTTAAATCTTCACTTGTGTTTTCTTTTGGAAAACAATCGATGCTTCTTTCTCTCGAATGCTTATGAAATATAATGTAGGATCCTGAATTGGCTTGTAAGCTTTGAGTGTCGTCTACCTGATAGCTGGGACATTCTGGCGGGGTTTTTCTTCCATCAGACGAATCATGCATATTTTGTTGGGTCGTAATGAGTCGAGATGAACCTCCATCTGTTACTATTGAATCTATGCTTTCTTTTGAAGACATTTCGCTGGTTTCAGGAACATCACTAAACCCATGGCCATTTTTGATATATGCTCTACTTAAATGATGATCATTGGGGATATGAAACATGGACTTGGATTGATCTAATCTGTCTTGATGATTGTTGAATGAATCTAAATCTATATCAAGAATATTATCGAGGGATCGACATAAACGTCGATTTAGCTCGGATATTTCTTCAGCAGGTTTTTTGTCTGTCGCAGAACCTTTTCTTGATATCTTTCTAATGATTTTTGCTGAAGGTGAGTATCGTCTTCGTGACATTTTTGGGAGATGATTGCCATCATCATTGTCAAGTTCTAAATTAAGGATTAGTTCTGAGACATAGTGCAACTTTTTGTCACTGCTCATTGACCTTGAAGATGTTAACTTTTGAATAAACTGTACAACATTGTCAATATCAGTATTATTGACTTGTCGTGGTGAATGATTAAGCGAAAATTCACTTGAACATTTATATTTTGATTTCCCAAGCCCTTGACTGTCAAAAGAATTTAGTAACTGTTTATCGGCATCAGCTGATGACGTGCGACGCAACATATGATGCTGTTGTTGTGTTCTACGGTCCATTACTGAAGCTGCTTCACGTCGATGGAGTCTTGGTCTATCGAGATTACCATATACCTTGCCAGTACGTCTTTTCGGCACAATATTCCCATGTCGAAACTTTCTACCAGACATTATGTTCACACATTCTAACTGCTCATCCTCTTCTTCTGTTGTAAGTAATTCACCCGTGTTGGACATACTCTCTATTTTCCATTCATACACGTGACACAATAAATTAGCCTCAAGTCTGTTACCCCGTAATATTGATATCAACAAACGCAACCTGAAATAAAAGAAGTGATCACAATGATTACTACTAGTTTCAACATAGTTTTTTTGGATCTTACGACAAGGATTATACTTGTTTTTCAGTTTAAAAGCTTTTCTTTCTTAAATTAGTCATGATGCGATGGTGTAGACATGTATGGGTTTTTTTTTAACTCACAGTTCCACAAACCGACAATGCGATCGCTTGCACTCGTTTTGCGTAATTCTTTGTTAAATGCCATTTATCGTTTTATCATTGAACAATGCAAACCAACCGTAAAATTCATCAAAATTATTGTCAAATTTAATGCTAATTTCAATGTTAATACGGATCAGGACATTTGTCGAGACATTATCCCTTTGAATTTCAGAAACAATGTCTTAGTTCGAAAAAAAAAAAATTTTGAATGAATGGTTTTTAATTATGAAAAATCTAATTTTCTCAAATTAATTAGGCTGAAAACATGTCAAATTTAATCCTTTAATTATATAAATCAAGTTTTGTCCGAATTACAATATAACAGATCGATCAAAGTACATGAGATCTGATGGTCTTTATTAATTTATCTCGTAGATTATGTGTATGTTCTATTGTTGAAGAGTACCACGTGGTCTTTATCAATTTATCTCGTAGATTATGTGTATGTTCTGTTGTTGAAGAGTACCACGATAGAACACGACAACAGAAAATTTATCTGTCATTTCAGGTATTGATTTTCACAATTAAATTGAACTTGAAACATGAAAGATGTCTTTTCTTCAACTTGTTTCTTGGTGCAAGTTAATTGGATTATTTAAATATGAGTCTCTTATTAATATTTATGATTTATTCAAAAGCATCGGTTTATTCATAAAATCGCCGACAACAGTATAGATATTCTATTGTTTTATACAATACCTTGCGGCAATTTTCATATAAATTTCATTTGTTTGTGATTAAGATATAAAGTTCACAACGAATCACTTATTGGATGCTTTGCCATTTAATATCTAAATATCTGACCAGCGGGAAGATGTTCTAATAAACAATTCCCAGCTTACCCACAGGTGTATAACATAATTGTCAATATACATTGTACAAATGAACGATTGTATTTGAAAAAAAAATTAAAAAAACTTTTCCTTGTGTTATATATCTTTGTGATAGATACATTTGCATTTGCACACATTCGGCTCTCATTTGTTTGATTTGGAGACTTACAAAAATATACTTATGACACTAAAATTGAGATTGGAAATGGGGAATGGGTTAAAGAGACAACAACCCGACAAAAGAGTACAAATAAGCTGAATGCCACCAATGGGTCTTCAATATAGCGAGAAAAAATCCGCACCTAGAGGTGTGCTTCAGTTGGCCCCTACACAAAACTGTTACAATAAATATAAAATTGAGACATGGCCATGTACGATATATGGATGGGGTAGACTTTCGTAGTTTTACGTAAATACATAGTAACATTTATTGGTCACAATCCATGTTATATTCAGATTTAAAATTTACTCTTCATTTAAAGATGTTAATCATACTTTTAAATAAGATCATGTATATGAAAATGCTTCTGATTTCAAACATATGTATCGAAAACTAATATTCAGACAAAGTGTTTCCTCTCCTTCGACCATTTAAAGATACGTAGAGTGGTAGGTTAAATATCAAAATGGAAAGGACGTGTTGCAAAAAAAATATATATATTTTCTGAAATTCACTCGAAAACCAGTAACTTTAAAGAGAAGTTTCGGATACAACTTGGCTATCGTCTTATTTTATAAACAATACAGACTTTGTGCCACGTTTTTGTAAGACATTACTGGCCGAAAACTTCATCAAAACATTGACAATGATAACGAGGATACGGGAGATAGAGGGTTAGTGAATGTAAAGTTATCTATTAATCTTAGCGGATGCTCTTTAAAGTTAGGTACGGAATTGACATTCAATAATTCTTGTCGATTCTTTCACTTCATTATCAAAATTTCTTGCTTGATTGTTTTCTTCAATGAAAATTTATTTCTTGCCATTAAATGACAGCAGTTGTGATCTTTATGGGAAGTTTTTATCGTTAAAAATTTGTATCAAATAAAGGATTATTTGCATCATTTAAGTTGACTTAATGCCTATGTCTGCATACTCCGATCCTTTATTTGAACGAACAATTCTATGACTTCTATGTTTTATACACACTGTTGTCCGTAGTGTACCTGACGAGTATAATTAAAATAAGCATGTCAATTTTCTAAAATAGGTATTCCATTTTATCTCAGATTGAAAATAGAAAAACCTTCTTGATCTCGTAGAATTGAATATGTCTAAAACTGATTATTCTTTTTCTTTTCACTTGTTGACTCCGAAAATAATGTGGAGTGTTTCAATTAAAATGATTAATTATAAAAAAGAAGATGATTGCCAGTGAGACAATTCACCACAAAGAGATTGAAATGACACAGAAATTCACAACTATAGGTCACCGTTTCTTTACTTTCTTTGCAGGTTACTCGTACTATCACGTATACATTGAGTACATTCACATTGGTTTGCATTATACAATTTTTTAGTTAGCATTTCGTTTACAGTAAGACTAAGCCTTGCGAGACGGAGGTTGTACATTTAGGTGTAGGTTTACACACTATTAGATCAGACACGAAGTAAAGAAGTAAAATGTAACCGCATTACTGATTTAGAGTTACTGTTAAAAAAAACAAATATACTTATGATGTGTCTTTAAGATCCTGTCCCGAGCTGAGAGACAAGTTCTAATTAATTAATTAATTTTATGTCGATAGGATTAACAGTAGCAATCAATTTACTGGACAATTGATCTGTCAAATTAATAACCAAGATGACAATTTTTAAATAAAACCTAACTATTTAAGGATTTCAATACAATTTTACATAAAATCTGTCAAAATTGAAAAAAAAATCCGGTTAACCGGTTAACGATTTTTGTATTAGGTATTCGGTCGTTCGACCGATTAACCGGTTAACCGGTTAACCGTTGACAACACTAATGTTAATATAACTTTTTATACGCTTCAGAATGTATCAAAATTAAAAAAGCTTGTATTTCAATGATAGAATTGATTGATGTCTGTCATGTTTTCTATTCGTTATCATAACATAACACTATTCCCTGGTTGTTTTCATTTTTAATGTGCGTACCCTTTTTTTGGTAAACTTACAACCTTGTATATTTGAAACTATTACCTGTCAGCTAGTAGTTGCGCCTGGTTCACAGTTGTACGATCAACAATGTCAGGTATGTTTACATCAATATGCGCAATGTGATCATCACGTGGTGCAGGGTGTTTTCGTAGAAAAGCCTGTACTGAGTTTCTCCATCCAGGTGGCGTGCTTAAAATGTTACTGTCACCATTAGCAGCTCGACTACATAGCGATGTTGGAATGATATCCAAAGCTTTCTTGTACCATACAAGTGCCTGTGGAAGATACCAGTTTTATTAGAGCTGTGTTTTAATGAGAGTGGTAAAACAATTTTTGGTTAATATTTTTAAGCACCTTTGAGCTTGCTTTATGTAGCAAAAGATGTCTAAATGAAACCAATGTAAAACATATTGAACTGTTATTGATAAAAATGGAAATGTTAAATGCTGAAATGCTGAGATCATGCATATTTTTTAAAGTTTAAAAAGGAAATATTATAAGATAAGAAAATTAAAAAAATGAAGGTTTAATAATCAAAGCATTGACCAGAGTCTTAATTGTTAAAATAATACGCAATACATATAACAGTCATATATGCATCTTAATACTAGATGTAGTTGTTTGAAAAACATTGCTTCCATGCAATATATTTGTTATAATTTTGGTTCGTCTTGTCTCAGTCTGTAGTTTGCTATAGTATGTTTTGTGTACCAATGTTTGTCAGTTGGTATTTTTTTTCCTTTTTAGCCATGGCGTTGGCAGTTTTATTTTTACTTAAGTTTGAATGTCCAATATGCATCTCTCGTCTCTCTTTTGTGAACTTTCAAGACATGAAAAGTAGTATAATCTGTATTGTATTTAGTACCTGTATACCTAATAACGTAATAAAGTTTTCAAAAAATAAAGGAAACGTTTAGGTAAAAATTAAAATAAACAAGTGACTATTTTTGTCGTTTCATCAAATCACATTAATTTTTGAAATTGAAATTGGTGCCTAATTAGCAAAAAGGAATTTAATCATGAAGTCGGTTGACAAAGTTGTTCATGTTTAAATTTGTCACATGATCTGGTATAATTATGACTTCAAATGTTATCATATTATCCAACTTGCATCAATGAATACTTAACGCGTTCATTCTACAGCTGTAAGTGATGGCTTTGGTCATAATGTTATATGTAATTGATTATGAAATATAAATTATTAAACAATATAACATAGTCTAAGCTCTCGTGTTAACTTTTAAATGTCAATCGCAATAAAAGTCTCCCAAAAGAAGATGTTTATGGACAATTTATTGACGCAAATAAGTCGAAATCCTTAAAATAAATAATGAAGGTGCATTTTAAAATGATGAATTAGAATTTGTAGCGAAATCATGACGTACACCACAACGGTTTTTTTTTCAAATAGAAAGTAAAAGAGAGATGGAAGGTTTTTACGTGGAATTTCTTTTAGTTTTCAATAAGTTAATAGTCTTCTACAAATGAAATCCAACAGTCTTAATTAAAGATAAACATTAGTGTAGCATGTAAAAAGCGCATCATGTAAAAGTGCATCATGAAAACATAAGGGCAAGTAAGTTTCTTATCGGAGAAAAGTCGAAAGGTAGTAGACGAACATCACTTGAACTACTTTGTTGTCCTTTGACCAAATGAATGATAGTTGTTGTAAGGATAAGATAATTTTCAATAATTTTTCGGTTGATTATTTAATTTATATGTGTTGAACGTCTTTCGGGTATATGTGTTATTTCTTTGCGGTCGTTAGGTATTGATGGAGGACGCCAGAGTGCCCAGAGAGACCACTGAACATCGATAAAAAAAACTGGTAGTTCTTGCCAATTAAGATGGAAGTCCCACGTGCGGGATTCGAACTCACAACCTAATCTTACGACTTGTTTGTCATTTTGCACACGAGAGTAACTTTCTCACTCTTTGCTTTGCATCAAAACCAGCTTTTTTTACGTAATACCACATCAGAATGAAAAATAACTTTTCTCAAATATAAATCAACTTAATCAACAAAAACAATTTTATTTTTCTCTATCCTTAAGAATACTTTGACAACATTGAATATTCTTTCAGAAGTTGACAAAGCAAATATTAAAAGTAGACACACATGCAATCTTCCAATTTTAATATCGCTCATTGCGAGGGTGTCTGCAATAACTTTCATTAGTTCGATAAATATAAATAAAAAAACATTATTTAAAGTTTACTGTACTTGTCGTAAGTCAAGGATATTGTACGTGATTATGTGCGATAAATGTATTTGCTTGAAATAGTTCGTGTTAACGGCATATCCCTGTAAGTCTCTCTTAAATTATTTACAACCTGTTTAAAGTCGAGACATTTTAAAGGTTGTCATTGTGTTTTAAAATTTATGGATCCATAAAGTCATTTACTTAATGCAGTAATATAATTCCCGTTTGACTTTGTCAGGTTTTATAGATCTCATACTTTTCAAATGTACATAGGAGGTCGGTGTTTTTGTTAATATTTTTAATATGTATAAGTACATACCTTTTCATAAACTAGAAAAAAGACGTGCATTTCTACATAAATCTGATTTATTTCATTAAGCTGAGTGGCAAAGGGGTGAATTGTATTTGTCAGTCTCTCGACAATTGTTTTGATGCCATCTTGTTGGGCAATATCTCTAACGTCCATTCGTTGTAGTGTTTCCAAAATTCCTGTAGCATCTGCTATAATTTCCTGAAATGTCATTTTAACCATTGTATTGTATACCATCATGGTAGAAATTATCAAACTGCATGAACAAGTTCATATAACTAATAATGTTTGATTATTTTTCAAATATTCTTGGCTTACTGTTGTTTTTCAATTAGCGATGTATCGTGAATTTTACATCCTGATAAAAGGTATTTTTACCTTCTTTTTTTTTATATTTTCTTCATTTTTATATGTTTATACGGTCTAGATAAACACGAGGTGTTAGTTATTGGTGTAATGGTCGAACGACAGAATATGTTGGTGTTTACTGTTATTTTAAATTATAATTAAATAAACGATGTGTGTTTTGACAATATATACCACCAATGTCATTTGCAGCATAATGCATTTCAATATCAATAAAGGCAACAGTAGTATACTTCTATTCAAAACTCAAAAATCCATGGACAAAAAATAAAATCGGGGTAACAAACTAAAACTGAGGGAAACGCATTAAATATAAGAGGAGAACAACGACACAACATTAAAATGTAACACACAAACAGAAATGGACTAAGCATTAGATAAAATCCTATGAGAATAACAAATATAACATCAAAACCGAATACATGAATTTGGGATAGATAAGTAAGTCTTCAATTGAGTCATTACGAGACGGATGTATTAGCCGATATTATTATGGTCAATTTACAATGTCTCTCAAATGTTTAAGTCGACACGGCATACAGACCACGGTATACTTTTCATAGCTTATAAATGCTATTTATGTTTATCATTCTTACCTTGGCTGGGTCATACAGTAAGGATTTAAAATGCGTTCTGTAGAGTTCTGCTTGGCTTAGATTTGTGCCTATATTAGGATGTTGAGCCATCAAAGGCCAGTACCTCTCTGTTATTTCCATACATAACTAGAAAACAGAATTTCAATATAGCATATTTCATTCAAATAAACATTCCTTCTCCGTTATATAATACACCCCCCCCCCCCCCCAAAACCCCCAGTACGGATGTACGTTAAAAAATAGAAACTAAATTAAACAAAGAAGCAACCAGTTGGAGATATTTTCTATAAGAGGAAATTTCGAAAAGAAATATAAATGTTCAGTACTGATATCAACACGTCTGATCATAGTGATGACGTAAGCAAATACCATTAGAAAACACAATTATTACCTTGTCTGCTTCTTCTTTTTTTTCTTTTAAGCTGATTTGTTTTCTTATTCCTTCTTCAACAGATTTCCAAATGGCCTCTAATTCTATCTGGGTTGAAGAGAGATCAGTAAATGCATTTCTGATCTGTGTTACTATTTGTGTTCTTAGTGAAGGGTGAACATTTGCGATTGGACTTTCTTCGTCTGGGTCATCAAGATGGTGTAAAGTCTGCTTGCATTTTTCAACTGTTAAATCAATGTCACTGTGTCTGAAAAGAACAAAGACAACATCTTCAAAAACGTGTTAAAATAGCTTGTGAGGTCATTTTTATAAAATTTCAAGTAATAAGTTTTTTATTTATTATTTAAAGATAGCAACATTAATTACATGCTGTTTATTGGTTCAAGTTTTTTCTATAGCAGTCTTTTGTGTTTTGGTGTTTTTTGGATTTTATTTATTCTCCTTTTGTATAACCCTGATCACGAGGAATTTGAAAAGGAGTATACTTGTTTTGAACTGTCTGTCGGACCGGTACGTATTTTTGACAGAGCAACTTCAAACCATAACTTCTTGGAAATATGATAAAGATTCATCTGATTACTTAGTCACTAGTTGTTGTTCTTTCGATGTTCTAATTCCTGTTATCCGAAGCGTTATATTTTTAAAATATCGCGCATAAATGATTTTTTGTATCATTTTGGCAGCAACTAAAATTCATAGCTTCTTGGTATAATATAGCTCCATGCTTTATCTGTTCGTTCGTTGTTTTAAAACTAAGATACTGTGGATTCATTTATTTTCGTGGGTACTAAATTTCGTGGTTTAAGGGAAATTTACCTATTTGGGGATATTAAATTTCGTGGTTTTGGCAAAGTCTATATACATTCCTTTAGAATTTGCAATTCGTTCATTATTTGAATTTGTGGTTTCCTTGTACATATGAAAATGATATACAACGAATATTTATGAATCCGCAGTATATGGAAAGTTGTAAGTTTGTCCTGTAATATCAATATGTTGAAATGGTCGACTAGTTTGGATTCACTTCTGTTTTGCTGTTTTTATTATTTCATTTAGATCTTCTTTGTTCGTTTAGAATGTGTTGTTACTTTCAGATCAGTGATAACCGCTGTTGTGTTGTTTCACATGTCTAGCCAAGGTCAGATTTGTTTTTTAGTGTAATGTTTTAATGTCTTGTTGTGACCTATTAAAATATATCTAGTATTCTTATATATATGTATATTAATTGCTGTTGTTTCGATAAATGTTTACTGGTAACTTTCTGCTAATTCTTTAACAACCATTATATATCTTTCAATCTTTATATGGTATTTTATCAACCAGTATGACTAAACTTTCAGTAAACTCGGTGTTTTACGTGTTCTGTAATTGCAAAATGCATAAAGACATGTTATACTGAATGAATAACTAAATCAGCTTACGATAAAAACTAAATACGTTTAATACATATAACGGATGCGGAGTCTTGTATTTAATTCATTTTTTGATGAATAGCGTTTAATTATTTGAAAATTAATCTACTTGATTATTTTTATTGCTTAACTATGCCTGCATTGAATTGTTTTACAAGGATGGGTTTAGACTACTCTCATCAATTATATAGAGCAACATAATAACGCGGCACTATGATGTAGAATCCACACAAGCATGTACAATTTGCACCTACAGTCACAGGGTAAGGAAAGAAATCACAAAGCAAGTAAAAAGATATGGTTCAGATAGTCCCATTAGCAATGTGACGCAATGAAGTGGATTTACAGATTTACCAAGATTGATGCAACCATCCATTTAAGTCGACATTACTCTGGTGTTGTTAACTAATATCTGAGACTGCAATGATGGTTGGATGATCAGTTTCATTCGGAAGGTCTCCAATGGGGAAAAGGGGACGGGGCTGTAGCTGGTAATTTATATGTTGTCACCTGAAAACGGATGGTACATAACGGTCTCGGGGGAGGGTACGCTTCAATATTTAATTGAGATGGATGTTGCTGGGGTTCATTTACCACACCCTTTTCATGTTATTTTTATCTTTAAAATGTATACCTATTCTAAAGTGTATTGCCTTAGTAAAAATGTAACCTTTTCATAATTTTGGTTGGATTTGGTGTGGTTTGTTAGAAAAGCAGAAAAGCAGAATATTTAAAGCTAAGATTCTGTATGTAGTGTTTACTTACGGCGAGACTTGATACATTATTTTCAGAAAAAATAAAAGATTAATGCATAATTTTGTCGACTTTAATTTATATACCAAACAGCAAAATCGTACGCATACTTGTACCGGAATTTAATATAGCCCGTTTTACGTTTACCTTATTTATTTGTTTACTAGTATTTTAAATGTGTTTAAGACACGTAATAGTTTGCATATGGCCTGTAAACTACAAAGTTATGTTTTCTGAAACGTTTAACTAAGACATATGACAGGCAGATTAAGGTGGAAAACAAAATTAAACTTTCCAAAGAGGGCATGTTGTCATGGAACAATTACGGACAAAATAAACGGTCGTGGCAAAGATTATTTTACGCGTAGGAGGAGTGGTACTTTCCTAACACGAGACAGCAGATTATTTCACGCTTAGCAGGAGTGGTACTTTCCTCACACGAGACATCAGAATATTTCACGCTGAGGAGGAGTGGTACTTTTCTCAAACGAGACATCAGATTATTTCACGTTTAGGAGGACTGGTACTTTCCTCACACGAGACATCAGATTATTTCACGCTTAGGAGGACTGGTACTTTCCTCACACGAGACATCAGATTATTTCACGCTTAGGAGAGTGGTACTTTCCTCACACGAGATATCAGATTATTTCACGCTTAGCAGGTGTGGTACTTTCCTCACACGAGACATCAGATTATTTCACGCTTAGCAGGAGTGGTACTTTCCTCACACGAGACATCAAATTATTTCACGCTTAGGAGGAGTGGTACTTTCCCCACACGAGACATCATATTATTTCACGCTTAGGAGGAGTGGTACTTTCCTCACACGAGACATCTGATTATTTCACGCTTAGGAGGAGTGGTACTTTCGTCACACGAGACATCTGATTATTTCACGCTTAGGAGGAGTGGTAAGGAATGGTACTTTAATAATAATAATAATAATAATAATAATAGCTTTATTCAAAGAGAGTAACTTATTTGGATTAAACCAATTTTCAATAAGGCTCTCTATATATACATACAATGTTAACAATATGAATAAAACATAACTAATCTACTATTACACACTTGTAAAGAATAGACGTATAGAAAGTAATATAACAACAACAACAACACCTATGGTATACATTGTGGCTTAACTTAAAAATTTAACACTTTTCAAAATAAAATGACTTGTAAAAGTTTTTAAATGCAGATATCCTTTTTGATTTTTTAATTTCACTTGACAATGAATTCCACACTTTTGGACCACTAAAAGAAAAACTTGATTTGTATAATTCTGTATTCGATTTAGGGACAATGAAATTATCCGATGATGAAAGTTGAGTATTGTACGATTGTTTACTACTTGTAGGCACAATAAGATTTGATAAATACTTTCCACACACGAGACATCAAATTATTTCACGCTTAGAAGGAGTTGTTCTTTCTAAACACGAAACATCAGATTATGTCACGCTTAGAAGGAGTGGTACTTTCCTCACACGAGACAGCAGATTATTTCACGCTTAGGAGGAGTGGTACTTTCCTCACACGAGACAGCAGATTATTTCACGCTTAGGAGGAGTGGTACTTTCCTCACACGAGACATCAGATTATTTCACGCTCGGGAGGACTGGTACTTTCCCGACACGAGACATCAGATTATTTCATGCTTAGGAGGAGTGGTACTTTCCTCACACGAGACATCAGATTATTTTACGCTAAGGAGGAGTGGAACTTTCCTCACACGAGACATCTGATTATTTTACGCTTAGGAGGAGTGGTACTTTCCTCACACGAGACATCTGATTATTTCACACTTAGGAGGAGTGGTATTTTCCTCACACGAGACATCGGATTATTTCACGCTTAGCAGGAGTGGTACTTTCCTCACACGAGACATCAGATTATTTCACACTTAGGAGGAGTGGTACTTCCATCACACGAGACATCAGATTATTTCACGTTTAGGAGGAGTGGTACTTTCCTCACACGAGACATCAGATTATTTCACGCTTAGGAGGAGTGGTACTTTTCTCACACGAAACATCAAATTATTTCACGCTTAGGAGGAGTGGTACTTTCCTCACACGAGACATCAGATTATTTCACGCTTAGGAGGAGTGGTACTTTCCCCACACGAGACATCAGATTGTTTCATGCTTAGGAGTAGTGGTACTTTCCCCACACGAGACATCAGATTATTTCACGCTTAGAAGGAGTGGTAATTTCCTCAAACGAGACATCAGATTATTTCACGCTGAGGAGGAGTGGCACTTTTCTCACACGAAATATCAGATTATTTCACGCTTAGGAAAAGTGGTACTTTCCTCACACGAGACATCAGATTATTTCACGCTTAGGAGGAGTGGTACTTTCCTCACACGAAACATCAGATTATTTCACGCTTAGGAGGAGTGGTACTTTCCTCACACGAGACATCAGATTATTTCACGCTTAGGAGGAGTGGTACTTATCTCACACGAGAAATCGGATTCTTTCACGCTTAGGAGGAGTGGTACTTTCCTCACACGAGACAACAGATTTGTTCACGCTTAGGAGGAGGGGTACTTTCCTCACACGAAACATCAGATTATTTCACGCTTAGGAGAATGGTACTTTCCTCACACGAGACATTAGATTATTTCACGCTTAGGAGGAGTGGTACCTTCCTCACACGAGACATCAGATTATTTCACGCTTAGGAGGAGTGGTACTTTCCTCACACGAGACATCAGATTATTTCACGCTCAGAAGGAGTGGTACTTTCCTCACACGAGACAACAGATTATAACACGCTTAGGAGGAGTGGTACTTTCCTCACACGAAACATCAGATTATTTCACGCTTAGGAGCAGTGGTACTTCCCTCACACGAGACATCAGATAATCTCACGCTTAGGAGGAGAGGTACTTTCCTCACACGAGATATCAAATTATTTCACGCTTAGGAGGAATGGTACTTTCCTCTCAAGAGACATCAGATTATTTCACGCTTAGGAAGAATGGTACTTTCCTCACACGAGACATCAGATTATTTCACGCTTAGGAGGTGTGGTACTTTCCTAACACGGGACATCTGATTATATCACGCTTAGAAGTAGTGGTACTTTCCTAACACGAGACATCTGATTATTTCACGCTTAGGAGAATTGGTACTTTCCCCACACGAGACATCAGATTATTTCACGCTTAGGAGGAGTGGTACTTTCCCCACACGAGACATCAGATTATTTCACGCTTAGGAGGTCTGGTACTTTCCTCACACGAGACATCATATTATTTCACGCTTAGGAGGAGTGGTACTTTCCTCACACGAGACATCTGATTATTTCACGCTTAGGAGGAGTGGTACTTTCCTCACACGAGACATCTGATTATTTCACGCTTAGGAGGAGTGGTAAGGAATGGTACTTTAATAATAATAATAATAATAATAATAATAGCTTTATTTAAAGAGAGTAACTTATTTGGATTAAACCAATTTTCAATAAGGCTCTCTATATATACATACAATGTTAACAATATAAATAAAACATAATTAATCTACTATTACACACTTGTAATGAATAGACGTATAGAAAGTAATATAAAAACAACAACAACGCCTATGGTATACATTGTGGCTTAACATAAAAATTTAACACTTTTCAAAACAAAATGACTTGTAATAGTTTTTAAATGCAGATTCCTTTTTGATTTTTTAATTTCACCGGACAATGAATTCCACACTTTTGGACCACTAAAAGAAAACTTGATTTGTATAATTCTGTATTCGATTTAGGGACAATGAAATTATCCGATGATGAAAGTTGAGTATTGTACGATTGTTTACTTCTTGTAGGCACAATAAGATTTGATAAATACTTTCCACACACGAGACATCAGATTATTTCACGCTTAGGAGGAGTGGTACTTTTCTCACACGAGACATCAGATTATTTTACGCTTAGGAGGAGTGGAACTTTCCTCACAGGAGACATCTGATTATTTTACGCTTAGGAGGAGTGGTACTTTCCTCACACGAGACATCTGATTATTTCACGCTTAGGAGGAGTGGTTCTTTCCTCACACGAGACATCAGATTATTTCATGCTTAGGAGGAGTGGTACTTTCCTCACACGAAACATCAGATTAGTTTACGCTTAGGAGGAGTAGAACTTTCCTCACACGAGACATCTGATTATTTTACGCTTAGGAGGAGTGGTACTTTCCTCACAGGAGACATCTGATTATTTCACGCTTAGGAGGAGTGGTATTTTCCTCATACGAGACATCAGATTATTTCACGCTTAGGAGGAGTGGTACTTTCCTCACACAAGACATCAGATTATTTCACGCTTAGGAGGAGTGGTACTTTCCTCACACGAGACATCAGATTATTTCACGCTTAGGAGGACTGGTACTTTCCTCCCACGAGACATCAGATTATTTCACGCTTAGGAGGAGTGGTACTTTCCTCACATGAGACATCAGATTATTTCACGCTTGGGGGCAGTGGTACTTCCCTCACACGAGACATCAGATTATTTCACGCTTAGGAGGAGTGGTACTTTCCTCACACGAGACATCAGATTATTTCACGCTTAGGAGGAGTGGTACTTTTCTCACACGAAACATCAGATTACTTCACGCTTAGGAGGAGTGGTACTTTCCTCACACGAGACATCAGATTGTTTCATGCTTAGTGTAGTGGTTCTTTCTCCACACGAGACATCAGATTATTTCACGCTTAGAAGGAGTGATAATTACCTCACACGAGACATCAGATTATTTCACACTTAGGAGGAGTGGTACTTTTCTCACACGAAACATCAGATAATTTCACGCTTAGGAGAAGTGGTACTTTCCTCACACGAGACATCAGATTATTTAACGCTTAGGAGGAGTGGTACTTTTCTCACACGAAACATCAGATTATTTCACGCTTAGGAGGAGTGGTACTTTCCCCACACGAGACATCAGATTGTTTCATGCTTAGTGTAGTGGTACTTTCCCCACACGAGACATCAGATTATTTCACGCTTAGAAGGATTAGTAATTTCCTCACACGAGACATCAGATTATTTCACGCTTAAGAGGTGGAACTTTTCTCACACGAAACATCAGATAATTTCACGCTTAGGAGAAGTGGTACTTTCCTCACACGAGACATCAGATTATTTCACGCTTAGGAGGAGTGGTACTTTCCTCACACGAAACATCAGATTATTTCATGCTTAGGAGGAGTGGTACTTTCCTCACACGAGACATCAGATTATTTCACGCTGAGGAGGAGTGGTACTTTCCTCACACGAGACATCGGATTATTTAACGCTTAGGAGGAGTGGTACTTTCCTCACACGAGACAACAGATTTGTTCACGCTAAGGAGGACTGGTACTTTCTTTACACGAAACATCAGATTATTTCACGCTTAGGAGGAGTGGAACTTTCCTCACACGAGACATCTGATTATTTTACGCTTAGGAGGAGTGGTACTTTCCTCACACGAGACATCAGATTATTTCACACTTAGGAGCAGTGGTACTTCCCTCACACGAGACATCAGATTATTTCACGCTTAGGAGGAGTGGTACTTTCCTAGAACCAGACATCAGATTATTTCACGCTTAGGAGGAGTGGTACTTTTCTCACACAAAACATCAGATTATTTCACGCTTAGGAGGAGTGGTACTTTCCTCACACGAGACATCAGATTATTTCACGCTTAGGAGGAGTGGTACTTTCCCCACACGAGACATCAGATTGTTTCATGCTTAGAGTAGTGGTACTTTCCTTACACGAGATATCAGATTATTTCACGCTTAGAAGGAGTGGTAATTTCCTCACACGAGACATCAGATTATTTCACGCTTAGGAGGAGTGGTACTTTTCTCACACGAAACATCAGATTATTTCACGCTTAGGAGAAGTGGTACTTTCCACACACGAGACATCAGATTATTTCACGCTTAGGAGGAGTGGTACTTTCCTCACACGAAACATCAGATTATTTCACGCTTAGGAGGCGTGGTACTTTCCTCACACGAGACATCAGATTATTTCACGCTTAGGAGGAGTGGTACTTTCCTAACACGAGACATCAGATTATTTCACGCTTAGGAGGAGTGGTACTTTCCTCACACGAGACATCGGATTATTTCACGCTAAGGAGGAGTGGTACTTTCCTCACACGAGACAACAGATTTGTTCACGCTAAGGAGGAGTGGTACTTTCCTCACACGAAACATCAGATTATTTCACGCTTAGGAGAATGGTACTTTCCTCACACGAGACATCAGATTATTTCACGCTTAGGAGGAGTGGTACTTTCCTCACACGAGACAACAGATTAGTTCACGCTTAAGAGGAGTGGTACCTTCTTCAAACGAGACATCAGATTATTTCACGCTTAGGAGGAGTGGTACTTTCCTCACACGAGACAACAGATTATTTCACGCTTAGGAGAAGTGGTACTTTCCACACACGAGACATCAGATTATTTCACGCTTAGGAGGAGTGGTACTTTCCTCACACGAAACATCAGATTATTTCACGCTTAGGAGGCGTGGTACTTTCCTCACACGAGACATCAGATTATTTCACGCTTAGGAGGAGTGGTACTTTCCTCACACGAGACATCAGATTATTTCACGCTTAGGAGGAGTGGTACTTTCCCCACACGAGACATCAGATTGTTTCATGCTTAGAGTAGTGGTACTTTCCTTACACGAGATATCAGATTATTTCACGCTTAGAAGGAGTGGTAATTTCCTCACACGAGACATCAGATTATTTCACGCTTAGGAGGAGTGGTACTTTTCTCACACGAAACATCAGATTATTTCACGCTTAGGAGAAGTGGTACTTTCCACACGAGACATCAGATTATTTCACGCTTAGGAGGAGTGGTACTTTCCTCACACGAAACATCAGATTATTTCACGCTTAGGAGGCGTGGTACTTTCCTCACACGAGACATCAGATTATTTCACGCTTAGGAGGAGTGGTACTTTCCTCACACGAGACATCAGATTATTTCAAGCTTAGGAGGAGTGGTACTTTCCGCACACGAGACATCGGATTATTTCACGCTAAGGAGGAGTGGTACTTTCCTCACACGAGACAACAGATTTGTTCACGCTAAGGAGGAGTGGTACTTTCCTCACACGAAACATCAGATTATTTCACGCTTAGGAGAATGGTACTTTCCTCACACGAGACATCAGATTATTTCACGCTTAGGAGGAGTGGTACTTTCCTCACACGAGACAACAGATTATTTCACGCTTAAGAGGAGTGGTACCTTCTTCAAACGAGACATCAGATTATTTCACGCTTAGGAGGAGTGGTACTTTCCTCACACGAGACAACAGATTATTTCACGCTTAGGAGGAGTGGTACTTTCCTCACACGAGACATCAGATTATTTCACGCTAAGGAGCAGTGATACTTCCCTCGCACGAGAAATCAGATTATTTCACGCTTAGGAGGAGTGGTACTTTCCCCACACGAG
Organism: Mytilus trossulus; assembly: GCF_036588685.1. Lineage (NCBI taxonomy): Eukaryota > Metazoa > Mollusca > Bivalvia > Mytilida > Mytilidae > Mytilus > Mytilus trossulus. Next base: position 37,690,248 of record NC_086381.1, on the reverse strand, counting down.
ACATCAGATTATTCAGCATCTTGATCGTACCTTAGTGCTTATGTACTTAGGGTTATAACTGAGGTTCTAGCTGTTCAAAGACGTTTCCAGGTTTCTGACTTTAAAAGCAGCTCTGGAACGATTTAGACTACAATTTACGGCGAATTCGTTTTTGAACAGACATGTTGAAATGACATGTTTTGATTAATATGCAAAAAATATGTTGATAATTATTACAATTATTGTTTCCTTAGAAAACACTTCAAATCCACAAACTATATAAAGTGTTCTTTTCACATCGGACTCAGACTTCATTAAACTGATTTTTATTGTGCGTTTTGTTGTGGGCTTGTTTATTCCACATTGGCTAAAATATGGCGGAGGGTTAAACAAAACATGTCGAACCCCGCTACATGTTCGCGCCCGCCGATGTCATGAGTCTCTGGGCTTTGTAAGACTTGTATTTTTTTCTAAATTTTAATTAAATGTAATTGATTGACCCCATTTATATCGTATTAGGTCAGTAGCATACTAGCACATTGTGTAACTAATAATATTTTATTCTGAAAATTTGCAACAACATGACTTACCGTATCAATGCATTGAATTGCTCTTCAAGTTCACAATGGAGTGTCTTCAACAGATCAGCTGTGTGACTAATTGTGTCATAATCTGCCATTAACAGAGCCTTGTCTTTGACACTATGGAGTCTGTCCTTAACATCTTCAGACTGAGCGAGTGTGGGCAGAATTTTCTACAAAATATTAATGACCATGAAATCAAACAAAATTAAGACAGATAATCATTATCTATAGACAAGTGAACGGAATCATTTTATTATTACTTACGAAGTCACTTGTACTTTATTTAAATGTTTATATATGTTTTATTATTTCTACCAATAAATCAATTTAAGTTCTGTAAGAGACTGAGTGCAAAATCTGAAGAGTTCACGGTTACGAAGTAGAAGGTTTCTGTTCGTGAACAAAATGCAGATTTGTTTTAGTACACAACAATAATCCTAGTAATTCAAACAGTGATCATTTATTTTCTTTGCTATCGGACAATATTCGTTATTTAACCGTTACACTTTTGGCTAAATTTACTTCGGTCAAAGTATACATAGTTTTTTATACTGAGGAATCGACCTTGAATACTATCAATATTTTCCGGGAATATATTTTCATTGATAATAAAAATAGAGATAAATCAATATATCTGCAAATAATCAAAAACAAACACTCAGTGGTACATGTAGGTCGTTCGTAAAATAAAAACAAATCACAAATATGTAGGTGGTTCTCTTCCGGATAAACAAGGAATCTGACAACGGAAGTTCGGGCGGGCAATTAAAAGAGACATAAATCGAACAACTAATGTTTACACATAAAAATCACATCACAACAAGGTTTTCCTACTTTGTAGATGAAAAAGAAAGAAAATACAATGGAGATCAGGAAGAAATGGTACGTCAGAGAACAACCTTCATTCAAAGATAAGGAAATAAAATTCCTAATATATTTCACAGGAAACATACCATTGAGTACCATTAACCGAATAAAAATAATAACAATATATAGGAGTCTCGTGACTGAAGGACGAGACCAAGACGAAGTAACGTGACTTATACTTTAGTTTTTAAGATTACTAATTTCAATTGCAGAAGGACCGCTGTTTTGGGAGAGAAAACAAATCGCAGCACAGTTTTGATACGATACCCGCCAACGGTTATTGATGATGTGTCATCGAGTACACATGACTGCGACTTTATATGAGACAGTTACCTTGTGAAGAAAGATCCAAGCATCATGGTCGTATGTGAGGTGGCCGCCATAATCTGTTGTTAATTCCTTTGGTTCAATTTGTGTATAAAGTTCAACAAGTGTTTTAACAACAACAGTCTGTAAAAGATAACGTTGTAACTATTTTACTTTGTGTACTAGTAATATTTACCTTCCATGGTTCTCTATCGGTGAACCTATGATTATCATAAAAATTATATCAATGAAACTAAAATGTATGTACCAACAATGTATCAATCTTTAAAAAACATCTTAAAGTATAATGTACGGTTTGGTTTTGATGTAGAAACAATGTATCAATCTTAAAAAAAACATCTTAAAGTACAATGTACGGTCTGGTTGTTGGAGATTTTATTAATTTAAGGCATTTGATATCAATTTAACATGGTTCATTTTCAACGGTACACCTATTACGAAGTAATAATTTATTCATTGAAAAAGAAAAAAAAAAGATCAATTGATTTCTGTTCGATTTTTAGTAAAAGTTTGACATACAACACTTGTATGAATGAGAAATCATAACATGACCTTTAGTTACAAACTACGTCTATCAAAAGTTAATTTTAGATTTCATTTTAACTCAGTTGAAAACTCGGATAATTATCTCATAGACAATCATACCCCATCTTCTCATTTGTTTTTACGATATTTAGTGTTTCTGGACATTTTATGTGGGTTTTTTTCTCCAAACTTTGATCACGATCATATTATTCCAGCAAAACCTCACACAGTTTATATAAACATTTGAATCAAATATTTATATTGCCAAGACCCAAATGCCAAATTAGAAAACAATTTTTAAAAAAAACTTCTTTATGATTATAATCAATGTATAATCATCATTAAATCTAACCTTTTCTGCATGTAGTTTACTATAACTTATAAGTTTAACAATCCCTTAATAAAATTTAGAATGGAAACGGGGAATGTTTAAAACATGCGGCAACCAAACAAAAGAGCAGAAAACAGTTAAGTTGCTTCCGCCACTTTTTTACTGTACAGTAAAAGCTATAAATTTATGGTCTTTCCGTTTAAAACCGATACGTTTTGGTCGCGTTTAGTTTTTCAAAACAATAATAATACAATGTACTGAATATTCCGTTACTTAACATGATAGGTTTTGGCATACTTATATTTCTTACTAGAAGCTACAACAAAACACAAATTAAAGCAATTATGATACACATGCGGTCATGCAAATACCATAAACTAGAAATATAACAGAACTTTAGATATAATATAGCCATCGTATAGTGTTCATAGATCATTAGACGAACTTTGACATTTCCAACCTGGAAGTATAGGCGTATAATAAACTGTGGAAAATATCAAAGTGTCAAAGAATGAAAGAAAGTTGCAATATCATAATGCCAGGAAATCGAATGTATTAGCGCTACCGACTCTATCGTGTACTTTCAAACGACAGAAAATGTAAGAACATGTAGCCATGTAGGATGCAAGGTTAATTCCTCAATTTGATTTTTATTAAAATGATAAAAGTTCTATATGCTCTTGGTATTCGAATTAAAACACGAACATGTGATATTTTATTTTCTGCCAAAGCGCGATAACTCTAAATAAACTCAGAAACTAAATTGAAGTATTATATTACTGTAACAATTAAAAAAAAAGCGGTCTTTTATTATGTTGATTGCGTTATCTGCAACCTGGTCTATGTGTTGCCCTTTTGTTTCCTTCTAATCGTCGAACAGTTTATTCTTGTATATTATTAGTTCATTTCATTATATTTTATACTTTCTTTTACAAATGAACCTCAAATGGTGTTATACAATGTAAGTCTTACTTTAAACTGATTTCCAAACGTAACGACATCTTTCCTCTGTGATTTCAGACCTAGTAGCCTTTTCAGAAGTCTTGTTTTGCTTCGTGACTTTGGTTTGACAATATAAAACGCTGCTACGGCTCCTCGACGTTCAATCTGTAAAATAAACTATAGCTACAAGACTTTTGACAAGAATATCAACTCTTGTGATATTCAGTTTGAATGTTCCTGAGGCACTTGTTAGCACGAAAACAGTCACAAAAGTTTCAATATTGGCATATAAAGGTTTACTTTTTTTTACATTGTTATTTGGATAGAGAGTTGTCTCATTGGCACTCACACCACATCTTCCTATATATCTATTTGTAGTAAATGTTATAATTGCATGCAGATTGCTAAACTGTTTCTAAGGTACAAATATAGGAATATACTTAATATTCTAGTATACGTTTTTCTTTTTGCTAATAAATCAATGTTTAGTTTCCTTTTCCCATATCTATATACAAAGTGGATATACCTGTATATCTATATCTATTTGGAAAAAAAGTTGACGAAGTAGACCAACACAAAAAGTAAACCTGGACCAATAGATGAGACAGATTACACAATGTTGCAGAATGACATATTTTTTAGATTAAAACAAAAATATTTAATAGTACACGGATGCCCCACTCGCACTATCAATTTCTGTGTTTTGTGGACCGTGATATTATGGTAAAAACTCTAATTTGGCATTTGAATTAGGAAGATCATATCACAGAGGACATGTATACTGAGTTTTAAGTTGATTGGACTTCAACTTCATCAAAAACTACCTTGACCAAAAACTTTAACCTGAAGCGGGACCAACGGACGGAAGAACAGACGGAAGGACGAACGAACAGAGACACAGACCAGAAAACATAATGCCCCTCTTCTATCGTAGGTGAGGCATATCAAATCACTATAATATTCACCTCTAGATGTTCCAAAGCTTTAACCACCTCAGTTATAACAGTCTCATTACATCCCTGTCTAAAATTAGCCACAAAAGCCGCACTTTTCCTCTTCATTACTAAGAAAATAACATCCTGTAGATATACAAGATATTTACATGCACCCTCGAGTTCCCAGTCTTTGTTGTCTGTGGCACTATGTACAGGAAATGTAATTAAAGGATTCCCAGCTAAATCTGTACCCCCTGTGAAACAAATAAGAGTAAGTATATATCGCGAATAATTAAACAGCAATCCAACAACACAGTATACCCAAATATTTATTACAAAACTGGGATGTCAATGGTACTGTGGATTCATTATTATTCGTTGGATACCAATTTTCCTGGGTTTCGTGGGTACAGATGAACAGCGAATTCAAATGTTCCACAAATTAAAAATATCCCATAGCCTGTGTATGCAGAGATTTGCAAAATCACGTTATCAAATATCCACAAAAAATGATTGCCAACGAAAATAAATGAATCTACAGTATATGGTAAACAACAATTGTTAGGGTCAATATTACAGTATATTAAGTTCTATATTGTCCATTGTTGAGACAATTTATAAATAAGCATTGTTTAAGGTCTGTCCAAACTAAGATAGGAGTTCAAGTACTGTAAATTCAGAAATTATTGCGAGGTTTTTATTATTGCGAAAAATGTGACAGAGTTGTAATCGCAATACTTTAAACTCGCATAATTACTAGTATATGAATATAACAGGATTGTTCTCAAATTCGCAAAAATTAAAATCTCATTTTGGTTTAAAATGACAAAATCGCAATAATAAATGCACGCAATAATTTCTTAATTTACAGTATCACTCTGTTCATTTGCAAAATTGTATTAGAGGACAGAAAAGCATTCTCTTATATATAAAATGCATTGAATATGTATACATTGGTTTTATTATCTAATAATATTATTTTTTTCTACAATAAGCTTTTTTTTGGTGTAAATGGGTTGCAAGGTCCTTTTTTCAATTCATGTTTCTATTTTTCATTTACCTGTAAATATTATTAAAACCGGGTTTTTTTCAAAAGTGATTATTTTCGAAGGGTTATATATTTCGCAGTGGAGTCTTGTCATGGCTTTGTTTGGACTGTTTGCTTTTTAGCCTTGAATGTTTGACCCTAATGTTTTATTAACTGTACAATTTGCATTCAGATATCGCAGATAAAATTTATTCGTTCATAGTGTGTTAATTTGCGTTTTTTGATTGAGTTAAGCCTTCCAATTGATCGTCTTGTTTTCTATGTTGTGATGTTATGCTATTGTTTCAGAAAAAGGGAGAAGATTTGGAACCATTAAAACGTTTAATCCCTCTGCAAATGTTTGCACCTGTCCTAAGTGAGGTATCTGATGTACAGTAGTTGTCGTTTGTTCATGTAATTTATATGTGTTTCTCGTTTCTCATTTTTTTATATAGATTAGACCATTGCTTTCCCCGTTTGAATGGTTTTACACTAGTTATTTTGGGGCCCTTTATAGATTTTTGTTCGGCGTGAGCCAAGGCTCCATGTTGAAGGCCGTACATTGACCTATAATGGTTTACTTTTATAAATTGCCACATCTTCCTATATCTACTTGCCATGATGAGTATTTATCGTGCGTTTAGCATGTCTCTAAAGCAAGAAGAACATAAATTAAGGGGGTTGATGTCTCACAACACCGTGAATAATAACAAAACATAGTAAAGTAGAATAGAACCTCTCAAAGGGTTGTTGTAGTTTGATGTTTTTTTCTCAATTTTTAAATTTGATGTCTACATAATGCAGGCGCGTAGCTGCGTTTATGTCAAAACGCCTGGGCGTACACTTGAATTTTGGTAAAAAAAAATAATAATCTATATAAATTAAAAATATCTAGTTTAAAGCACTCTTTCTTCAATGAATAGCTGTAATTGCTTATAAAAGTAACGAAATTTACTTTCGATCACATGATACAGTACAAGATTATTTTTTTTATTTTCTGTCAGTCAAAGTCTGAATCTATTTCGATTTTTTTTTACTTTCCTTTTGTTCAAAGCAATTCATAATCAGCTGTGATTTGATATGGGGCTTGACTTTTAGCCGAGCCTGTGACATTCATGTTGCGAAAGCAAGAAACAGCGGACCTTTATTTTGTTGGCAGTGTCAACATTTAGGTTCAAAATGTGGTTAATTTTGTTTTATATCAAAAAATTTCCAACCTTCATGAAATTTTCTCTAAAAAGTATCCAGAGCTATAATGACGAATTCATATTTTTGATTTTCCCGTATTTTACTGATGAAAGGACATCATGGTGTTTGCAGTTAACACTAGATGCAGTCTGTGGTTAAAGTTGGATCAATTACTTTGTCAACCCTTCAACGAATTTTATGAAATTATGGCAGAAGCTTTGTTTTGTGATTAATATCTGAAGCAAAATTTTGAAAGAACTTTTTTTCATTTTTTCAATTTACATACATGTACATACTAATCTTTAAACAGTTAACAGCCGGTCTGTGATTGATATTTTACATGAGAATATTGTAAACCTCAGTCAGATCATGATTGTCATGAAAATTGGGCCGAACTTAATATTCCACATCAAGAAAAAAAATCTCTAAAGGAAATCCTGTAATGGACAAATTAATGGATTCAATTTTCGCAGGAAGCAGAAGTTCTAGGCGAGAACCCTTTACGAATTTTCATAATGCACCTAAACATCTAAGCAAATTTATCATTTCTTATTCATTAAAGACATTTGCACCAAAAAGGGGTTATAGTCCAGTAATTGCTTAACCCTACGGTTCCTTTTAAACATATGTTAAAGTAACTGGTTTTGGATATTTTCTCTAAAACCAATGACCACTAAATTCCAAATCAACACAATGAATTATATATTAAACATAAACGATTTAGAAAGAAATATTCTCTACGGGGGCCCTCTCTAAGGTATGTTCAACTTGCTATTGGTTAGTTTTTAATGAAAGGAATTGGCTTTCACCTCGAACCTACTACTTGCAGTAGGTGTTACAATCTGGGTCCAATTGGGGCTCTTAAACCGCTCGGCAAGGTTTGGGCGTACACTTAAAAATAGCCTAGCTACGCCACTGACATATATATCAAATTCTAGTCATTTTGTTGAATTCTTTCACAAGTTGTCAGTATTAGTTTGGTTGATTTATAATTTGGCATATATTTTGACATTTTGACTTTCGTGAGTACCGTGTATTAATTTTAAGATGTTTTTATGATAAAGTTTTCATAATTAAAAACAAACAAAAACAAAAATTAACGAAGCATACGTTGTTCTGCAAAAACAAAATAACAATTTCACTGTATTTACCGCAGTCAGAAGCGCTTAGTCTAGTAAAAAAAAGATGAGCTGTTAAAATGAACACTGGAAATTACCGTCAAACAACTATTATACAAAATATCTTCCAGATAAAATACAATTCGTTATAGTGTATGTGGTCAGTATACTTAAATTGACCTGTGTCCACTGCATATTTCAGTTGAAGATGTTGTTATCATAATCATATTAAATTGTCGTTATCAATCATCTAGTTTGGCTAACTAGACAAGACTTTACCGTGGAATGAATAAATATTTACTTGTTTTGAACTTATTTCACCTTAATGTGGAAATAAATAGGTATATCACATTCAAATATTTATTCGTGTTATTCTTCTTACATAACAAATTACATCCCGGATAAGAAAGTCAAAATTCTAAATTCCAATTACATAACCAACTAGATGATAAATCTAAAAACTGTTGCCCGCAAACGCTTAGAAATGGGGAATATCTACATTTTTACATTTTTTCGTTACTTTTTTTTGGTTGCCGATAATGAAAATGCCTTATTGTTTAAATCAAAGTAATTGTATAGGAACAATACGTATGCATGACTAAAAATAGGCAATGTTTTGTGTTTAACTTATACATCTTGTATTGCTGGGTAAACAAAATATTTACATTTTTTTTTAATACAATATAGATAAGTATGCGAAGAATGCCATTTTTTTTTTATAAAAGATATGTATTTACCTGAAAGGATGGCGATCTGAGATTTGAGTAGTTCTGGTTCTATTGCCCCGTTCTCTCGCTGCATCCTCTTTGTGGAGGCTTTCCTGTATTAAAAATTGTTGGTTTACATATAAGTTTACATGAATCATATATTTCATAGCAATTAATTAACCACCTTTTTGCAGATTGTAAACATGGTTTTGCTTATGCTTAAAAAGAAACTATCAGAACAGGGTAAAAAGGCTGTGTTTAGTATATTCAATAAAATACATGATGATTATTATAATCCTGAAACTTTGTTGTCATTATTTGATACTTATGTAGCAAGTATACTGAATTATTGCTCGGAAATATGGGGATTTCATATGGCACCAAATATTGAAAAAGTTCATTTGTATTTTTTAAAACGTATTCTTAAAGTCAAAATGAGTGCTGTAACTAATATGGTTTATTGTGAATTAGGTAGATTGCCAATGTACATTGAAAGGCAGTATAGAATGGTCAAATATTGGATTAAGATTTTGAGTACAGAAAATTGTATATTAAAGAATAGCTATGATGAGATGTATGACAGAAGTTTTATTAAAAAGAACGATAAACACAACTGGTGTTGTACAATTAGAGATATTTTGTTAAGATATGGATTTAATTATGTTAGGTTGAACCAAAGTGTAGATTGTAAAGATATTTTTCTATCGCAATTAAAAGAAAGAATGCTTGGTGCATTCATTAGTGAAGCAACTATGTTTTTTGAGAATTCAAATAAATGTCATTTGTATAGATACATGTATTGTACACACACATTGCAATTTTATTTAGATAGACCTGTAAATTATATATACAAACCATACATTTGTAAATATCGTATATCAGCTCATATATTAAGTATAGAAACAGGTAGATATTATAATGTTGATAAAAATAATAGACTATGTACAAATTGTAATACTAGCTCTATTGAAGATGAATACCATTTTATACTTGAATGTAAAAAATATAGTCAGATTCGAGAAAAGTATATAAAACAGTATTATTGGAGAAATCCTTCTACATTCAAACTTATCCAGTTGTTATCTGTCAGAAATATTAAAGAATTGAATAACTTAGGTATATTTCTAAAATCTGCTGAAAAACTTAGAATTTAATTGCAGTAAATAATATTTTTGTTCTCACTTTATTTAAGTATCATATCATTCTCCGCTCGTATTTTGTATTTTGTATTATGTATTATGTATTATATGTTCTTTCATGCACACCTTATATTTATATTTACTATATATCTCTTGTGAAATTCTTATATTGGTGTAAAATTGTGTATATGTATCCTATAAGCTGTATTGCTTTCGGAATAAAGTATTATTATTATTAACCCTTTGTAGGGGTATGAGTCATATACACAATTATCTCGGTTTTTGTTTAAGTATAACTATAATTGGTTAACAATATATTCTAGAGAATCCAGACCGAAACAAGCCATATAATAAGGTTATTGCATGAATATTGGAGAATATTGTCCCGATTAGAATTTTATATCGCACGAGCTTGCGAGTGCAATATATGTTCTACGAAGGACAACATTCCCCAATATTCATTGCAATAACCCTTTTATTGTATAGCAATATAATATTTGAATGTAAAAATTGGTTTCAACTAAGATTTTGTTGTTGATGAAGTCATGCATTTTTAAGATTTATTGCACTAGTGCAATATAAGAATTTATTGCACGCTAACTTTTGGTTACTTTCTATGGGAAATATTATATTGCTATGCAATAATATCATATACACGCAGTATTTTTGGTAGTCATAACGAATTCGAAGTTACAATTAAAATTTGTTTTAATGGAGACGCAAAATACCAAAGGGACAATCGCAATTTATAGTCGAATAGAAACACAAAGACGAAAAAACACTGTAGGACAAACAAAAGTCTTTAACAGAAAAATAAAAGTAAACAACACACATCTTACATTAGTACCTCAAAAGGGGTGGTATGATGTGCTCTGGATGGGTAAACAGATCCTACCCAATATGTGCAGCTAATCATGTTGATTTGAAAAGAAAAATTTAAAAAAAATGTGAACATAATTGATAATAGGTTCAATTAGGAGATGTCCAAATCGATGAAAATTAACATTTGTAAATCTGCTTTTGGCGGCAGATCCGTTGCTATTTTAAAAGTGAAATAGTATTCCCATAAAACCACTTCATAAAGCACACAGAGCTGAAAACACATTATGTGTATATAATTCATCTTAATATCAGCCCAACAATGTTAGATATGAATATTTTTTGTTCTTTCCTGGACGGGATTTGAACTCCGGCTACTGAGATATCGTGACACCAAATGGCTTTACAAAATATATGCCCGACGCACTAGACCACTCGACCACCTAGGCTATATACTTTGACATTACACAGTGTAAAAAAAACTATACAATTTTCAAAATTACATATCGAACATGTCAAGGATATAGTAGATGAATTACATTCTTATTTAGCACGTCATATTTTGGCCCCAAGGATCACTGGATATAGATTAATAGCCGAAATCCGCACCTGGTGTAGTGAAATGGGTACCGTGAATGTTATATCAATAACTTCCGAAACCTAGCAATCGACCAATTTAAAAGGCTCTTTGTGTGTGGGTATCTCATTAATTCTTTAGTAATACTATGTTGAAATTAAGGTATATAACTGTTCACTGTTAGATGCTTCTAAAATTATCTGAATATATCTTTGGAACTAATTGTAGATCAAAGGTATATACACTTACACTGAGAGATCATGATACTCGGAACAAATATCATTATGACATACATATCTATATGCACAAGATCTGATGCACCACAATCATGTTAACCATTTGAAAAATGGCTAACAAAAAACTATCTCTTTTTAAAATTAAGTTGGAATCGTAAGATGCCAAATAAATATATTTATGATTGGGTCAACCACTTTTTCGTTTCAATCCTCATTACTCTATAGCTAAGTTAATTCGCCAGTAATGCTATGACAATTCCATGCCTATTGTTAAGCGTTGTACAGTGTCAGTTTTAAAAGTTAAGGGGTAAATATATTGATATTCAGGATGCACGTTTTTTTTTATATTGAAAACGTCTAAATACGGTATTTGGGAAGTGCATATTTCAAGCAACCAGTAACTGTTCTTCTATACACGTGAACTTAATTCAATGATTGCTTTTTTTCAAATGTTGTAAATTAAGTTCCAGTTTTGTATATAATATTCATGTACTAAGGATATATCATATGTTATTCGGGAACTTCAGTGTTATAACCTCTGTGAAACCCGAATTATGTTTACTTTATACTGGATTTCAACAAGGGATTGAGGCATTAACTGCCATGCAGGTCTTCGTTTTGGGGCACAGAAAATATTGGTTCGCGAACACTGACAGCGTTTCCAATCATGTTGCAGGAATAAGCTGAGAAATGTCACTCCACTATAATAATGTAGCATACATGTATTGTGTAAAAATGTTTGAAGCATGATTCATAAGGTATACTGGGTATTTGTGGAAATATCGTGGTTTACCTTTGGCAATCATGGTCATATCTGTTTAGATGCCAAAAAAATACAAAAATTAAAAAAAATTGTATTAACATGCTTTTTCTCTTATTTTTTAGGTGTTTTAGGGAGATGTTGGCGGGTGCTTTTCATTCAAATCACCAAATGTTACTTTTGGTCTCTCAATATATGTGTTTACGCGCTTGTTTCGTTAAATTTAGCTCGGAGACAAAAAGTGTACTTTTCACGCATAGGCAGATGATAATTAAACTTGACGTTATGGTCTCGTTTTGTTTTAAACGACAAATGATTAATTAAACCATTTCACACTATCCCCTGAAGGATAGGCAACAAAAACTCTTCTTTTTAAGAAATAGATTTATGAGTGACGTAAAACTGTAAACTATTTCGACAATTTGTGTATTCATTCATATTATCTGTCAAATAACAATTTAATAGACGCGTTAGGCTTACAAATGCGTTGTAAAAAGGTGTCAATGCGTTAAAAAATATAAAATAAGTGTGCATTTAGACTTTTTAAACGATATTATGACTTTCGCACATTTGCATAAATCTAAATATTCAGAGGAATTTATAAACATTGATAGAAAATATACCATGAAGTTTAACAAAAATAACCAATGGTTAACGCTAGAAGCTGTCAAATACTCTTTATGGAAGGTATGCTTTGATAATCGCAATGTTTCCATTATCCACTCTTACCGAATTATCAGAGCCGAATTATTTACGTTTCATGAAAACAACCGAAACGCATTTGAAGAATACAACGACAAAGTAAGACTTCGGTGCATTTTTAATGTATAATGAGAAGTATCCCGTATTTTAAAGTTCTAATTGTCAGTTTAAAACAAACGTTTATATCATTTATGTAACAGTGTGCCATTAAACTTGATGAAAGCTTATAGCTATCTATTATTATAATTATAAAGTGTGTACATTTATCATCATGATGCAAGGAATTTAAAACTAATGAAGACAAAAGATAGAGTATCTGATATAAAGGTTTAGGGAAAGGAAACGAATAATTATCAGATAGTGTAGTATGTCCCAGTCAGAGTGATTTTCAAATATATGTAGTCTAATTCTTGCTTTTAATTCTAATTGTTTTAACAATATCAAGTGGTTTAAATTCCAGGAAAAATCAAATTAAAAATATTTTAAAGTCCATACCTGCTTCCACGCTTCATATCTCTCCTATTTTATTTCCACTAAATATTTCATATCTTCCTGATCCAAATTTTACGTAGTACAAACCACCGCAAACATGACAAAAATCGCCCCAATGGTTACAGATTATTATTTGATGGTAGTAAATAATTGTCCCTACGGGCACCTGTAGTTATTACCTGTAAACACTAATTTTATTACCTGCTAAGACAATATACATGTGTATATGATGTGTATTAGCATAAACAAAAATGACCACAATAATTTTTATAATTATAGCTCACATGAAAAGCAATGTGATAGGGAAATAACAGCTTCTTTTTATATATTTCTTTTGTTGCTAAATATAATGAGATGTGGTATTATTGCCATTGTTCAAAATTTTCACCAGAGTCCAAATAACGTTGGCGAACTTGAAGCAACAATAGGTCACCGTATATATAATTCATCCCTAGACACGATTTTTTAGTAAATAAACTCATCATAGATACCAGGACTAAATTTTGTATATACGCCAGACGCGCATTTCGTCTTCAAAAGACTCATCAGTGACGCTCGAATCCAATAAATGTTAAAAAAGCCAAATAAAGTACGAAGTTGAAGAGCATTGAGGACCAAAATTCCTAAAAGTTTTGCCAAATACAGCTAAGTTAATCTATGCATGAGATAGAAAAACCTAGTAAAACATTGTGATTATTTGCGTGTGCTACTTATAGTGGGTCTCATTGGGGTCTAAGCGTGACGCGGGATTGCCGATTTTTTGTAAGCGTGACGCGTGAAAGTCAAATTTTTGTGGCGTGAAAACGGGAAATGAGGTCTTGCGGGACCACGGAAATAACAAAAAAATGAGAATTGCTTGCGTACATAGTGTAAGCAGGATACGGGAATCTGACAAAACAGTAAGCGGGATCCGGGATCAGAACCCCCAAGCTAAATATACAAATTGTAGACAAATACCAGTATTAGTGCCGCTTCCATGTATGATGATATATAGTAATATTATTAATTCGTATTATTTAACAAATTTGATTAGTTTAGGCATAGTCACATGTAAAACTATATTTTCAAAGGTAGAGAGAAAACGGCATATAGCAAAAAGCATATTGACCGGCAAAATGCATATCGCACGGTTATTTTTAGAATATCTAAAAACCGATATACTTTGTGACGTCATGTAATGAATTTCAGGATATTGTTTATCGTTTTGAAGCACATGATATCTGTGATCAATAATTTGACGGAAAAAATCTTCAAATACATAAGATGTCAAAAAAAAAGTAAATTAAATAACAACTAATATGTTGTTACTGTCAAGGAGACAAATTGATGTAATATTTATAAAATTCCAACAAACCTAAATGACGATTTGATACAAATATGGTCGGAAATTAATAATATAACAAATATAGCCTTTGTATGAGGTCAATACAGGATATATCGACCCAAAGAAGTATATCGACCTCGGACTTCGTCCTCAGTCAATATACTTCTTTCAGGTCAATATATCCTTGTATCGACCTCATACAAAGGCTATATTTGTATATTATTGAACAACGAATTATTAAGACATTAAGGTTCAGCATAATTAACCATCATAAATTTGGCTTCTTTTGTTTATATGCCTTAGGTTGTTTTTACATGATATTATTTATATATTCAAAACATCCGTCTTTCAAATATTTAGGGTTTACTGGTCCCACTGTATATCTCAAGAAAAGATTCATACTCGTACTTTTCAATTGCTTGCGAGGCGCGAAACTCGAAGTAAGAACATATATTGTTAAAGTTTCCATTGCGATTATCGGCCAATGAGTCTCGCTTCACACTTGGTAATGCATGCCCGCGTCACAATGTCCCGATTTTTACGCTGATTATGGAAATTTTCAAAATCGGGAGTTATCGTATCCATATCGGGCTATTCGTAGTGCCGTCTTTAACCATCGTAGAACCATCGGCCACTTTTTCTAGCTTTCGGGGACAACTTCGGGAAGGGATCTTAATTTTTGAACATGTTAAAAAATCCCCGAAGGTGTGTCCGATGTTGAGGGTTCGTATTGAGTTCGTATCATCATCCTCACCATCGTAATGTCACCGGGAATGCATCTTTGAACATCGTATTGCATTCGTGTTTCCATCGTTTCCATCGGGCAGTTTTGACATTACGATGTCTACACGAATGAATCACGAAACTGCCCGAAGGTATTACGATGACAACACGACTACGTGAAGACCTCGTAATCCCGTCGTGTTGCCATCGAATAAAAGTACGAAGGCGACAAGATGGAACTGCGACGGCAATAAATCCAGCTAAATGCAAGTTAATTTTCTCGCTAAAATACATTTAAAGTGCAATGCGCGATATGCACTGGCCAGTCTAATACGACAGTTAAGAAAGACGTTCACAAAACATGGAGCATTAATATATGAGTCTATGAGATCAAGAAAGGCGACAGCGTTGTTTTTATTAATTCAAATGGAACAAGAAGAGCAGCTATTATAGGCTCAGAATTTACTTTTACAAGTCAAATATCATTTTTGTCAATTTTTCATATCAACTAACATAATGAAAATCATAAACGCGCCTTGTCCACCAACACTGCAGGTACACGTATATAGGGAAACCAACTTTTTCTTCATTATTCTGATTTTTTTATGTATCGTCTGAGTTGTTGTCACACGAATGTTTACTTCATAACCATTTTGTTTTCTATATGTCATATTTTGCCGCATTTGCTTTCTCAACATCCTTCCTTTTGTCTATATTATTATGATATTCTCAAGGAAAGCGCTCTTTTTGAATAAAAGGGATCAACGAACCCATTAACTTACCTTTAAGATAGATCAGTAAACATGGGCATAATTATGGGTGATTATTAAGACTAGTCCACACATTTTACAGTTCAAACAAGGCAATTCCGAGCGTGGCATCCCCTCGTATGTAACATATTGGGGACAAATATTGCCCTTATGTGTGTATATGACACATGCAGAAAATGGTAAATTGAATATGCATATTTGATACATAAACTATATTTTTAGAAATCAACCAAAACATTCAGTAACTGGAAATACCTTTAATATTGTCTTTAGAACCAGCAGGTAAACAGTTGAGCAACCAATTTCCTGTGTATTATGCTATTTCAAGGAGAAAAAACAAGTCCATCTGCATGACCTTGATCTTTGGCCTTGAACGTAAAAAATGTCAGATCATTACAAAAGGGAAACAATATACCAAATGTGGTTAAAATCTTTTGAAGCATATTGGTTTTAGAGTGTCCTCAAGGGTGATATTGCCTTGTATCACAATTGCAACTGTGACCTTGGCTGTTGAACTTTAAAGTCAATAGCGCTTAAGATATTCTTAACGATTAACACCATACCAAGTTTTGAGCATTTTGGTTCAAGAATGTCCATAACAATTTTTCTACACGCAACTTACATGTGGTAGGCAAGGGGATAATAAAGTAAGTTTTATAAGAATTAGACAAAAAGATCGATTTCCCGCCATGCAGACAGAAGCGATATGTTGTCGAAATTTTGTTCGTATCATAAAAAAGTTTAAAACAGGTAGAACGCATTTTAGACATCGTATGGCCATCGCGCCATCATCGTAATCCATCGTGTAACCTTCGTAATCCATCGTGTAGCCTTCGTGATCCAAAGTGTAGGCTTCGGCTGAGATATGAAGGTTAAATACCAGTCTTCGGTTAACCTTCGTATGTCTATCTTTTGCTATCGTATATCATTTCGGCACCATCGTATAGACTTCGTTATTCATCGTACTTGCTTCGGCCACTTTTTGGTATTTTAACGAGATCGGGACCAACTCCGTACGAACTTACAATTTTCGCATTCGGATGTCCATCGTATATAAAAATCGGGACAGTGTGACGCGGGCAACTTTTGATTTTGACTACTGTATGTTTCAAAGGACTTGAAACTTATAGGCAAAATATATTGTACGCCGTTGTAACCATTTCAAAAGTCGAAATTATATTGCATGTAAATCAATATGTTCTAAAATCGCCAACGGGTAATTATATAATTCAAGACAATTTACAAAAGTCTTGACAAGTTTAGGCGTTTTTTTTCACATAATTGTTACCAGTATTTCATGAATATTCAGGAATCTCATATAATTGCAAAATCAATAAAATTTTACGACACAAATTCCACAATGTTCGTAAAAGACGTCGCCACAAGAAAAATTAATACATGTCTTTGCATTCTTGTAAAACATATTGCACTCTTTTGATATAAGAACATGTGGAATGAGTGTCAATGAGACAACTCTAATTCATGGTAATGCTACAGTTATTAATTTTAAGGCACATTGTGAACAAATTATAAATTCAGTTAGTAATTAACCTACTTATCATTTAAGAAGATCCGCGCCAATCAGGTGACTAGAGATCGAACATCGATCTGTCATGTGTCTATTTTATGTTCATAGGAGCTGTTAATGTGATATATTGACAAATATTGACAAATTCCATCATATTTAATGTTTTCACTTAGCAAATCAGGTCATTTACTATTAATTCACGTGTTTAATGGAAACTGCGTCTTTATAACCAAATTGTACTTGCATCTTTTTCCATTTTACTGTGGTGATCGAACTAAAGTCAGACATGCAACACGATGCGAGAATATAATCATATACTATTCTTGTAAGTGCAATCTTGATACATGTACATGTACATTTGATATAAAAATGGAAAGATTTTTTGAAGGCTGATTTGGAGCAACTCAAATATGCAGTGATCGGTACATGTAACAGGAGGCTATCATCAAAAACCGTAATACAAATTACACATTTATGGAATCTATTAAAAAATAATTTTGGTAACGTGTTTGAATAATCAAAATATTGTTACACACGTTAAAAGATTATCACTCACTAAAGCGATGATGAGGTAAAGAAAACTAGACGCTAAATGTACCTCTATTAATAGTATATCTGTTCTTTTCAGTCTGATTTATTTCAACTGAATTTTTTATAATATATATCACATTTTCCATATCCCTTTCTAACAGATTCGGGGGGAGGGGGAGGATAAAAAATAATATTATAACATACCACTCACTTTAGATGGTAAAAATTAAAACTCAACAAGCGCGGATTGTCAATACATTTTAACTGTAGTTTAAACTAGTCCTTAGTCTTTTGACAACTTGCCCCCTAAAAAACTATATTTATTTATTAAATGCGATTTAAGGTGGTTAGTTGTAAGTGTAGATAAAAGCCATGCGAAGTCACCTCAAGGTGTTTTAAATGTCTAATGTGGTCTTTCTATTGAATAGTGTAGCTTGTACATGTATCTGTTTCAAGCTAAAGTGCTTTTAAAAAACAACTAAAATTAATGTTGCAACTCGCACAACCGTTTTTTGTTTCATTTTTTTAAAAAGTTATCATAGACAGCATTTTACGTCGCACTTGCCTATAGTTGCTAACATCCACTTTATTTGAACTTTGGTTGATAGTGGTCTCATTGACAATCATCTCCTTATTTTTATATTCAAAAGGTATTGAATTACAGCGTTTATATAATTCAAAATTAAGAATTCGGTAAGAAAAAAAATCGGTAAGACTTGAGCAAAAGGAGTTATACTTAAATTCTACCTCATAAGTTTGTCCGAATTTAAAACATTTCTAATCTATCTACATGGCGAAATAAGAGGCAATTCAAAATGTTGGTTTAGTTTTGCTCGCAGTAACTTCGAAATAAATAAACAATCTAGTACAATGATAAAGTACGTGATTTTTAGTGAATAGTTGTATAACTATATATAGCTATGCGTTTATCATTTTAAAATAGAACTTAACCTTCACTCTTTTATCTGTTGCCACTGATTGTTTCAAGTGAATTACGGCATTGACACAATTGGTACCAACATGAATTTATTTTGGCAGATTTCTTTTATGTGCTTACTGTTAAAGACTGCAAAGTCTACACTCAAAAGTGAAGATACCGAGAGCCGACTAAGCGACCAGGATGGTACAATATCATTCGATAAATTGAGGCAGTTAGAGGAAATATTGACGACTAAATTTCAATCAAAATTCAGGGAAATGGAATATGAACACCTCCTTCAGTCGCAGAAAATCGAGGAAATTATTCTGCAGCAAAATAAAGAAATCAATCGTTTGAAACACGTGGAGGGGACTTTGCAGGTAGAACGAAAGAAGACGGCAAAACTTATAAAAACTGTTGAGCGTTTAACATTCATGTGCAACACATACATGTACCAAAACGATAGAAGCACCAACCATTCAGATATTTTCCGCACTAAAACTCGTCAAAATTTCGAATCGGAATCCGTTTTTTAACAATCCAATCCTAGAAATCTAGACAAAGATGGCGACAACTTCAGTAATGTCGAATATGAAGAAAACACAATGACTGTTGGGAATCAAAAGCGGGAAGAAAATGGTAATATGGGTAAATAAAAATAAGGTTCTGATTTTTGATATTTTTACTATTGAAATTTTCCTTTTGATACTTTTACATAGATGAATGAACCACGTTGTATCAACACTCAAAACTCTTCCTTTTTTAACAGTTAAGAAAGAAAAAAAACTAATTCTTACCAAAACAGACTATATTTACCATAATTATCAATATCTACTCACTTAATTTATAACTGACACAAAAACCAAAAACAGCCCATGATATAAGTTGGTACTTTTTAAGCTCTTCAGTGAGACTACATTTATATGAACACGAATTATCATAAGCATGTTTCAAAGCAATATGTGACAATACTTGATGATCAATATGTAAACAGGTGGCAATCACCATGAAGTTGTTGTACTAGATATAGGAAGATGTAGTATGAGTGCCAATGAGACAACTCTCCGTCCAAGTCACAATTTATAAAAGTAAATCATGATTATAGGTCAAGGTGCGGTCTCCAAAACAGAACATTGGCTCACACCGAACAGCAAGCTATATATATATATAAAGGGCCCCAAAAATTACTAGTGTTAAACCATTTATTATAATTTATTATTAATGGCAAAAGTACAAACGATACATGCGTGTTATAAGTAATCTTAAAGCCATATAAACAGATGAAAATGTCAATTTGAGTTTGGCATTTGAAGCATTTAAAGCATATGTGAGAAATTGAAACAAAACGAATTTTGCCGGAGTTTTCTTTTCACAACTTTGACACGGCCCCAGACATTTTTGTGAAAGTTGACAAAATCTTTTTAGATATAGATGTAGTTTTACCATTAAATCCTAATTGCAAAAAAAATCGTTAAATAGTGACAATAAAGGTCCTACTTGTTTGGCTTTGTATTTTTTTTTATCTGAGCGTCACTGACGAGTCTTATGTAGACGAAACGCGCATCTGGTGTATCACATTAAAAGTCTGGTACATTTGATAACTACATATATCGAATAAAGATACAAAATGTATGTGACCTGGTACAACAACGGCTGCAAGAGGGTTAATAGATATAAGAATATGTGGAATGAGACAACTCTGTATTCAAGTAAATATTTGTAAAAGATAAACCCTTATAGATTAAAGTATACGGCCTTCAACACGGAGGCTTGGCAAATACCAAATAGAAAGCAATAAAGGTCCCCCAAATGACCAGTGTAAAACCATTTAAATTTGAAACCCAATTGTCTAATCAATAAACAAAACGAGAAACAAGAAACACTTTTAAAAGTACCTCATTAACAAATGACAACCAATGAACAGTATGTTCCTGATTTAGGACAGGTGCAAAAAAAAAAATGCAGCGGTTTTAAACGTTTTGACAGTCACAAGCCTTCATCATACACTGAATAAAAGTGTAAATCTAAACATAAAAAGACACAATATTATGAAAGTGATCGTTATAAACAAAAGTTTATTCTATTTTGTAGCACAAGTTATACTTGGAGCTTCTGCATCGGCTGCAGAACCAACTGTTGCTTTTTACGCCTTTCTGACTCATAATGTAAATAACATTGGGCCACACCATAGTCTAATATTTGATCGTGTAGACACCAACTTGGAAAGCAGTTACAATCGATATACTGGAGCATTCTCGGTGCCAATCACAGGAGTTTACCTTTTTACATATACTGTATTTATGGAACATCACAGCTATGGGTCATTTGAAATCGCTGTCAACGATATAGCCCGCGGGATAACAACACCGACCAACAAAACGCTTACACTGGATCAACAGGCGTGGCCATTTAAGTTCTGAACCGAGGAGATGCCTGTGTTATACGTACCCATTCAAGGTATCAACATGTCAAAGGATCAGTTCGTAGCGATGATCTAATGCGTACTTCATTTAGTGGAGCAAGAATTGGATCAACATAGTCTACTGCTTTACTAATATATTTCCATAGCAATTAAAAGATAGTTTAAAACGGATTCTTTATTTGCTTGATATAAAATGTGTTTTTTTTCTGTGAAACTTAAAGTCTGAAGTTAATAATACTAGACTCTTTAACCATTTGATTTGAACCATGGAATTAATATTGGAGTCAAGAATATGCTATTTGTTTTGTTTTTGTTTCTAATTATGTATGGGAATGTGTGCACATCTGATGAATTGGAATCCACATTTCGCATCTTAGATTTCACATCAAGGACCAATCATAACAAACATCTTTCATAAAGTTATAAAGTTATGTTGAGAATAATCAACTTTAGCCTAAAGAGATTTTCCTCTTGACGATATCATCGAATATGCCTATATAAATCGTGAATATAATGTTAATAGTAAGATATAAAGAATAAATCTGATTCCCTTTTTTTAAATATCCAGTTAACACTCTTTTACAGTTGAGTTATCGCGATCGGTAATGCAGATGCTAGTCTGATTACAATTCAGACATATCAAAACTAGCGAACTAGTAGACGGTCATGTGAGCATAACGAATCAGAGACCTTTAATTTTAATTAGTTTGAGCATATACAATAAATAAAACACAGATTAATTAAGATTTCCTGACAAAAATGGCAAAATCCATGTATCGCAGAAATGGAACTCGAAAACACCGACAACAATCTGCTATACACGATATTATAACCCAATATATTGTTATGATAGAAATTGGAACACAGATGAAATAAAAACGACTTTATTATCATAGCCTCTGATGAAATAAGAAGACATAAATGGTCAAAATGGAAATCTGAGGAATTTTCTAAAGAAACAGAAGTTTGACCAGAAAACAGACCACGTTTGAAACCGGAACTAGCGAATCATGTTAAGCAAATATGCAACTGATGAATACATGACAGAGAAAGCATTATAAGAGCTGACTCGTCGATTGTACAGACAAATACACCAAGAGAAAGCATGTCAACATAGATAATATATTTACTTGATTATTAACATGATTTAAATAAAACGCAGTTCATAACGTCAATGGTACAGCAAACTAACGACACAAAACATTCAAGACACATTTTAATTATGTGAATAAATCTTTAAAGCAAAAATATAAAAAAGAATACTGTTCCGAAAGAAAAACTTTTGACCGTCTAAACCGAAAATTTAAAAGAAAATATCAAGCCAATGAACGCCATATACTTGAAAATAAACTGTGTGAAACCAATCAGCGTGATTTCTGGAAATCTATTGGTAAATTGGGTATTGCCAACGAGCGTAAACCTTGTATTCCAATGGCAATTGTTGATGAGAACGGTTCAGTTAATACAAACAGAAACGATGTTATGAATAAGTGGAAGACCGATTTTCATTCATTATTTAAGCGAAAAACCGGTGTCGAAACTGAACTTGATTCTGCGAACTTTAATATTGAAATTGATGTAACTACGCTTAATGCATCTATTTCCAGAACTGAGGTTCTCGATGCAGTCATACGTGCCAAATCACGGAAAGCTACAGGAATTGACGACATCCCGGCTGAAGTATTAAAGAATGACACAGCTATTGACTTATTACACCAAATTATTATGGGCTGTTTCAATCTCGGCAAAGTTCCAATTCAGTGGAAAAGTGGTATTATAAACCCGATTTTCAAACACGGATCCGATGACAATAGAAACCCGCTCAACTACAGGGGAATAACTTTGATTTCGGTGCCTTGTAAAATTTATTGTAACATTTTAAATTATCGTTTAAGTAAATGGCTTGAAGATAACAAAATTTTATGTGACGAACAAAATGGATTTCGACGAGGCAGAAGCTGTGAGGAGCATATACATTCGCTATACTCAATCATAAATGATCGTAAAATATCAAGAAAATCCACGTTTACATGTTTCGTTGACATGAAAAAAGCATTTGATACGGTTGAGCATAGCTTTTTATGGTATAAACTGCAACGTGCAGGAGTAAGGGGGAAGTTTTTATTCGCAATTCAGTCACTGTATGATGATGTTAATTGTACCGTTCGTGTTAATAATGACCTTACTCAGTGGTTCAACGTTGAAGCCGGAGTAAAACAGGGATGTATCCTTTCACCGACATTGTTTTCTCTTTACATAAATGACTTAGCGGACCGCATTAATGCGTTAAACTGTGGAGTGAAGGTTGATGATTTTCATTTGAGTATTTTATTATATGCGGACGATATCGCCTTAATCGCACCCGACGAAAATAGTTTACAACGAATGCTAGATGTCGTATCGGACTGGTGTGCTACATGGAAACTTTCAATTAACATTAACAAAACCAAAATCGTACATTTCCGAAATCAATCAATTGCAAGGTCAGATCGGATTTTCAATTGTTCAGGCAATAATATTGATTACTGTGAATCCTACAAATACTTAGGTGTCTGGATGGACGAGTACTTGACTTTTAAAAAACATGTAACGGAGTTATCAAAAGCGGCTAGTCGTGCCCTTGGAGCTTTAATGACAAAGGCGTCTATGTTAGGTGGAATGACATATAAAGTTTACACTAAACTGTATACATCAATGGTAGAGCCTGTTCTTCTCTATGGTAGTGGTATTTGGGGAACTAAAGCGTTTAGTGCCATATCGACAATTCAGAACCGGGCCTGTAAATTCTTTTTGTCCGTAGGAAAACGAACGTCTAATTTAGCATCACGCGGCGATATGGGCTGGACGTCGTGCTTTACAAAACAGCGAATTAACTTCTGTAGGCTTTTGTGTAGACTTTTACGCTCTGATCAACATAGAAACTGTACTAAAATACTTAAATGGACTTCAAGGTATAGAAAGGGTTGGGCTTTCCAAGTGCACAAAACTGTTGATTTGCTAAATGTGAGAGATCTTGTGTACGATTTATCTGTATCTACAAAAACTGTAATGCGTACAATTAGCGAAAAAATAACTGTATTAGATAACACGGAATGGAACGAGGAAGTCTTTAATGATCGACATAACTCACAGAACGGAAACAAATTACGAACTTATAGGCAATACAAACAAAGTGTGAAAACCGAACAATACGTCCGTTTGAACATTTCCAAAACTGAGCGACGTACAATGGCTCTGTTTCGCTCCGGTTCACTTCCACTTGCGTGTGAGACGGGAAGAAACTACAGGCCGCCTACACCCATTGAAGACCGAATATGTGTGCTTTGCGAAACCAACAGCATAGAAACAGAAAAACATTTTCTAATGGAATGCTCATTATATGACGATCTTCGATACAATTTGTTTAATGAATGCTCAAAACTTATTGAAAACTTTCAAGATTTTAATTCAAACAGAAAATTTATTGAAATTATGAATTGTACCAATATCCAGTATTATTTTTGCAAATGTTTACATAAATTTTATTTACGTAGAAAACTATTTTTACAGTAATATTTTTCATTAATCAATTTTTAATGCATTTATTTATAAGATTTTTACCCAATTTTATAGTATTTCATATTTCATAGTTAATACATATCTTTTTTTTTTTTTTTTTTAAACTAAGAATTATTTATATTTTAAGCTACTTGTTCCATTTAGATAAAACTTTTATGTGATTACTTACAAGTTTAAATAGTATATTTTTGTATATATTTTGGTTTTAAGAATCAAGTGTCTCATAAGTCATTTTTTGGCTGGATATTGATTGTTGTATGTATTTATATGTATATTGTGTGAATGTCTTGTTTCAATCAATATGTGACACTATAATAAACAATAAAAAAAAAAAAAAAAAAAAATTTAAATTTTTTTTTTAATAAATTGAAAGATAATTCAATTTACGATCCACCAGAACCTCCAAAATTCACATAACATAGAAATATTTGGATGGAAAAAAAACAGTGTGTCCAGTCTCAAATAATAGCTAATCATGTATTGATTTTGAAAATATAATGTTTAAAGCACTTTTTGCATCAGCTAATGGAGATAAGAAGTGATTTATAGTGTCAAATAATAGCTGATTTGAGATGATCTAATATATATAGATTCTTACATTGATACCAGTGGATTATCGGATGTATCCAATCGAGATAGTTAAATTATCAATTTTAAAGTCCGAGCCGCCTCGGCGAGGACTTTAAAATTTATAATTTAACTATCGAGATTGGATAAATCCGATAATCCACGAGTAACTATGTAAGAATCTGTTTCTCTAATGATTAAAAAGACATTTTCTTTTTTTGTTAACCGAAAATCCCCTTCGAGTGCCTTTCACATTGCACGAAGTTGTCAATTTCGTTAACACCTGTTATCCTATTTTGATTCATTCAGTTAGCTAAAAAGGTCATGACCCTTAAAATCATCCAATGATCTTTTGAGATCACCAGCAACCACACGTTGATTAATTTTTTTTATACAATGGGTTCGGAAAGGGATAAATTTCCATAGAGTTAGAGAAATATATATATATATTTTAAAAAGTAAAAAACACAAAAAATCACATCATAAATCGATCATTGTTTCTGTTAGCGCTTTCACCGCATCTCCAGCGGTTCATCAGACATAATTGTTATCGTTAATAGTAACGACTTGTGACGTTACGTTAATATATATAAATATATAAACGAGTCTAAATTGAAAACTACGTTCAAACCTATGATTGCGTTGGATAAAAACCGCAATTTTTATACGTGTGCATGTAAAACAAATTTTGTTGTAGAAGGGTCTAAAAACAGCACAAACAACATTTTCCAAATGACCAAAAATAGTGAAAAAGTATATTTAACCAAAACGCATTTGACTAACAGGTCGAACAACTGATGTTCTTTAACCCTGCTGACTGCCATTGGCGATTGCCAAATAAATTGATCAGAAGATGTTACAAAATGGATCTTGATATAATTTAATACTAAACAGATAAAAATTAACTTGTGGCCACGATGTTATGCCACAAACATACGGTGTCAATATGTTTTTAGTACACCAGATCCGGATTTCGACAATAAATGTCTCTTCAGTGATGTTAGGGATCGAAACGGTATTTGGAAGGCCATATGAAAAGTACCCTCATTTTTTAAATAGACTCTTGAATTTTAAAAGTCAATATAGGATGAACGGATCATATAAACCGGAGGGAAAATATGATACAAGCCCAAACGAAAAATATAAACGAGTCTAAATTGAAAACTACGTTCAAACCTATGATTGCGTTGGATAAAAACCGCAATTTTTATACGTGTGCATGTAAAACAAATTTTGTTGTAGAAGGGTCTAAAAACAGCACAAACAACATTTTCCAAATGACCAAAAATAGTGAAAAAGTATATTTAACCAAAACGCATTTGACTAACAGGTCGAACAACTGATGTTCTTTAACCCTGCTGACTGCCATTGGCGATTGCCAAATAAATTGATCAGAAGATGTTACAAAATGGATCTTGATATAATTTAATACTAAACAGATAAAAATTAACTTGTGGCCACGATGTTATGCCACAAACATACGGTGTCAATATGTTTTTAGTACACCAGATCCGGATTTCGACAATAAATGTCTCTTCAGTGATGTTAGGGATCGAAACGGTATTTGGAAGGCCATATGAAAAGTACCCTCATTTTTTAAATAGACTCTTGAATTTTAAAAGTCAATATAGGATGAACGGATCATATAAACCGGAGGGAAAATATGATACAAGCCCAAACGAAAAATATAAATGAGTCTAGATTGAAAACTACGTTCAAACCTATGATTGCGTTGGATAAAATCCGCAATTTTTATACGTGTGCATGTAAAACAAATTTTGTTGTAGAAGGGTCTAAAAACAGCACAAACAACATTTTCCAAATGACCAAAAATAGTGAAAAAGTATATTTAACCAAAACGCATTTGACTAACAGGTCGAACAACTGATGTTCTTTAACCCTGCTGACTGCCATTGGCGATTGCCAAATAAATTGATCAGAAGATGTTACAAAATGGATCTTGATATAATTTAATACTAAACAGATAAAAATTAACTTGTGGCCACGATGTTATGCCACAAACATACGGTGTCAATATGTTTTTAGTACACCAGATCCGGATTTCGACAATAAATGTCTCTTCAGTGATGTTAGGGATCGAAACGGTATTTGGAAGGCCATATGAAAAGTACCCTCATTTTTTAAATAGACTCTTGAATTTTAAAAGTCAATATAGGATGAACGGATCATATAAACCGGAGGGAAAATATGATACAAGCCCAAACGAAAAATATAAATGAGTCTAGATTGAAAACTACGTTCAAACCTATGATTGCGTTGGATAAAATCCGCAATTTTTATACGTGTGCATGTAAAACAAATTTTGTTGTAGAAGGGTCTAAAAACAGCACAAACAACATTTTCCAAATGACCAAAAATAGTGAAAAAGTATATTTAACCAAAACGCATTTGACTAACAGGTCGAACAACTGATGTTCTTTAACCCTGCTGACTGCCATTGGCGATTGCCAAATGAATTGATCAGAAGATGTAACACAATGGATCTTGATATAATTTAATACTAAACAGATAAAAATTAACTTGTGGCCACGATGTTATGCCACAAACATACGGTGTCAATATTTTTTTAGTACACCAGATCCGGATTTCGACAATAAATGTCTCTTCAGTGATGTTAGGGATCGAAACGGTATTTGGAAGGCCATATGAAAAGTACCCTCATTTTTAGAAAAAAAATACCCTCATTTTTTAAATAGACTCTTGAGTTTTAAGAGTCAATATAGGGTGAACGGATCATATAAACCGGTGGAAAATATGATACAAGCCCAAACGAAAAAATATAAACGAGTCTAAATTAAAAACTACGTTCAAACCTATGATTGCGTTGGATAAAAACCGCAATTTTTATACGTGTGCATGTAAAACAAATTTCGTTGTTGAAGGGTCTAAAAACAGCACAAACAACATTTTCCAAAAGACCACAAAAGTGAAAAAGTATATTTAAACAAAACGCATTTGACTTACAGGTCAAACAACTGATGTTCTTCAACCCTGCTGACTGCCATTGGCGATTGCCAACTAAATTGATCACAAGATGTAACAAAATGGATCTTAATATAAATTTAATACTAAACAGATAAAAATCAACTTGTGGCCACGATGTTATACCAGATCCGAATTTCGACAATAAATGTCTATTCAGTGATGTCAGGGATCGAAACGGTATTTGGAAGGCCATATGAAAAGTACCCTCATTTTTAGAAAAAAGTACAATCATTTTTTAAATAGACTCTTGAATTTTAAGAGTCAATATAGGATGAACGGATCATATAAACCGGAGGGAAAATATGATACAAGCCCAAAGGAAAACATATAAACGAGTCTAAATTGAAAACTACGTTCAAACATATGATTGCGTTGGATAAAAACCGCAATTGTTATATATATATATGTATCTCCCTCGTGCAAAGCTCTGATTTCTTTCATGGATTTGGCTATACCTTTTGGACCTTTTGGATTATAGCTCTTCATCTTTTATATAAGGTTGGATTTCAAATATTTTGGCCACGAGCATCACTGAAGAGACATGTATTGTCGAAATGCGCATCTGGTGCAAGAAAATTAGTACCGTTAATTTCATTTATACGTGATCATATAAAACTAATTTCGTTGTAGAAGGGTCTTAAAACAGCACAAACAACATTTTCCAAAAGACCACAAAAGTGAAAAAAGTATATTTAAACAAAACGCATTTGACTAACAGGTCGAACAACTGATGTTCTTCAACCCTGCTGACTGCCATTGACAATTGCCATTGTTTCTTTATACTGTTGCTTAAGATAATGAAGACAAGCAGTTTCTACCAAAAGTTAAATCTGATTGACCTTTTCAAGATCATATGTGTACCAACCTCATACAAAAGACCACATGACTTTATCATGTATACATATGAGTCTATAGCATACATCAAATTCTAGAACATCAAATTTACCTTTAACCTTGAACTGAATTTCAAGGTCTTTAAGTGCGGACCTCAAATCCAACGACTTTGGTCTCACTATATACGAGACATGATTTCTATTCCATGACCAACACAACTTAGTCTATGTTTTAGAGGTGAAGAAACTCTCATCAAATGTCAACGAACCTTTTGAATCAAAACAGGTCACAACTAACAGATTTGTAACAAAAAAAGTATTTGTCGTCATCGTATACGGTTTAAGAAAGATCATGAACTTGACCTTTGATCTTGACCTAATTTTCTACTTGATGGACCAAAAAAAAAACTAAATTCAAAAGTCTCTATAACTTATGACGTACCAGTTACAATTACATTTCATTCATTTTAGAAGGGAATATAACTCTCATGTGGAGTCTACGGAACGCTTCGGTCAACAATTATGTTGGGAATCCTGAGGATTAATAACGAGCAAAATAGAGAAAAAAATCGTTTATATCTAAAAAAAAAATAGGGGAAAGGCGTTTAATCAAAATTGACATGTAAAAAACATTAAATTAAAACATTTACTGTTTCTTTAACATCTGCATTAATTAAGTTGATATGATTTGGAACAGATTCATAAACGTACCGGTATTTTTGTAAACCAGCGTTTATACAAGCATATTATTATATAATGATTCGATACTAGAACCGATATTTAAATCTTAGCCGGAACACAACTTGAACGTTTAAAAGAAATACATAGAGTTCACACATATCCAATACAATTTAACACCTAGGTCTCCATCAAAATACGAACCTACACAATGTACGTATATCTCTGGTGTTTTGCATGTATTATTGAATGGACTATAAGGCGGTTAAAAAGAAATTACGGCCACAAATCTGGATTTTGAGCAAATGTATAAAATTTCGACCTCATTTTACTCAAAAAGTAGCACATGAAGGTATATTTTTTATTACGTATTTGATTTAATCAGGTAAAAAATACCCTATATGCAAATTTTCATGAACTTGTAAATACAGGATAAAAACTGTATCGTATCCCCTTTACAATACCAACTATCAGATGGTCTCTTTATTGATATTGTAAAATATCAGCTGCGAGTCATAGTATGAAAGAAAATATCGATTGAGCGCAGCGAACGTGTTAAAAAAGACTTCATATTGTGTTGGCTACAATGTACCTGATATTTCACAATATCTATATAGTCTTTGCATGATAGAATAAATTGACCAAACTTATCATTGTTCAATTATAGTGACGTCGATGATATGTCCAGGTCAAAGTTATAAGAGCCAGGTCAACGTATTTGATTTCACAAAGCCGTGATATGCAATTTGATGAAGAGTTGAGCAGAGTGATATCGACGTTCGAAACACCTAAAAGTGCATATTAGGCAACGTCGAGATGTTCAATGTGTGTTTAATATAGTTTTTATATAGTATAGTATAGCTTGAAGATATGTTTCTTCAAGCATTTTGTTGGCTATAGTTCAATAAGGAAACAGATTGTCAAGACTTGTCCGAACAGATTTATACATGCAATCCAGTACAAAAATATACGTGCTTTTAGGTGAATTGTCTGTATAACTATACACAGTTATGCCTATATCATTTAAATATAGAATTCCACTTCACCTTTAATAGTTTATCTTCTTTATACTTATTGTTTCGAGTGAATTAGGGCATTGACACAATTGGTGCTAAAATGAATTTATTTTGGCAGATTTCTTCTATGTGTTTACTTTTAAAGACTGTAAAGTCTACATTCAAAAGTGAAGAACTGAAGAGCATACTAAACGGCCCAAATAGTATGATTTCATTTGAGCAAGTTAGGCTGTTAGAGGAATTATTGACGACTAAATTTCATTCTAAATTCAAGAAAATGGAAAATGAACACCGCCGTCATTTGCAGACAATAACAAAAGTCGAGGAAACTCTTCTGCAGCAACAGAAAGAAATCAATCGTTTGAAACACGTGGAGAGAACATTGAAGAAAGAGCAAAAAAAGACAGCAAGACTTATAGAAAGTGTTGAACAATTATCATACCTGTGCAACTTGTACCAAACGGATAGAAGCATCAGCCAATCTGATATTTTCAACAACAAAACACGTCAACAATTTGACTCCGATGCCGTTTCTAGACACTCTAATCCTGGAAATCTAAGCAAAGAGAGAGATAAACTGAACAATAAATTCCCGACAGAAGCTGAAGAAAACGAAATGATGGTTAACAACCAGAAGCGGGAAGACAATGATAATACAGGTAAATAGAAATAAAGGTCTGACTTTTTTTTTATTGTTTTAACATTAATTTTTACACATGTGAATTGACCATATGTTGTGTCCTCAGTCAAAATAATTGTTTGCTTTTGGTAAACTAAGTTTAAATAATAAATGGGGAAAAATAATAAAATGCAGGTAGTTCTATATCTAAGGGACGTGCTAACTACATTCATGTCATTTGAACTCCGATGGATATTGGTCTTATTGGTAATCATATCATATATCTCAAAACTTTCTGAAAATTTACAGAAATGTTACATGGCATGTTCAAAATGGCCGCTGTTACCATATAAAAAGCAAAAATTTCAAAATGCTCCATACTTAATGAAACTTTAAAAAAAGGTTATTTGCAGATTCATCGTTCGACCTTTGAATTTTCAAAATGGCTGCAGTTACCCTGACAATAGGGGGACGAGGGCACCATCCGCTATTCACGGCTAGCAATGACAAATCTAGTTCTATCTGTATTTGTGATATTTAGATAACGAAATTCAATTTTGAAGATAAAATAAGCTAATCGTAATTACATATTATTAAAATATGATATGAAAGAGATGTATGATATTCAATGGTTTCAAACATGATTTTTCTTCTTTGTCTGTAGCAAAAAGTATACTTGGTGCTCCTGCATCCACTACTGAATCAACCGTGGGGTTTTATGCCTATATGACTCATAACGAAAACAACATTGGGCCACATCATAGTCTCATCTTTGATCATGTGGAAACTAACGTGGGTAGCAGCTACAATCGATATACTGGAGCATTCTCTGTGCCTATCGCAGGAGTGTACCTTTTTACATATTCCATATTTATGGAGATTGGCGGCTATGATTCTTTTGAAATCTCTATCAACGATGTATCCCGCGGAAGCATATTTGTTGATAACAACAGAGCTACTCAAAATGCTTACACAGGGTCAACAGGGGTTGCCATTTTAGTTTTAAATCAGGGGGATGCTTGTGTTATACGTACACATTCAAATTATCCACATGGCAAAGGAACAGTTCGCAGTGACGATCTAATGCGTACGTCATTTAGTGGAGCAAGCATTGGATCCGCGTAGTCTACTGATTTACCTTTAATGAATTTCAGAAGTAGTGACAAGATAATGAAATATGTTTTTTTTAAACGAACAATGAATTGTTTTCCTCCGAATTTTCGATTTTGAAATATGAATAGTGATTAGATTCTCTTATAATCGGGTTTGAACCTTTGAATAAATTTGAAGAGGAAAAATATAGTAGTTGTTTTGCATTCGTTCCTAATCTTATGGCAATGTGTGTACAACTGATGCATTGGATACCAATTTTCATACCTTATAGTTGACGCTAGAGCTAGCGACCAAATATGACCAGCTAATGTAATGCAGCAAATTGAAGCTTTTAAATACACTAAAAGCACCAGAACTGACGAAATTTTCATATGAGGTTATAATCCAAGATGCATAGATAAATCGTTATATGCGTCAATGTTACCTTTCAATTGTTTCACTCTCAAATAATAAAATGTGATTAAGTATATGAAGAATTTCTCTTATTGGTGTATCTACTTCACGGTGGGGAAGATGAAATAAGTCTCACAGACCAGTCTCTGTAATAGACGATTGGAAATCTTTTCTTTTTCAATGGCAATCGGGAACGCAGACACACATAAGTTAGACACGATAGGCAAAACGATTTATTTAATTGCAAATAAGAACACAGACCTTATTAATATTCCGTACCGGTATAAAACATACATGTAAGGGGGATGTGTTATGATTTTAATGAGACGACTGCCCCCGAAGTTCAAATGATTTGAATGTTAGTAAATATTTCCAAACGTATGGACTTCAACTACAAAAAAAAAGCATACCGTATAGTCGGCTAATTCTGATCACTAAGACAACTTTAATTTTTATATATCAAATATTGATTAGTATTGAGCAGTATATTCATTTCAGAAGTTATTGAAAATTCGGGACCATTAAAGAAAATGTCTTATATTTATATCTTCTTGGCAGAAACATTCATTACTATACTTATCATCGCTTTGTAATGAATGAGCTCGTACATATATGATAGTGTAATATTATTATTGTATTTTGTTGATTGGTTGTTTTTTTTAGTGTAGAAATTCTTAGACGAATAATAATGTGAACAACTCAGTGAGGCTATTTCCTTTTTTCTCCAATGTTTTCGTGTTATCAGTGAGTTGATGAGCGACTAGAGAGATGCAATACGGTATAATGCGAAAACAAGATTGTCTTCGAGTTATCAGGTGCAAAACATGTATTATATGTGCCAGGATTGAACTAAACGGAAAGAAGACGACACCATCATATCATTAGGCTTAGAGGAAATATGAAGACAAGTATTTTCTAAATTGCTATCTTTGGTATTTTTTTAAGGAAGAGCCGTTTTAAATGTGTTATGAGACATTAACAAGTAAAACAATCAGTTTGAAAAACCCAGAAAAACAGATAAAGTAATAAATAAAATTGCTTTAGCCGACCGCAAAATCACTCACAGAGGAGGTATAATGAGCGATTGAAATTCTTAAAAAGGAAATTAGGAAAAAAAGAAGCCAGTATATATATAAGAAAAGACGGGTGTAATTATGTACAGACAAAACACAATGACGAACCATGATAATGCTTTGGTCGGTTGTTGTCTCTTTGAAACATTCAACGATGATTTTCATTCTTAATTTTATCATATTTTTTTTTATGAAAACTAATTACTACTTCGGTTGTAATTCACAAAAATGGCTACCTGCTACCCCTTTTTTCTAACAGACAAAAGTTGTTATAAGTATAATGATGTTATACCTCTTGTTATTGTGCGACTGAATTATATCGAGATAAAACAATATTGAAACAAGAATGTGTCCCAAGTACACGGATGCCCCACCCGCACTATAATTTTCTATGTTCAGTGGACCGTGAAAATGGGATAAAATCTCTAAGTTGGCATTACAATTAGAAAGATAATAGCATATAGAGAACTTGTTTACTAAGTTTCAAGTTGATTGGACTTCAAATTCATCAAAAAATACCTCGATCCAAAACTTTAACCAGAAGCGGGACAGACGAACGAACGAACGAACGAACGGACGGACGGACGGACGGACGGACGGAAGAACGACGGAACGAACGGACGGACGAACAAACGGATGTACAGACTAGAAAACATAATGCCTATAAATGGGGCATACAAACATAATGCCTATACATGTAAATGGGGCATAAAAACACAATATTAATCACAATAGCTCTCTGTTGCATATTTTCAAAATTCCAAGCGTGATTAGATTTAATTTGTATAAAAAAATTTGCTTTAAAAAAATACTTTTATTTGATTGGTTTAGCTTAGGTACTAGTCTAATGTAAATATTCATAGCCAATGCATCATAGATTGAACTGCGTGTAAATTTTTAGAGGTTTTCAAACTTGCCATATATCAATAAATGTTGACATTTAATCAAAATTTAAAAAAAAAGATATGGAACACGAAGGTTATAATATACATTGTAATTGTTGCATTTAGCGTCTGCATTTTTACTCAAATATTTTATGATTTGGATCACCACTTTCTTCGATTGTGAAATCTCTTATAAAGCAAATATCCAATTCACTTCTAGGTTAATATTAATCTAACATGGAGTTATTTTTTCTATTACAAAATGGGTTTCATTTGAGTAACAGGGATTTATATATTAAATATATATAGTGTGTTCACTTTACCTTTACAATTGTCCTATGTTTCCTTACAATAACAAGTAAAAAGTTAATACAACATCTGTCGCCATGCATTGATCTCGTAAAAAATGAAAATATATAATCAAAAGTGATTAGTTTTAGTAGGTTTTATTTTAAGTTGTTTATCGTCCTTTCATATTTATAATCTGTCAAATAAAATAAAGCTTCAATCTGTAATTTTCTCATCAAACTAATAATTTGGGGTATTTTGCCAATGCAACAACTCTCCACAAAAGATCAAATGATATAGAAGTGAATTCAGTCTGTTTGTTTATTTTTAAATCTTTAATACTACTAAAACATATGAAGCAAAAGTGGACCTGACACTAACCATTTCTAAGTTTAAGAAAGACACTGACCACATCATGGCTAAACAGCAATCTAAACAACTATTACAGAAAAATAAACGTTCACATACATGAGACTACTATATATTATGTTTAGATTTCAAAGCATGATTTACTAAATATAGAGAAACTTAGTAAAAGAGAGGCAAAATATACCAGAGGAACATTCAAACTCTAAAGTCGAATATGAACTTACAACTTACAACGACATGTTAAAAAAAAGACAAACAGACAAACTAGTACACAATCGGCAGTGGCGGATCCAGAACTTTTCATAAAAAGGGGGGGGGCGCGCTTACTCAGTGACCTAAGGGACCTACTCCAGTCATGATTCATTGGTTTCCTATATAATCAACCAAATTTATAGGTCTCTAGTATAGAATAGAATAGAATAGAATATCTTTTAAGGGGCATAGTGCATATACATTCATGACAATATATAGTTACAAACAATTACAAATACAATAAAGCAAAACAACAAAACAGTATGCTTTAAAAAGTTAGACATTTAAAATATTACTTACAGTATCCCAGTGTTATATTATAAATGTTTACTCAAGGCAGGTGTTTTGATAAGAAATAGCCAAGTTGTTTTAAAATATTAATAGACTCACAGTTTAATAGCCAAATAAATTTATTGACCATATCCAAGGAGTAAAAATTTTTACATTCTTTAAATATCAGATCAAATAACATGCCTCTATCCTTAGAGTATACAGGACATTCTATAAGAAAATGAAGTTCATCTTCCACTTTATTTAAATCGCATTTATCACAAATTCTTTGATGAACTTCTAATTTGGAATATCTCCCAGTTTCAATTTTTAGTCTATGAGATGAAATCCTGAATTTTGTGATAGCTTTTCTCAAATCAAAATTTTTCAAGATATTTAAATAATTTTCTTTACAAAATGATGTTTTAAACTGACAATATGTTCTTAGTTTTCCTTGGCTATTTTGGCTATAAGCATTTTCCCAAGATTTGACATAGGATACTTTTAAACAATTAAGTAAACATTTTCTGAATTTGTATTTACTAAAATTAATAAGTTACTAGGCAGGTCAATAATTTTACATAAGTGTCTGCCACTGCTATACCAACTATTGTGATTTTTATCATCTAAATCTTTAGAGGTTTGTAAGGCTTTATATAATAAAGAGTCCTCAGGCATATTTTCAATTCTAAAATAATAATTCAGTAAATTTTTCACAATACTAATATAAATAGGAAATCTACCTAGTTCAGAGAGTACAGCAAAATTGCTGCTCTTTCTGTTTACACCCAAAATAAATTTTGTTATTTTCATGTGTAATTTATCTGGTTCAAGATCTGAATAAATTTTATCTAAGACTATATCATTTCTAAATTTACTACTCTTTGGGTTAAATGTACCCCAAATTTCAGAGGAATATAAAGAAATAGGTTTGATCATGTGATCAAATAGATGTAGACTGGTAGTAATTTTTGGATGTGAACGAATAACATCTTTGCATAATTTATAATAGCCTTTTAGACTCTTTTTGTACAATTCCTGTCTTGCATGAGAGAAGACTCCTGAAGCCGAAAATATAAGGCCTAAATACTTGTAGTGCTGTACACATTCCAGTTCAACTTGCAGAAGAGTAAATTTTTCATTGATAAGTCTACCTTGCTTATTAAATACTAATTTTTTTGTTTAATTGGTGTTTATGTTTAAGCACCAGTCAGAGCAAAACTTATCAACATTTTTTAACTTAGATTGAAGACCATATGATGTGGTAGAGAGCAAAACAATATCATCAGCATACATTAAACAATTAATATTAGTATCACCCAAAATCAGATCATCATCAACATTATCAATATATGATGGAAAGTCATTTATAAAAATTTTGAAAAGATTAGGGCTTAGGTTATCACCTTGTCGAACCCCTAATTTATCTCTAAAAGAGTCAGTTAAAATTTTCCCAGCTTTGACACAAGTTGAGCTAACATTGTACATGTTCTTTATAATGTTGTAAAAATTTCCTCCTAATCCCATCTGTAATAGTTTATATTTAATACCACTATGTATGACTGAATCAAACGCCTTTTTAAAATCTATAAAACAGGCATACAATTTTTTACCTGTGGAAAGTACCGAGTCAATCAGATTTTTAAGCAAAAACATATGATCAGATGTTCTGGACTTTTTAACAAAGCCAATTTGAAACTCAGTAATTAGACTGTTTTGTAATAAATATTTGTCAAGTCTATCATTTAAGATTGTATTAAAAAAATATATATATATAGATTAATACTGAATTATTTTAAATAAATAAATAATCAGAAATGATAGATAGCAATGATTATACTTTAAGTTTGTTTGCCTCTTACTCTTTTAACATACATTTTTACGCACTAGGCGTACGGCAATGATACTGACGTTATAATAGATTAGTCTTATAAAATTCTGGACGAATCCTATATCATCTATATGCGGATATAATTCATGTCTGACCTATTTTGACTTTGTATTTTACAATCATGGCACGACAACATGAACAGCTGAATATTAGCCTTGATGAAAACAATCTTGAAAAAAGTGCACAAGCTATTTTAGATGTAATACGACCTCAATGGAAAACAGATAACATAAAATTTAAGGTTTGTAAGCAGTTGTCATCACTTATTTCGTCGCATTTGCAGCTATTTTGCACGCCTCTGAGGTTCGTTGACCCGGTTTGCTTCGTTTATCTCTTTATCGCTGACGTGTGATTTATCACTAACGAGTGATAATATCCATACCTGCCAACTTTTCAAAATGCCGATGGGGATTTTGTGTGCAAGATGGCTGTCATAGTCCTTAAAAACCTTCAAAGGGGCTGCTAATACATTTTAATGTTGTTTTTTGGCTTGCTTCTTCTTACTTTTCAGAAAGTCATTGTAAAATTAATTGTTTGGTTTAAATTGTTGACAAAATTGCTATTTCAAAATTTCAATTTGGGGGCGCCTCCATGGGGGAAATCCCCCACAAATAGTGACAGTTGGCAGGTATGAATATCAAGTTTGGACATAGGTTTTCGTAACATTGGGTGTTTCTATAAGAATACAAATTCGGGTTTGTTTGCCCCAAATCACATTCGCTTCCATTTACAGAATTGCTTTCTTTACAATAGCCTCCCCCTGCCCCCACACACACTATCACTCTTTTTATTGGTTTTGTGTTTTAGTAAGTGTGCATTGCTATAAATAAGTTTGTTTTAAAAATGTTTCACACTAAAGTATGAAAGTGATATTCTTTGAATGTAAACAGGGTTTCTTTAGTGTTTTGTTAGGCCTAATTATTTTGTCAAAATGCATATTAATGTATAACTAATGTCATGATGATCAAGACAAAGTTCATTCAAAGATATAGTTGTGGTCTTACTACGACTATAGAAGTTTTTAGTGACCTTGACTGGCTATACAGTCCTTGAATGGTAGGTATACGACTTCAAGTACATATGTACTATTCATACAGTATATATTTGTTTAGGGGCCAGCTGAAGGACGCCTCAGGGTGCGGGAATTTCTCTCTACATTGAAGACCTGTTGGTGACCTTCTGTTGTTGTTTTTTTAATTGGTCGGGTTGTTGTCTCTTTGACACATTCCCCATTTCCATTCTCAATTTTATTTTATTTCATTTTAGTCCAGTCAAACTTATAAATTTATAATAAGTCAGTGTTTTAGGAGGGGTTCTGATCCCGAAATCCTGGGCTTTAAAACACAAAATCCTGGGCTTAAAAAACACATAATCCTGAAGTCCTGAAATTTGAATAAAGAATTCCCAGATCCCGAAAGGGTCAATCCCTAAATCCTGTGCTTAAAAACACCTGATCCCGGGGTCCTGATAAAGGTCCTATCCCCCTCTTTTAGCTAGAAAGTTTGAACAAGGCACAGCACCCCTTTTTTATTGAGGCCCTTGCCTTTTTTCTGTCGTTTCTGCCCATTTATAGCAGTCCTCCCCCTCATATATGTTCATACTGTCAAAATATGAAAACGTACCTGTTGTGTATTAAAACATTCGTAAGTTTATCATGTTTGTTGTTAACACTTACTATAAGTGTGCCCCTCAAACATAAATTTACATGCCTAAATTAAGTTGTAACAGAGGGAGTACATGTAGCCACATGAACTTCAAAAAGTTACACAGAGGAGTTTGTTCAAAAAGTATTGAATTAACTACTCAATTTTATCTTTTACATGTATATGCTTAAATGTATAAATAGGGTTAAACAATTACCCTTTTTTTAATGACATCTACAGAGAGATAGATGTTTTATCTGATTATGTTTAAAATACCTGTTAAAATCAATCAGGGTTGAAGTTTTTAGTTGGTATGTTTCATTAAAATTTACCTGTACAGGTAACTCAGGTTTCTTTTAAAATTGACATTTCACCTTTATTGAAAATGTAGAATAAAATATTGTTTTACTCAATTTATTATAATTTTTTTTGTCTTGAATTTTTTTATTTATGTTTGGTTTTTGTCGAGCCTGCAACTTTTGTTGCAGAAAGCTCGACATAGGGATAGTTATCCGGCGGCGGCGGTGTTAGCTCACTTCTTAAAAGCTTTATATTTTAGAAGGTAGAAGACCTGGATGCTTCATACTTTGTATATATATGCCTCATGTTACGAACTTTCCGTCAGTCACATGTCCAATGTCCTTGACCTCATTTTCATGGTTCAGTGACTACTTGAAAAAAAAGTTAAGATTTTTTGTAATAAAATCTCTCTTATTATAAGTACCGGTAATTGGATAACTATATTTGGTATATGCATACCTTGCAAGGTCCTCATGCCTGTCAGACAGTTTTCACTTGACCTCGACCTCATTTCATGAATCAGTGAACAAGGTTAAGTTTTCGTGGTCAAGTCCATATCGCAGATACTATAAGCAATAGGTCTAGTATATTAGGTGTATGGAAGGACTATAAGGTGTACATGTCCAACTGGCAGGTGTCACCTGACCTTGACCTCATTTTCATGGTTCAGTGGTTATAGTTAAGTTTTTGTGTTTTGGTCTGTTTTTCTTATACTATATGCAATAGGTCTACTATATTTGGTGTATGGAATGATTGTCAGGTGTACATGTCTAGCTGACAGGTGTCATCTGACCTTGACCTCATTTTCATGGTTCAGTGGTCAAAGTTAAGTTTTTTAGTTTTAGTCTATTTTTCTAATACTTTATGCATTAGGTCAACAATATTTGGTATATGGAAATATTTTATGATCTATATGTCGATTACGCAGGTTTCATTTGACCTTGACCTTATTTTCACTGTCCATTGCTAAGTTTTAAGTGTTTGTGTTTTGGTCTGTTTTTCATTATTTATAAGCAATAAGTCAACTGTATTTGTAATATTGAAGAATTGTTAGCTGTGCATGTCTGCCTGGCATGGTTCATCAGACCTTGACCTCATTTTCATGGTTCATTGATCAATGTTTCATTTTCTTGGTTAATGTTGAGTTTATGTGACAGTTGTAATAAAGCTTTATATTTAGGTCTATCAAGATAGTATCAAGGATTAGTAAAGAAGTCGAGACATTTCAGTGTGTGCACTCTTGTTTTCATTCCTGATTATTTTTTGTTACTTATTCTTTTAATTTCTTCTTGGTAAGACTTAAGTATTTTTTTTAGTAAAAGGTTAATGTACATGATGTTTTATTATGCATTTATATTAAATGAATTATTCCTATTAATAATAACTAAAAATCATGCCAATGACATTTAAAAAAACCCAAGAAAGTAATTAAACAATAAAATTGAGAAAGGAAGTCAGTTTCTTAACAAAATAAGATGATCAATATCAATCCTTTTGCAATAAATTTTGATAACATCTAATACATGTAATATTATTCTGGAAAAATACAAGTATCATTTCATGTATATATATGGTTTAGGAAAAAACTAATTTTGTTTATCTAATTTTTTAAAAAATCTCAAAACAAGAGTTGTGCACAAACAATCACTGAAGAGACTTATTTTCCAAATGCCCACCTAGTTATCATCAAAATTTGATAAATTATTATTAAAAATGCTAATCATAATGATAAATGTTCTTATATCTGAATAAAGTGAATCTTATGAAAAGAAATTATTTAAAGAAATTGTCTTGAAACTTATCAAATATGTTATTTTCAGTTTAGTTAATTTCTGTCAAAATTTGTTTCCAGGAAAAATAAAGTACACTTCTAAAGATGGCGACACTTTTATGGTCTATTAATTAATTCATATTTTTTGGTGTATTATATTGTTGAAAGTGCTGGACTGGCATGGTACATATTCTTGGTATACATTTGCAAAGAATATATATGTCACTTGACCTAGGCCTTTTAGATAAAGTTAATAATTGCAGGGACTTGAATGAATTAATATAACCCTTTGAAGTCCTTGATAAAAAAAAAATTAAAGAAAAATCTAAGAATAAAAACTTATGATAAAAACTGTAAACTTGATTGTGTCAATAGGTAGAGAATAAAGGGTCATTATTTAGAAATAGAAAATAGTTGACATTATAAAATTCCTTAAAAGGATAGAATGGCCTAAAGACAATCTTGAATGCAGATCAGTCTATCTACAATAATAAACCATTTTGATTTTAGAAAATTAATTTGAGAAACACATTTCAATAGAAAAAGACAGGCACTGTAAATGTTTTCAGTTATATTTGAGTGATATTCATTTATTCTTCACTTACCAAAAATTAGACTTAATACATATAAAAAAATAACTTTAACTTTAATTTTTTAAAAATCATAGAAAAGGGATAATATCAAAACTAATAGGCTATTTGTTCAATTAGTTTTATTATTTCATTTAATTTTTGATTTTCTTGTTATAATCACAGTTAATAAATTTGACAAACACATACATGTATATTTTACCTGAGACACATGACCTGTATAATACATAATTTTAACACTTCAATGCATTTAAGATCCTTGACTAGTTTTTGATTAATACCTTGTGTATTAAAAAAGTAACAAGGGGTATGATGATGAACATATAGGGCCACCATGGTGAACATATTTTTTGGTGTCTTCTCATTTATCCAACTTTTTAAAATAAGGCATTCTCATTTAGCCAACTTTTTATTTTTGTTAATTATTGGGTTGTTTTTTTAGTAATAGAGTCTTTCTAAAATTTGACAGTAAATTTGTTCCTGTATGTTTTTATATTATCTAAAAAATATTATATAACAAGAATGTGTCCTCAGTACACGAATGCCCCACTCGCACTATCATTTTCTATGTTCAGTGGACCATGACATTGGGATTAAAACTCTTATTGTAGAGTCTTATAAAAACAACACTTTAGGTACTGCTGCAGAAATTTTATTGACCTCTGGCCAAGGGAAGCTAGCGAAATGGTACGGAACTGTTTGTAATTCATTAATAAACTTGACATTTTATATCCAGACGCCTTTATTTTCGTTTTTCTCCCAAAATTACACAAACGGAATAATCATAAGAGAGGATGTTAATGATGCGACTATACATGGTACCTATAGAGCGTTTAATAGTATAGATATATGGACCATAATTTGGTATTCGGCCTTTGGTTTCTTTTTGTATCCTTTTTTATAAGTTCTAAAATTTTAACCTTTTAATTTTGTGGGTTGTGTTGGTGTTAGAATAGTATGAATGGAACAATTGAGTTTTTCGAGAAAAAATTAATACATTTTGATTCACCGTTTACGTGACATGAAACCAAACAGGAAACCAATCTTCATTTTCTTTATTTTGCACAATATAATTCAAAAGGCATAAATAAACACCATTACTAGTGTTACTTGCTTCATGTAAATATTTAAAATCTATTTTCAATGTTATATTAAAGTTTTTTTTAAACCTGACAGGAAACCATTAGAAACCGAAAGCATTTTTTTAGTTTTATTTTATTGCAAAACCTGCTTAAAATAATCTGAACAGTATACTTTTTCTTAAAATCCATCTTAAATGTAACAGTATTATAAAACTCCTAAATATGTGCTTCGCCTTGTTTTAAAAACAATTAGTACAATTTATTCAGAATTTTCCATATTTTCTCCATTGATACAGGATACCATAATCGTTGTATCTTGATGTTTAAGCAAAAAAAATGTATTTATATTTGGTTTTGATATTCCAGTTATATACAATTTATTCCAAATCATTAGCAATGTAACATTCTTTAAATCCAGTAAAGAAAAAAACTTTTAACTTGGAATTAAAATCTTTAAATTAGGCACAATGTGATACTTGTGACCTGTACACCATCTACATGGTTTCCACATTTTAACCTACTTTAGTGGGCTAAAATCAATAAAGTACTTCCTTTCAAGTCATGCATGGTAAAAGTTTACTTCTCCTTTGACAAGTTTATTGCGTTTC
The DNA here is from genome assembly GCF_036588685.1 of Mytilus trossulus. NCBI lineage: Eukaryota > Metazoa > Mollusca > Bivalvia > Mytilida > Mytilidae > Mytilus > Mytilus trossulus. Next base: position 37,645,972 of record NC_086381.1, on the reverse strand, counting down.
TGATAAGTGTTTGCAGAACATGAATAAAAGATATTAATTAAAAACTGTGACAGGATTCCAACTTTGTACATTCTAAGTGTAACGGTATATTAACATGTATTTGTTATTAAATTATATTTATTCACCTAAAATATCCAGTAATATTTACTGCTGAAGTTAAATCAATCCAACGAGCATTGGTACAATGATAAGAGACGTAATTTCGATTGATTTTTCCAAGGACTCTTCACAGTCATTATCGGGAAACGAAGTGTGTTTCTAACGTCTGTCAAATATGAAATCGATTTTGTCAAGTCATTGGGCATTTATTTTCACACCGGATCGTAAGTAACATTATGCACATAGGAAAAATAACAGACCACCAGCGCAATTTCTTTGACAATTGTATTTTCCTCTTTTAAACAAGACGAAACAAGTCTACAGATTATGTTTGCTAACATCCCGTTGGAAACAAAAACAATGTTAAGGCCTAGTATTTCATACATCTGGCCGTAATGGCGTTATCACATGTTAGTCACGTGTTTCACGTATGACCAGAAATGGTTAGAACTTCAGGACAAAAACAATTTTAATAAATAACTGGAGTTCTGTTTCGTGTGAAATGTAACGCATAACGACAATGTAATTTTCTTACTGAATTATTACGAAGATCAAAACAAGAATGTAAATCATCTCGGATTTACCTGTTTGAACATCTCGCGAGAGTTCATATTTGCATATTGTTTTTAAGAATTCTATTACAACAAAGCAGATTACATCATCTAAAAATTGCGTTACGAAATCGGACACAAAAATCACGCCACTGTTCTTACATCTGCTACAAAAATACTTATAGTTCTCTGCATTTTCTTCTCACTATTCTTATTGGTCGATGTTCTTTGTTATTTGAAAGCAAAAGTTACGAATTTGTCGGTGACGATTATCTATAAACCAGTCAGCGTTATGCTCTTCGGAAGCAATAAGTAACGCGAGAAACGACACAAAAATACGGTTGTAGAATCTTTGAAATTCGTATATTTTAAATTTTTTTCTAGAAAAGAGTAGCATACACTTGTATGTTGATAAAAATAATGGCATCTTTAGATGTAGTTGCAACTTTTCTTACAGTAATTCACATTTTATCACTTTTCTATAGTTATAGGAAACGGAGCCCAATAGCAAATTATGGTCCATATATTGTTTGAATTTTGTTCTGTTCAGTCTTTGTGTAGTAAAACGTATTCAAATTATATTTTGTCCCATTTGTATCATTTGGTCAATAGAACAGTAAAAATGAAACGAAGGATCTATTACACAGAAAAAGCTCCATCTAATTGACAAATCTCTTCATGAATAAAAGTGCAATAGACTGATATTTTTCTATCCATTTCAAATTTTATTTAACGGTTAAAAAACTTTAAAATGCATTCAAATACTTAAAATTACATTAACTTAGTGTCAGTTGCACATTTAAACCTGCTATGCTAAATAATACTACAGAAAATTTAATCCAGGTATAATTTTCAGTCTTATTTTTCACCTGTCATTCAACCCAAACTCTAATTGAAAAACCCTTTGTTCTTGATTACCTTTGATCTCATCTATCCAACTTTTTTTTTACCTTTACAACCTAAAATTTTAAAAAGTTGGATAAATGAGAATGAACCTATTTTTTATGGCCACCATTAATAAGATAAAGTCACAGGTAGTACTGTACATGTTAAATTGCACTATTTCTGACTAGCACCCTGCCCTTTTCAAATTCTGGCAAGAACACTGTAAGTAAGTTTGAACCAGTCAAACTAATTGCAACAGAAAATGTTTTACTTCTAATCTACATCATTAAGCCCCAAATAAACACAGAAAAAAGTCCCTAATAATCTGACTTGACACGCTTGAGGAAAACTCAAATTTTGCATTTTTAATTTCTTATGGAAATTAGCATTGGAAAGGGAGATAACTCCACAAAAACTAGTCTTTTAAAGATTTTGTTTGATTTTTCTTAAAATTCATGTAAAATATGAAACTTTGATGGGGTCATACATTTTTTGTAAGTTCTTATTTGACTATATTATATAATCTTCTGCTCATGAACATGATGAAATGGACAAAACCTTAGTGTTATGGATATGTGGTTTTTTTTGCACATTTTTCATTAAAGAAATTACAAATTTATGGCTTAGTGACCATTTTGAAAAAATAATTTGAATATTTAAGAGATAACTGTATTGTATTTGAAGCTTTAAGGACGTCCATCGGTAGTTTTACTGTCGCAAATTTAGTTCACCTGGCGACGCGGAGCGGAGACAGGTAAACGGGTATTTGCGACAGTAAAACTAACGATGGACGTCCGAAAAGCTTCAAATACAATACAGTTATCTCTATTCTAATGCAAAACAAGTTTATAATTAAATTTCTATCATTATTTCAGTGTAAAATCTTCATAAAAGAAAATTCCGCGAAAAGATGTTATCTTCTTTGGTCCCTACACTAGGTGACGTCATAGGTATGCTTCCGTCGTCAAACATAAACACCGGGCGTTTTCTGGCTTCTATGCCGCTTCAGAATGCAATAAAATTTGATAAAAAGAAGATTTTTAGGCGCAACAAAGGAGTTTTTTTTTTTTTTTTGTAGAAATAACGTCAATATATTCCGAAATTCAAAATGTCGGCTTCCTTAGTTACAGACAAGGAGATATAGAATTTTACGCTTGCTGTCATCCAATCAGAACAATTGTTACAAAATGATTGCATTAGAATTGGTATTGTTTGATCTGTAAATTATATTTGTTCAGCATCTTCCTTGTGTAAAGAAACTTTTGACCCCAAAATGAAGAATAATTGCTTACTTTAATTTGAGATTCTTTACCTTGATATGCTGAAAAATCTAATTAATGGTCAACAAATGAATTATGAAATCTAGGTTGTAGATTGATAATAGATATGAAAACGTCTTGAGAGTTGTTTGTTTTACTCTGTTTTACTTTGTTTTTGAAGAAGGCTAAAATATTAAGAATCAATACATTCTGCTAAACATGCTAAATGAAGCTGTAAAGTTTTAATTTCGTATCATATTTTTTTTGATATTTCTGTCTTTTTTGCAGAGTTATCTCCCTTCTCAATCATTGTCAATGCAAATCTACATCATTTTTTCCATAGAAATTTAAAATCATGATTTTTTAGTTTTCTCAAATTTGATTTTATGGGACTTTTTTGTGTATATTTGGGATATGATGCTGAAGATTAAAACTTCAAAATCTTCTTTTGCAATTACTTCAAGGTTAGGGTCAAATGTTTGCTATATTGACTGGACTATTTGTTTTCTGACAATCATAAGACATTACAGATAAAGCAGTTACAATCAGTCAATGAGTACTCTAGTATACTTGTTGCTTTCTTCATTTTCTCTAAGTCCTCCCGGGACATTATATATTATTAAAAATTGATAAAATTTAGAATATGATTCAAATGTTTGTATTTTGACTGTCATTTAAAATTCCCCAAAATAGAGGTAATCTCAAACCGTTTAGGGTTCAACCTCTGCGATTGTATAAAACTGAGCCCTGCAGAGCATTTGGTTGTACCTTTCCAAGTTAATAATGGGATCACAAATTTTACCTGTTAAAAATATAGTAATCATGATTTAAAAAAAGGATTGTTGTTTGAAGAAGGCTTCTATTGGATTAATATCATGAATATATTTTGCATAGCCATGTAGTTTGTTGCCCAATTTAATTTACCATGTTTACTGGTTAATCATGGTAATGTAGTTCCAAATTTTTTTTTCATTTAACATGATGTATGTCTTCTTTCGCTTTCATTCAATGTCATTGAAAAGGGTTGAAGGTGTACTTTAATACTGGAGTTAAGAATAAGATAAACTATTAAATAAATTGTAAAAAATAAAATATAATTACCATGATAACAGTCCACACTGATGGAATAACCTTGTAATTTAATAAATTTATTTTTATTAAATAATTGTATGACTGTACTGTACATGCTGTATATGTAATTTCAGCATTTCACCGAAGGTATAACTAACAAGCTGATAGGATGTTATGAAGCAGACAAAGGATTTGGTTGTGATGTGGTGCTAATACGAATATATGGTGCTAATACAGATCTGATTATAGATAGAGATACAGAGAAAAATAATATTATATTTCTGTCAGAGCATGGGCTGTGTCCGCCTCTTTATGCTGAGTTTAATAATGGTGTGGCTTATGGATTCTCTCCCGGACAAACACTGGACCCAGAATCAGTTAGAAGATACAGAGTGTAAGTAGTCCAGGATAACTTAATGCAAACCTTTTTATGTTTCAATGCTTTCACACCAAAAAAAAATTACAGAGCAATAAACAAAAATCACTGAATAACAGGCTCCTGATTTGGGACTGGTACATACAGAATGTGGCGGTAACCTTCATTACCTTGGGCAGAGGTGTAACAGTAAAACATAAGAACAATTCTAAAAACCAGTTGAAAAAAGCCTCACTCATCAGAGGGATACAAGTGGAAATGCATCTCACAACAACCCAGAGTGGATGTGCAAGGGCACTGATACACCCTCACAACAAAAAAGACACCAAAGTAAACATCTAAGAGTACTTGCAGTTACTGACAACTAGTTCAAAGCCAATAACAACGAATAAAAAAAATTTCCTCTGAGACTAAAATATGTCTTATATCATGTATATGTCTATTTATCTAATCTTGTATTTTGTTTGTCTATAATTATTGTCCTATCTGCATCTTATGTTTATTTTACAGACAAATTGCCAAGGAGATGGTAAAGTTACATTCTTTGAAGCCAAAATCAGGGTCTCCACCATCTGCAGGTTTATTTCCCAAACTTGAGAAGTGGTTGGCTATAGCACCAACTGGGTATGAACAACCGGAAAAAAATGAAAGGTAGTCAGCCGAATAAGATTTTTATGCCACATTTATGGACATTATGTTTTCTGGTCAGGTAAACGTTTTGGTCGAGGTAGTTTTTGATGAAGTTGATGTAAGATTAACTTGAAACTTAGTTCACATGTTCCCTATGATATGATCTTTCTCATTTTAATGCCAAATTAGAGACTACCCCATTTTCAAGGTCCACTGAACATATAAAATGATAGTGTGGATGTGGCATAGGTGTACTTAGGACACATTCTTGTTTTAACAATGTTTAACATAAACTTATGCTTCATTCTATAACTTTAAATGTGGTGTCATATCAATGTCAGGTATTCATATCTGATGTTTCGTCATGATCATATGTTTATGTGTTGTTCAACCGTCTAGGTAACAACAACCATTGATAGACTGAAATTGGGAGAAATGTAAACTTGAAAAAAAAAATTTAAAATGAATTATTTCATGATTCTTCTGGAATTTCATATAGTTGGGTAGTTGTCTTACTGATAAATTGACAAATAGACCTGTCCAAAATTCATCTTAACCATAATCATATTTATTGCAAGTTATCTTTATTTTACCTACGTTACCTGTGAAACGAATGCTTGGGGGAAAAATGTATTCCTCAAATGTGCACAATTGTAATGCGCCCTACTGAAAACTAATTAGATTGGTCTTTTAAAATCCTAAAACTTTTAGGGTCTTAGCATATTAAAATCTAAACAATGCCTATGTGCAACTGATGGTGAATGCTAGATTTATGCTAAAAGAGGGACGAAAGATACCAGAGGGTATGGAAAATAAACTAACAACGCCATGGCTAAAATCAAAAAGACAAACAGACAAACAATAGTACACATAACACAACATAGAAAACTAAGTAATAAACAGTTATTTACTGTGAAAGTACTTTTATTCGTGGGGTACCAATTTTCGTGGTTTTCGTGGATGACTTAATCCATGAATTTAAGTGTCCAACGAAAAAAAACAACCATTGTCCAAATCAAGACATGGAAAGATCCCCATGAAGGTTTGACTACGTATATGATCTAGAGAATATATTGAATAACCTCGAAACTGAGAATAATTTAATAGCAGCAACAGAACTACAATTGTATGCAGGATTATACCCATTTAATCTTTGATAACCTAAACTGTACAACTTTTGATCTATTAATTTTCATAAAACAAGGTTTTTTTTCGATGAAAGTCAGATTTCCGGTATTGATATGCAAGTATGATAAAGTGTTCATTTTATATCCTCATAGTTCTCGTACATATGCGAAATAATTATTTAAAGCTGGGCTTGATTTTGATAAGAATTATTTGATAATTATAGATACGCTAGAATCATTTGTTTATGATACTGATTTCTTTAGGTGACATGTTTATGGCCTAACTAACACCTTTGATGGTCCTTAATCTGTTGATCACTTTGTCTTGGGTTAATTAGTGTTGTCACTACGATTTACAGGATCAATGTTTACTTTGCAATTTCCTTCAATTCAAACTATTTGTAACCTTCGTTTCTAATGGCTTTAATTTTTCTAATTTTTTTTAGAAAGCTAAAATCCACGAATTTAAAAACCCACGAACATGTAAATATTGCTCAAACCACGAAAATTGATACCCACGAATTAAAGTACTTTCACAGTATCTTAAAATATGCATTGATTTGTTATTTTTTCTTAGATTTAAAAAACATGTTGGATCTATAGATAGGCTGATGAAGGAATATGAAGAACTGAAGAAGACAATAGAATCTTTACATGCTCCTGCTGTCATGAGTCACAATGATCTCTTGTTAAAAAATCTAGTTTATGATCAAGCTACAGGTATGATGATGTTTAGATGAATGGAAAAAGTATTACATATTAAAATATCAGATATGAATGGATTTGTTTCGCCTATCTGAGGTACATACAATGGGTTGTTAACTATTGGCTGTAAATTGACTGTAAAAGTATAAAAAATATAAGGAAATGTGGTTTGATTGCAATTACCAATGAATCAACTATACACCAAAGTTACAGCCAATAGCAATGAGTGTGTAGGCAAAGATAATGTCTTTGGTTAGCTTGCTTGTTATCTGAACCTTGAAGTCATTATTTGGTAAAGTATACTACTCTCCTACCTTCCTTACGAAGTAGCCTTATTTTCGCGAGTGATTTATTTTTGCGACTTTGGCGAGTAGAAAAATAACGTGAATATAAATCGTTGCGAATGTATCAATCTGTGATCTTTCAGTATACGTAATAAACTTCATCAAGTAAATCAGATAATTGCGAAATTAGATAGCCGCGAAGTGGTCAAGAAAGAATAAAACGCAAAATAAAGAATCTGCGAAAATAAGTTGGTTTACAGTATTACCTTTGCCTACACACTCTTTGCAGTTGGCTGTAAAAGGAAGATGATGTAAGCATTAAAAGGTCTTCAACAATTAGAAAAATCCATACAGTATTTTTTTTTTTTACAAAACTCTGGAATTTATATTTACACTAAGCATGTACAAGAATAACATTTTGTCTGTAAATCATTTCTCTTATATACAGTCAGGGTGCTACTTAAACAAGTGATTTCATTATCACCTATTTCAGTGATTTGATAAATTCAGTTATCACCTATTTAAGTGATTTTGGTGTTTCCTTTGATCTTCAAATGCTAATTTCATTGATTTTCCATATTTTCACAGACTTTTCTTTAATTTTCCTACATAAATCAATTATTCCTTTTTCTATTGATATTTACTTCACCAGTGCGCTTGAGCAGTAAGTTAGTGCACTTAAGCTTTTAAAAGTACCCTTGGGAATTGTTCTGTAATCAAATATTCATTAACTACTCTGACTATCAGACAAAGGTCAACAATATTGGGTAACCTGATTATTTTTCTTTAGAGTTAGAATGATATACTTCAAGGTTATGTCCTGATCTACAAATTATTCCAGAAAATGCATATTTTAAATAAATTGTAAAAACTGACAGGCTTATCAAGCAAAAGACAATTTCTTGATGTACATAGTTGTTTTTTCAATGGAATTCTTGTCTTTTTACCAATAAAAAAATTAAGCTTGTAAGAAAAATATCAAGAATAAGTTATAAACACTTATTTAAGTGATCTTCTCAAATTACTCCGTGTAATATAAATATAGTCTGTGTCTATTTATAGATTTTTTAAAAATATTTCACAGCCAAAATCACTTGAAGAAGTGATCCTGAAATCACTTGTTTAAGTAGCACCCCTGATTGATATAAATATCAATAAAATCTTAACAGAGTTTTTGTCCCTTTGAGCAGTATTTTATATGTTTGAAGATATATGAAAACTCTACTGTAAATTTAAATTAAAAAAAAAAATGGGATGATAAAATACATATTTAAAAATTATAGAAGTGTTCAACTTTGATTAATTTGATAGTGTCAGCATTAATTGTTACAAATAACTTCAATATAAGGTTTAAAATGCAGAAAATTAAAAAAAAATATATTTTGTACATGTACATAATTATGTAAAATAAGTATTTTTTATTTGTTTTTTCCTCTTCTTTTTCAGACAAAATAAGTCTTATAGATCACGAGTATGCAATGTTCAATTACCAACCTTATGATATAGGAAATCATTTCTGTGAATATGCAGGTATTGTATTGTAAAAGAAAAAATATATTTTTAACGAAGCAGTAAGGTTATCAAAGCTAATGATAACACAGGTCAGATTCAGAATATTTTAAAAAAAGGTCAGGATGCTCTCTTTTTTGCCTACATTCTATATTTGTTGATGCCACCAAGAGTTTGGTTCAGTCTGTGGTTAAACATTTTTAAGGATAAAAGTAGGATTAAAATCTTAAGGGCATACAATACAGTTTTGAACCCATATTTACATTTTGATAAAAATTTCTATATAGACTATTTTTTACCTTATTATGTATTATAAAATATACCTTCATCTGCTCCTTTTTTTAGTAAAATGAGGTCAAATTTTTGTATTATTTGCTCAAAATTCTGATTTGTGGCCGTATTTTGTCTTTCGAAAGAAAGACATAACTTTTTTTTTTTTCAGAAATAACTCATATTATTCAAATGTTCATAAACGTAGAAAAAACATCATTTTTTGCTGTATATTTATCATGTTTATCAAATATAAAAAGATTGCACTTTTTACGTTTTCATGAAAATCGGCACACATAATCTTCTCATGTAATGAAACCAAATGGCATTTTAAAAAGGAGGGGTCTATGAAATCGTTTATAAGTTAAAGAAGTTCGAATGATAAAAATCAGTCAAAAACTGAATCTTTTCCTGATAAGTGATGATAGTTTGACGTTGCATAAATTTACGTTATCAATGTCATTACCTCCCCTGTAACTGTATTGTATGCCCTTAAGGGTGAATTCAATTAACTTTCCTATAATAATGAAAAACTGAATAAAGATTTAACGAAATTATCATTTCCAAAAATAAATTAGAATTCTACACTATCTTGATAATTTTATAAACAGTCAGGGGCATTACTTAAACAAGTAACAATTAAAATTACCTATACAAGTAATGTTGAAAACGAGGCTTATTTAAATATAACTTAATATATAAGTTATTTTTCTGAATATAATCTTTATAGGTGTTCAAGAATACAGATTTTACTAGCTTAAAATAATTTTCACAGTTATCTGGTTATTTTTCCCTTGATATATGAAAACTAATTCTTCAGAAACACTAATTAACTTTCCCACGCACTTATCTTTCATACTGCCGCTTCTGGGTCAAAGATTGGTCTCTTGGGACTATTAAATTATCATTTTCCTCTAAAATCTTGAAGGTAGACTGATATAAACAGAAAGATACTTGTGAATTAATTAAGACCTGAAGTTATTTATAATTTGTAACCTAATTCAATTACATATGTGCCTTAGATAAGTGTAAATGCTATTTTTTTCAAAAATGTTTAAAATAACTTATTCAAGTAATATTTTTGTCATTATTTTCAAAGTAAACCTTTACCTCCATACTCCTCTCGAATCTGATAAATTCTTTATTTTATGATATAAAATGTTGTTTAAAATCATGAAAACTACATTTAGTCTTGATTTCTATTGAAAATTAAAATAACTCTATTAAGTAATTTTATTATTTTTAAAATAAAAAAATACTTATATAAGTAATAGAAAAAATTAACTTGTTTAAGTAACGCCCCTGACTGATAAATTGAAATTATATATCACCACTTAAATGGCAAATAAATATGTATATTTTTTTGTATTCATCACTTTGCTACCAGTAGAAAAATAACCTGAATATAAATTGTTAGGAATATGTAACACTTGGATCTTTCCATACCTATCTACATTAGGTAAATTAGAAAATTGTGAATAAAAACTCATAGATAAGAGTATGGTATAATTTAAACATAATAAAATGATGATTTGAGATATAAGGAAATAAACTCATCGTAGATGTACCAGGACTAAATTAAGTATGTATATACGCCAGATGCGCGTTTCAGCTACTAAAGACTCATCAGTGACGCTCGAATCCAAACAGGTTTAAAATGCCAAATAAAGTTCAAAGTTGAAGAGCATTGAGAACCAAAATTCCTAAAAGTTTTGCCAAATACAGTTTAGTTAATCTATGCCTGAGGTAGAAAAGCCAAAATTGAAATTTCATCACTGCAAAGTGGACTAGAAAGTGCTAAAAGCAAAATAAAGTACTTGTGAAAATAATTCAGTTTACTGTATACATCATGTTATGTTTAGTTTCAAATAAAGTTCATTCAGCTACCCATAATGACATTGTACTTCATGATAGAGGCCTTTTATTGTATGTATATATATTCTGAAAAATTAAACTTGAGAAATAATTCATGGGGCTTGAATATATCGTGGTTTTACCACGGGTTGGCCTTTTATGACAAATATTTTACCCTGAGCGATAGCGAGGGGTAAAATATCGGCATAAAGGAACAACCCTTGGTAAAATCTAGATATATTCAAGCCCCATGAATTATTTCGATTCTAATAGGACAAATACAGCAATTCTTTTGGATCGAAGCGCTCTAGGTAGAGGCAAATATTTGCCGTTCCAATAAATTAACGCACTTTTAAATTGGCGTATAAGAACGCAGCAAACAGAATAAGTGACATGCTCAAACTATTTACAATAATGTATTTAGATAGATTTGGATGAATTTTAATGATAATTTACTTATATGTCTTCTATGTATAAAAAACAGGCTTATACCACATTTTAGCATTGCTTTTTTTACGTTTCCTTTTTGTGATGATTTTCGGTATCAGAAGCGTGTATTTTCCTGTAAAATGCTTAAATTATTACATCAACATTCTATGACGTCGGGTACTTCATTCATATAAAAAAACATATGAAGTGGGAGTACGATCGGAACAGCCAATGCAATATATTCATATTTTACCACTGGTGTGTACTCAAAGCGTTTGAAGGACGTCATGTTAGAATAAGGAATATTTCCTTTATATTTAAGGTGTAGATGAGGTAGATTTCAGCAGGTACCCAAACAAAGAGTACCAGTTATCGTGGCTACGTACATATTTAGAAGAATGGAATAAACAAAACAATATTAAATCTGCTGTGACTGATGAAGAGGTTGATAAGCTGTACAGACAAGTAAATAAGTGTGCTTTGGTAAGCTCTTATATTTGACCATTCTAGAAATGAAAATTAATTCATTTTTAGAAATAACATGTATAACCGTTAATAGATTACAGTGCAAATTTGACACCTTTGCATTAAGTCCTTTCAGAAAAAACATAAGTTTCATAGATAATTGTTAACCTTCTATTTATAAACATTTAGGTGTGTCAAAAAATTTGTACCTGTTCAACATGTTCAATGTATGAAGTTATCCTTGTCTTTACATTTGAAATAAAAAAAAAAAACTTGTCCACTAAACACAATTTTAGCTCTTTTTTTCCACAAATTTTATAAAATTATATACATGTTTGTTCTATGCATTTTCCAAAGATTGGGTGATCTACAATGTTTATAATTTTTTAGTTCGAAGCTATGGTTTCTGATGAATGATGTATCACAACATAATTTCATAATCAGCATGTCAAGTTTATTATCAAATATTTGCCAGCAGTGTTTTCATTAAGAACCGGCCGCCGGCCATTTTGACCTGTTCAAATCAATTTCTGGCCGGTTCAGTTGTCCTTAAAAAAAAAAAAAGTCCGATTTTTTTTATCAGATCTTTTTATATTTAAATCATTACAACGGAGTTCGAAGATTTGTGTTTATATTTTTAACCGACATGCGGTTGCAACGACGATTTTCATTGGCTGTTATTTCAGACTTCCTGTTTGACACACGTGCTTATCGTTGTTATGATTGAATGAATAGTAATGTACACGGATTCCACTGTTCCCTCGCAGCTCTCGAGGGGTGCTCCGTAAACGGAGGGATCTACGTACATACATACATAGTTTTACTGTTTAAGTGATCTACAACGGACCCCGTCGATCTGCCGGCAACTACAGAGCATCCGAAAAGGGGACAGGGTACATCGATGAAAAATTGCTTTGGCAGAACTTCTGGTCCCGTTCCAAATCATAGATATATTTCTGGTGATAATACTTTCAGTTGTGAGGTATGTAACCCTTTTAAAAGCTATCAAACGAAATTTAGAAGAAGTGGAAGCTCATGTTTTCTTATAAATGAGCCTGGCCAGCACTTCTTCTTTTTCTTTCTTTACACATCTTTTCATACCACCGGGATAATGGGAAGGGGGATATTTAAAACTGCTGCATGCAGGGGAAGTGCTGTCCAAATTTTTTAAGGGGTCCCCAAAGGTAGGACAAGTATCTGGTTTTAAATGTAAATAGCACCATAATTTTCTTATTGTCCCATGTCCCTATTTAAATAAAATTAACCTCTTTTCAGGTTCAGAGTTTTTGCTACTACATGTAACCTTTTATCAACAATTATATAGCCAGAAATAAATTATGATGCTCAATGTAGTATTTTTTTATTCTGAGGATGATCAGATTTTGAGGACGATTGTTGCTGGTGAACTCTATTTTGGCATGAATAACAAGTTTTTATACATAAGTGTCATTGAATTGTATCCATCAATCATTCTAATAATTAATCTCTTATTGAAGTGATATAAATGAAAATATTTCAATATTATACTTTCTGACTTGGTGATGTTAGATATTAATTCAATTTTTTTACTTAGAAAAACTTTAGGTTGCCTACATTAACAGTGGTACTGTAAAAGTGACATTTTTAGAACAATAATAATTTTCTGCCATGCCCAGAATTCAGGATTTTGTGTCTAATTTTTTTTTAAATCTTTGATGGTGGGGGGAGTGGTAGAAATGACATTTTCAGAACTATAGTTTTATGCCAGGTATGCAGGTTTTTAAGCCTTTTTGTTAAAATTTTGGGGTGGGCTAGTGGTAAAAGTGACATTTTCAGAACTATAATTTAATGCCCAGAATGCGCCAGAATACAGGATTTTGCGTCTAATTTTAAAAAAATCGTGGGGGGGCAAGCCCCCCCAAACCCCCCCTGTTAGGTTTGGGCCTGCTTAAATCTCTAATTAGCCCCTTCAAACAAAATGAAGTGAAACCCCTGTTGCCATCAACACTTAATTTCCCAAATGACTAAATGCATGCATATAAAAACAGACAATTTCTAACAACATTCTTGAAATGCACTTTAACATTGATTTATATCCACCCACTTTAAATCTAGATCTGGATCAGTGGAATATTTCAAAACACATTTAAAGATGATCAGTGTCGGATCCAGAAATTTTCATAAGAGGGACCCACTGACTGCCTATGAAGGCGCTTGCTCCAGTCATGCTTCAATTTAAAAAAAAAAGGGGGGGGGCTCCTGAAAAACCATCTAAATAGGCCTCTGTCATGTACAATCTAAATCAATTTAGGCAAATTATTTAAGGTGGTACCAAACACTTTGACTACAACTAACTTGCCTCATTGAATTTTCATAATTTCATTTGATATATAGCAGTTTGAGAAACACTCATTTTGTTCATTGAGAAGCTTAACCCTTTCACCGATAGCTGCCCAGACAGAAGCTACTCCAAGACAATGGCTTCCCTAGCTACTATTACTCAAGTGGGAGATCTTCATAATAAATGCCAATAAAAACTTGTATGCAGTTATTTGTGTATTTATTTCATTCACTAACATCATGTTCACAGTTTTGTTTATGTTTTGATAATTTTTATACGACCGCAAATTTTGAAAAAATTTTCGTCGTATATTGCTATCACGTTGGCGTCGTCGTCGTCGTTGTCGTCGTCGTCGTCCGAATACTTTTAGTTTTCGCACTCTAACTTAAGTAAAAGTGAATAGAAATCTATGAAATTTTAACACAAGGTTTATGACCATAAAAGGAAGGCTGGTATTGATTTTGGGAGTTTTGGTCCCAATATTTTAGGAATTAGGGGCCAAAAAGGGCCCAAATAAGCATTTTCTTGGTTTTCGCACTATAACTTTAGTTTAAGTTAATAGAAATCTATGAAATTTTGACACAAGGTTTATGACCACAAAAGAAAGGTTGGGATTGATTTTGGGAGTTTTGGTTTCAACAGTATAGGAATTAGGGGCCAAAAAAGGGTCCAAATAAGCATTATTCTTGTTTTTCGCACAATAACTTTAGTTACAGTAAATAGAAATCAATGAAATTTAAACACAATGTTTATGACCACAAAAGGAAGGTTGGTATTGATTTTGGGAGTTTCGGTCCCAACAGTTCAGGAATTAGGGGCCAAAAAGGGACCCAGATAAGCATTTTTCTTGGTTTTCGCACCATAGCGTTAGTATAAGTAAATAGAAATCTATGAAATTTAAACACAAGGTTTATGACTATAAAAGGAAGGTTGGTATTGATTTTGGGAGTTTTGGTCCCAACAGTTAAGGAAAAAGGGGCCCAAAGGGTCCAAAATTAAACTTTGTTTTGATTTCATCAAAATTGAATAATTGGGGTTCTTTAATATGCCGAATCTAACTGTGTATGTAGAATCTTAATTTTTGGTCCCGTTTTCAAATTGGACTACATTAAGGTCCAAAGGGTCCAAAATTAAACTTAGTTTGATTTTAACAAAAATTGAAACTTTGGGGTTCTTTGATATGCTGAATCTAAAAATGTACTTAGATTTTTGATTGTTGGCTCAGTTTTCAAGTTGGCCCAAATCGAGGTCCAAAATTAAACATTGTTTGATTTCATCAAAAATTGAATAATTGGGGTTCTTTGATATGCCAAATCTAACTGTGTATGTAGATTCTTAATTTTTGGTCCAGTTTTAAAATTGGTCTAAATTAAAGTGGAAAGGGTCCAAAATTAAACTAAGTTTGATTTTAACAAAAATCAAATTCTTGGGCCTTTTTGATATGCTGAATCTAAACATGTACTTAGATTTTTGATTATGGGCCCAGTTTTCAAGTTGGTCCAAATCAGGATCTAAAATTATTATATTAAGTATTGTGCAATAGCAAGTCTTTTCAATTGCACAGTATTGTGCAATG
Source organism: Mytilus trossulus (assembly GCF_036588685.1). Lineage (NCBI taxonomy): Eukaryota > Metazoa > Mollusca > Bivalvia > Mytilida > Mytilidae > Mytilus > Mytilus trossulus. The sequence goes on along the minus strand of NC_086381.1, from coordinate 37,630,562 downwards.
GCAAGAAATATCTAATTTCACAATATTGTGAAATAGCAAATTTTTTTTTAATTAAGAGTTATCTTTCTTTGTCCAGTAAAGTAAGCAAGAAATATCTGCAAGAATTTTTTTTAATTGGAGTTATCTTTCTTTGTCCAGAATCAACTTAAATCTTTGTTATATACAATATACAATGTATATTCACTTTTTACTACCAACTGATAAATTTAAATTATCTTTACCATTCAGTGATAACAAGCAGTTTTTTTTACATCTTAATATTTTATGATGTATTTAAATGAGTAGTAATTGTTGCAAACTCCATTAGAATATTTTAATTGAAATTAGTTTTGGAATAAGGGAAAGGGGGATGTGATTAAAAAAATGGGTTCAATTTTTATACGACCGCAAATTTTGAAAAAATTTTCGTCGTATATTGCTATCACGTTGGCGTCGTCGTCGTCGTCGTCGTCGTCCGAATACTTTTAGTTTTCGCACTCTAACTTTAGTAAAAGTGAATAGAAATCTATGAAATTTTAACACAAGGTTTATGACCGTAAAAGGAAGACTGGTATTGATTTTGGAAGTTTTGGTCCCAACATTTTAGGAATTAGGGGCCAAAAAGGGCCCAAATAAGCATTTTCTTGGTTTTCGCACTATAATTTAGTTTAAGTTAATAGAAATCAATGAAATTTTGACACAAGGTTTATGACCACAAAAGAAAGGGTGGGATTGATTTTGGGAGTTTTGGTTTGAACAGTTTAGGAATTAGGGGCCAAAAAAGGGCCCAAATAAGCATTATTCTTGGTTTTCGCACAATAACTTTAGTTAAAGTATATAGAAATCAATGAAATTTAAACACAATGTTTATGACCACAAAAGGAAGGTTGGTATTGATTTTGGGAGTTTTGGTCCCAACAGTTTAGGAATTAGGGGCCAAAAAGGGACCCAAAGAAGCATTTTTCTTGGTTTTCGCACCATAGCGTTAGTATAAGTAAATAGAAATCTATGAAATTTAAACACAAGGTTTATGACTATAAAAGGAAAGTTGGTATTGATTTTGGGAGTTTTGGTCCCAACAGTTAAGGAAAAAGGGGCCCAAAGGGTCCAAAATTAAACTTTGTTTGATTTCATCAAAATTGAATAATTGGGGTTCTTTAATATGCCGAATCTAACTGTGTATGTAGATTCTTAATTTTTGGTCCCGTTTTCCAATTGGTCTACATTAAGGTCCAAAGGGTCCAAAATTAAACTTAGTTTGATTTTAACAAAAATTGAAACCTTGGGGTTCTTTGATATGCTGAATCTAAAAATGTACTTAGATTTTTGATTATTGGCCCAGTTTTCAAGTTGGCCCAAATCCAGGTCTAAAATTAAACATTGTTTGATTTCATCAAAAATTGAATAACTGGGGTTCTTTGATATGCCAAATCTAACTGTGTATGTAGATTCTTAATTTTTGGTCCAGTTTTAAAATTGGTCTAAATTAAAGTGCAAAGGGTCCAAAATTAAACTAAGTTTGATTTTAACAAAAATTAAATTCTTGGGCCTCTTTGATATGCTGAATCTAAACATGTACTTAGATTTTTGATTATGGGCCCAGTTTTCAAGTTGGTCCAAATCAGGATCTAAAATTATTATATTAAGTATTGTGCAATAGCAAGTCTTTTCACAGTATTGTGCAATGGCAAGAAATATCTAATTTCACAATATTGTGAAATAGCAAATTTTTTTTTAATTAAGAGTTATCTTTCTTTGTCCAGTATAGTAAGCAAGAAATATCTGCAAGAATTTTTTTTAATTGGAGTTATCTTTCTTTGTCCAGAATCAACTTAAATCTTTGTTATATACAATATACAATGTATATTCACTTTTTACTACCAACTGATAAATTTAAATAATCTTTACCATTCAGTGATAACAAACAGTTTTTTTACATCTTAATATTTTATGATGTATTTAAATGAGTAGTAATTGTTGCAAACTCCATTAGAATATTTTAATTGAAATTAGTTTTGGAATAAGGGAAAGGGGGATGTGATTAAAAAAATGGGTTCAATTTTTATACGACCGCAAATTTTGAAAAAATTTTCGTCGTATATTGCTATCACGTTGGCGTCGTCGTCGTCGTCGTCGTCGTCGTCGTCGTCCGAATACTTTTAGTTTTCGCACTCTAACTTTAGTAAAAGTGAATAGAAATCTATGAAATTTTAACACAAGGTTTATGACCGTAAAAGGAAGACTGGTATTGATTTTGGAAGTTTTGGTCCCAACATTTTAGGAATTAGGGGCCAAAAAGGGCCCAAATAAGCATTTTCTTGGTTTTCGCACTATAATTTAGTTTAAGTTAATAGAAATCAATGAAATTTTGACACAAGGTTTATGACCACAAAAGAAAGGGTGGGATTGATTTTGGGAGTTTTGGTTTGAACAGTTTAGGAATTAGGGGCCAAAAAAGGGCCCAAATAAGCATTATTCTTGGTTTTCGCACAATAACTTTAGTTAAAGTATATAGAAATCAATGAAATTTAAACACAATGTTTATGACCACAAAAGGAAGGTTGGTATTGATTTTGGGAGTTTCGGTCCCAACAGTTTAGGAATTAGGGGCCAAAAAGGGACCCAAAGAAGCATTTTTCTTGGTTTTCGCACCATAGCGTTAGTATAAGTAAATAGAAATCTATGAAATTTAAACACAAGGTTTATGACTATAAAAGGAAAGTTGGTATTGATTTTGGGAGTTTTGGTCCCAACAGTTAAGGAAAAAGGGGCCCAAAGGGTCCAAAATTAAACTTTGTTTGATTTCATCAAAATTGAATAATTGGGGTTCTTTAATATGCCGAATCTAACTGTGTATGTAGATTCTTAATTTTTGGTCCCGTTTTCCAATTGGTCTACATTAAGGTCCAAAGGGTCCAAAATTAAACTTAGTTTGATTTTAACAAAAATTGAAACCTTGGGGTTCTTTGATATGCTGAATCTAAAAATGTACTTAGATTTTTGATTATTGGCCCAGTTTTCAAGTTGGCCCAAATCCAGGTCCAAAATTAAACATTGTTTGATTTCATCAAAAATTGAATAACTGGGGTTCTTTGATATGCCAAATCTAACTGTGTATGTAGATTCTTAATTTTTGGTCCAGTTTTAAAATTGGTCTAAATTAAAGTGCAAAGGGTCCAAAATTAAACTAAGTTTGATTTTAACAAAAATTAAATTCTTGGGCCTCTTTGATATGCTGAATCTAAACATGTACTTAGATTTTTGATTATGGGCCCAGTTTTCAAGTTGGTCCAAATCAGGATCTAAAATTATTATATTAAGTATTGTGCAATAGCAAGTCTTTTCACAGTATTGTGCAATGGCAAGAAATATCTAATTTCACAATATTGTGAAATAGCAAATTTTTTTTTAATTAAGAGTTATCTTTCTTTGTCCAGTATAGTAAGCAAGAAATATCTGCAAGAATTTTTTTTAATTGGAGTTATCTTTCTTTGTCCAGAATCAACTTAAATCTTTGTTATATACAATATACAATGTATATTCACTTTTTACTACCAACTGATAAATTTAAATAATCTTTACCATTCAGTGATAACAAACAGTTTTTTTACATCTTAATATTTTATGATGTATTTAAATGAGTAGTAATTGTTGCAAACTCCATTAGAATATTTTAATTGAAATTAGTTTTGGAATAAGGGAAAGGGGGATGTGATTAAAAAATTGGGTTCAATTTTTCTCATTTGAAATTTCATAAATAAAAAGAAAATTTCTTCAAACATTTTTTTGAGAGGATTAATATTCAACAGCATAGTGAATTGCTCTAAGAGAAAACAAAAATGTTAAGTTCATTTGAATACATTTATTCTGTGTCAGAAACCTATGCTGTGTCAACTATTTAATCACAATCCAAATTTAGAGCGGAATCCAGCTTGAATGTTGTGTCCATACTTGCCCCAACCTTTCAGGGTTCAACCTCTGCGGTCGTATAAAGCTACGCCCTGCGGAGCATCTGGTTCTCATTTGAAATTTCATAAATAAAAAGAAAATTTCTTCAAACATTTTTTTGAGAGGATTAATATTCAACAGCATAGTGAATTGCTCTAAAAGAAAACAAAAATTTTAAGTTCATTTGAATACATTCATTCTGTGTCAGAAACCTATGCTGTGTCAACTATTTAATCACAATCCAAATTTAGAGCGGAATCCAGCGTGAATGTTGTGTCCATACTTGCCCCAACTGTTCAGGGTTCAACCTCTGCGGTCGTATAAAGCTACGCCTTGCGGAGCATCTGGTTTCTTCATAAAATATTAAAATTTTTTAATTTTCGGCATTATTTTGGTGAAATTCTCAAAATTCTGCAGTTTGACACCAAATCGTAATTTTTAAACCCAAAACAGCAAAATTTTGAAAAAAATTATGAGGCTGTACAAATTAATCACACTAAACGATGTCCATTCCAAGTGTTTTGTACATAAAACAACATTTTATGTCAAAAAAGTATACTAGTTTGGCTTCAATTCTTCCATATTCTTTCCAAAAAAATTTCCCCCCCATTTCAAATTCTCGTAAATTCCGTAAATTTCCTCTGATTTTGACACGGTTTTCAATAAACGGAAGCGCCATGTTTACACTTTCATCCGATTCATGTGATTAAACATACACTTGGGTTTTTTTCAGAGTTATCTCCCTGAAGTGTTTTGTACCTCTTTAACTCTAGAAAGCTGATATACACTTAAAACATTCCTAAAGCAGAACAATAATACACACATTAACTATATCAAAGAAATAGATGTAACTGAAATCAAGCTCAAAATACTTTATAATCTGCTGATTTAGAATAATGAATTGTTTTTTTAAACAAGAAGATGGGGTATGATTGCCAATGAGACAACTCTCTACCAAAGATCATTCAAATGACCTAAAGGTTAGCATCTATAATTCAACAATCAACAAAAACCTATAATATAGGTGGATGTATATAATTTTGTACAGCAAATTCAGTAACATGACAAGAAGATAAGACAATATTATTGTGAAACGCCTAAAATAAAGATTTGTTTCCATGTTATATTTCAGGCAGCCCATTTTTTCTGGGGAGTTTGGGCTTTGATACAGTCAAAATATTCCGCTATAGATTTTGACTATTTAGAGTAAGTAGTAACCATAGTTTAAATAACCATTAGGTAGGCCATGGAAAATGGTTTTGTAAAATTTGTTGTAATTTGATGCAGCTTGCTGTATTTGTATTAATGCATATTTGATTATTTGTTTCAAAACATGCCCAAAACAACAAGGGATATAGACCTGCGGTCCACAAACTTTACTTATACTTGGAGTACAACATTTAGGATCTAAACTCAAAATCTAGTGTTTTGATTGGTTGTTATCTGTGTTTGAGTATCATAATCATACTGAAAATATTTTTGAACGCAATGACTTAAGTGTTATAACAGACACTTTTAAGACACTGTAATGTATGTAATATTATCATTGGACTAGACACATTATATCATATCATTGTAAAAGACTGTGTGGGATATATGAAGGAGAAAAATCTATGTCTGTGTAGAATTAGTTGGTTCTTAAGCCGCGGTCAAACCTTACCAAATAGCACAAACTGACCCCTAACGGATTACTTTTTTTCAATCCGTTCATGTTTCCGTTAAACATCCGTTCTTATACGTTAGACGTCCCTCCATATCCGTTGCATGTCTGTTGAGCGTACGTTTTATTCGTCGACATCTGTTCTGTCCAGTGGAAAACTTTGAGCATGTTTCAAACTTTGAACGAACGTCCAACGGATAAAATGTCCGTTGAACGTCCATTTTGTACGGTACTCGTCTGTTTCGTTTCCATTTTGTATCCGTTACGTGTCCTTTATACATCCATTGGAGGTCTGGATGATATATTCAGCAATGGACTTCTACCGGAAGTTTAACAGTTAAAACTGATGTCTAACGGATGTTTAACGAACTCATACTGGACATATAACGGATAAAAGGGATGATGAACGGATCTGAAACGGATTTTTCCGTATATCTTGTTATCCGTTTTATCGGGTACGCTTCCGTTAGGTGTCTGTTTTATGCAGTATTCGTCCGTTGGATGTACGTTCGACATCTGTTCTGTCTCTCGTAGGTTGCATATCCGTTGTGTGTCCGTAATGCACTTGTTACACGTCTGTTTTATTTGGTCACTACATCAACGGACTCCCAATGGATAACAATTTTGTCAAAGGACAATTTTTATTTTCATCCGTTAGGCGTCCGTTCTTGCTATCTGGTAAGGTGTGACCGAGGCTTAAGGAAGACAGGAAATTTAATCATTATGAGATAAAAATAGAAAAGACATAAATTTTTCTAACCCTAATATAATCATGATAAGCATAATAAGGCTTATTTAACTTTTTAAACCAAAACATTTCCAAACGAAGGAAAAAATTATATTCTCACACAAATTGTAGGATATTTTCAACCATAGTAAAATCAGCCTCTTGTGCAATGATAGTATAATTTGTCAGGTTTTAATACAGTGTGTTTTAGTCAATGGTATTCTTCTATTATTATTCATAAAGAGGTAAGCATTGCAGTACTGTAGTTGTAGTCATAGCTCCGATTAAGTTAAGAGATAAATATGTTGTATTTGGTGGTAGGCATAAGAAAAACAAATGATTTTATCGTTGCAAATTCAGTTTACCTATCTAAGCATAGCAGTGCTTGTAAAATCAAGGTTTACATAGTTACATAGGCCAAGCTTTAAATACTATACATTAATCTCTATTTGACGCAAAATAAACAAATTAGTAAATTCAATCATAATATTGGAGTCGAAAACAAAAACTCCACATTAAGATGTCATTGTCCATGGCAAGTAAAGAGCGAAGAGAGGCAAACAATTTTTGAACCAATTTATGCAGAAAATTGTATTATTTCATCATATTTTCTGTAAGCACATTTTCACCCCAAGTATCCGGCTCTGGTTAGTTTTTTGTTCAATTTAAAAAATACCTACCAAATTCATATACCTATATTTCCAACAGAACTTTATTGTTTTCTCTAAACTTCCAACATTTGAATCATAATTATTTGATGTAAAAGTTCCCCACCAAATCTTTTATTTGATATCTCCTAACTGGCCCTGTTACCAGAGGCACTTATGTAAACAGGAACTGAAGTGACCCCCCTTTCCCAGAATTTATCAAAATCCATCCCATTACAGCAGCACTTTGGAATATAAAAACTGAAGTGACTCCCCTTAATGAGTCCCAGAGTACATGGAAAAACCTGGCGTCTGTTCGTCAGGTCTTGTTAACACTCTCATGTGTATAACTCTTGTCAGATTTTTATGAAACTTATATCATGAGTAATGTCTGACACTTTCAAAAAAAGTCCAAATCAAATATATTTAACCAATTATGACCTTTAAAAATATGAATTATAATGGATATCCCATTGTGTTTGCTCTAAAGCTTTTATATCTCTTATATACTCTCCGATATTAAAAATATAAGGAAAAGGAAAAACGGTGCTTTTTCTAGTACTTGCTGTTGTTCCTTGGATATATAAAATATGTGCAAAGCAGGGGATACTAGAAATTTGTTTTTTTATTGAAAATAAAATTGATGTTTGTACTAAATAGAAACTGGAATTTACTGATAAGTCTAGGAATTTTTATCACTCTCTATAACAGATTATATTTTTTTTATCAAGTCGTCTTTCATGCCATAGGAAACTATATCAAGATATGGTAGTTAAGTTGTTAGTAATATTGTTAGTCAGGTATAGAAGCCATCGCTCCTCTAGGCTAAAATTCAGATGAAACATGTCCGTGGGTTCGTGAATCGTCCTCTGTGCATACCGTAGCCGACAAGTAGGCTTTTTACTAAAACAACCGAAAACACTTTTCTGCGATTTAACCATCTTGATTTATTACATACTTTATGTTATCCTAAATGAAAGACCATGTATATTGCTTTGGAAATGATTGGAGGTTATCCTCGTATCCTCACCCTTGTTACATTTGGATACCTCAGAGTTTAACTGCTGCGAACATAATCTTTATTAATATTTTTTTTGGTCAAAATGATGTGGATGCTTGAGCATCTGAGTGTACATGCAAGCTAAGCAAATGGTTATATGCATAGTTACTAGAGTAGAAAGTTCATGTTTTGTTTTTATGATGATTTTGTTTTTTTCTTTTCAGCTATGCCATAATGAAATTGAATGAGTACTTTGCAAGGAAGGAAGAATTTTTAGCACTTTGAAATAATGTAGGGTTGACAATATTTTTATGGTAGAGGATTTAAATTATATTTTTAATATCAAATATTTTATTTTGTTTTACACTCTTCTAGAGGAGTTTCTTTTTTACTGATATTTGTTATTCATTTTGAGAAAGTTACATTTTCTGAATACATTTTGTATTTGTCTATATTTAAAAATCTAATATTTTCAATTGTGACCATACTCAGGTATTTGTGAATTCTATAACTGTGACTGCACTCTGTTATTGTCAAGAGTATCATTGTATTAAATTATCTGTGTTGCATTTACAAAGTTTTCAAACTTCATACAAATATCAAAAATATGTTTTATTATAATATTACATTATGAAAGATATAAATACTTGTGTAAGATTTTTTTGAGTAACACGTAATACTGTAACAAATTGTTTTTATTCTCATTGTTATTGGTTTAAAATCTAAATAAAAACATTAGTTATTGCATGTAGTAGTTTTAAAGTTGTAGTTTTAAGTTAAGTTGGTTGGTTGGCTTGGGAAATGCAACTAGAATTTTGATTTAGCATGGTTAGTAAACATATTTCATAGCCCTTTCCTAATAGACAGATCATCATTTAGATTGTATAAGTTTTGGTGCTAAAGTGTTTTTATATCTTGTAGTATATGTATCCTATAACTAAGTCAGTATTTACAAAAAAAATAATGTAAACCATAGACATGTTTGCTCAATATATATATACATGTATAACCAGTTCCTCTTCAATCGTTTTATTGTTGCAAAGGGGTAATATGCATGTTTTTACTTGTTTTTTAATCTCATATATCTATATATTTACCAATTTTATGAAGATGTTCTAAATTCTAAACCTTGTGTCTGATCCTTTAATCATCAATTATATAGTGTTGACTCTTTAGAATGTGAGGTATTTGATTTCACTTTCATGCCAAATCTTCGCCAAAATTGAATTGATATCTTCACAACAAATAAATACAAAAAAAATAGTGACAAAAAAAGTTTTATCTAAAGATTTTTTTTATAAAATTATATTTTAAAGAAAAAAAGTCATTCCTTAATTATTTCTATCAAAATCCTTGACTTGTTTTCCATAAATTGTTTCATATTGGTCATGAAAAAGATGAAAAACCAGACTAATTTTCCAACTATCATTGGCTTAATAATTTTACTAAACCTTTTAAATCCATGACATTTTTGTGGCTTCAATAATTTGGGTTATTTAATTTTCAACACCCAATTATAGTTGTTATGACAATTAGATCAGAAAGACCTACATCAACATATATAATTTTAAAGGTTATGCAAAACAGTGTTTATGTTTTTCAAATATTCCATAATTAGTGTTTTTTATAATAAACAATTCCTTGATTCATAGCTTTTAATTTTGTTAGTGATTGACTTCCCTTTTTTGAATTTTTATACTTTTAAACCTTTACTTGTTAAACTCGTGTAGTAATCGTTGTGATAAGAGTGCTGTAAATTCAGAAATTAATACGAGGTTTTTATTATTGCGAAAAATGCGACTAAGTTGTAAACGCAATAATTTAAACTCGCATTTTGAAATATTTTATATGCATTTAAGGATGTATTCTTCTGACGTTTCAGTCTCGTTGAAATCTCGTTCTGGAATTATGTCTAAAACATGTGATATAAGTGGAAAATATGAATGAATTTAAAAAATGTTATAATCAAAGTCAACTCTGTGAAAAAATAGGGTATTTCCAATGAGTAGTTTTTGAGTAATCAATTTTTCAAATTCTATTACCAATCAAGTCAGTGTTTTTAGCCAAAATTTACAGAAAATGGGTGAGGGATACAAAAAATGATTTTACCAGAAACATGTTCATCCCACATCCCTTTTTTCTTTTCAAATTTCTTAGGTATATATGTTTTCAATCATTTATAACAAAGAAGTTGAAAAAATATGCAATTTGTACTTAGAACAGAGAAAAATCACAAATTTACAAAATGGACAACATGGTAAATTTGGCACAAAAAAGCATCAAAATATGATAAAACTTTCTTATATTAACACCTACCTATAGTTTTTGTAATTCAAATTTATTCAGATCCGTCCCCTTTATCTTTTTTGAAAGTATGACAAAAAGTTTAATTGTAGAAATGTATTTTTTCATGATTATAGCCCAAAAATAGGTAAAAACTGATGAAAAATGAGAAAATCATCAAAATTAGGTACTTTCAAAGGGCCGTAGCAAAAAAAGAAGTGCACCACCATATGATTTTTTCTTCACTAATTATTTTTTTACAGTCATATTAACCCAAAAAACAGGTTTAGAAAAAAAGTTTAATTCTAGAAATTTTTGGCTCCTCAGAGGTGTACATCCTTAACAGGATTTTTCTCAAATTCATAAAAATTAAAATCGCATTTAAGTCTAAAATGACAAAATCGCAGTAATAAATGCATGCAATAATTTCTGAATTTACAGTATTAGAAACTATCATGGTTATGTTTTGTTGTAAAATAAGCATATTTATTTATTGCTAAATTTCATTACATACTTTACAATTTGTGTATTCATGGTTTGTTGTACTTTATTATTCCTTTGCAAAATATTTAGAAATCCATGTATTATATCTCAACATTTATTGTCATTTGAAGGAATAGAATAATTTATGCATACAATAATTGCTAAATGTTTATTATTTACAAAAACTTTCAAGCACTGTTATCTGGAATTATGGTAAAAATGCAAAATACTATATGTAATTACTTCACTCATTGTCAAATACCTGTTTTATCAATTTTTGTCTCAAATTTAAAACTAAAAAAAGTTAAACTATTCATTTAAGCTGTAACACCTGATCATTTTGAATTGTTTATACACATATCAATAAGAAATTTTTATAAAGTTTCTAATTATTTTTTTCATCCTGGAAAATCATGAGCTTATAGATGTGCAGTTCATATGTAGTTTCAGATATTGTAAAACAGTTTAACAAAGGTCACATGTTACAAAGACATATGCTCAAATACCAGTGTTCTCATTCTAAATTGTGAATTTTAATAGATTATTTTAATTGAAATGACAAATATTTGATTGAATATAGAAGTAACGATATATAGTTATAATATCATGGGAAATCAGAGCTGACAAATAAATTGATTTCTGAATTTGTAAAATGAAGTTACTAATAACTATCACCTAAGTAAGAGATTGTGGTGATATACAATAGGTATGCATTAAATCCAAATTTTATAGTAGCAATATTAGGAATTTAAAAAGGAAAAATGAAAGCAAAGAACTGCTACATACATTTATAAAAATCACATTTTAGATAGATTAATATTTTAAACCTAATTAGCATATGTCTTTATAGTATTTATATGTATGAATAAGCCTATCAGGCAAGAATTAATGTCTCTTTAAAGAAAATAATGTGTTGTTGACAATTCTATGATAATAAGATTATTTTTTGCTATTGTATACTCCAAACCTTTAGACATGACATCTTCTATCAACACTTGTTCATAGGTGACCATTTTTGTGCATTTTGATTTGTGTAACTTTAATTTCTTATTGAAGATACCTGACATCTCATTTTATTTATATACATTATAAGGGAAAATGTATTTACAAAAATTCTGATCTCCAAGGAAATTCAAATAGTGGAAACCAATAAGGGGACAAAACTAAACCAAAAAACAATAATATTCCTGCCTGGGAAACAAAGAAGATGGTGTTTAAAATCATAGTTTAAAAGATAGCTAAACATCATACTTGTATGATGGTTGAATCGGCAATGGACATTTGAGCGCATTGACAGGACATTTGAGCGAAAAAAAAAGGACGTTTGAGCGCCAAAGTATAGGACATTTGAGCGCCTAAATTTTAGGACATTTGAGCGAAAATAAGAATAAGCGTAGGACATTTGAGCGAAAACAAGTCTTGGATAGAGAATTGTCTTATTGGCAATCATACCACATTTTCTTACGAATATAGTTCATTAAACTCATGTTCAAAACATATTTTAATTGTAAAAAACAAAGCACTAAAAACAAAGCACAGTCATAAAACAGGAGTTTACCAACAAAAAGATTAAAACATCTTTTAATTGTAAACAAAGCACTAAAAACAAAGCACTGTCATAAAACAAAAAACTCGGCAACGGCATTATTTACAAGTCTGTTCGGGCTTGGAACTTATATCCCAGGCTTCTGACATAAAAATCCCTCGTAATTTCCTGCTGGCAGTATTTCGAATGCAAATCCCGGAGATTCTGTTCCTTCTCCTTTTCTGTTCGGCTCTGCGGTGCATCAATGTTCAAACTCCGAATTTTTATGTAAGTCACAGATTGCAATTTGATAATAGTGTCAAGGAAAGTATAAATTGATGGATGACTGTGATAGAACTGCTCGTTATAATGGGCATGAAATGATTCGGGCCCATTGTTAGTACGTTTTAACGAGGATGGAACTTCGGCCCAGAGATGAGGGGGAAATAACGATTCATCTGTTATATAAGTATCAGTCAGGTAATCTGCAAATTCTATACAAGGCTTGTCGTTAGGTACAACGGCCATAAAATCTTCTACGAAACAGTCGGCTACTTCGTCTGGAGCTAAAAAGGCTATCCCAAAAATCCCTTTAAGCCATTTACTAATGTCTGAATCAAGCTCTTTGTATTGTTGACTAAGTCCAACTTTCTGGATTTTTCGCCACCAGGCTTGGCCTAAGTGAAACCTACAGCATTTGATCTCTATAGACGGGAAAAAATCCTTCATAACTTTCATTACCCGTTCTTCAAAATCGACGTGTACTGCTTTCGGTTGAAGTGTGTGACCTTGATCGGAACATAGCTTGACAATTGAGGAAAAGCAATTCACGTAAATTTCTTCAGACTTTCCAGGAAGTAAGCAGAATACAAGAGGGACATAATTTCCTTTGTTATAGCCATGAATAGTATATAACTGTTTAAAGAACTTTGGGCAATATTTGTAAGTACCATCCATAAAAATTTCCGGCACACTGCATAAACATTCAAGATTGGTTGGACACGTAAGAATAATTATACCAGTTTGTTCATCATTAAACTGCACAAAATTTTCAAATTTATTTGACTGAATATTAATCTTCTTTAATGATTGGTCGAATTACTCGGGTGTGAAATAAAATAAAAAATATTTATAACTAAATCTTACTTTTTTTTCTTACTTTTAAAAAAAAATCTTAATTCGTGTAAAATTATCAGGGAAAATTTCGCTCAAATGTCCTGTCTGAAAACTCAGGTAAGGTTAATATCCCGGCGCTCAAATGTCCTATGAAGTCGGCGCTCAAATGACCCTATGTGCTTTTTTCTTTTTCGCTCAAATGTCCTATGCCCGGTTGAATATAGTTCTGTTACAGAGTTGATAATTGTCTGTAAATCTGTAATAATTTGCAAACCTTCCTTCTAATAACCAAGTTGATGACATGCATACACGCCTGCTATCTAGAACTAATCAATTAACTCATTTGGATTAATTATGAATAATGAATCATATAAATTATAATATTTTTTATCTGAATGTTGATCTTTTATTTATAACATCAACTATCCCTGTTTGTTAATTGCATTATTTCAAAAAAAGAAAAATACAAATTAAGGTAAATCATGATTAAAAAAATTCCAGATCTATTGCGGAAATTGGTATATTTATTTTCGATTTTCTAAATGCATTCCTGTGTCCCTATTGATTTCAAACTCAATCATCATGATAAAAAACACCAGGTACATCCAACATTATTATTGTAATTGAATAATGTAAATTGAGAAATTGTTGTGTGTTTCTTTTATTGCAATGTTTGAAGATTGGACAAAAATGCCAGATAAATTATTGCAATTGCAGGAAAAGATCCATATATAGACATATGTATTGGATATGCGATTGCAAGTTCTTAATATCACTATATTCAATCAGACACTTGCTTTGGTAAACATTTGGCTAAAATTTCTTAATTTACAGTACCTCAATTTTTTAGTTCTTATAGCTTTTTATTGTTTTGTAATTGATTTTCACGTAGTTGTGAGAAATTCATGACACATTAAGGAATGCATTTCAATAATATTGTGGTTAAGCTGGTCATTCTAATCAATCATCAATCATGATTAATAAGTAGTCATTAACTGATAAATGAGATTTGCTCAATTCTGAGGAAGGTTTAAACTGCCAAGCTAAGGTTAGAGAAGATATGGTTTAGGGAACAGCTGTTTGAATTTATTGTTTGTTAATTTATCACTTTTGAAAAGATTATAAATATCAAAGTGTTTATTGTAGTTTTCTTTTTATGCCATTTCAGTGACTGTGGAATTGAAAAATCGACTTTACTGACTTTCTTTTTTTCATGTCTGGAGGGATGATACTACAACGGGGTGATATTAACCTTTTTTTATTAAGCTTTATATTTCAGAAATTAAAAGACTATATTTATACGCTCTATAGAGGTGCCTCATGTTACACAGTTTTCATCTGTTATCTCCTTTGTTTCTTAACCTAATTGTTAAAGACAACGAGGGCTTATGTGTTTAGTTTTTGTCACACGATTTTTCACTTATTATGAGTAATACATGAAGGATACTTTTATTTGCTAAGTGATCAGTGATCAAAGATGAAAGGTTTGTTGTCAAGTTTATATCCCAGGTACTTTAAGTAATCTGTAAACTATACATTGTGTCTGGAATAATTGTGAATATAAAATTCAGAGGAGATGGTATTGTTGCTAATGAGACAACTCTCCACCTGAAATTTAATGACATATATGTGTTATCAAATGGTTATAGCAGTCTTGGTATATTGTAACAATTGCCAACCAATGCACTATTGGCTGCTGCCCTGTGACGGGCACCAGCAGCTGGTGTGGTGAGACTCGAATGTTGATACTTAATAATTCCATAGATCTGTTAAAGAACATACAATCTTAAGTCTCTTTTTGATATGTTCATAATTATAAATTAACTGTTAAAAAAACTTTGAATTTTCAAAAACTAAGGCTTTTCTCCCTAAGGAATATATTACCTTAGCTGTATTTGGCAAACCTTTTAAAAATTTGGTGCATAGCTCCACAACTTCGTACTTTATTTGGCCTTTTTAACATTTTTTTATTTGAGCGTTACTCATGAGTCTTTGTAGACGAAACTCTCGTCTGTCGTCAATATAAAATTTCTATCCTGGTATCTATGATGAGTTTATTTGTTTAGCCATATTATAAAATCATTACACTTTTTAACCCTTCACACAAGTATTCCCCATTCCAAACTTAATATTATTAATCTTTAACTTCATGTTCCCCTTCATAGATGATGTTCGCTCATGAAATATTTCAAAAGTTGGAAGACTATTGAATGCATCTATTCCTCCTAACATAGAAAAATGTTGCAACAAATACAATTAGGATTGCATTAATTCATGACTTGCATCAAGACATTGACAATGAGTATCAGCTTTACAATAACAGATGATTTCAGCTCCCATTTTGTGAAGTTTCCATTTCTATATAGCAACACTACAACAGAAGATGTATATCTTGTAGATATTATGCCATTCTAGAGTTTGCATTTCCAATTATGATTTCCTTGATAAATTGTTACTGCCAAAAAGGAACCTTTCAAAACCAAGAATTCCGAGTGGTGAAGAAGAAATCATCCTTGTAAATTTCTATTGTCGCCATCACGACTTGATTGACAGTGATAGAATGTCTTTTTCCAAATGATCTCGGATATGTTCCAATTACCTTGACCTCAATCCAATCGCTTTTTCAAATTATGTGACATACCGAATTAGACTAGTCACCGTGTTTGTACTTGCATCAACAGCATGAAAAAAGTGCTGACTACTGGAAAATCGAGATACTCTTGAAAATATTTTGTTACTTTTACTTTTTTTTAATATTAAATAATATCGCGACCTGTCTGTCTGGCAGGGTTATCTAACCTTTACCGTTCATTTGGGAGCTATTTTCAAGATAATGTTTATTTCTGCGCTACTTGAAGAAATAACTCGACTATTATAATCGTAATATCTACATGTCCGTCTTGTAGTATCCATCTGACCTGGACATCATTGTAAATGATCATTGTATTACACTTTTAGTGAAACCTGAAGTTATCGTCTCAACACAAATTGGAATATGTAGTCATTTTTAGCATGTACCATGAGATTGCTGATTTAGATAAAAGGTAGATCAATAGATAGTTACACAGTGCAAACATATTTCTCTCTGTTGGGTTGTATTAACAACCGAATAACGTCTTTTTACACAAGACTGTTAATGTTCGTGTTCACTGAACAGATAAAAAAGTAAAATCACAAAAATACTGAACTTAGAGGAAAATCAATTCGGAAAGTCCATGAACAAATTAAAAGAAGATTCCAACGAGGTTGTATTTTCAATTAAAACAGTTATGTTTAACCTCAAACATTTCCGTTAGTGTATATGAAGACTTTTTATAAAAAAAAAGAGATGCTTCTACTATGTGGTCAAGGATGTGCACAATATCGTTTGCCTTATTGTTAGCACTACAGTAAGTTTGAAATATACCATGAAACCATTTTCATCTCATCATAATTTATGTTTGTGTTGCGCTCAGTTCGAATATTTAGCAAATTTAATAAATGAACCTAAATATTCCTTCCATAGTTAAACCTTTTAATTAATCTGCCATTAGTAATTGCAATAGTTTGTTAGAGCATTATAATAAAAGACGAAATAATAACAAGTGACTTTTCTTATCGATTAATTTTATCTAAATGATTTACGTAAACCTCACGTTCCAGTTTTGGAACTTTAGTTTTAACAGAAAGTCATGATGCATACAATTTCAGAGCCTATGATGCAGTTTATTGAGCCTATCATGTCAGATGTATGCATGCCTTGTGTCAGTTATATGATGGCAAACTGCGGCTATTTCCCATACAATAAATATGTTGACGTTAGATCCCAACTTGGTCGCTATATATGGAGATGCTATTAAAACTTCGAAATCAATTACAAAAAGGAACAGGGGTTGACTTTAAGTTTCCTTTCATAATATTACTAAGAATATCATTGAAGCATTAATTGATTTGAAGCAATTTTAGTTCAATTCATATAAGAAAAATGTATTTTATAGGAACATCATTTAAACAAGACGCTAGATCATCGGTCACGGTACAATATAAAACGAGTTCTTGATTTGGTCAATTAGACTCAGTCTGACGCTATACAAGAATTTACAAATTTGTAAGTTGAATAATGAGAAATCTGTATTTGTTATGTGACCTAGCTAGTTATAAACCTAGTAGATTAGTCGTTCTTTTTTAAAACTAAAATGAAATGGTTTGAATGTCAAACGTATAATAACTGGAACTTGATTCATAAAACTCATTATGTCGTTAACAAATGTCACAACTATTACCAGTGTAACATAGAAGAAATGTTATCAATCCCATGATAAACTAAGTCAATGTACTATTTACCTTGGTTAAATTAATTTCATTTTAAGTAATAATATTATAACCAGAAGATCTAGGATCATGAAGCAGTCAGCATGATTTAGTTCAAACGGTCTCCCAAAAAAAGACAAATACTAATGTGCATTAGAAATTCGAGACATACTATTCACTTAAAACGATTAAACACAATCTATCAAACAATATCCTGAAGGATAACATTCATTGTCGTGAAATTGTAGGAGTCGAATATGTATGAGTAAGCCATAAACATATTCACAATTCTGCAGTGTTTTGGTATGAAAGAAAACACTATTTGTTTTCTTTCTCTTTGCTAATTTATACCAAATAGAACTGACAACGGGCCAAAAATAATTTAATTGTTTCTATTTGCATGGTATTTTTTAATATTACGGATTAATTTGGGTAAAAAGTTCATGAACAGCAGGGAAATAAAAGACAATATGTTTCTACTAAAATACTAATTCAAAAGCTAACTAAACCTATAAAGACACAGTTTTATTTTGTTTACGTAAGAAGATCTGGGTTTTGTTCTTCGGGAAAATCATTGGAAACATCGAACAAAGCATAGGATTGTGTCACAACCCACAAATGAACGAAAATGTGTAGTCACATGTTCAAGGATTGTTATTCTCTCTCCAATTTAAGATAATGCATATCTACATCATTTCATGGTTTTTAGTTGAATTCTTTACAATGATTTTGAAGCAATGAAATTACTCTGTTTCTCAAAAACAGATACATTTTATTATATTTTTTATCATTTTCCTGAATTTTTTATCGACAAATACATATATAAACGGATTAGCAATGTGGTTCAAAATATAAAATCTCTCCACTATTTCCAAAATGAAAGCTTTTACAAAATATTTTTGAATACTGCATCTCCCTAGCAACGCTTCTAAAATACTTAATGTCAGGATTGGCGAATAACTTAGCACAAACACTATACTTATGATGCACGATAATTTAGTTATTTTGCTTGACATTATATGATTTGATCGGATGCCTAAAATAATTTCATGCTGATTGTTTTGATTGTTCTCTTTTTTCTGCATATTTATGAAATAATTCCTGTATTTTATGTGAGAAAACACATGTACTCCAATCCTAGAATAACACAGAATTAAAAGCACAAAGAAGGTGAGGAAGAGGGCTCCCAAAATCACGCTGTAAACTCGTGTATAAACAGTTAATTCAAATTCCTCAGCAGATGTGCAATCAAACGTAGTAAAGTTACTTTCTGAAGCCGAGATATGAACGCCATAAAAGAATAAGTTTGGCCACGCGAACACCATAGCAACACAACAATTAATCACTGATATGTATTTAGCATTGTGTGTAGTCATTTGTTTACACAGAGGTTTACACGTTCGTAAATATCGGTCAAGAGATATGGACATCAACATCAGTATCGAAGTACAAATAAACAAATAATTCAAAGATCTAAAAAGTTTACATGCCGCATCCGAATAAAAATTGTACTGGTATTCCAAGTCAAATATTTCAAATGGTACTGTAACACCACAGACAAGTAAATCAAAAACTGCTAGTCCTAATAACAGTATTCGGTGCGTCGATTGCTTTTTCTTCACAAGGTATGCAAACAGTAAACAGTTACCTAAGCTTCCGGTTGTTGAAAGAATTGCTAAATACGTAATGAGAATATGTTGTCCTTCATTGATATGTATTTCGTTCGGATTAGACTTCGAGATATTTGTTAAATTTGTATCCTGTATAATATCACACATCCTCTTTAATCTGGTAACTCAATGTCAAATACGATATGTTATTTGTCAGTATAATCAGTAATATTGATAATCGTATTTTAAATATATATATAATATCATCGTGTAGCTAGTCATCATTCATTTGCAATATCCTCTATGCAACATATCATGCATTTAATCACGATTTAGCTATAGTCTTCATTAATTTTTCATATCCTCTATATCTTAATGAAGTTCAGCACTTTACATTAGAATCATTTAAATGATTTCTATTATTACTATGCATAGATAGGTTGAATTTAAGGATTGTACATAACCTACATATGCAAAGTAATATTATAAATCAATTGCGTTGGTTTATTATATTTCAAACACACTTTTTAAAGTTGAAAAGGAAGCAGTTTCATAATCCTATTTCTGTTGTGTTATTTGTATTCTTTTTTCATCTGCCACTATTTGATGTTGGGATTTTTTGTTTTGTTTTGCTTTATAACAAAATGATTAGGTACACTACAAAAATGCTTGCGCAGTTGACCCCGTTTAACCGTACACTTTCTACTGTGAGAGATTAATACCCCATACACTATTTTTCTTGTTATATATATACCACTTCATAACCGTAAAATGAGACCAGAAGCAACATGTCTTTAAACGGAGGCAGCGAATTTTCTTTGAGAAGAAGTACATTAGAACAATATTTATTTGGAATCAGTATGCAAAAACCTATTAATTAGCGTTTTCATAGACGATGTCATCATATTGGCTTTATAAATCATATGAGGAACACCTAGAGCGACTTGAGATAGTCTTCCATAGATTTCGACGAGCCGACTTGAAGCTTTCGCCATCAAAATGTTTTTGTTTCGATCAAAAGGGCCGATTTGTTGGACATATTTGATCTGAAGAGGGAGTAGAAACATATCCGGAGAGAGTTGATAAAGATATGAATTGGCCTACTCCAATGTCACCTGAGGAAGTACGTAGTTTCATCGATTTTGTAGGATATTACCGTAACTTAAGTCAAACAGCAAAGCCACTTAAATAGATCATGCCAACTCCAAATGTAAAGCAAGGGAAGAAGGAGATTAAGAAAAAACAAGAAGCATTTCAGTGGACTGATAAGCAAGAAACAACTTTCACAAAATTAAAGCAACTCTGATCTTCAGCACCGATACTTGGTTTTGGTGATTACTCCAAACTATTTGAACTATACACACCGATGCCAGTGATCAAGGACTTGGTGCTGTACTATATCAAGAGCAAGATGGATATCAACGTGTAATCGCATATGCTAGCAGAGGTTTAATAAAAGCGGAACAAAACTATCCAGCACATAAGATGGAATTTCTTGCGCTAAAGTGGCCCATAACCGACAAGTTCAATGACTATCTCTATGGCCTCAAGTTTAGAGTAATCACAGACAACAACCCACTCACATATATACTCACGTCTTCAAAACTAGATGTTACTGGACAACGTTGGCTTGCTGCACTAGCCGCTTACGATTTAGATATCATCTCCCGTCCAGGCAAAACCAATGCGCAGAAGAACTATCAAGATTGACAACCATTATCAAAGATTCCATTAAAGCAATATGTGGATGAATATATACGCCGTTGAATGACTCCTTTGATTCCATCAACATTAGTAATTTGGATATGCACATAGATGTTTCAACTTATACCAACTAGTTAAAAGTCCAAGCTATGGATCCACTACTTCACACATGGATAAAAAACTAAAATTTGGACAGAAACCAGCAAAAGGAAAGATAACGCCAAGTCTTCTGAATAAACATTTTAACCATCTCAGACTTATAGATGATATACTTTACCGTGAGATTACCATCGACAAAAAAATACAGCATTAACTTATACTATCATCTTCAAACATCAAATTAGTTTCAGAAGCACTTCATGATTATGGTCATTTATAATAGATAGAACCACCAGTCTTATTAGTGAACGCTTTTACTGGCCTGGGATGAACAAAAATATCGAGGAATAGATTCAACGTTGCGAAAGATGTATTAAGAGAAAGGAAGATCCATCAAGAGCACCACTAGACAACATTACAACAACCCAGCCAATGGACATAATATGCATTGGCTATCTTACTCTAGAACCATCAAAGGGAGGAATTCAAGACATCTTGGTAATCACGGACCACTTTACACGCTATGCACAGGTCATACCAACACGCAACCAGACTGCAAAAACAACTGCAGAAGCATTGCTCAATAACTTTATCGTGTATTTTGATTTACCTAATAGAATTCACTCAGATCAGAGTCCATCCTTTGAAAGTAACATCATTCAGGAATTTTGCCGTCTTACATGAATAAAGAAGTCAAGAATCACACCATACCATCCGATGGGCAACGGCCTGACTGAGAGATTTACATAACATTACTATCAATGCTTGGGAAAAAAATTAAAATCACAAAAATACTGAACTCAGAGAAAAATCTAATCGGATAGTCCATAACCACATGGCAATATCAAATGAAAAAAAAAACACATAATAAACGAATGGACAAGAACTGATTTGGTACAGGCATTTTCAAATGTAGAAAATGGTGGATTAAACCGGGTAATAAAGCGCTAAACCTCTCACTTTGATGACAGTCTTATCAAATTGAAACTTTACAGCCAAAGAATAAAACTAAATGGCAAGCTTATGGTGCTCCGTTAGTTCATGCGTACAACTGCACTTGACACGAAGCAACTGGACAATCACCATACTTTCTTATGTTTGGCAGACAACCAAAGCTTCCAATCGACTTAGCATTTGGAGTTGTAAAGGAGAAAGACAGGAAACCACAAACTAAATACATCTAAGAATTGCGGAACAGACTAGTAGATGAATACAAACTTCCTTCAGAATCAACAAAGAAGGCACATGAGAAGCAGAAAAAACAATATGATTTGAAAGGTAAAGCAGCAGTCGTAGAAAAAGGGGATAAAGTATTAGTAACGAAAGTTGTGTTTGATGGTTAACATAAGCTGAGCGATAAATGGGAGAACGATATTTATCTTGTACTAGAACAACCGAACAAAGGTATACCCGTCTATGTTGTACAGACAGATAGTGGAAAGTGGCGTAAGCGAACGTTACATAGGTATCTTTTACTACCTGTGATTTATATTTCAAGCCAACCACCAGCGACAGAACCAGTACCTAGACCAGTTCCTAGACCGAGAACAAGAGTGCAAGCGAAAATCAACAAGATTTAGTCTTAGATGCATTCTTTTTATATTAGTTGTTAGAAGTTTTGAACTTGCTGTCAGTTAACTGCAAGTACTCTCTGATCTGCACATAGTGTCTTTTTGCTGTTGGGATGTACAAGTATCCGTCGACTTCCACTTGTATTTTGATCCATCTGATGAGATAAGCCTTTTTCAACTGATTTTTATAGTTCTTATGTTGTACTGTTATACCACTGTCCCAGGCGAGGAGGAGGGTTAGGGTCCCGCTAACATGTTTAACCCCGCCACATTCTGTATGTATGTTCCTGTCCCCAGTCAGGAGCCTGTAATTCAGTGGTTGTCGTTTGTTTATGTGTTACATATTTGTTTTTCCTTCATTTTTTGTACATGAATAAGCCGTTAGTTTTCTAATTTGAATTGTTTTACATTGTCATTTTGGGACCTTTTGTAGCTGACTATACAATATGGGCTTTGTTCATTGTTGAATGCCGTACGGTTACCTATAATTGTTAATTTCTGTGTCATTTTGGTCTCTTGTGGAGGGTTGTCTCATTGGCAATCATACCACATCTTCTTTTTTTTATAAGAACTCGACGAACACAGACTGTTCCATGGAGGAAAGCGATAGTAATAATTATGAAATATTTGTACATCAACGACCAATGGTTCACAACACTTCATCCAGTGTTGAGGAAGGTGACACAAAGAGTCTTGATGGACACGAAGAAGTACTACTAACTCCGTAGTCACATTGGGACGCACATGATATAGATGTACCGGAACTAGATTCTGTACACTAAGATGAAGAGCATGAGATGCCTTTAGAACCAGAGACGATTGATCTATCTAATGATGATGATACACGTCCAGTGTCACTGGTGTTAAACTGATCACCGTAGGTGCAGTTTCGGTGATCCCAACATGGTGGAGCCCAAAACAGGTAAAATCGTCTTTTTGTAATTTCTCTGTGTACAAGCATTTTTTTTTTAAAGAATTACTCAGCCGTTAGGTTGATATGTACGGTAATGTTGTATGTGTGTGTTCTTAATATCATATGTGACCTTGTTACCGAAATAATAGCGATTGAAAATTTACGGATGATCATTATAATTATAACTCCAAAAGAAGTAATCGTACCGTGTGGACATATACCTTGAAAGATAATCGTAACTGTATAAAATATGTCTATGAATATTTTAACTGATTTTGTCAGAATTTAATTTCCAGGTTTATTTATTTATGTCGTATAAATAAACATCTTTTACTTCTAGACGAATCATTTTGTTCCCTCCAAAAAACACTCTGCTATTGACAAAGTTTGACACAGTGTGACAAAACTTTCTGGTAAATTTCAATTTTTTATATTGATCACGGTAGATAAGTTTTCTTATTGACTACAGAGTATATTTCAATCCCGGCCTTCATTACAAAAATCAAATAACATATTATTAAAAATGAATATTCGCAGTTCAACATGTATTTCAATTAAGTTTATCGGGATATATTAGATGTAAACACTCAATGCAATGAAAATGCAACTTAACATGATACTGATTGAATGATGCACAGCAGCAAATAATGCGAGCATTACCAAGCTATCGTAAGGATATACAGTGATATGTTTTATTCATAATACTACGTTTGATGTTGAAGGTTTCTGAATAAGCTAATTGCATAACTGAAGTTAGAATAATATTTGTTAAGATTTTTATGATAATGCTCTACTATGGAACAAAATCACACAGGACGGTTACACTGATAAACCAAATAATAAAAAAACATAATTGTAGATTAAAAGGATACTATTCCAGATGTATAATTTAAATGATGTTGACAATGCTTTTAGTGACAGAATAATCATATTTTTATCAGTAGTACAAATGGAAACACGTGGGCTTTATGATTATTCCACTTTGTTTTGAATGAATTGTTTTAATTCACCACTCAACTATCATGTACTATATAAGGTAGAATTACAACTGTTGAATTTAAACAATCAAGCAGTATAAAATGGATTCGATGGGATGGTTCATGCTACAAGAAACTGCAACGATTAGAAATGAATCAAACATTAAAACTTTAAGTGTTTATAACACAGAAGAAGCATTACGAAGACTGGCTCCATTAATATATCTAGCAATTATATTCATAATCGGAATAGTTGGTAATACTATAGTGTTGATCGTGTACCCGCTAACATTTCCAAGAAATACACATAGAACATTCATCGTTGGACTCGCTATTTCTGATTTATTGGTGTGTTTGATTACTATACCGTTCGAAATAATAGAAATGAGATTTCAGTATACGTTCTATAATGTGGTAGCCTGTAAAGTATTCAGAAGTCTTTCCTACTGGTTTAGCCTAGTGTCAATGATAATTTTGATAGGATCTTCGTATGAAAAATACAGACGAATTTGTAAACCAATGAAGAAACAGATGACCGTCAAAACATGTAGGATATACATTGTCACAGTTTTTGTACTAACACTTTTGTTTGTTTGGCCTAATTTGTTAATCGGTGGAATACGTTTAGTCAAACTTAGTAATAATATAACTGGACACGACTGTTCATTATCAGACGATTATGCTCAAACACTATTTCCTGTTGTCTCTGAAGGTATACTACTAATTTTTTCGATCACTTGTGTATGTTTTCTGATCGTGATATATTCAATCATTGGCAGAAGGATATATATTCAGTCAAGCTTCAGGAAACAATTTGAAACACATTCAAGAGATACTAATACAAATTTTGACAGGCCTTCTTTGTGTATAGCTACTACCGACAGTGTACATGCTGCCACGAAAAAACCAATAAACAAAATAGAACATGCAGTGAGCGAAAGAGTCAACAAAATTCAGACTCGTTCCGTGCAGAAGTTAACCAAAATAGTCTTTGTCATAAGTTTGGTTTTTGTTCTTAGTTATATTCCACATTTGACAATAAGCTTATTAACAGCAATCAAAGGAGGGTTTCTGTTACCACCAGGACCTGTTGTATCAGCCGTTTTACCCATCATTGCACGTTCGTTCATAATCAATAATGTAGCTAATCCGATAATTTATGGATTTATGGACTCTAGGTTTAGAAAAACCTGCAAATTTCTACTTTTTAAGATATTCCACTGTAAACAGATGGAAACTATGTAATGCCTCAAGAATTAAAGAAGAATGTTTTATCCGCGTTCAGGAAGATTCTTAAGGCTTTTCAGAAACTCATTTCCAGAATCACAAATTTTACTCCTATATTTTATCTGTTTGAAGTTGGTACTCTTCCTTTTCGAGAAATAAGAAGAGCGGCTTCGCTTCAATGAAGGTCAACGGGAAGTCAACATTTATCTGTGTTCAAATCCCGTTGATCTAGATATGATATTTGGCTGATATAAATGAAAATAAAAAAATAATCATAATTATGGTATTTTGTCTTTCAACAGCAGCATGCTACGTTTCGGAGGTGAGTTTCTAGCATGTCCTATATATCTGTTTTTCTTCAAATAAATGAAAATATCAAAAACAATATTTTATAATTTATTTTGTTTTAACAAATGACAATAGATATAAGAAGATGTGGTATGAGTGCCAATGAGATAACTCTCCATTCAAGTCACAATTTGTTACTTTAAAGGTAAACCATTATAGGCCAAATTACGGTCTTCAAAACGGAGCTTTGACTCACACCGAAGAGCACACTATAAAGGGCCACAAAAATAACTAGTGTACAACCATTCAAACTGGAATACCATTTGTCTAATCTATGCAAAAAAAAAAAAACAAAAAAAAAAACGAGACACACTAATGTCTTATTAACCACATCATCAAGCGACAACCACTGATTATTAGGTTCCTGACTTTGGACAGGTGTAAACAAATGCAGAGGGTTTAAACGTTTAATAGTAATAGAACAAATATACCAGCCTTCAATCTCACCTGAAATAATAGTGTAATATCACAACATAGAAAAACATGTACGATTAAATTTCAATTGAAATGACTTAACTGTCAAAAGACATATGAAAAAATCAAGTGAACACACAGAGCAAATAAATTTGAAACTTATGTAAATACATAATCAATACCATAAGAATTGAAATGTTAAACAATATCAGAAAGACAACCATTACCTTGGACGGCAAATAGAATCTATATACAAATATATACGAACGTTATCTAACAATAACTATAGATATTCAGAGGATTTATTATCTCGTAACAATGAGTAATGTCCTTAAAGAGACCCACAGTCTGTCATGAACATTTTCTTATAAAAATGTTTCCTTCTACTGATGCTTATGTTCAAATTTATCTAGTGAACATTACCAATCAATTTGGTATATGCATGATAGTAGTTTATTAACAAACTAATTAAATATTATTGCCAAAAATGACTATTTATTAAAAAAAAATTCTATTTTCTGTAATGACCCTGTTTTTTTGTTGTTATCTGTAATGGCCATGTATTAACGCCCAGTTTGTCTGTATTAAGCCAAGTTAGGGTTTTTACTCAAGTTAATAAAAATAAGTTGTAAAGAGTATAATACCTTTTTGTATTTTGTTTAATTAAGTAACCAGCAACAAACATTAAAGAGTTATAAAGAACCATATAAAGGGATCACTGTTCATCCTGTTTTTCAACACATAACTTCTTTCAACTTTATTTGAATATTTGGTATATTAGAAGCTTTATCATGGTGAAGTACAAATATTTTTTTCCAAACTAAACTGTCATTAAAAGATTAAAAGAGTACATCAAGTTGGTAGCAACACATATACTTTTGTTCAGTTGGTTAGTAAATGTATTAAGAAAGCTTAATTTACGTTTAGGAAGTTTCCTCTAAATACATGTATGTATTGTTCTTATGGTCATGATAGTGTTTTGTTTTGTATTACATTGAAATTCTATACAGATCATAAACTGTTAGCATTACACATAGAAGCTACTTCCTGTTCTTGTATGTACTAAGTGCTGTATCAATCATATTCCGAAGAATATTGGTATTTTGCAACTGTAAAATAAATTGTTTAAATGTTATTTAAGAATTGAATGTTTCTTTTTGTAACTTCATTGGGGTGTAAAAGCGTTGACCGAAGTACATTTTGTATGAAGCGCGGAAGCCTAACCCTATGAAGTTACAAAAAGAAGCATTCAATACTTATAATTACATTTTTTTTAGATATGATCATGAAAACAGGAATTTTTATATTGTTTTATTTAATTCACCTGTGCACTTTATTGTGGGATCACGTGTTTATCATGAATGAAAAATTGTATTGAGCAATGTAATTGCTTACGGAATAACACGTGATGTGCATTAGCCAATGAGAATAAAGTATCATAATGAAATATACATCTAATGTAATTATTTTCTTTAAATTTATGACTTGTAAAGTTCATTTTCTGGTTAGAGGTAACCGTTGTGATTTCACATGCTCTATTTAAATCTTTCACTTGTTCATGCTGATGTTCTATATTTATGGAACATGGGAAGTACCAGCTAACGCACAGGCACTTGTCTCGAAAAAAGAGCCTGTGGCCTAACGTTAATGATAATATATATTAAACACAATTTGGTGTCATATGCAAATTTAGCTGTTACATTATGTCAACTCTTTGCTAATTCGAATTGGCGAAGATTTAAAGCTGGTCATACTATTTTGACATGACAATGCTGACATCAAGATGTGTTGATGTTACTGTTGTAAGAAATTTAGATTCTTTCACTGCAACAAGTGTGTTACATATATATGTACGATAATTCAACACTAGTTATAGTTAAATTAAATGTTTGAGCTTTTTGAATATTCAAAATTAAACTGCTGATGAGAGTTGAGAAATATCGTCATACACGAGTTATAGAGGTGGAATCTGTTTCGCTAATACTTTGTATCCTTCCTTTTCAAAGATTTGCATTACCGTACGTTGTGTTCCTTGTATGTGACGTCCTCATACATTCTAGCCCTTTTCATGACGTCACACAATGGACAAATTCAGAACAAAACAAGAAAAATTGACGTCTTAATTAAATTTCGACCAATCAGTTGTCGAGAACAGATATGTCACTAGGGAGGAGAAATATTTTTCTCACACCGATTAAAACATAAGATAAACACAAACATTAAATAATACTGTTTCTTTGAGATGTAACCCGTATTATGTTATGCCATATAAATATGAATAATGGGTAAAACATTTTCAATTTGATATATGTATACACTGTCACTACATATGTACATTTTGTTACATTATGGTCATACAGCAAGGACATACTTCGTTAAAAGTCTTTATTCTGAGGTATTTAATCTCATTTCTAACGTCCAAACGAAATGATATCTTCAAATCGTAAAGTATACCGAAATAATATTTCAACGTCTTATTGGCTTCAATGAAAGTTCATAATAGAATTTTTTTTTAAGTGAATGCCCCATCAAACCAGAACAAGCGCGTGTTTGCTGCAACATGGTCGTAGACACGTTTTGCAAATGTTTTGCAATTGCTAAACAGTTCATCGAACTCTTTATTCAGCTCATTTTTATTGTAGAGCCAGCAAATCAAATCATGTACACTTTTCCTTCCTGTATCACTTTTTACCAGGTCTATTGGCGTTCGTCTGTAGGTCTGTATATGCTTACATCGGACAGCTGACTCTAACTTGCTTCTCTGTATTGTAATGCAATCCGTATGTTTTTCAATTGACCACCACCAGGATTTCGTTTTGAAGATAATGAAAAGATGGTACATAGTAAATGATGTCAATTGCCAGTTGTGTAAAGGTACTTTATATGCGTATACATTTAAAATACGTTCCTCGGCATCCACAAGGGTAGAAAGCTTACCCAATCCTTCGTGTTCGATATAATAGTTTTTTCCAAATTCCTTGTCGGCCTCTGGGTCGAAATATAACTGGTTCGACCAGCCGCCTTTTTCACTTTTTCTTTTCCTATGCGTTTCACTCTTACTTTTAACTTTAGATCTGCTCGAAAAGGAGGACTTGCTTGCACCCATCGTGATCAAACTTTTTGACTTTACTACAATGCACATAGAAAAAAAAATCAATAGAAATGATAATGTTTTTGCAATAATTCATATTTGATATTATGCAGTAGTTTTTACCAAAAAAGATATCAACACGGTTGATGCATGGTAATTTGGTAATTTGTGCCTGCATTGCAAAAGCCATGTGTATATAGTGCTTTCTTCAAAATTGTTTAGACAGTTTGTCCTTTTGATTTTGTCATAACGTCATCGGTCATTCTTCGATGTATGTTTAAAAGAGAGACGAAAGATACCAAAGGGACAGTCAAACTCATAAATCTAAAATAAACTGGCAACGCCATGGATAAAAATAAAAAAAGACAAACAGACAAATAATAGTACACATGACACAACATAGAAAACTAGAGAATAAACAACACGAACCCCACCAAAAACTAGGGGTGATCTCAGGTGCTCCCCTTCGTATCAGTTTTATTTGTTTAATTGAACAGTTTTTAATATTATTACAAAGAAAATGGTGGAAACATGTACTACAATCGGAGGGGGAACTGCGTGTTCAACCAGAGTGCACGATTTCAAAAACGGCATTAATCTGTTTTAAGGTTGCAGTTTGTATTGTTCAATTTGCTTATCTTTGAAATTCTATTATAGATTTGAAGTCCCGTCTGTATTGGCTGATTCTCATCCTAGTTTGGCTATAGATGTTCCCCACCCTCAATTACTAAGTTATATCTGCGGTTTTTTTGTATTGTCGTGGTTTTTGTTTTGACCATAATATTGCCTGCTTACCTTTACAATAGAAGCGAAAGATACCAGAGGGACATTCAAACTTATTAGTCGAAAATAAACTAAAAACGCCATAGCTAAAAAGAAAAAAAGACCAACCGAGTCTAACAAACAAATTCAATAGTATACAAACACTAAAAACTTGCGGTGATCGCTAGTGCCTTTTAAGGTAAGCAGATAATGCTCCACATGTGGCACCTGTCGTGTTTAACTTAAATTTGATTTGTGATTGTTCACTGTTTGTGTTGGCTCTGTTTTCACTAAATTGTTTTTGTTTAATCTGTGTAAATTTCATGAAATACATGTAGATATGAAATGTTATGATTTGCTATTTTATTTTCATATTTTCTCAAATATTTGTTGTTTTTTTTTGTTTTGTTTTTTGGGGGAGGGGGCGGGAACTGGATAGGGACTTGAAGCAACCACTTTTTTCTTTAATACGGCGAGAGCATTTCTTGCGCGAAGTTTTTGTTAATCGACTGACAACCCCATTGAGAAGCACATGTTATAAAATTTAAGCATTATTTCAAGAGAACCTGAAACTTTTGATCGAACCT
This sequence comes from Mytilus trossulus, assembly GCF_036588685.1. Lineage (NCBI taxonomy): Eukaryota > Metazoa > Mollusca > Bivalvia > Mytilida > Mytilidae > Mytilus > Mytilus trossulus. The sequence continues at coordinate 37,599,601 of NC_086381.1, read as the reverse complement.
CTTGTTGATGGTTCAGGACTTACTGATATTAATATGAATATGTTTCTTGAAATTTTTTATAAGCTTGAAATTTACGAAATGAAATGATTTGATATAATTTAAAAAAAAAATAGATTTTTTATCATTATGCTAAATGCAAACTAGTTTTAACCCGCCTCATTCTGTATGCGCCTGTCCAACTTAGGAGACTCTAGAGGTTGTCGTTTGTTGTGTATATCGTTACTATTGTTCGTTCATTGTTTGGTACATAAAACAGGCCGTTAGTTTTCTCGTTCGAATTGTTTTACATTTGTCAATTCGGATTATTTTATTGCTGATGAGTATGTGGTATTGGTTGTGGTAATTGTCGAAGGCCGTACGGTGAATTTAAGTTATAAACTTCTATGCTCATTTTTCTCTTTTGAAGAATTGTTTCTTTGCAACCACATTTTTTTATTCTTATATCTAACCAAGAACAGTCTTTTTTTCCTAAAAAAAACCACGGCAGAATATGAAGGCTGTGGTAAAATGCCCTATGTTACACTCTTTTTTATCTGTTTATAGGAAAAAAAAGGAAAGTGAGAAAAATCACTCGGTAATTCTCCCATGAATAAGTTTTCCGGAATCCAAATTGTAATCAATTTTCCATGTGTTTGCAGATTTGTAAAAACAATAGCAAACGGGCAATATACGGCAATGGCTTTTAGATTATAAATGGTTTACCGTTTCTATTTTTGGATTGTTGTCGTATGCTTTGTTTTAAAACATTTTATCTTTCTATATGAACAGGGGTGTCGATACAGCTTCACATTGTATTATCACTTTCGTGATTTTGAGATATAAATGATGTATATATATCGGGATAAATTCTTTGAAAATCATAAAATTAAAAGTTATCGTGCTTGTTCTCAAGAACAAAATGAAATGTATTCACCTTTGTCATTTTTAAAAAGTGGTAAAATGATTGTAAATAATACACGATTAGCAAAATTTGCTTATCTAATACGCTTTTACTTATAAAACCAATAATTGAATAATATTGTGTGAATACATTCAGAACATACTTTCATTTCATAAAATTATCAGTTTGTAGGGTTTCTCCCTCAACGGATTTTGTATTATGTATGTCCAAAATTAGGGAAACCCCTGTTTTGAGAGTTCCTCCAATGTCCGGTGATTTCGCATGTCTTCCAAAAATTGCTTATTTTGAATAGAGTAAAGATTTGCTGCTACGAAAGGTGGCTTAATTCAAAGCAAAAAAAATTTGACTTTTTATCTGATGCTGTATTTTATTTTAGTGGACATTAGCTAAGAAGTTACGCGCGATGTTCGTACATGTAAGCGTAACACAACGTCGCGAATATTTCGTAACGTTCAAACCAAAAATTCGACTGAAACGTTGCTTTTTAAGCAAGTGCGACATTCTTGTAAGACTCCGCATAATCGACGGTGCGTTTTAACTACTTATTGAAAATTGATGTACTTTAGATTTTTGAGAAATTAAGAAAAATAACATTTTAAAAAATCATAACATTCTACCATCAAAAGAGCTCTGATAAGCAAACCATTGACGTAGATTTGAGTTGAGTTCGTTTTAACGTCAAAAAATGGCGGTGCGACAACCTTGTAAGCCTTTGAAAAATCGCTTATAAATTACCATATATCATTTTTCAGGATATTTGTCTTTAAATTCATAAAATTAAGCAAATTAACATTGATGTAGTACATATAAATACTAGCCTTTTTCCATTTTAGATAAATGTTTTTGATTCTCAAATCTGGAATACCATATTTTTTTCCCGTGGGACAGATTTGCCCTTATCGTATGGAACACTTTATTTTTCTATGACGTCATCATGACGTCATAAAAAATGCATAAAAAACTGAAGGAACCCTTCGGTTAAATAATTTCAAAATACTAAATAGTTTAGACGAAAATCATAGTTTAGTGGTTACAATAATTGAAATATGTTACGCGGGACAGCCTAAAAATAGCCGTTTTTTTTAAACTGAAGCTTGTCGCATGCAGCATAAAACATAGTTTCAACAATAATTTTTTTTATTTTTTATTTTAAAAAACATTATTTTTTAAAATGCGTACAATAGCAAGGAATGTGATATCACAACAATAAATATTTTGGACTTGCGTCTTGCCAACTACACCGATTTTCCAATGAGGTACGAACATCGCGCGTAACGTCTAAATATTGTAAATCACGGGATTGCAGTTAGCATTTAAATCTGGAACTTATCAATTTTATTCTTTGTTATCCCTTCGGAATGCTAAAACAATAACAAGACTATTTTATTTGTGTTACGGTGTTGATATATAACGAAATCAGGCAATGCGCTATATCACCGGCCGCGCGGACATCGGAGACTCCACTGTACAACTCCAACTGCAAAGCACAAAAAATAATCTGGCTAAAACGAAATTGATATTGGATATATATATATAGTAAATCAGATTTGAAGATTCCGTAATGTGAAATTATAGGTATGAAATGCGTTGAACAGATCATTTAGTACAAAGAAAATACAAACCAAAAAAAGAAATGAATAGTTTTTGGTAAACGTTTAACTTACCTTTTACTGTCAGTAAAAATCTCCTTGATTTCAAAAATTAAGCAACTTTTTATTAAGCGGTTTAGCTTCACCTCAAATGGCAACAGTTTTCTTCGCGTATTCTTTTCACTTTCAGCTATCTAGGATCTGCAACATTCACTTTCTTGTACTGTTCATGATGACGTCAAAACTTATATATTATGATCTTCCAGCAGGTGCTTTTTCCCGGAAAAAAATTACGTCATCACGACGTTAAGCACTATATTGCGTCGATACCGTGTAATCAACCAATCCACACTTATAACAGTTTTTCTATAAAATTATAACAGTTAAGTTATATAATTATAAAATTTATATCCATAGACTAGACAGGTAAGTACTATTCCGAAAATAACAATAGTATGAAATAAGGACAACATATCGACAAAACGTCAAAAATATGCGTGTTAAAACGTAACAGGCTATACACATAATAATCTTAGCAGGGGTGTTTGTGTTCTTTAAAACAGTGTTATATCCGCGAAAATTCGAATGAATGATATTCTTTATATATAGAGTATACAATATTACTGAATATGCTTTCCTGTAATGATCAACGCTATATTTTGGCAAAAACAAATAGTGTGCATTATGGTCAGATTTAGGAAAATGTTAAGCTATCAAAATTTATAGGTTTTAAAATATAAGATTATATGATATTTCGTTTGTGTAAATTATGCTCATAAAAGTAGATAGAGAGACCAAATAAAAATAATATTTTTGCAGCACTCACACCTCATATAAAACTGCAACGGCTTCTGGCATGTCCAATGTCGGAATTTGCCGCTTTTTACAAATAAACTGTCATTTGCGACCTTATTTATTGGAATTTCAGATTTGGTGCATACTAAATAGTGCTTTTCCGTAATTGTACTTTAACTCTATATAACAGCTATATACTTTTCGATAATTTGCTTAGTCAAAATGACTTCGTTTTCGAAGAAATGAAATGTCTTGCAAGTTTGTCCACTGGACGATTTTCATACGATTTAAACGTTGTCGATTCGGGACGCCATTTATATATGGTGAATCATCTGTATATATTCCCTCAGATAGAATTTTCTTGATAGTTGATTAAGATCAACAAGACAATACAGTATAAACAAAAATCCGATGACTTCGGTTGTTTGTTTAGACGAGTTTTTTTAAATTAAAAGTTGTGAATGACGATAAGATAAAAAAAAATCATCTTTTTTCAAATTTTTAAATTTGAGAATCGTAAAACTACGATCTATTTATTTCTTTACAACAAAATTCATATGTATAGAAAATTTGAAAGGGAAAATAAAATTGGTCCTGATGCGTAGCTTTATACCTCTCCTTATCATACAAAGCTTATAAACATATGAGATGAAAGTAACAATTAAACCTTTTTTTCTGACGATTCTTTCATTTCAAATTTAATCGTTCCGTTTTTAAAGAAAGTAAAGTGAATTTTATGACAAGACCCATCTAACTTGTAATTCCCGTCAAACTTTTATAAAGCAAAATATATATCTTCTTTTTTTTCCGATCTTATTTGGAAACTTGGCAATTTTTTTTAACGTTTTATGTCATTGTCTCTAGTAGAGAGTTGTCGCATTGGTACTCATCATACCGTTTATATCCTCTCATTTCATATAGACTTATGCAGTACGCAAATTAGATATATTTTGCTGTTTGTTGCTTACGTTACTTTCAGTGGGAAATATTTCATGCATATTCAGTAAAACCAATATCGTGCGTAACGTCACCGCAAATGTCTAACGTTATATATATATATCACAACGATCAATGCCATGTCAACCGGGGCCTTCGTAAAACATTTTCACTGATATTTTTAATATTATTATCCTGACAAAAGTTTCCATTCTGTATTTTTTTCGTAAATGTGTCCTTATTTACTATATAATCACATCAATAATAATTTTAAATTCGTATTGAATCGAAAAAAAGTGGACTTGAACCGACCTCTAAACGTCGGATCCATGATTCTGTAATAAGGAGTAACCACATTGCATCAATGCTTAAATTCACATCCTTAAGGATTGAACTTGGTAACAGATGTTTTGTTCTATTTCTTAGACAATTTGACAGTACTGCAGTCCGTGCTCACTCTTGTTGTTGAATAGGTTCAGTGTTGGTACTCTGTGCAATTTGAGTACGCTGTGCAATTTGGGTATTCTGTGCAATTTGGGTACTCTGTGCAATTTGAGTACTATGTGCAATTTGGGTACTCGGTGCAATTTGAGTACTCTGTGCAATTTGGGTAATATGAGGTATATAACTAGCTATGAAAATTTACTTTTGACTTCTAAACTTCCATTCTTTAAAAATACTGACCTAGACCCATTGAAATTGAAAAAAGTCCGAGTTATCTTCATAACTTATAATATATATCAAAATTGAACGTTATAATTTCATATTTAAAGATACAGCTGATATTGTAAGAGTCAAAAATACAAGACATGGACTTAAATCATTTAGTTATAGTGCTGCACAATTATGGAATGAGCTGTTAAACCACATAAGACTGGAAACTTCTCTAATTCAATTTTTCAATTTAATACAGACATGCTAAATTAGTTCACTTTGATTTTATAATGTATCTACATGAACAGTATTTTATATTACTTATGTGCTTGAATGCTATATGTTTTTGTCTTATTGTAATGAATGTATGTTTGTCTTAATATGTGTGTGTGTGTAGTGCATTATAATGATGATTTTACTCACTAGAGCTAATGTTACTTTGTTTGTGACGTATCGATAATAAATAAACTTTGATTTGATTTGATTTTTTTTAATGCTTTGATTTGGTAACCATTTTTTCCCTTTCAGTGGAGCCTAAGCTTAGAAGGCGACCAATTTTTGTTGTTTGCTATGAAGTAGAAGTATCCAGCCATGTTCTATAAGAAAGGAATCGTTACGATGGATGGGCTGGTGTTTTTAATTAATAATGATAAATGTGTTTCTTACTTTTGCATGGAATTAAAATGAAGTCTAATTCATGCTATTATTTTTTTTTAAATTTTATCCTTAAAAATAACAATTCAAAAAGTACTGGTCACGGTGATTATTTAAGCTACAGGTGGTGAAAAAACACTTATGTGTGAGTAAAAAGGAACCTTAACAATATAAGGAATATTATAATCTATTTTTTTGAAGAAATATTCAGTGAATTGATTTGAAATTAATTTTCTTTTGGAACCAAAAAATTTGTCATTACATAATTTTTATTATTACATTGGTTGCACTGAATTACATTAATTTCCCAGTTGAATAAAAACCGATAATTTCACATGTGAAATAAACGTGGTTATTTCACTCTCTGACGTCATACAACAATAGGCGTTGTCAAGACGTCGATAACGTCGGATCAAAACAAATTGTGAATGCGTAGGAAAATAATATAGTTCCTTACATTTTCTACATTAATTTCATAAAAAAAAGCCATTAGCCAATGTAATAAAAAGTATAACTAATCGCCGTATTTGAATATCAAAAATAAGACAACTTGTGACCGAACGCCGCTATGGATTAAACTCGTGCTGCGCACTCGTTTAATCCATGCGTCGTTCGGTCACGCGTTGTCTTATTTTAGATATTCAAATACGGCGATTAGTTATACTATAATTATCTATTTCTAAGAGTAGATTTCATGACCTTTTTTCCATTCTGTCATTTAAATACAATTTAGTGCATATACTTTATAGACTTGTTCTAAGAAGTTTTTCCTACATGTAGTTGTAGCCGTACAACGCAAATAGATTAGCTATACAATGTTTGATTGACAAAAGATGTCAACGAGAAACCAATTAAATAGCACAATTACTTTCTTAAATTTCTCAGATTCAAGTTGAAATTTATATGATGGAAATCCGCATTAGTCAGAACGTTGTGACATTATTGTTGTTATAGAAAATTGGTTAAGAACTATTAATCTATTTTCCATTACTAAAGAATAATGTAAATAAACTATTTTGTATTGATGTTTACTGTTGTCTTTGAAACTTGAATTGATAATGTAATATTTTTTTCAGAATGAGTCGTCTCTGCTTCAAACTAAAAATTACTAGGAAACAATTCAAAGCAAACGGAAGTCCTTAGCAAACACTAAGTTGTTTATTTTCAATCATTTGCTCTATTCATACTTCTGCAGGTAAATGACACATGTGGCTTACTTGATTAGTGGTCACCGTCTAGTTTTTCAACTAACAGTTTTTAAACAGCAACCAAAAATCACTACACTCTTATTATTTACGAATTGAAGAAATTATGACAAACAAGACTTTAGAGGAATATAGCGAAGAGGAAGTCAGTCGCCGGCTGATTCCAGTTATCTACCTTGGCATACTGATGACTGTTGGGATAATAGGGAATGCCCTCGTTCTCATTATATATCCTAGGAGATTTGCGGACAGTACACACAGAACATTCATTACTGGACTTGCCATACCGGATATTCTAGTTTGCCTTGTTATTATTCCATTCGAAATAGTAGAAATGCGATATCAGTATAGATTCTACAATGCGATATTGTGTAAACTGTTTAGAACATGCTCACATTGGTTTGGCATGGCTTCTATATCTGTACTTACTCAATTATCTTATGATACATATCAAAGAATCTGCAAACCATTCAAGGAACAAATCTCGATTAAAAAGGCAAAGATTTACATTGGAAGTGGATATATCATAACATTTTTCTTATCTAGTTTAAGCTTTTTTGGGAGTGGTATTCGAAAAGTGTCGCTCGACAACTTTACCATAGGACATGATTGTTCCCTTGCTGATGAATATGTTGATACTTTACTTCCGGTCATTGGTGAGGGTATCTTGACGCTATTGATTTTTACTTGTATTTTCTTTCTTGTCTTGATTTATTCCCTCATCGGAAGAAAAATTTATATTCAATCAAAATTTAGACGACAATTTCACGCCAACTCATCATCCGAATCACGGGGAAATAATGCAACTAAAAAAATATTTACTATTTCAGAGACAAAACATTCACAAGAAAAAAACAAACGAAAATCGCTGGAATCACCATTAAACCGTGTCACTAAGATTGCATTCGTGATAACAGTCGTATTCGTACTAAGCTTCATACCGCATGCGATTATAAGTTTATTAACAGCATTGAAAGGTTCTTTTCTAGTAGAACCTGGATCATTGGCGTCTTTGATCATGCCTATCTTAGCACGGTCTGTGATGATAAATAACGTAGTCAATCCTATTGTTTATGGTTTTATGGACAAGCGTTTTCGACAAAGTTGTAATATGATGTGGATGAATGTAGTGTGCTGTAGGTCTAGATAAAACCGTGTGTGATATCTGGGATGATACATATATGCATGAATATGTCTGGAATAAAAAGGTAGTGGTTCTTTGAAGGAAAGGTTGACTAGAGACTGGACAACTGACATGTACAAAATTGATAAAGAAAAGTAATACTGACATCAATCAATATGTTATTATTTCGAATTTTACAGAGTAAGTTTAACATTTGTTATTAAATATATATTTTGTTATACATGTATTATATTTCAGTTTTTTTCTATAAATAAAAGTGATGAAATTTATTTTTTAATTCTTGTTCCTGTGTGTTTTTTGTTGTTTTTTTAATCATAGTTTAAAAAAGTGGATGAACACTACGAGAAATAAAATCGTTCCAACACAAAAGATGTATTTTTGTCCCCTACGGTGAGAAAACATTTTTTATGTAGATGTTACAGACTTAGTATTCTGTCAAATTCAAATCTTTCCATTTCACATGATCAATCAATTATACAGAGTATTGAGACAAGTAACTGACGTTGTAAAGCAGTCATAGATATCCATTTGATATTTGCCGCTGGATCTGAAAAATATTTATATTTCATCTTCTCCTGATATTTAAAAAAGATTTAAAAACAACAAGACAAAAATGATACAATGTTTTTATATATAAGCGTAGAGTCAGGCTTAGTATGATAACATTTCTAAAAAGGTTTTAAAATGCTTGTTGAAATTGGAAAGTGATGAAAATGAACAAACTGACGCTACAGAGATGACTGGTTTGAAAGGTGGTACTTGAATTAATTTGTCGATTACAATTCTTTTATTTGACACGCCCAAAAACGATGAAATAGATGATAGTAAATAGTTGATTCCAAAATCTTAAATATTACTTCCATGACAACTGCAATAAGAGGTAAACAAACGGATATCTATCTGTTATACCAACATAAAAAATGAAGATGTGGTATGATTGTCAATGAGACAACTCTTCACAAGAAACCAAATGTTCTTCTCAGATATGTTATAATGCTTTTTGGTATGTTACAAACTAAACCCTTAACGGGAAGGATTGTGCCTGATATACATATGATGAAATTATAATCTTTCAATCAGTTTAATTGAAGTCTGGAGCTGGCATGTCAGTTAACTGCTAGTAGTCTGTAGTTATTTATGTATTATTGTCATTTTGTTTATTTTCTTTGGTTACATCTTCTGACATCAGACTCGGACTTCTCTTGAACTGAATTTTAAAGTACGTATTGTTATGCGTTTACTTTTCTACATTGGCTAGAGGTATAGGGGAGGGTTGAGATCTAATAAACATGTTTAACCCCGCCGCATTTTTGCGCCTGTCCCAAGTCAGGAGCCTCTGGCCTTTGGTAGTCTTGTATTATTTCAAATTTAGTTTCTTGCATGTGTACAATTTGCAAATAAGTACGGCGTTCTTTATCACTGAACTAGTATATATTTGTTTAGGGGCCAGCTGATCAGAAGGACGCCTCCGGGTGAGGAAATTCTCGCTACATTGAAGACCTGTTAGTGACCTTCTGCTGGTTTTTTTCTATGGTCGGGTTGTTGTCTCTTTGACACATTGCCCATTTGCATTCTCAATTTTACAGAAGTTAACAACTATAATAGGTCACCGTACGCCCTTCAACAACGAGCAAATCCCATACCGAATAATCAGCAATAAAGGGCCACATAATCACAAATAATAAACAATTCAAACGAGAAAACTAATTGCCTAATAAATAAACAATTATAAACGATTTTTTTTAACACAGCAACAAACGACATCAACAGTTTTACAGGCATCTACGTACAGAATGTGGCATGCTAGCGGGAGTACAACACTCCCCATCCCGGGACAGTACTAGTGGTTTAAGGTGGTATGGGTGTCTTCCTCCATCTTGGATTGTAAAAAACAGTGAACCAGATTTTCTATCATGTTAGCAAAATTTGATGCAGGAATGCAGATATTTAATATGAATTTTCATTTAAAAGAACCAATTTATAAGAATATAACTTATAAATATTAATAGTTTTGCAAATGATGATAATTTTTGTTTGTTTTTAATTTTTTTTTTAAATTTCCATTTTAAGGGGAGGTAACTCTTAAATAGTGCATTTTCTGTTGGATTCTACATGGAATTTTCCTATTTGGTATTTTAGCTGGAAAAAACTCACGGTGACCCTATCTTTTCTTTAGAAATTCTCAAAGCATTGTCTGATGCTATCTTCTCCTTAAGTATTTAACAATTCTATCATTTTGTTTAGTTTCTAACCACAAAATGGTGTTTTTTCCTGTATAATCCCTACAAAATGTCTCAATTTGTCGCGTCCTGTAGTTTGAGAATGCGCGGTGACCTATCATTTTCATTATTTATTTCAACACATATCAATAGATACTACATTTTGGCAAAGTATGAACACATTCTATCATTTTTATTTTAGACTCCCATACCACCTTAACAGTACAACATAAGAACGAACTATAAAAAAAACAACCTTAACTCATCAGATGAATACAAATAGAAATGCACATATAACTCAGAGCCGGGTATGCCCATCCCAACAACAAACAAGCCAATAAGTACAGATATGAGAGTTACTGACAGCTTGTTCAATCTATCAACTAATAAAAAAATTCCTGCATTCAAAACTTAACCTCTCAATTTTGAGGGTACAAATTATACAGTGTTAATCAATCCCTTTTCTATTCCATTAATTTTTCTAGTTATCTGAGATTTTTAAAAGTACAGTTCATTTTAAAAATTGTTCCTAGCTTTTCGTAATACATGTGTAGCTGGTTTATTAAGTAGCTGCTTACGGTAGAATTTGGTAATTGTAAAATTGATATTAGATGGTCATTAGAAAATTACTAACAGGAATGTGTCCCAAGTACACGGATACCCTATCCGCACCGTCATTTTCTATGTTCAGTGGACCGTGATAATTGGAAAAAATCTCTTATTTGGCATTGACATTAGAAAGATCATATCAGAGGGAACATGTTTACTAAGTTTTAAGTTGATCGGACTTCAACTTCATAAAAAAATACCTGGACCAAAAACTTTAATAAAAACTTTAGCCTCGGAAACGGGACAGACGGACGGACGCACAGACCAGAAACATATGCCCATAAATGGGGCATACAAATCAGGAAGATAGCATCGCAACGTACTCTTCGTTTTGTAATTTATTTCAGTTAAAACTATATACCAAAATGTCAAAATTAAACGTTTAACTGTCAATGAGGACAATTTGGAATCAGTGCAGGGAGACACTATTTGGTGCGCAGAAATTTTTTTAGCATCGTACGAAGCATTCTGCCCGCCATTTTGGTACAGTCAATATAAATTTCGAAATTCTGAAGTTACATACTTCGCGTATGACTTATCATCAAACAATGTGCAAATGGTCTATATAAAAAAGAAGATGTGGTATGATTGCCAATGAGACAACTATCCACAAAAGACCCAAATGACACAAACACTAACAACTATAGGTCACCGTACGGCCTTCAACAATGAGCAAAGCCCATACCGCATAGCCAGTTATAAAAGGCCCCGATAAGAAAATGTGAAAAAATTGAAACGAGAAAACTAACGGCCTTATTTATGTAAAAAAATGAATGAAAAACTAATATGTAGCAGTATTTTGTTTTGCAAACTTTATAGATAACTGATATGTGCAAGTGATGTAAGGTACATATTTTTGTATACAACTAAAGTCTAATCAACAAAACAACTTACTCATAGGTTTGTTATCAGTCAATGAAGACATGCCAGTCATATAGTTATTTGCCCATCCTAAGCACCTATGGGTATTTCCGTTCTTTTAGAAGGGTTAACACGTTCGTGTTGTTTGATTTTTAATTTTCCTTGCTGTGTTTTGTAGGTCTGCAGTTGATTATTTTTCTATTGGCTATGTTATTCACTGGCTTACTAGACTTTCAACGGTTTGTTTCAACCAGAGTTTACTCAATTAATTTACAAAGAACAAAAAAAATGAGAAAAATGACGACCATACAGAATGAAGAGTAGAGAAACTGCCCATTATTGACGATTTTTTATACCTTTTATGTGGTTTGGGCAAACACTGAAGTCAGGAAAGAACGTAGAGAGAAACTGTACAAAAAAAAATATCCCTAATATATTGTTTTATATATCTCAGTAGAAACATGTATTGCATATGCCGACTTGAGAATAACTTACATGTACATATTTTTTTCGCCCTTAATGTGGCTAAAATATTTGACACTGCACGCAAGAAACAACAGTACTGCAAGTTACTCATAACAGTGTACCGAATATGGAATTATGTGTGCCATTTTTTTTTGGCAAACCAGTCATACATTTGGTATACGTACATTTGTACATCTGATTTAACAGTCTGTCAGTACAGTGTTTACGTTCTGAATATGCATGAAATAATTGCCACTGAACGATAATAGATCTAGAAACTATCAATCTCATAATGGTGTATATATAGTAAGTAAAGTAAGTAAGTAAACTATTTATTTTTTGACATGTGTAGATATGTACAAATATGGTAGTATGTAAATTTGGATACTTTTGATTTGACGTATCGTACTTTAATATTTTGATATTATGATGAGTTAATATTTTTAATAATAATATTTAGACGACACACATCTAAGGTATATATCCGACAAGGCACATGTTTTGAGAAACAAGACTTTGCCCAATATTAATGGAAACACGGATCATACCGATAACGAATTTGATTCTAAAACTGCGTACTATAAAAAAAAATGTAAAAAGAGAGAAAGAAAAGAAAAAAAAAAGAATATGTATGCGTAATCACAATAATTTATCAACTATTGTGAAATGAATTATGTTATGAATATTAATATTACGAAGAAAGAATATCTTACCAAAAAGTGCTCGCCTCAACTATTAGGTAAGCTAACAAAAGGTTAAAAGTTGTAAAAAAAACACTTAAAAAAGTAAATTGTTACAACAAATATGCAATAAAGTTATTGTTAACATGGATTTCCTTTTTTAAATCTGAGTAATTATTGAATAGATTCCATGCATCAGTGATTATGTTTATTGTTAAACTTCTTCATGGCTCAATGAGATTTGATATACTCGCTAATGTGTTGTAACCCATTATATAAGTTTCACAGGTTTCCATTATGACAAATCTACACTCTTTTCTTTTTAATATTTGGTCAATAAAGTCATATATAGATACAGGAAAATGTGGTATGAGTGCCAATGAGACAACTCTCTCCATCCAATTCACAATATGTTATAGGAAACCATTATAGGTCAGAGTACGGTAAAACCAATCAATAAGGGAAAACCAACAATATAAACTGTATAAAAAACGAGAAACGAGAAAAAAACTTATGAACCACATCATCAAACGACAACTACTGAACATCATATTCCCGTCTAAGGAAAGGGGCAAACAATTGCATCGTGTTTAAACATTTTAATAGCAAGACATATTTGAGCTGTGTATTTCTTGATATTGGCATCTTACATGAATAGAGTTATCTTTCTTTCTACTATTTATTTTGTATGTTTAGTGTAGGATCATATAAAAAGTCTTCACTTGACTGATAATTTTCATTTTTGTAAACTATCTATTCCTGACATCTTCGCTAGCCAAGGGTTACGATCCACTCCCGCTCTCAGAGAGCGGGAGTGGATCGTAACCCTTGGCTAGCGAACGTAACCCTTGGCTAGCGAAGATGATTCCTGATTACATAACTAGTTTCTAAAATTATTCCTATTTGCTAATTCTTATTCATGTTTTTATGTTTTGCAGGAATTGATAAACAGCAACTGAATCAAATAAAGAATCTTTTAAGTATAAAAAGCAAAGTAAGGAAGTATGAAGATTTATAATCCAATGCAAGTCACACACATGGAGGAATCAAATGTGTACAAAAGCAAAAATAAATGTTCCTGTGTCGAAGCCACGAAACAAAATATAAGCAATAATAGCAAAAAGCAACATCACAAAAATACTGAACTCTTAACAAAATTTAAAATTTAGTCACTAATCAAATGGCAAAATCATATTTCTGACTTGGTACAGACATTTTCTTTGGTGACAGTCGCATAATATTTCATTATATTCACAACGATGTATGATCAAACAGGCATAATAGGTATAAATGTAAAATAAAAAGCGAGACAGCAGTCAACATTATGTTATTATCTTAATCACTATAAAATCAAAACACACACATAGATATATATATGCATATTTACCATGGTATAATAACACAATGACGGGACGCATAAGTATAGAGCCACGTCATATGTAACAAAGAAATTTAAAAACAACCATATGGACAAAGCATATTTAAAGCAAATATTAAAGACAAAAATACAAAAATTATCATAGAACAATGACGGGATGTACAAGTACAGAGCCACGTTATTGTTACAAAGAAACACCGAAAGGAATATAAACCATAGTATATTAGCAAAAATGAAAAACAAGAATACAGAATAAGAAGATATCTTGCTGTTCTATGTGACCCAAGGATCCGTTATAATGACCATCATTTGACCTAAGTATATTAACTTTCTTTTTACCAATTGTGACTTAAGGTAGATCACAAGCATATATTTTTTGAGACAGAATATTTTTATAATTTGCCAAAATGAAGATTTTATTATGCTCTTTTCAAAAATTTAATAAAAAGTATGAGTCACCGTGCTATTTTTCAAGCTATGAGTCGTTGAAAATTGCCAAAATTTGGTTAGTTTGTTCATGAAAAAACACACTCGTGTGCATAACAAAAATTCTATGAGATAGAATTTTTAAATAAATTGTGAGAAGAAAGGTTCAATAATATGTTTTAAGAAAATAAAAAGAAAACATGGTGTCACCGAACTTGTTTTCTTGCTACAAGTAAAAATCAAAAATTTCCCTATAAGCCCAGTATAAATTTTGTACTAAAAGAGTTATCTCCCCTTAAATGGCTCATTTGGAAAAAAAATATTTTAAAACCAAAACAAATGATATTTGTTAAAATATATTGTATAATACGATTAATTAACAAGTTTTCTTCAAATAGAAAAAACAGTCTAACCATTGAACTGCAAACCTGTCTTCAAATTTGCAGATTTAGGTAAATAACTAGACCGATTTTGTACTGTGATTGTACAATCCAAGATGGCGGTATACCATCAATCTACCTTAAATGGAGAGTTGTCTCATTTGCCTTTATACCACATCTTCTTATTTATAACTGTAATTTTGTATATGGTAAAATTAATCATTATCGCTGTAAAAATGACATAAACGAAGATTTACGTAATACTTGACTTGTAATACTTCATTTTATCGACTTTCCCAAATGAGAAGGAGACATTTTAGATCAGTTATCATTCCTATCTTGTTTCATAGTTCTTCACATGTCTATCAATACATATTTATATGGAGTTCCTGTCACGATTATAATCAGTAGTTCACGCTTTGGTAATGACTTCATGCAAGACAAATTAACTATAATATTTAAAAACCATTTAAAATATTTGTCTTCTATAAAATTTTCCCAGTATTATTTCATATATATTTTATATCTATAAATTATCATTTTCAAACGTTTATTTTGATAATCGTTTATTAACTTCGATTGTCTTTATATATATTAATACTTATAATATATCAGCTATGGAATTATGAAAATAAGTGAGAGATTTGAGAATTTGTCGAATTCGAAAAATAGAACAAATATATCAATCTGTATGTTTTAGGCTGAACACGCAAACATGTCAACTCGTTATTTCAAACTCCAATTGATATGCTCTGTAAGGGTAAAAAGTAAAATAACAAAAATACTGAAAACATTCAAAACAGGAAGTCCATAATAAAATGGCGAAACCAAAAGCTAAACCAGATCAACGAATGGATAGCAACTGTCATATTCCTGACTTGGTTAAGATGATAAACAACGTCAGTACCTGGAATCTATACTTAACCATCGTGTATTATATGGGAAGTTAATACAGAATATATATAAACAAGGTTTTTGTATATTCTGATGACATTTTTAGAAAAAGGACGAGATCTTCTTTGGTTTAACCCTGGTTCATTAACTTTCTGCTCAGACACTGGTAACGTTTCATTATGTCTAAGTAGCAGCTGCAAGCCCGTGCATACCAAAGGAGTTGGGAAATATATATCCCATATTTCGATTGATTATAAATCAATGCGATATTACTTTTACCGATGTCAGATGTTCAAATCTAGTAAATCTAGTAGCAAATCAAAGTAACAAGCAGAAACTGATTTAATCACAATTACTCCCAAAAGGTTCAATGCGGATACGTGGACAGAGTTTGTATGCATCACCGGGTTACCCTCAATGCGAGTACAGAATTATTCAAAATCTCACAATCGGTAATAAGACACAATCGGTAAAAAAACCCAGATCGAATGACTATACCGTAACTCAAAAAATAAATAAAGCACCAACACATAATACCGGTCACCCAATTCATGATATTGACTGTAGCACATGTTGTTTCGATTACAGCCGATCTTCTTTAACTCTCTGGGAACAGTGGTTGTTAAAGAGTAAACTCCTGTTAATGAAGTCTGTGAATGTATTGTGTAAAGAGAAACAAGCACAAGGTAATAAATGATATTTAAAACGCTAAATGATGGTGCAATGAATATGTGTTTCTACTGAAAAATTGAAACTTGACAATTGACATTATCGCATTTGTCATAGATTCAAGTTGAAAGTCGTCATCATTATGCCAGTCACGAGGAGGAGATCCAAATATGAAGCAGATATTCTGATTTCAATAGTTCCCTTAACTTTAAGTTTACTGGTATATTATGGATGTAAGGACCTGCTGAAATGAGGGTTAATGAGGGACGGAATATCTGACTATATGTCTGACAGTGCAACGAAAGAAATATTTCAGATTCTATATGGAATGTCTGAAAAAAATATGCTTCATATGAGTAGAAAAAAAAAATCAACCAGTAGTGGTGCACAATGATTACCCATTGGGGTACAGCATTTCTGCAAAACAAAGAAATTTGTTAAATTGAAGTACTATATATGTTGTTCTATCAGAACGTTCAGCTTGTTGATGGTATCAACAACGTTTTTTTATTTTTTAGATTGGTTCTTGACTTGACAAAGTAAACTGTTAAATGGATTGCAACAAGTAATCTGCATCTACGTTTCCAATTTTTTGTGTAAATTGCTCTGTTTTTAGTTTAATGAGTTGATGTAGACGATGTGATTGAAAATTGGGAATGATAGTATTAAGCATAGAAAAATCGAAGGTTTGTAATACTGAAAAATAAAGATTGTTATTCAAAATTTAGATTAGATATTAATTTTTTTTAAGAATCATCATATCATTGACAACGCTGGTTGACTATATCTCGACACAATATATCAGGATACCATATTAACCTTAGAAAGAAAGTTGGCAAGGACAGAAGAAAGATATTGAGTCGAAAAACCTAACCAAGTCTGTAACTCTTTGACAATAGGGACTATCTGGCTATATATCAGTCTTTTTAAAGATGATTGTAAAGTTTAGGTGTCCGGTACTAAAGGATACCAAGGATTGAAATAACAGTCATTATAAAACGACTAGAATACAGATTTGCTCATAAAACATTTGTAGTAAATCCAGTAATAATATTAGTTCAAGCTGAATATAACCATGGATAAACAGTCTATGTTACTGGCATTTGTAAATGTCTCTGTTGAGGAAACAAGCCCTTGCGATGCGACATATATATGTGATGCGTAAACATCGCAGGTTTCTTTGCAACTAATGAAAAACAAAAATCATTATAACGGGTTGTCATTAAATTTTGTGTATAACCTCTTTTTGTGACCTCTCTATGTGTATAAGACCAGATATATGAATAATCGTAATATTTCAGTGCATAGGACAGAGGAAAAGAGGATAAGACTTCAATTAAAATGTTTACACCGTCTTAATACATATCGAAAGGTAAAGTATAAACGACGTTTTATGGCTTACTTATGTGCTTCACAACAGTTTGGACATAACTTTTGAAGAATGAAGCCTTTCAGAATTTCTGCTAGAATTAACTAATAAAGACATTGGCTGCGTCAGATACAAATCGCAATTACATAAAAGTATACAAACCTATGTACATGTCTGGGACTTTGATTGATTTTGGAACATTCAAATGCGACATGGAAGATGAACGGTGGTCTGTTTTGTAAGGTTCAAATAAGAACCTAATGTCAAACAGTTACATACTTTGCCTTTGGATTTGTTTTAACATGAACTTATAATTCTAATTGATGAAGACCACATAATAAAAATGCAAACCAAATAAAGAAAAAAAGACCTTTGATAATGATGTTCAAAATGACGTTTAAGAATAAAATTCAATCCGTCTTTTTTTTCTGTCTTGATTTTTATTTTCTTACCTGATTATTAAGACTGGAACATCTACTGTTGCTTAAAGTCATACTAAAGTATACTGTTTTAAATCTGTCTGTCCGTCCTCCGTCAACCATTCATCCGTCCGTCCGTCCGTCCCATGAATATTTTTCGTCGCATCTTTCTCAGGAACAATACTACAAGTATTTCTGAAATTTTGTTTCATTGTTTAAAAGTTAATTTTACTGTGTGATTCGTGTTGAGATTCATCACTTGACAAATTCCTGTTTACCGAAAACTTGTATCAATTTACACTTGAAAGCCAAATTAAAAATTTTCGTCACATTGTTTCTCAGAAACTACAATACAAGGTTTTCTGAAATTTGATTTCGGGGTTTATATTTGTCAGCTATACCGTATCATGCGTTTTCAGATTCATCACTCAACAACTTCATGTTAACCGAACACTTACATATTTTTACACTTTTAGATTTATCCACTTGCTGCTGGGTTATTATAAGTGACCAGTAGCTCGTAGTTTCATTTGTTTTGCATTTTGCTTTTAATTAAATAGCATAATTTGGCTATTCTAGTGCATAGACTTATTATATAGTCTATTAAAATCAGACTGTTAAACAAGATAACATTCTGAGCATTAGTGATGCGCTTCTTCAGACATAAACATTAGGCGGTTTGTTTTCTCGTTTGAATTGTTTTACATTTGTCGTTTCGGTGCTGTTAAAGCTGACTATGCGGTATGGGCTTCGCTCATTGTTGAAAGCCGTATGGTGACCTATTAATGTTAATATCTGTGTCATTTGGTCTCTTGTGGAGAGTTGTTTCAGTGACATTCATTCCACATATTCTTTTCTATATAAACATATTTCTTATGTTGCTACAGGACTGTTGGTTCATCATTATGATCATGTAAGTCTATATGGTTTATGTGAAACGTAAATGACTTTTGATTACCATTACGACTATATGATTAATTAATCTGCTTTGAACATACGCCGGATAATTACAGCCTTGTTTCCTTTCATTCGATATCGTCAAATGTATAAGTAAGGAACTAATTATGCCTTGGAATTTTGTAAGAAACTAAGTGTGTGTTGAAATTAGGTCAGGAATGAATTATGTGTTGAAATAAGGTCAGGGATCAATTATGTTGTTGAAATTAGGTCAAGAACCAATTATGTGTTGAACTTGTTTAATTGATACTGTATGCTTTTAAATTTATAAAGTAAAATAACAAAGAAAATTTTAAACGGAAAGTCCCTATTCAAATTGCAAAATCATGAGATAATATTATATCGAAATAAGGATCACTCGTCTGAAGTTAATGATCGGATATATACCGATAATAATAAGATATCTATAAACACTTAAACGAGCATGATCCTTCAATTTTTTCTCTGTAAGTCAGGATTATAGAAAACAATTATAATTCAAAGAATGAAACATATTCTGATTTCAGACTTAGAGCAGTTACATCGATTTATGAGTTAGAATATCTCTTTGATATGTCCTTCCTCTCTACGCATGATTTCATTACAGAGTCAATGGTGACATCGATCAAATTGATAGCTTATGTATTTTTTTTCTATGTGTAAAAGTGAAAACACAAAAATACTGAACTCCGAGGAAAATTCAAAAAGGAAAGTCCAAATCAAAAGGCAAAATCACAAGTCCAAACACATCAAACGAATGGATAACAACTGTCATATTCCTGACTTGGTACAGGCATTTTCTTATGTAGAAAATTGTGGATTGAAACTGGTTTTATAGCTAGCTAAACCTCTCACTTGTATGACAGTCGCATCATGGAATGAAAAGCATTTTTTACTTTTAAACAACAGTATACTATTGTTGCTTTTGATGTTAAGATCAAAATGACCGGTTAAAAATAAAATTCAGTCCGTGACAGTAAACAAAGTTTTCGCTGCTTTCGTTTGATCATCTGACTTGAAAGGTTTGAACATCTACTGTTGCTTAGATTCTTATATGTTCACGTCCTGAGAATGTATGTAAGTTTCAGTACTGAAAGTTTAACATTCATCTTATCTTCATTATCATCAATTTGTTTGATCTTTATTAATGTTTTCTTGTCAATATCACTGTTTTCACAATCAACACACAGTCTTTTCATCTATGGAATTTATTCTAGTGCCATAAAATTATCATGCTGACATTTGTCCAAGTACTGTAGAGTTATCAAAAAGGTAGACATATCCTTCAGAGGTTTACGGAATACAATTAAACTATCATTAAACTTTTAAGACGACTAGGCAGTGCGATCATGTAGGGCCCAAGTTACGAGCTGCCCATCTAGATGCAGAAGATCTTGTAATATGAGACTAGTGGAAACTCATCCCAATTGTTGACTTCCAAATGGCTTTTGTTTAGGCTTCCATACTCATCAAACAAACGGTGTGAATGTCATGAACAAGTGAATGGTACTTAGATAATACGATTTTTTCAACATTTTGCTATCATTATATGCTTTTGGCCCGTAAGATGATAGTACTCAATTAAAACAGCGCATTGGTAAAACGTTAACATAAAATTGCTGCCTTTAAAATAACACCTATGAACATTATTGCAATTGGATGAAAATATTATGTAATTTCATTGTCAATGTTCGGTCTCAAGACGATAGTTCATCGTTAAAACAATTTGCAGAAATTATCCTTTTCAGTACCAATTCCGAAAACAAATAATAGCAAAAAATCTGACATCTTTTATTTCGCTCAATGGTTCAATTATAGCTCAATTTGCCTTTTCAAGTATATAGACTAAAATGACATTTAAAAAGAAAAGGAAAAAAGAGGCATTTTATCGTTTATTAAAATCAAAATGTTAAACATTCTAACCATTATTAATGCGCTTCTTCAGACACAAACACTTTTTACATCTTGCTACATGTCTATTGGTTCATCGTCATGGTCATGTAAGTCTATCTGGTTTTTGTCAAGCGTGCATTACTTTTTTTACAATTACTTCTCTTTAATGTTATTTAATTAGTCTCCTTTAAACATACGCCGGATAATAACATTGTCGTTTTTTATTTGATTTCTTAAATGATTGGATTAGTATAGGAACTAATCATGTTTTAAAGTTAGTTAGATACCAAATAGGTGTTCTAATTAGGTCAGGAACTAGTCATGTGTTGAAACTAGGTCAAGAACCAAATATGTGTTGAAATTGATTAAGTGATATTGCATGTTAAGTCTATATAGAGATAAGAGACTGTTGTAACGAAATAAGGATCAGCTTTCTGAGTTCAATGGTCCTGATAAAAATAATTTTCTCTATCAACACTTAAAATAGCATGAATTTTCCATTTTGTTCAATGAAAGTCAGGCTTACAGAAAAAAATCATGATTTAAATACAGTACACCAGAGCATGCATACACAAAAATACATTATGGATTGTAGACTTAAAGAAGTGACATCGACTTGAGCGTTTGAATATCCCTTTGATATATTCTTCCTTTCTGTGTATTCTTCATGACGAATTCAATGGCGACATTCAAAGTCCAAGGTGTATTGATACCAACACTTTTAAGTTATCTATCATCACACATTTCATGGTATTCCCATATATTCATCACCTGCAGTTTACACTTTATCTATGAATGTGTTTGATCTTTTGTTAGAAACGTTTAGGAATAAACCATATTCGTACTTAACAGTTTTTAAAACATCTACAAAATCACAAGGCGTTTTGCATGTACACTATGAGACGCTTAGTGAAATACTTTGTCGTCGCATCTGGTCCTTCTCCTTTTGAAGTTTACTCTCTCATTGCTTTTGCTACTTTTCAACACGAACCGAACAGTGAACGAAATGCTCAGATAACGGAATAATAGACTGAGCAACACAAACGCCTCCAAAACACGATGATGTTCTCTTCTCGAAGAATTTACCGACCTTGCAAGGGCTGTATCGTTAAACACTTCCATAATCATCTGAAAGCATAAAGGCAACAGTAGTGTACCGTTGTTCAAACTCATAAATCCATGGACAAAAAAAACAAAATCGGGGTAACAAACTAAAACCGAGGGAAACGCATTAAATTTAAGAGGAGAACAACGACACAACACTAAAATGTAACACACACAGACACGGAACAAGCATCAGACAAAATCTCACGAAAATAACAAATATAACATCAAAACGAAATACATGAATTTGGGATAGACAAGTACCGTGAAACGTCCTATCGCAATGTAAATTATTTACACTCAAAAATAAGAGAAAACAAACGACGCAACGTTAAAATGTAACACACACAGAAACGAACAATATAATATAACAATTGCCATATTCCTGACTTGCTACAGGACATTTTTAAAGTAAAAAATGGTTGGTTGAACCTGGTTTTATGGCATGCCAAACCTCGCACTTAAATGGCAATGTTAAATATAACATTGAAATGACAACATAATATTACAGGACTACAATACAAATAAATAGGAGAACGTATTAGACAAAGAAACACATGATAAATAGATAACAAAAAGCATCAGCTTTAAAATTTAATTTGCCAAAAACGCGCCTTGTCCTCAAAAGACTCACCAGTGACGCCAAGATATAAAAGATCGAAAGTGATAAAAAGTACAGATCCTGCTTGACATGCTTCTACTAACTTAGTAAAAATTAAGTAGATTATGTCCATATGATGAACGCAAAAGGAGGGAGAACTTATATGCACGTTTTTTGTCAGCACGGGTGTCAAAGAGAAGTTCAAAACAAATGGTAAGCAATTGTCACTGTGTATCGATATAATGAAATCTTTTTCCTTTGTATTGGATTTTGTTTTACTGTTGATATTTTACTTTAATACTGCAAATTATTTCTTCATAAACTACACCGCGGTTATGCTAATATCTAACGAATGAATCAGTCAATAAGGTGAATCTGATTTAAATGAAAACGTCTATTAGGAACAATAAACAATTTCTGTTTTCCGCATGAATATTGGATAAAGTTAACAGACAAGCATAAAACAAATCAAATTGCTTAATTACATCCAATTATCTATCCAATTTCAACAGTACTTTTGATATTTAATCCGCTTTAACCGTTCCTTTGTATCCAATTGATGTTACAGTGATGGTGTTAAATTGGTTCATATTGCTACAAATAACAATTCTCAAGCGCAAATATTAGGTACACCGTTGACGTTTACTATCAATGGTTCCTGAAGAAAGATTAAATGTATCAATTTGAAATAAAAACATAATACATAACTATGTTTATCACACTTTTGAATTATGAATCACTAATTATAAAAAAAATAGAATAATAACATATATTATTATTATTATTATTATTATTATTATACAGTATGTATAACAGCGCATTATATAATATCACAAATTACCCTAAGCGCTTAACAACATATTCATATATATATATACAAGTATTAACAATAAAATATGAAAGCCCATGTTATGAGATCTTAAAAAACAAATATATCTAAAATAACTGGCATATAAAACTATACTATTAAGTTAACTGATCATCAATCAAATTTAAAATAAATGGGAATGGTAAAATAAAGGAGACATTGAACCCGTATAAATAAAAATAAGTTATAAATATTTGCTTAAAAAAATTCAAAAAATATTTGCTTAAAAATTCAGAAAAAATATTTGCTTAAAAATTCAAAAAATATTTGCTTAAAAAAAATTCAAAAAATTACAGTGATATAAAATATTTTTAGAACTATGAAAAAGCATGTCTTAATAAATGAGTTTTCAGGTGTTTCTTAAAAGCGTTCACAGAATGAATGTTCCGGATATCACTTGGTAAATCGTTCAATAAAACGACTGCTGCTTTGTCGAATCTCCTCTCCCCATATGTTTTTGTTCTCACACGCGGGGTCGTTAATATCATTGCATTTTCTGATCTGAGTGTTCGCATTGGTTTATATATATTAACGAGTTCTTGTAGGCAGACCGGTGCCTCCTCGTGCAAAGCCTTGAACACATAAACGAGGAGTTTATATTGGCATCTGTATGTTACGGGGAAACAATGTAGACACTTTAGGATTGGCGTTATGTGATCGTATTTCCTCCTCCTTGTAATGACTCTGGCTGAAGTGATTTGAACTCGCTGTAATCTTTGAATGGTAGTTGATGGAAGTCCATACAACAATGCGTTCCCATAATCCAAACGAGAGGTTACAAGGGAGCATACCAATGTTTTGCATGCATATAAATATTAGAACACAAGTTATTGCTATTGTAATTCGACGTCTACAGTTTCACGCTTTTTATATAAACCTTGTCGTAAAATGTAAAGTGAAATGTGACCAATATAATAGTATTTTCTAATTGTTTTCAAGAATTAGTGCTTATTTGGGCCCTTATGCCAATCTTTCAAGTCTTCATGTGTGATCGCCATTCATTAAACGAATAGTTATTGATTCAGCATTATCAACCTAACTTATGACCAAATACGAATAGACATCTAGGTGAATTACATGAATGCTAAGTTTCAAACAAAGCTTTTAACAAATTATTGTTTAAATAGACAGGAGAACAAAACCACCGTCTAATTTATACTTCAAACGATCAGACGGCCAAAAGGCATGCACTTTTCTGATATACGAATGTCTCGACAAAGCGTTAAGTGATTAGGTAATGAAAATGTTTTTCTATACCATGATATATATCTGAGCTAGTTGACATCTTCTAGTGTTGCATATAAAATAGTTTTGAAGTAGTCTAAGTGTGAAGACTGTTTAATGTTAAGAAAAATATTTCGATTGTCATGAAAAGAATGTATTTTTGCTTCGATAAAAAGTACGTGTCTGGGTTAAAGTTTCATAAAACAGAACTTACGACTTGATAAACAAATTCATATACTAACGATAAACTTTAGTATTAAGATTTTTTTTGTGAAACTGATACACTGGTACATAAATATCCCGTTCAAACTAAAGTTTTATATGGTCTGCTTAAAACTATAATTATCATATTTTTTCTTTACGATCTCTGTGGAAGTTTCTTTAGTTAAGAATACGTACGATGTTTTCCAGTCAGTTGAAAAGAACTAGTTTTAATTAACCGTTCCGTAACTATACCAAAATATTTTTTGTTAATTGAGTCACCGTATCGCTGAGTCAATCGTTGGCATCGCGATCTCGTTTAGTCATACGATAAGCCCTAAATCACGTTTTAAGTTAGAGCAGATAAAAGAGAAGACTAATGGTAGCTGTGGAAAATTGTAAATATAATTAAAATGATACAAAATTTACCAAACATGTTTATAAATGTACTTCATAGTTGATCAACTGGTTCATAAGCGATCAAATTAACGTGTCATTGCAACAAATAATGACTCTGTAAACATCCATGTTTCATGTCTATCAAAATCAAGGTCATTTCCATATTTAGCACTACCGATTTCCAACAAGGACATACATTCGTATATTTAAGGCTCTTAGACGGTGCTTTAATGTGAAATGATGATAGGCTACTGGATTATGTTATATGTGACTGATTTTCTGAGTGTAACTGCTTTAAGTAGTATTGATATCCATTAGGAAGATATTTTTTGCCCTACATTAAATGGAGATGTACATAGAATACACTTCGCAATTGAGCTTGATACATCAAATTTGGATTGGCCTACATGTCTAAATTAAAGCTAATTATCACTGTCACGCATGTTAACCTTTTTATGGCTACTGTTTTAATCTTATTAAATGTCTTATGGTTTTTCGTGATGAGAACATGATATAATTTATAAAAAGATATTTCAAGCTTGGATTAGTTTTAAAACCATAGATGTCTTACAAGATCTTTGATATTCGAATAATTTGTTATAATTGGTTAGATGTCGAAATGAATCTTTGTACACGACGGAAACTCCTTCTAGCAATGACGAAAATAAATAAATTTTAGGAAAATTTGTAAAACATGACGTATACCTGCCTTCTTTAAATGCAAGTTCTCAAACTTGAAGATGACGTCTTTTAACACTAACAGCATAACAATTTTATGTTTGATTAAATTATATTCAACATTTGAATTCGTACGTTTTCGTTGCGACATTTGGAAAGTGCTTCCCTTAAACCTTGAAATATATTTATTCAGACACTTTACTTTGTAAAATTGCAACAACATCAAATTTTAAGCTGAACGAAATCTTGAGATCAATAATCATGATATATTAATATCAGGCTTCTTTATACTACCATGCAAACGATTGTTTACAGATCTATTTCATTTATCTGAATGATGTTTATGGGACGTCTTTTTGTGACTTGTGAATCTCCTGAGTTTTATTCTGCATATCTGTATAACGTCAACATATGGTAATGTTGGACGTTAACTGTTACCGATTTTTTTTTCAGATGCTACAAAAGCAAACTGAAATCTGCTGGGCCTTGTTGACATTTTATAATATGCATCTAGAAATTGAAAGTGTTGAAATTCTTATTATAATATGACTAAATTTTATCTGTTTTAAGTGCACAGAAAATCCTCATTGATAACACGTTATATTCACCTCAGTAAAAATCCAAGAGGGTACTATAAGATTCGGAACAACTTTCGTGTACCAAAATATAGATGTTCCAAGGCGACGTCAAGTAAATTCCCTTGTTTTTTCTTCTTCTTGTATTCTTGTATTTTTTGTGTTTTTTATTTGATTAATTTATGCAAATTAGCAACTGCACAAGCCCATAACATATTAAATATAAAAACAGGGAGCAGTTTTAAAAGTGATCAAAAGTATCTTTTACAAATAGTAGAAATATGGATAGGATAAAAAGTCATATAATAAAACAATTGTTTTGCTTTTGATTTTAGTTGATACAATGATTAATCAACGCCAGATATATGACATTCACCCTCAGCCGTTCGGTGAATATCATATATCTGGCGTTGATAAATCACTGTATCAAACCCATAAAAAGTCAATTATGGTATTATGTCATTGTAACAGGGCATTGTATATCCTTTTGAATTGTTTCATTTTTGGTTATACCGAGTCCATTTGAAGCTTGCTACACAATATGTTTTTTTCTCATTCTGGAAGGTCGTATCACGCATATCTTCGTCCTTTTGTATTTTTTTGCCATGGCATTATAAAATATAGTAAAAGGTAGGTATAACGTAAAGGAAACATTTGCCTTTCTAGTTACAGTTCCCATTATAAAACATTGTTGACAGAATGTTAATTCGAAATTTATAAAAAAAAAATGCTATATGCAATATAACTGTATGCAATGGGTACATTTTTCTTGGATGAAAACGAGATATTTATTAGGCAAAAAGGCGAAACTGTCAAATTCGACAGCTGAACAAAGGATTCAAACTACCGATAATACAGATCTAAAATTTAAGTCACTATTAAAAGGGCTGTAAACTGTGTTAAAGTCATCAGTCAATTATTTCTGCTTCTGAAAGACTGCCGTGATGCATTTTAAAATTAATGTAATGTAATGTTTCATTGATGACTTCCAGTTTTTAATTTTCCTTTGTTTTCAGTAATTTTGTTATTTTACTTTTTCAAGTTGTTGAATATAAAATCCTTTAATTTTTTTATTTTTTTGGCTATTATGTTGGCTTGTTTTTTGTTGTTTTGTTTTCAATCATTTATTGTACAAGCTTCTTGGTTTTTTCATTTCCTTACTGGTCCGTGTAATTTAAACGTATTTTTGATTACTAAGTACAAGTTGAAATTGGACTATGAACTGGCTTTATGGAAATAGTTCGGTTGCTTTCACATCCGTACTTTGTGTCTTTTGTCTTCTGTTTTTTTTTCTTTTCACCTATCTGACGAGTCAGATCGTTCCCGACTGAATAGACTGAATATACAGTTTTACTCATCTTGTACATTTGTCAAAGGATAGTCAATTTAAGAATGAATTAGGACATAGTTTTCTGTTCGGTTTTGAAATGGTTCACATCTAACTATTCTGGCGTCCTTTATAACATAATACACGTAATGCATGTTGTTCATGGTTAAAGTTTGTTCTGTGATCTGTAATTGTTTACTCCCTCGTTCGTGTTGGTCTCTGTTGGCTAGTTGTTTTATCTTGTTACTGTCAGACAAATAACATTACACTTCCTAATTAAATTATCAAAATACTTCAATTTTTCATTTTATTTTTATTATTTTTAGGATGATCCTAAAATTTACAATTACACAAACGACATGTAATTTTTCAATTGAGTTTCACAAACATGACGTTAAGAAGTAATTATTAGTAAAAAACAAAGTGTAAAATATTATCCAGGTCTAAATGCATCGTGTTTGTGTATTCCGTGTTAAATGTAAATAATTATGTGATAACAAATAAATGAAAAAAAGTAATTTTGAAATATAATTCATGTTGTTTTTTTCTCAGAAAATTGTTACAATTTTCACTTTTCATTTATTTCATCAAGTTATGTATTAGTTACCAATGGTTATAAAAGGCTTCACACTTCATTCACCATCTTGGAGAGTAATATGACTTTCCAATAATTGAGTTTAAACAGCGGTAAGTAAAGTGATTTATCTAATGGAGAATGAATTTTTTTCCCAAACAATTTTGTATAATAATTTTTCAAACAATTTCTCTCAATTTGTTGCGTAATTATTGTTTTGTTGCGATTTTTAATTGCATTCATTTTGTAAGAGATGCTTAATTCAAGAAATAATTCTGTTCAGACTATTATGGTATATTTTAATTCACTTCATGTACGACAATGTAAAGTATTATTTTGAAAATTAAAAAAAAACAAATATCTTTTGTTATATTCTGATATTCAAGTTTCAACCCTTTACAACATCGGATGTAAAACGTCTTTACTAGTTCCTGTGCTTAGTTCTTTCTGTTATGTAAAGTGTCAACTGTTTGTTCTGTATCTATTGTTTATTTAATACAGGACTTCTTGTCTTGAAGCAGTTCTTCTGTTAAACGCTGTCATTAACAACGCAATCATTAAAATCGTAGCTAAATTAAATAGATTGAAGGTACCAAAAGAGATTTAAAACTCATAAATCGACAGAACACCGACAAAATTATGACAAAATTACAATCAAAGCTAAAAACTGTCCACGAACACAGCATAAACGACTGAGCAAAACGAACTTCAGCATATAACAGAGAGGGAGATATGTAGTTCTAAATTACAGTGTATCCGGACTAGATACAGCACAAACAGTTGACACTTTATTCTAACTGTTAATCCCAATACAATATGTTGTATAAAGTATGTTCATGTTACAGAAACGAAATAGTACATAATAGATTTGAAACGATGTAGTATGAACGCCAATGAGACAGACAACTCTCTTATCCAAGTCTAAATTTGTAGGAGTAAACCATACTAGGTCAACATAGAGCCTTGGCTCACAATGAACAGCAAGTTATAAAGCACATCAACAATGACACATGAAAACCGATACTATAATCTATTATATGAAAAACGAGAAAAGGGAAATATGTATGAACCACATCAACAAACGGCAACTACAAGCACTGATCATGTGATTCCCAACTTAAGACAGGTGCAAACAAATACAGGGGGATACACATTTGTATATGTACCAAACTTTCACCTTTATTTGAAGCAACAGTGTAACATCACAACATAAAAAAGGCACACAATAAAATATAATTGTAAAGGCTTAAGGTGTTATACCACCAAATCATGGTATGTGACATCTAGTTGTATACGAAAAAAGGTAAAAAAATATTCCCTTGAATTTGACATTTGTTGGTAATTAATCCTACATTTCATTGCATGAAAAAATATTGGTCATAAACATGAATCGCGGGTGGATTTCAAAGCACCATTATATTTTCATTTAAGGTTTCTGTAGAATATTATGGAAACTTGAGTTGACCATGTTTTCTAAAGCTTGTACACATGTAATAAATAAGTGAAAATTTTTAGTGATATTTTTTTTCATTTTCTGCGATGAAATGTTACATGTATGTGAAATTAAACAAAGATAAATTCTTCACATTTTTTTTGAAAAGATCAAGAGTCTTAAAAGGTTAAGCTAGCGAAAAAAGTAAAATCACAAAAATTCTGAACTCTGACGAAAATTCTAAACGGAGAGTATTTAAACAAGTTGCAAAATCAAAAGCTCAAACACATCAAGCGAATGGACGACAACTCTCATATTCCTGGCATTGTACAGGCACTTCCTGATTTATTTAAGGGTGGTTAAAACCTATTATAGTTGAAACAAAGTACGAATAAATTGCAATTAAAATTCTGAATAATTCTGAATAAGGGCAAACACCAATAAATCGTGGAAGATTTCAAGCGTCCCATTAATCACTTGCTTGAAAGATGCATATAACATCGTCTATAAAGAAGGATCATGTTCCGGCTGATTAAAATGAGCCAAAGAGCCAAAAAATAAAACCAGTTTCGTAAATGTAATTTTTCGTTAAACAGTCCAGATGCTGTCAGACAATTTTAAAAGAAAACATAACTATCTAATGATTTCAAAACAAGTTTATATCAAATCTATCAAAATTGAAAGAAAGTCCGGTTAACCGGCTAGCGTTTTTGGTATCGGTATTCGGTTAACCTTTGACAACACTTAATTTTACCTTTACATTCATCTTTTTAGAAGTATAAGTACTTTTAGGCGATTGTTAAAATTTAACTATAAGTTTAGACAACATATCTTATATTTAACCAAGATTAACAATTTAAGATAACGTTAGCTGTCTGACGTTGAAATTATCTGCAAATATTAAAAATAAGATTTTAATACAGTGCCGGAATAGAATTAAACTTTATCTTATTTATTTTGTGTCATCTTATGTATTTTCAAAGATTTTTCACTCGCCTTATTAAATCATTTGCTGGCAAATGTTAATTTAATTTGCTTTCTCCCGGCTAGGTTTCTGTCGTTTTGTCCATAACATGAATAATAGTACATGATTTTAACAGTAAGGTTACTCTGCTGAATACTTAGTTGAGGATTTTTACTTCAAATTTTCGCTAACGCCAAAAAAAAACCCGAAAGGACATTAAAATGTAAAGTTGTAAGTTGATGCACCAAGTTTCGCGTATTTTATGTGCCAAAAAACAACAAAACATAATAAAACGCATTTTCTTCAATCTGAAATGTTACGCCGGACATGGAATTATTAACGTTAAAGTGCAATTTTTGTGATCAATATAATAAATGTAGGTACAACAATTCCACATGTGGAGCAGGATCTGCTTACCCTTCCGGATCACACGAGATCACCCCTAGTTTTTGGTGGGGTTCGTGTTGTTTATTCTTTAGTTTTATATGTTGTGTCATGTGTAATGTTGTTTGTCTTTTTGTCTTTTTCATTTTTTATGCCCCACCTACGATAGTAGAGGAGCATTATGTTTTTTGGTATGTGCCTCCGTTCGTTCGTCCCGCTTCAGGTTAAAATTTTTGGTCAAGTTAGTTTTTGATGAAGTTGAAGTCCAATCAACTTGAAACTTATTACACATGTTCCCCATGATATGATCTTTCTAATTTTAATGCCAAATTATAGTTTTGACCCCAATTTTATGGTCCACTGAACATAGATAATGGTAGTGCGAAGTTCAGGTTAAAGTTTTTGGTCAAGGTAGTTTTTGATGAAGTTAAAGTCACATCAACTTTAAACTTTAATACACATGTTCCCTATGATATGATCTTTCTAACTTTAATTCCACATTAAAGTTTTGACTCTAATTTCACGGTTCACTAAACATGGAAAATTATAGTGCGAGTGGGGCATCCGTGTACTATGGACACATTATTGTTACTCATGGCGTTGGTCAGTTTGTTTTAGATTTATGAGTTTGTCTGTTCCTTTGGTATCTTTCGTCCTTCTTTCATAGAATTAAATTAAAATAAGAAAAACATTTCAATGCCTTTTTGGAGATATAAGCATGTTGAATGATTTATTTTGAATAGGCAAGTGGTTGCTGTTCTCAAATCATATTATAGAGTTATTTTAATCAGAACGCACTACAGGGCGTTACGTCATATGCATTCACAAATCTTTACCTTGAACTAACCCAAACGAAGAGTTACATTGAAAACGTGACATGGCGTACTCGAAATTATTTTTCATAACTCTTTCATCATTGCAAAATATCATTATTTTCTCATATTCGTCAATAGAAGCTTTTAACAGACCAAACAGTCTATTCATTTCTACCAGTGATTTTTCCTTAAAATTTTGTGTGAAGGTATTTCATGATTTGAGAAACAAAAAATGATGAAAAAAATTGGGGGGTCACCGACTTAGTTTTGTCGCTGTAGCAACCTCAGTTTCGTGTTTTCCCGAATATTAACATAATATGTGCTTGTTATATAAACTCTCCAAAAAAAAACTTTATATCAAACCTACAAGCATAATTTTTGTTTCATGTTAAACAGTAGATTTGTATCTATCAAATACAGGTTCAAGAGTTTTAGATTCGTATTGTTTTGATCTTTAAAAATATGATTTATTTTATTCCCGCCAAATATAAAACGTAAAAATGAAAAACGTTTCCAGCATTAAAAAATAGCTACCAGTGATTTCTTCTTAATAATTTCAAGAAGGAAAGTGCCATGTGTACTCTTCAAAATAAAGCAATAAAAAGTGTATGTCACCGACCTTTCAAAAAAGTTATGAGTAATTTCATGTTTTTTCTCTCGTTCATTTTGAAGAAAAGAGTTGTCTTTCTTCAGAACATTGCATCTGACGTCATAGTACAAACTTTCCTTGCTGGCGCACTATTTGAAAAAAAATCACAAATTGGACGTTTGAAACCCACATTTAAATTTCCAAGAATGACAACTATATTCACATACTTTATTATCCGGTAATACAAGAGATTAAATGCATGTGTCAGTATCAGATTTTACGATGTTGCCGCACAATATTAACCTTCAGAAATACCATCCGTCGGATTGGAAAATTGTTTAAAATAACCTTTCATGCCGCTTTTGTTAGGAAAGTCCATACCCGTAGCCAGGGGGGGGGGGGGGGGGGGGGGGTTCGACCAAATAAGCACTGTTAAAGTCAATGTTCTGTTCAAATTGTGACTGTTAAAGTCGAGTTTGTGAGTCCAACGAACCCCCCTTGAAAATTCCTGGCTACGGGCCTGAAGTCTGTCTGTCCCTCATTACAAATATTGAAAATAAAAAAAAGAGATGAAAGATGGCACTACAGAGTGTTTGACTATATCAGAAGTTTGCCGTATCGAACTCATTTGCTACTGTTGACAGATGGACATACAAAAGCACGGACGGACTTCTTCATACCATTATTTTTCCCCGATTAATTAAGACGAACGTATAGACATTATTCCATCTAATTTGAGAATTCATTATTTCTGAATATTTAAGATATAAGGAAATTAAAATTATAGGTATAATATATGAATTAAAGTTTTTGATATTAAAACTTTATACATCTATCATAAAGTACAATCCCTGTTATTACCTCCTCTCGTGTTGTGAATAAACGAGACAGTATAAATATATAAATATTTAGAAATAAATTGTCTGTTGAAAACTACAAAGTAAGATTTCTCCAACAGAATAAATTATTATGAATCTAAATTGCTAAGTTTGGAAATTAAAACTAAGACAAGGTTGTTGCCGGCATTGAAAATCAAAATATGTTTTCAATCTTTCCGTTCATAGTTGTAGCTAAATAAACTCATCATAGTTTAAATGAAAGGGAGAGACTTTCTGTTGGATATTATTCTTGGCGTTTTTGTTTTTGTCATATAAAGTTAAATTTACAACAATTTAGTTTTAAACATGTTAAACACGAACACATTTGTATTCTAATTCACATTCGCTGAGTATTAATTTTGTCATACAGCTAATTTCCTAATGTATGTAGGGTAAAACTTTGGTTGGGTTCCTTGCATTGTTTGTATAAATGTTTATTCAAGCTTTATAATTAAGATTGACATCTTCATATATAGGTATGTAAACCTGTACATATGATATGTAAATTCAATTGGAAATTATCAAAATATAATTGTACAAAATATACAAACAAAGCAAGCAAAGTAACCAAAGTGTTCATCTACATACATTAGGAAATTAGCTGTAAGGTTTAGTCAAATCAGGCGAAATGATTATCATTTCTTCTTACGACAATTTAAAATAAAACAAATGACAAACGACAATGACCCTTTAACATGATTTTTTTTTCTAAGATTTTGTCAAATAAGCAGTATAAATAAATTTTAAACTTCATTGCAAGATCGGGCGTTATTGTACCAGAATCATCCAGACATCAGTTATATGCATACATTGCCAGTATGTCAAAACTTTAGGAATGATTTTTTATCGGCCTGACCTTCTGGATACTCAATTTTTATTTTTTTTGAAAAATTGACATTAAAATTAGAAGGATCAGATCATTAGGAACATGTGTACTAAGTTTCAAGTTGATGGGACTTCAACTTCATAAAAAAAAAACTACCTTGACCAAAAACTTTTACCTGAAGTGACGAACGAACGGACAAACGGACGCACAGACCAGAAAACATAAATTGGTCATAAAAATAAATTTTACAATTCTAATTAGCCCGGTAACCTTTACACAATCGGCGCAAATGAAAGACAAAATCTACACTCGAAAGAATAAAAAAAAATGAAATGCAGATCGGCGCAAAAAAGTCGAGATCAAAATTTATATTTTATTATTTTTATTAGAACGAATGTTAAATATTATAGTGTAGTATCTTTTGTGTCCATTTGTGTAAGATTGCCACAAGATATCAGCGCAACGCTTAATTCCTCTTTTTTTGGGAGACGTATTTTTAAGCGTACACCATGTTGGAATCCGTGAAAAACGCGAAATAGGACGTTATAATTTGACGTTTTTTTTATTGCTATAAACAACGTCATAGAGCTTTTAAGTCACTACCAAGTTGCGTTAGACGATGCGCATAAACAATAGGCTGTTTGGTCTTTAAGCAAAGCTGGTGTTAAAAACGAAATAAGGGTAACTTTTATTAACATGAAGTTTTCCAAAGATCTTTTTTTTTTTTTTATATAATTTGTACTTATTGCCTCCGAATATCAATTCTGCCCGTAGAATTATAAAATGGCTGCACCCATATAACTCAATGATTAATTATAACATCGATTGGTTTTATCTAAAAAATGGAAATTTCTACGTTTCGAATTTGTATTTAAAAACTACCAGATCCTTTTATTCTAAGACGACATTAACTTTAGCTCTCTTTCTAATTTATCATTGATTCAATTTATCAATTCAATATTGTGACTATCATGCACTACGATTTTAACTTTTTAAACTATAAATCATTGATCTGTACTCATTTATGTGACACTATTTAAATTTATTATACCCTATTCGAAACATGATAAGTTTGTAATCATTAATAGTAACTTATTTAGCATCCTTCTTTAATTTTATTTTAGGTGCGGCAAATTCTCATTAAAGACAATTTGTTGAATTTCCTCATTCAAAATTCAAAATTATATAATACAATTTCTAGTATCTTGAATGAATGGTTGGTCGTTATATTTAAAATAGTATATTTATAATTTTTTAAGCAACACGATTATAGTTAAAGATTATGCAACACAATATTCGTTGTCATTTATATCATTTATCTGCATAATGACAGTCTTTCATTAATATACCTAATTGACTGATGCCTTGAATAAAGAATTCAGCTAATAATGCATTTTAATTGTGACTTTAAGTGATAGTTGGTTTTCCCTTAAACGTTTTGCAGGTTGTTTTTTTGCTGACTAAAAACAATTGTAAACTCCTTGTAAGTTCTGATGCATTTTAAAGGCAATTATGACAATACAATTAGTTTGTATCACATTGGGATATATGTAGTTACGAATAGCATTCATTATAGAAAATCATCATAATTATTATAACATTCTAGTTAAAGATGCTTAACGTGTAGTCTGAGCTGTTCGGCATTCAGATCAAGTTTTTGATTCAACTTTCCTTTATTTAACACAAACACCATTACACGAATACACTTTTTGTACTTTTCGATGCTTTTTGTGTTGGGAGATATAACTTAATCTTATTATTATGGGAATGACCTATACCAAATAGTAAAACGTTACATGGCTAGCTTTCATTTGAACGTCTTCTAATGTTAATTTTAATCTTTGACTGTTATTTGGTATCTTTTGATTTTATAGGTCCTCGTGACATTGTATATTAGTGTGTTTTTTTTTTTATAGTTTTCATCAGAAATTTGAAAGTCGCAAGTCATTTTGGTAAAATTTTATATCAAGTCATGTTGTAATTCGAACCACATTGGGTCTGTCATATCTGTCAGGAGAACTGGTCTTAGATAGTATGAAGAACTGTCATCCAGACACCTTTTTGACAGTTGTAACCTAGAACTGATTTCGACAGTTCTATCTAAAACTGACCAAATCTTTGGTAAGTTCTACGGCTAGAACAGTTCTATAACTAAAACAGTTCTACGGCTAGAACAGTTTTACGATTATTACTGATTTGGTCAGTTCTACGGTTAGAATTGATTCAATCAGTTCTATCCATAGAACAGTTTTTAGAACTCGTTGTCTTAAATATAAATTAATCAAAAGAACATAACATATTTAAAAAAATTCTCATCTTGAATGGTGACCAGTTAGATGCCCTAACTGTAGTGACGTCATTTAGATCTCTTCTTCAATTCTGGTAGGTTTTGTCTAGGTTGGTCTAAAACAATTTTAGACAGTTTTGCTGACAGTTCTACGGTTAATATTGATTTGGTCAGTTCTGCTGACAATTCTATCAAGACCAGTTTTAGACAATTCTACCCTAGAACTGATCCTGACAGTTCTACTTAGTACAGTTCTAGGGTAGAACTATTCTCAATAGAACTTTTCTATGACAGTTAAGAGCAGTTCTATGACAGTCAAGAACAGTTCTATGACTGATGTTTCTCTGCCAGTTCTAATGAGATGTAAAGATTGATCTCCACTGTAGATGCGACTAATTGTTCCCGTCAAAAACATTCTGTTTACCTTTTAATTGTCGGGTTTATGGCATTCAGAAGCAGAAAGTTTCTGAAAAAATGCATTTCTTATTCCAAAAATGAGTGGTTATAAAATCTTAAAGCAATTTAACGATATATTTATTAGGAAAAACGAAGGGACTCTCAAATGCATAGCTATAAACATTATATTATACTTTTTGTAATGCTGAATATAGAAATCCGACGATTTCAAAGCCAAACAGTAAACTATCATAATGATAGTTTGACGCAACTAAATCTATAGTGTTAAAACATTACGAACAATGACTATAAATCAACGTGATTCGAATAAGATATAAATTAGACTGAATCAAGCACGCGATTGCATATAAGGATTAATGGCTTGTTACTGTCATATGTATATCAAAAACTTCAAAAGTTTTTACATAAAAACCGATTCTATATTTAGTTTCAATCAATGATAAATTATGAAGAGAACGAAAAGTATGATAATCACAGAAAAAAAGGGTTTGATATGGTTTAACAGGAAAATGACAGGTGTTATCGTCTGATGAGTTTGAGCTTTCAATTTCACCATTGTATGAAAGAATTTGAGTTTTTAACTTCCATTTGAGTTCTGTAATTCTATTTATTTTGCTTTTTAAGTTCTTGAATTTAAAAAATAAAAAATATTTGAAGAATATTTTGTTGATTTGTTTATTAATTGTTTTGTTTTGCTTCCAATTCTTTATTTTCCATGCTTCTTGAATTTTTGTTTCCTAACTGGTCCGTGTAACTTAAAAGCTTGTGCGGTTGTTAAGAACACGAAGTTCAAATGAAACTTTGAAATAGCATTATGCTTCATATATTTTTTTATTAGCTGGCTCAGGTCAGAAGACCGTAATTATTAGTAGTCATTTGTCGTTTTCGTCTATAATTGTTTAAGTATTTTATTGTTTAATATATTTAAGAATGAATCAGGGCATAGTTTCTGTGCGGTTTTTAAATGCTTCAGATTTAATTATTCCGGCGTCTTTTACAATAATAATATTAATATTCCGTCAGCAAATACAGCTCATAGGATTAAAAAGATACACAAATTATACACTTTACATATACAGCACTATGCGCGTTGTTATTCATGGCTGAAGGTCAATTGCAATTGTTTACTTCCTAGTTCATTTTGGTCTCTGCTGGATAGTTGTTTCGTCTTGTTACTGTCAGACAAACTACATTACACTGCTTAATTAAATCATCAAGTGGATCAATTTTTCATTTCTTGGAAATATAGGATGATCCTAAAATCTACAATCACACAAACGTCATGTGCAATCCATTTAAGGATTAAATGCAACGTTTTAAGTGTTCCGTGTTAACTGTGAATAATTATGTTATAACAAATAAAGAAAAAAAGTAATTTCTGTGTAGAATTTAATGTTTTTGTTTCTCCGAAAGGTACTATTTTCACTGTTTATTTATTTTCATAAACTTATTATCACACTTCATTCCCCTTCTGTAGGGTGACCGTTATTCCAATAATTATTTTAAACAGCGGCAAACAAAGTGATTAATTTAATGAAGAATGGAACTGTATGAAGTTCGAAGTGTTTTCCCGACAGTTTCCTCTAAATTTGTTGTGAATAATTGGTTATTTTGCGATTATTAGTTAATTTCATTTTTTAGAGATGCTTAATTCAAGAAATTATTTTGTTAAAACTGATTTGGGATATCTAAATTCACTTCAAATGCGACAATGTAACGTGTTGTTTTGTACATGACAAAAGTTGTCCTTTGTGTTTTATTCTAATATTTACGTTTTCATATTTAACACCACGACATCTGATTTCATAACTTAAGTTGTTATTGTGATTACTCTTGTTATGTAGAGTTTAAACTGTTTGTTTTGTATCTATTGTTGTTGATAAATACGACTTCTTGTTTTGAAGATTGTTCTTCGGCATGACGCTGTTATTTAACAACATAGTCATTATAAGCATAGCTTAATCAAATTGGCGGAAGATATTAAAGGAAATTCAAAACTCTTAAAAGGATGGGAGACCAACAATATAACAAGAAAACGATGGAAACAGTCTACAAACACTGCATACAAAATTGAGCAAGACATATCCAACACATATATGTTTCATATAACAGGAACTTCTAAGTACACCTGCATATAAAAGCCGTTGTTCAGGATCTTCGACATTTAACGCAATAATACGATGCTGAGATATTGCGCTAAACAAAATGCCCCCCAAAAATACTGAAAAAACAGTTTTTTTTTCTAGCTATGGCAACATTTTAACATTTTGGTAAAACATTGTAGAAATATTTGTTGGCATAAAGGTTACTGTTATTGTTTTGAAAATATTGAGTTATAAGGGGATAATCACTGTATATCTGTTTACACTAATACAAGAGGGGCGAATGATACCAGAGGGACAGTCAAACTCTTAATCGAAAAAGAAAACCCCTGACAAACTAATAAACGTTTATGTAAATCTATATAAGTAATTAAAACACAGACTGTATTCTACCTGTGATTACGAATTGATTATTATGAAACGATTTTCATATAAAAGAAGGACGAAAGATACCAGAGGAACAGTCAAACTCATAAATCGAATATAAACTGACAACGCCATGGCTAAAAATTAAAAAAAAAGACAAACAGACAAACAGACAAACAATTGTACACATGACACAAAATAGATAACTAAAGAATAAGCAACACGAACCCAACCAAAAACTAGGTGTGATCTAAGGTGCTCCGTCATCATATGATGATGGTTTACATTGGTTGAAGCTAGCCGTAACTTGATTTAGTAAAGGCAACAGTAGTATACAGCTGTTCAAAACTCATAAATCCATGGACAAAAAGCAAAATCGGGGTAACAAACTAAAACCGAGGGAAACGCATTAAATATAAGAAAACAACGACACAACACTAAAATGTAACACACACAGAAACGGACCAAGCAGCAGACAAAATAACAAATATAACATCAAAACCAAAAAAATATGACTTTGGGATAGACAAGTACCGTGACACGTCTTTTCGCAATGTGAATTTACACTCAAAAATAAGAGAAAGCAAACGACGTAACGTTAAAATGTAACACACACAGAAAATAACAATAATATAACAATGGCCATATTCCTGACTTGGTACAGTACATTTTTTAAAGGGAAAATGATGGGTTGAACCTGGTTTTGTGGCATGCCAAACCTCGCACTTTAATGGCAATATTAAATATAACATTGAAATGACAACATAATATTGCAGGACTACAATACAAATACATAGCTTTTACTTTAGGGTCCATTTTGGTCATTTCACTCTTTAATTGCTTTCCCCATACATTCTTGGTTTTCACATATTTGTCTTTGAGTGTTCCCAATTAAGGATAATCCAAAAAGTGATTCAGAAGTACACAATTGTTAAAGTTTTTATTTTAGTATTATTATTTAATTTTTAACATATATATGTTTCAAATACAAAAAAATATCGAACTCCAAGTTCATTCTTCTGCACAAAATTTGTCGAGTTTCACCAACATAAAATAGCCCACACATAGTCAATGTAATGATGTAAATGACATTATGTGTGCAACAGTGAAGAGGCTCAAAAGATTTTGAATTATTAAGTTAAGTTGTTAATGTTATGTTAGTAGTGAAATCCGAAGTAGTGATAAACAAATTACATGTATTACATTTGCTCTTGTTTTCTTTTTTTGAATGTTTACACATAGTAGCTTTATAGGAGTTGTTCAATCCTAGTGGTTGTTTTAAACAGTTAGTTTTTACAGTACATGGTTTTAAATTTTGGAAAGTATCTGAATATTTAAAGTAACGATGACCTTGTGACTGTAGCTTAGTCAAATCAGGAATATCACAAAGATACACGTGAATTTGATACATGCTGCACTAGTGATCCATGTAGCAGAAGAAAAACATTGGTAACCCGGGCGACTTCCTTGCAGATAAGTTCTTTATAGTTGTATTCTTTAGCTCAAAAACAAACAAATGGACAACAACTGTCCTATTCCAGTCTTGGAATAGGCATTTTGGTAGTGAAAATGGTGAACTAAATCTGGTTTGGTTGCCAGCTATAACACTACAAACCAGTT
This sequence comes from Mytilus trossulus, assembly GCF_036588685.1. NCBI lineage: Eukaryota > Metazoa > Mollusca > Bivalvia > Mytilida > Mytilidae > Mytilus > Mytilus trossulus. The sequence continues at coordinate 37,558,294 of NC_086381.1, read as the reverse complement.
AAAGTCTGAAATGGCTTATATCTGTACTCAAATGTACTGTTTTTTACTCGACTAGTCTAAATTGGTCTAAAATTTATTTGACTGTAGTCTGAACCATACTTAATATGTCTTAAATGGAAATTCATTTACAGAAGAAAAAAAATAGGGCAACAGTAGTCTAAGGCACAGTTCATAAAAGTAAACCATGCCATCACGGTAAAAGTACAGTTTGTACATGTTTGTTGCTTGTATTTTTTATTTCTGTACCGATATAATGCATTGGGTTTATGGAAATGAAGATACAGAGTTGATGGTCTGTCTTCGTAAAATGTTTCTTTCCAATTAATTATGGAAGATATAACAAGAACATAAAAGTAAATGTAGAACAAAAAAATATATAAAAGATTTAGAAAAAGCTTTAAAATTATTTGTAATTTGTAGGTATATTTAATATACATGGTACATGTTGTGTATTTAATACATATTGATAATTTTAGATACTTGTAATTCTTACCTAATGTACGTAGATATATGCTAGAAGCGTTCTGCACTGATAATGTATTTCTATTTCCCGTTACCATTGTGATTTGTCTTGCCTATGGATTTTCTGCGTTACTAAATCGGAACCAAAATATTCTTACCGTCCGAAATATAACTTTTACATTACATTTTTTTGAACTCCGAAATTATGGACAAATGATTTCCTTATAATTGTTCTTTTTCTTTGGTAAAAAAAACCCAAACTTACAACTACTAAAATCAAGAGTCGTAAATATAATATAAAATAATATTTGCCAGGTTTTTTTGGGTTGGTTTGTTAAAGGGTCAGTTATAACTACGAGATACATATTTATTTTTGTCAAACATTTATGAACATGAAAAAATTAAAAGTAATCAATAAAAATTAAATATTAGCAGCCAGCATTGTTTTTGTCACAATAAATTAAGAAACACATATGAGGATAATTCACTTGCAAGTAAATATTTCGACCTGATTGAATTCGAATTCAGGTGAACTTCAATATAACCTCTTAGGCTGTTTAAAGAAAAGAATGTCTACACTGATGGTAAAAGAGAGGTAAATTATTCTATTTAGATCCACAGAAAATCATTCTTATACAGGTAAAACGAAAATGAATTTATTTTTTTAACATCAAAATTAAAATTAAACAGACATAGAACAATCCATGTCCACAAGGTACATAAACATGTATTGCTTAATATTCATGTTTATGTTTGTATCGTGATATCTGATAGTCAATAGTTAATTAGATGGCGTCTACTCTAAAATACAAACGAAACGAAGCTACATATTATCGAGCTAATGCCCTGTAAATGGTTTATTTTAGACTTTTTATAATTCGGATAATTGTTTTACATTGTTATAAATCTAAATAAAGAATTTGAGTTAAACCGATAAACGTGAATTTGTCAGCTAGTGTTCCTTTACTTTTAGAAAAATAAGTACTTTTAGGCGATTGATAAAATTTGAGTTTTAGTTTAGACAAACCATGTTATCAAGATTAAAAAAAAGGAAGATTATGTTCGCTGTCTGACATGGAAATTATTTGCAAATATTGAAAATAGGATTTTAATACATTAGCGGAATAGAAATAAACTCTATCTCTTTAATGGTGTGTTATCTTATGTACTTTCAAAGATTTTTCACTCGCCTTATTAAATCATTTGAAGGCAAATGTGAATTTAATTTGTGTTCTTCCGGCTAGATTTCTGGCGTTTTGTCCATAACATTAATAATAGTTCACGGTTTTAACAGTGAGAATTTTGGATTTACATTAAGACTCAATTATTTTTAATTTGTTTTAATAGCACACGGTCACCAATGCGAGTTACTCAACGTTCAATTGCCATTGCTTTACACGAAGCATACACAATATTGACCAGCATCTTACACCAGTGCTGCATATTTGAACAATGAAATAAAACACCGTACTACATAAAGATTTGAAAACAAAATGAGTTACTAGTCTGTGTTAAATACTGAAGCTAATTGTCTTGTGAAAAAATAAATTTGATAATTATTACATCCATTCACCTCAAATATTGAGCTTTTGTAGTTTTATCCGTAATGTATTTTTGTTGTCAGAAGTCAAATGACAATTTTTAAACGGATTTGAAGTCCAAAACAACTTATTTTTGCAGATAAATGCAAACATAGACCAATTAATACTTCTTTTGGAAAGGCAGCTGCATCATCAACTGTTTGAGTGTTAAAAATTTTGTAATTTGTCATATTCAATCGAGGCAACTGCAGTGCAAGTATTGAAGGGATGTACAAATCTCATCACACTTTAAAAGATACAAATAATGATAAAACAACATCGGTAGATATGCATTTCTATAATTTTTCTTTAATTCCTAATAATGTATGGGCCTCATGCTAAATTCTGCTGTTTGGTTAGGTTGTTGTCTTATTGATATATTCTTCTAAAAACATCTTTTAAATGACAACATTACATGACAGAAATACAACACAACAACACACAAGAATATTCATCACACAGAAACGCACATAAATAATATAAAATCGACACAACATGCTAACCGCAGATCAACAACGAACACATTGTATCACAGACAGACAGCACCAGTGTTTGCATAAGAGTGCCTGACTTCCTGTCTACACAATTTTGAATTTTTCAATAAACTAAGGATTTTCTTATCCCAGGCATTACCTTAGCCGTATTTGGCACCACTTTTTGGAATTTTGGATCCTCAATGCTCTTCAACTTACTTGGCTTCATAAATATTTTGATATGAGCGTCACTGATGAATCTTATGAAGACGAAACGCGCGTCTGGCGTACTAAATTATAATCCTGTTACCTTTGATAACTATTATGTATACTAACTAATTAGAAACTAAGTACATAACTAGTAATTATGTAACGCGAAAATGTAATCTTGAATAATATACAATTATTTTCGATATAACATTCCGAATATATTTCAAGACAATGACCAATTGACAACAAGAATATATCAAAAAGTTCTTGTAATAAATTTGATTTTATGTGTTCTGTCCTCTTATATTGCACTATTTTGGATAATGGGACATAAAATGCACATGCCTCAATTTAATAAACAAAGTCGTCTAATTATTACTTGATTCGTTCATTTTCCTCCTGTTTAATTCATTATACAATAGCAATACAATATAATCTACATTATACAAAAATAATGCGTGATGATTGCTAATGAGGACTACCCAAAATTTATCACAAAATGGATTTAAGCAGTTATACAATGTATATAACTATTCAGCCCTCAACATTGGGCAAAATCTATACCGTGCAGTCCTCTTTAAACATCCATGAAAATAACAAATTATGAATCAATTAAGAAGAAAAAACAACTATCTGATGTAGAACAAAACATTAAACAGATATAGCAGACAGCAATAAATAACAACCACAGGAAAACTTTAGGCTCCTGACTTAGGACATTTTACAGATTGATACGGGTTAAACATGTTTCTTAGAGCCCAATGTTATCTTTTACATTTGACAATGGTGAAATAAAACAACACAAGAACACAGTATTTAACCAAGGAAGAAATCGGTTGACTCGCCAAATAGAAATTACGTATCTAATCAAGATTAATTTAATTTCCGGATCTTACGAAGTCATGCTTAAAGTAGCCACAGACAGACAACTGATATACTTGCACTGCAGAACAACTCCTCTTTCTTAAAATCACGGTGTTCTCATGACATCCGAATAATTTTCAACACCTATTTAAAGATAACAGCTAGGATGCCAAAGCAATTTTTTCATGACTTGTACTATTCAAGTCATACGTTTTAGTCAGATGATTTTGCAAGACGTTTCATCATAAAGAGTTTATTTTTCTGTAATGTTTTGTTTGCAACAAAATGAGTGATATAAGAGGTAAATACTAGAACATGGAATTTAAAATCAATTTGGAAATGATTATTTTAGATTGTGTGAACAAATACTTGCACTTTTTGAATAAAGCAGAAAATTCAATTACATGTAGTAAGATCAAAACCCTTTGCATTTTTTTATTTGACAACATTGGCCCCCTTTGTTCATATAAGGGATCAATGGAAAGTAGTTTAACATTAAAACAGTTTATTGTAATATGAAACAATTATTTCAACAATACAAGCGCAAATCAATAATTGTGGCATTGGATATATACACATCTATGCCGTTTACAGCTGATACATGTTGTTTATTTTCTGACAAAAGAAATTTTCAGAACATGTGTTCAATCTTTTAAAAGGTTGAACTTTGTAAATACAACTGTTTCCCAAAGCACACCTCTATTTGTGAGATTCGTGATATTCATAGATATGTTAATTTGTTAAGGTACTGGATTCCATTTATGATCTCTGTATTTCATCTCAAAGAGACATCACTTGGGAATGTAACTAGTATAGCATGACTTTTAATTCATATGAGGTAAGGGTAGTATAGAATTTTAGTATGAGTTCAAACCCTTAGAAGTTCAGAGCATACAAATGTTGAAAATCTGCCGCAAAGCCCTATAGTATGACATTTGAATAAAATAGTAGTATAAACTTTCCGGTCTGGGAGATTATTTTTCACAAAACTTCGTAATAAAAGTGTCAGAGTTTTAACCGCAAACAAACTCTTAATAGATGCCAGGATTCAAATTTTATATTCACGCCAGACGCGCGCAAAAAAGAGTTCAGAAAATGAATTGTCTGTATTAACAGAATTGCAACCTTTATATTGCAGTGTTGTTATGACTTTGGGCATGTCTTTATAATTTAATTTTGGGTGTAACGCGTCTCCTGATTGGCTGACGTTATTTTGTTATGAGCCCATAGACATAACTCAGTCATGTGACTGTGACGTCATCGACGTTTTTTCATGGTTTTCTACGGTTTAAAATGGAATTGAGAATTAATTTATAAGAATTTCTGTCTATTCGAAATAACATAAAAAATGTGATGCACACTGTTAAAAAACCCGCAACGCGCGTTATTTAGTGTGCGCCAAATTTTTTATGTTATTTCTTCATAGACAGAAAAAATATTACAGTCATTCCTTTATTATTCTTAACTGACTACATTGTGCTTGTTACTATCTAACCAATTGTCACCAGACTGACTTGACTTCTCGTAGAACCTTTATCACGTCAACGTTTCATTTTGTAGCAAATACTTATAATGCACCTATAGTAGTACCTAAGGTTCATGTTTTTTCTAGTTTAGTTGTGCACTATGAACTGATCACACACATAAAACATGCAATGCATATTATACATATTATTATCAGAATTCACCGGTAAATTTTGTATTCTTACTGGTATTTCCCGAATCCAAATTAAAATTCAAAAATAAAAATAAGGGCTTTATAACATGTAAAAAGTTTTTCTTTTACGATTTAGCGGCACAAAAACGCATGCTATATAATTAAGAAAAGGCCATTGTCATCTCTTCAAAATCACGTTTGTTTTTCTCTCACGAAATGAATGATGTAATTTATAAGTTACGTCAAGACACATTTACGTGACATTTAAAGGTAAATTAAGAATTTAAATTAAGAGAGTAATCGTGTTTCATTTACTCTTAACTGATGTACACAATTAATTGTATGGCAAACGAAATTTGAAATTATCACTACACTTTCTTAATTTTTTCCAATTTTGGTCTAGAATAAAAGACGACAAAAAATACTAACAAAAAATCATAAAGCTGCTCGTGGAAAGTAAAAACTGCTAATTTCAAGTCTTCATCAGAACTCATTCCTTCTATTTTTTATAAATAAATTGTATAAATTTGTCGTTTTGTTTGACTTGTATACTTGACAAAAGAGATTTTTTGTTCATGCAATATATTAAAACAATGTTTGCATTAAGTTCAAGATTAGTACATAAAACGTATACGAACTTCCTTTCGTATATCACGATTCACATATATGACAGGACCCTATGCACAGTGAACAACCACTTTACCAACTTTGTGCGAGAAGTATTTCATAAGCGCAGCCTATGGAATATGAACACAAATATTTTATGTAAAGTAAAGCACCGCTACACATCCCTAATGCAAGAGTCACGATACTATAATAACGAAATCTTCACCACTTCCTTTATCTAGGTATCATTTCTCTAACCGTGTTTTTTTCTGTTCAGCGAGAATCTTTTTGAAGATCATGATTTGGCTTTTAAAATTAATGTACTTACATTATACCTGCTGGATTTTGATTAAAATACTGTAACATTAACACAGTAATACAATTAAACGACCTTAAAACTGCGATAAGAGAACACTCCGCTAGATCAGCTTATGGAGTTCGGTTATCAATCTAACCAATTAAGGGGCTACATTATCGTGTACCCTCTCATTAACATTTATCAGTATAATATGTGCATCTACTTGTATTTGAGAACCAGTTACTAGTATTATGATAACAAAAGAAACCAAGTGTTTTATACCCCCCCCCCCTTCCAGAAAATGTAAACGGCATAACTTTTTAGATATCACACAGCCATAGAAGAATAAAATAACATTTCTAAAATAGATCTATCATGGATTGGATTGTACTGATGGATCATGCTGATAAGGGTAAGATAAAAAATAAAAAAAATAAACTTGAAATGTACTGGTTGTCCTGTATTTAGAAAAAGAGCTAATAGACAGACTATCCGAAACGATAAAAAAAAATCGGGTTCGCATCTCGAAACATACTTGTTTTAAATAAATACACATTTTTACATATATAAGGCCGGTAGTTTCCTCGTTTTAATTGTTTTACATTGTCTTATCGGGGCCTTTTATAGCAGACTATGCGATATAATCTTTGCTCATTGTTGAAGGCCGTACGGTGACATATAGTTGTTTATGTGTGTGTTATTTTTATCTTTTGTGGAAAGTTGTCTCATTGGCAATCATACCACATCTTCTTTTTTATACATATATTATTCAATGCAATTTAAAATAAGTATGTATTACATGCGTTGAGTTAAATTACTTTAAAATATGAAGTTTTGAGAACAAAATCTGTATTCTTGATCGTTTAATTCGCATGTAGTTTGATTTTGGCAAAAGTTCAATTGTAGATATTTTATATTTTAAACACTTTTTCATATTTGAAAGCTGTTTTAAAGTTATATTAAGTTTAATAGGATCATAAATTAAAAGCCATTTATTATCTTACGTCAAATCGCCAAGTAATCTTTATATGCATTTGTTTTATACATTTTAAACATGTCTTGTGATATGAGGAATGTCGCCCTGCCTGACTTCAATAATTTGGTTTACAGATACAATACCCCGAGTTGTAAATCAAATCTTAATCACAACTCTGTTGATATGCCCCCTTGGGAGAAGAACATCCCTATTATCATGTGAAATCTGTTTATAAAAATGAAATATTTTCTTCTCTACGTCGTCATACATCTTCGTTATGCTTGGTGGGCGAGTTCAAGATGAAGACAAATGCTTGATATATACCACAGTAGATGTAAGATACCGGTTTCGAAGTTTACTTGGCATGGACATGTGATAAACGAGGAATGTTTGTATTGATTTTGTTTTCAACTTTTATAAATATATATTATAAAAATATCACAGAACGAAAATGATCTCATCAACATTTAAGAAATTGTTATACTTTTAACATATTTTGTTTTATACCAAATCTTGATATACACTTCATTTCGGCAAAGTAAGGGGATATTGTATCGTGTTTTATTTCAACTTACAATCTACCTTAACTACGTATTGTGTTTCAAAGCTATCAAAAGAAGTATATTTTGCTATCGTTTAACAATGAAATACTGCATAAAAATATAATAGCTCAGTGTCTTTCTTTACTAACTAACGACTAACGAGAAAACAGCGACTTTCACTTTTTTACTGATGAACACGGATACAATTTAAGTTAAAATTAAAAAAGATTCCAAATCAGATTGAATATGATGCATCATATTATCAAATGCAGTAACTTCTGATATCCAATCTATTTCCGATATATTAATCATCATTCAAAAATTAATGCTTCCGCAAGTGTTTTGAACAACCAAATAAATCAGGCGAACGTTTCTAGTGGACGATATCTTTCTACAGTGAGATAACAATATATTACAGAACCATTTAATACACTTGTATATGGTACTTGTCGGATTGAATTCGCCTTATAAAGTACATAACGAAAAGCAAATCAAACTGAATTTGGCAGATTTTATGAAAATCAATTACTGTACCGATAAATCAAAATACGTATATGTTCTCTAGTGTTTAGTGTCTAGTTCATTTAATATAGGTAGGTTGCTACGTTTTTCTAGTTTCGCGTATCGCTATCTAGTACAGACTGTATCTCCGACTACATGTTATAATCTAAAATGCATTGAATCATCTGGTTGCAGTGGATAATGTCAATCACCATGGTTGCCTTCAATATATCATCCTTTTGTAAATTTTAAAGCCCCCATCGCGAGTTTGGTAAACCGTACCGTGATACCCGTTTTACAGATGATATCGGATATATTCCGTTTGTCGTAACCACCATCCCGTTACCTTTCCGCGATGTGACCTACCAAATAAGACTTGTTATTGGATTTGTTGTAAAAAGAGCAATGCTACGGGTGCCGCCGGATCTGCTTACCCTTCAGGAGTACGTGATATCAGCCCTAGGTTATGCTGAGGTTCGTTTTGCTGAGGCTTTAGTTTTCTATATTGTGGATTTTGTACTATTGTTTGTCTGTCTTTTTCTTTTAAATCCATGGTGTTGTCGTTGTTTTCTAAACTGTAAGTTTGAATGTCCCTTTGGGTTCTTTTGCCCCTTTTATATATATAGCTTGTATCAGGTTTATTTATTAATTGAACACCCCAAGTTAACACGACGTTTGATTACTTACATCTATTTCATTTGAACATTTGCGGATAATTGTCTTATTGACAATCATACCACGTCTCCTTATTTATATATTGCAGATATATCATTTTTCATTTCCGGAAAATAGTAAAGAAAGTGAGGTCATTGCGTGATAAAAAGTACAAACCAATATTAGTTACAATACTGCAAATAAAATCATGCATGCATTCGTCCTAATATGATATATTGGTAAACTAATTACTTATGTTACACATTGAAGAAGTAATAATGCAATATTAGAACTATGAGTTATATGAGCGGAATTTTATATGTATTCTACATTCTTCTCTTTTTTAACAGATCGATATGTGTGATGCTTATCGACAGCGTAGTGTAATAACCAGGGACATTCCATCCCATTTAGATCGAGATCGAATTCACGATTTCGCATAGAAAAGTTACATGTCTACATTATTACATTAAATAAGATATTTCAAAAAGATTTTATCATTTTGATCGACAGATAACAATCACGTTTTATTTTAAGTTGATGTTTTTATATCTATATGAAAGCTGAACAATCCATAGCTGCACTTGATTTCAACGAATATAGATTAAAACATTCTAATTAATATTTAAATTGAAACAAACTGAAATGTGTTTGATACCAAAATTTTGTTTGATGCAATAAGAGTTATTCACTGAGTCTTTTTGTAGTTGTATTGTGACAGTATTGGAATGAAAAAGTGTTGACAAGTTTGAAGCGCTTCATTCAAAATCCGTTTCTTACAACATCTGCTTCGTTCAATGTATTTGTTATTAAAAGAAATCCCAAAAAGGTTTAATGTGATTTATTAACATTCAAATATATTATACAATTTCTTGCTAAAAAAACGCATTGCATACAGTCATAAATTGCATTGTATCATATAAAGTTGTACAAAAAGTCACACAGTTTCTTTGCAATAATCTACACTAGTTTCAATATACATGTATGCAAACATGTCTAGCAAGCTGACATTTAACACGTCTATAATATAATTTTCTTAGAAAATGATGACAAAATCCATCAATGAATTAACTCTTTTAAGGACGTTTTATTTTTTATATTTGCAACCAGATTTGTTTAAGTGTAGTCAATTTGTTTTTTTTAATCTTTTAGTCGTCGAACACATGTCATTTTGATGGGCAATGCGTTCATTCCCATTTTGTCTGCCGAACTTTTAAATAATAGCCTGTATCGTGATGTCATACCCTACAGTTAATTTTAGTGCACGACAATATGTTTTATACTATTTGATAATAAGTATTTCAATCTTTCTCTTTTATCCAAAGACTGACAGAATGTTAATTTTTATTTGAGAACTTGATGTACAGGTCTAAGGCAAGTGCAGTTTTCTCTTTCCCTTCATGTATAATTTGAATATACCTCTTCACAATATATATATATATTATGGAACTATTTCTCACTATAGAAAGAATAGTGGTAAAGATTTTAGAAAGGTGTTTAGTTGAAAATCCGGACCAAGTGTGGAACTGTTTGACAAAAGGTACCACACGGTTATTATATATATCAGTCTGTTTAACGATGTTTGTGAAGTTTGTGAAGTTTAGGTATCTGATATAAGGATGTAATAAACAGTCATTATACACATCTGTGTTTTCTTACTACTAATGAAAGGACACAAATCATGATGATTTGTCTATACGTTTTGGTTTAAACTTCTTTATTTAGACTTTTCATTGTGTATTCGAACAGATAATGAATAATAGAATTATAAAAGAAAATAAACCTAAAATTAAAATGTTTACATCGTCTATATATCGAAAAGTTAAGTAAACGACGAAACGGTTTTATGGTTATCTTTTGTGATCTTGACAGTATAGAAATATTTTTTGGAGAATAAATAAAGCCCTTTAATGCCTATCGTCTGCTACAATTAATTAATAAAGATGTAAGCTGCGTCTAATATAAATCGACGTTATATAAAAGTACATACACATGTATATGTAGTAGACATTGATTGATTTTGGTAACTTTCAGTTGTGGTGTGGAAGATGGATATTGGTCTGTTTTGTATGACTCTTATATCCAAAATGAAATCAATTACAGCTAGAATTTACCTAGGAAATAAACTCATCACAGATACCAGGACTAAATTTAGTATACGTCAGACGCGCGTTTCGTCTACAAAAGACTCATCAGTTAAAAAAGTTAAAAAGGCCAAATAAAGTATGAAGTTGAAGATCATTGAGGACCAAAATTCCTAAAAGTTTTGCCAAATACAGCTAAGGTAATCTATACCTGAGGTAGGAAAGCCTCAGTATTTCAAAAAAATTAAAAATTGTAAACAGTCAATTTATAAATATAATTAGTTATCAAAAGTACCAGGATTATAATTTTATACGCCAGACGCGCGTTTCGTCTACATAAGACTCATCAGTGACGCTCAGATCAAAACAATATCAATGACAATTCATGTCAGCACAAAAAATGTACCTTTTTTTTAGCCTGAATAAGGATATAAGGTTAATTGATATTCATTCTAATGCAGCATTGTTTGTTACCTTCAATTTGATTGAATAACGTAAACAGTTTGCATAGCATAGATTCAAAATGGATGCTTCGAGAATGAATTAAGAGCAGACGACGTATGACAGATTTGAAATGTATGATTTAACATTGTTTTCTGTCAGGTTCATTTTGATAGATAACAATTAAATGTATTTTAAGCTCAGATTACATCAATTGGTGATTTGATAGTCGCAAATACCCGTTTACTGGGTCCGCTAATGTGTCGCCAGTAAACTTAATTTGCGACCCTAAAATCACCATTGATGCCGCAAAAGCTTTCAATACAATAATCATTTCCTAATTCGAATAAAGGTTTTATTTTATTTGTCGAAGATCATATGATAGAGCAAACCCGATGAGGTTAACGAAAGTTAGCAGACGATTAAAATTCAGTCCTTTTTTGCGTGCTGTCAAGGTTTGATCTTCTAACGCGATTAATAAGATTAAAACATTGTGATGCTTAAATTCCTGGATATATAAGATTTGGTACTGAACGTTAAACATCTATCTTACGTTCATTACCATCAATCTGTATTATCTTTATTATTGTTGTTTACCCTTTAACAGTGTTCACTACCAACACACAGTTTTTAATTTTCTTCAACGTAATTTGTACTAGTACCATAGAATGATCACGCTGACACTTATCGAAGTAATGTAGATAGATGATGTACACTGTCAGAGTAGGTAGCCATTCCCGTCACAGGTTGTCGGAATATATTAACATAGCATTAACACACTATACATGAAAGGTCCAATCATGTAGGACCTGAATCAAGAGCAACGTAGCTTGTTGCAGTATATCTTAAAAGAACACCAGACTAGCACTATGAGCATTACTTTAATTTGAGCTAAAAATATTACGTAATTCTAATGTCAATGTTTGGTCTGATGATGATAGTTGGTCTTTAAACCAATTTGCAAAAAATATTCTTTTCAGTATCAATTTGGAAAAAAAATAAGTATAAATCTTTTTATTTGAAAATCTAACTTTGTTATTTCGCCCAATAGTTCGATATCTTAATATGCCCATTCAAGTTTATATACTAAAACTAATTCAGATTTCCTCCTTCATTAAAATCAAAATGATAAACAAGAGAGCATTTGAAGCATTATTGTTACTCATTTTCGTCCTGCTTCAGGTAAGTTGGTTCGTCGTCATGATCATGTAAGTCTATATGGTGTTTGTCAAGCGTGAATTACTTTCATGACCATTGTAACTCCTAAATTAACTAGTCTCGTTTTAACATCAACCGTATATTAACATCCTTGTTTCTCTCATTTGATATTGTCAAATGCGAGTATCAGTTAGGAACTAAGTATTCCAAAATGGTAAAAAAAACGGAATTAAAGACTGAGCAACACGAAACCCCTTTACAAAACGGGGATATTCTTCTCTGGAAGAGTTTATCGACCATGCGAGGGATGTATAACTAGTCAAGGTCGTTGAAAACTTCCATCATCATCTGGAAGAATAAACAGATCCTGGTACACATGCTGCTGATAACTTAGGGTAAATAGGTAGATTATGTCCATATGAAGGACGCTAAATGAGAGAACACTAATATGCTCGTTTTTTTCTAATCGCGGGAGTAAAAATTCAACATAAATGGTAAGCTAATGTCATTTTGTTGAGTCAGTTGATGATATTTCCAGGTTTCTTGTTGATATAATCAAAAAGCTTTCTTTTGTATTTGGTTTATATCACAGTACACATTTTATTGACATACTATTAATGATTTACTCTTCATAAACTTCACACAGAATTATGCTAATATCTAACAAATGAATCAGTCAATAAAGTGAATCTGATATGAGTAAAACGGCTATTAGAAACAAAAAACAATTTCTGTTTTCCGCGTGAATATTGGATATAGTTAACAGACAAGCATAAAACAAATCAAATTGCCTAATTACATCCAATTTTCTAATCAATTTTAACAGTACTTTTGATATTTAATCCGATTTAACCATTCCTTTGTATCCAATTTATGTTACAGCGATGGTGTTATATTGGTTCATATTGTTACAAATAACATTTCTCAAGCCCAATCATTAGATATACCGTTGACATATGGTATCGAAGGTTCCTGAAGAAAGATTAAATGTATCAATTTGAAAATTTGAAATCAAAACATTATACATCGTATACAACTATATAATCAACATTTCTGAATTATTAATCACCAATTAAAAACAAATAGAAAAATAACATGTAAATATTGGAACACAAATAAATGTTATTGTTATTTGACGTATACAATTTCACACTTTTTATATAAACCTTGTCGTAAAATGTAAAATTTAACCAATCTTATAGTTATTTGTATTTGTTTTCATATATGGGTGCTTGTTTAGATCCGCATGCGACTTCATGTGAAATTGTGTGTTTTCCATTCATTAAAAACAACAGTTATTGTTTTCAGCATTAATCAACCTTACGTGTGAACAAATACGACTAGACGCTTAAGTGAATAACATGAATGCTCAGTTGCCAAACAAGGCTTTTAACAAATCATTGTTTAGGAAGACAGGAGAACAAAACCACCGGCTAATTTATACTTCAGACAAACAAAAGGCGTGCACTTTTCTGATATCAGAATGTCTCGACAAAGCATTAAGTGATTAGGTAATGAAAATATTTTTTCTTGACCATGATATATATCTGAGCTAGTTGACATCTACTAGTTTTGCATATAAAATAGTGTTGAAGTAGTCTAAGAGTGAAGAGTGTTAAATGTAAAGAAAATAATTTCCAATTGACATGAACGGAATGTATGCCTGCTTCGACAACAAGTACTTGCCAGGGTTTAATATTGATACACTCTTTTATAGCAGTGACAATTTCACAAAAATTAATACATCTTATGAATTGATAGATAAATTAGTATACTTACGATAAACTTTAGTATTAAGATTTTTTTGCTGAAACTGATCACTGGTACAAAACATGCATAAATAATCAAGGTCAAAAATTTAGTTTCATTTGATCAGGTCTATGACTATCATTATTCTTCCTTTACGACAACTGTTGCAGAGTTTTTTTTTAACTAAGTTAATGAGTTAATAAGAACACATACAAACAGATGTTTTGAAAATTGTTTCGCGGAGTTGCCGTATCATTGAGTCAGTCGTTTGCATCGCAACTTCGTTTTGTCATCAGATGTGCCCAATGAAATGATATTACAAGTTAGAGCAGATGAAAGAGAAGACTGGTGGTATCTCTTGAAAATTATAAATACGATTTCTAAAACATGAAATTTACCGAACGTTTTTAAATTGAGTTCATAGTTGATCACCACGTTCATAAGCGATAAGAATAATGTGTCATTGCAACAGCTAAGGACGTTGTGACCATCAATTTCTCATGTCAGTCAAAATCAATGTCATTTCAATATTAAGCATAACTGTATTCCCACAAGGATGTACATTCGTATATTAAAGGCTCTTAGACGGTGGTTTTAATGTGTAGTGATGATAGGCTACTAGATTATGTTATATTTGACTGATTTTTTGAGTGTTACTGCTTTAAGCAATAGTTATATCCATTAGGAAAAGTTTTTTTGCCCTAAATTTTCCTTAAAATAGATAGAATACACTGCGCAATTGAGCTTGATATATCTAATTTCTGGTTGGCCTACATGTCTAGATTAAAACTTAATATCACTGTGTCGCATGTTAAAATTTTTGTGGCTACCGTTTTAATCTAATGAGATGTCTAATGCTTTTTAATGATAAGAATGTGAGATATTTCATAAAAAGAGATTGCCATCTTGGATTAGTTTTAAAACCACAGAAATCTTACAGGATCTTTAGTATTGAAATGATTTGTAAGAACTTCGTCGTGATGTTTCTTTTCCTAGCACTGAGAGAAAATAATTTATCTGCAACACTTGAATCCGTATGTTTTTGCCGCGACATTATGCAAGTGATTCCCTTAAACCTTGACATATTTGTTTGAGGCACTTCACCTTATAAAATTGCAACGACATCAACAAATTGAAGCATAATCTGAAGGTCATAATATAATAATAATATCAGGCTTCTTTATACTTCCACTCAAACGGTTGTTGGCAGATTTAGATCTATTTCATTTATCTGAATAATGTTTTTAGACCAGTGTGGGCTTTTTGTGACATGTGAATCTCAAGAATTTTATCCTGCAAATGTGTATAACTTCATTATATGGTACCCTATGGCACGTTTATCACATACATAGAACGCTGACTACTTACGAACCGATGTTATACGTTAAGAATGTTTGCTGCTCTTGTTTTTAAACATTTGCCAGATTTTCGGAAACCTCTGATTTTATCCATGTATTGCTATTAATTTCTTTTGCCCGCTAACCTCTACTTTAATTTTCAAAGTAATATTTAATATATGAGCCGCGTCGGATAGAAATCGACCTTATGCAAAAAAAATCTCAATTTCATTTTTGTTCATATTAATTTTGCTGATAGTCATACAATTTGAATACAAAAAACCGTTTTACTCTAACTTTCTTTTTTAAAAAGTTTCGCCATTTCAAAGTTTTGACGGATACATATTATATTTAACATCAGATCTCACGACAACGTCGTGAAATTAACGTTATTGTGCATTAATTTTATTCTTTATCGGTCCTTTTCTCGTAATAAAGAGAGACATGAACACATACATTTGTATACAATATTTAATTTAGTTTATTATAAGATTGTTACAATGAAGCAATACATGATTCTCAAGTTTTCAATCCAACTTTAACCAGTATATGTAAAATGTTACTCCTCTGAAGCACGAGGACAAAATTCGTCAGGAAAATTAAACTGAACTAAAGGACGGACTTCAATGTACAGATAACGCCTTCTCTTCTCTGTCAGACCTGCTGGCTGAATAACTTCTGGAAGTGTCGTGAGCAACTCCGGTAGGTTTGCGCTTTCCTTTAGGAGGACCAGTCTTTTCTCCGGTTGATCAAGAGTTTCTCTCGCAACTTCGTCACTGGTAAATCTGGAGTGATGGAATTTTCCTATACCTCTAAGTGGTTTACAATATTTAATGAAGAAATTATCCCATCTGTACCACTTTAAACTGTTTTCGTCATCGTCATTTTTCTTGAACCTTTCGAGGTGTTAAAAAGTAAACAGCTCCAACTTGTTGAGACGAATGTGGCAAGTTTACATATTGTGAAAAGTCAAAAGTGTAATGAACATTTTCAAATTTTTTGGAACATGGAGTGTTAAACTTTCATATTGGAGACTCAGCAAACTTTAATTCATCACGTGATCTTTGTGTACATAATTTATAATACACCCTCTCCGTCCACGCAGACGGTATATGGTCAATTAATTTTTGAGTTGTTACTAATTTCGCGTCTTCTGAAAGAGATCTGGAAATATCCTCCCTCAACTGAAAGCACGTTTTACACAGATCAGTCTTTGGTTTCGTAAATTGAATATGAGGGACACATGCATTCCAAACGTCTTTAAATAAGGTTAGTTGAAAATATTGTTGTTCTGAGTTAACGCATGAACTTACATATTTGGAGTGTACATATTTCTTGCTCTCGCTACAAGGTAGAATAATAGGAGGGCATATTGTCGGTTGCCCGAGGCGCAGCCGGGAGAGGGAGACAAATTCATCAGCATACCGCTTGATAAATTTTATCGTATTTTCAATCACATCAAATGAATGTCCGTGATTCGATTTTCTTCCACCAAGACCATGTGATCGTGGGGTTAAGCCATTTGCATTTAAGTATTGTTTTAAATTTTTAAATTCGCTCCTCCCAATGTTATAATATTTCTCCATGTGAACTCGCATATCTCAACTCCTTGAAAAGAAGATCAATATCGTTTTTGTTAAAGACAAATTGAACCAGGAGATTTTTTCTATACGGCTGGTTGTCGCGCTTTGCGCCATTACAGTTAACCAGTGATTTGTGACAGGTAGATCAAAATCTCAAATACTATCTATTCAAATTATTCAAATTATAGTAGTTCAAATTTCAAAATAAACGGGTTTTTAGATGAAATTGTGGTTTATTATTTATTAATCCGACATCACAGTTTACATCTTTCAAAATTGTTACCTTAATCACGCAGACGGACGGACGGACGAACGGAAAATTGTAAGAACCACGGATGCATAGATCGGGAATTTTATTGCCCGAATACTAATTTTAGTTGTCAGGATATGAAAAAGAAGGTTTATAATAACAGGTTTTATTTTGAAAGTTATTAGTTTTCGAATTACATGTACACATTTATTATGCAAATGTTCCCTCTTTCTTTCAATTTAAGAAATGTCATTGAACATAAAATACACGCAAAACATTTCTAAATTTCTGAATAGATAAGAACAAGATTAATTGCACGCAAACAGTACAAAAAATTCATCTAGAGCACGTCTTGGTCTTTGTTTAATATTGTATAATTGTGTTGTTGTTTCTTTTTAGATTTTCCAAAATGTAACGGTACAATGATATGAATAACATTTGACTTAATTTTGTTTTTGTGTGTGTCACTATGTGTAGCAAAGTTTTGCAATACAGCACAAATTTCTTTTTAAACTACCATAAATAGTTTTTCAGAATATTACTTTAGTAGTTTAGTACTTTAGTTTAGCTTAAGAATTGCATACAATTATTTTTTGAGACAGGTGTTATGCCACTGAACGAAATGAAAATAAAATTTATTAAAATAGATAGTATTTTCACTTTGTATTAAATGTAAAAATAAATCGTGAACGTAAAAATAGTTTAATATATATATAGAACGTATTAGGAGATACATACCTTAGCAAAACAATGTATTCCTGTTAGACAAAACTGATACTAAGGTTAAGAAATATGTTATATAGAAAAGTACAGGATTCAGGAACATTTTTTTTTATTAAAGCAGATGACACGCGACACGCAGGTGACGGTTCCCAGATAATTTGGAAATGTTTATGTCGGACCGGATAAAGCGGTTTCCGTGAAAGATTATCGGCATTTTTTACTAAACTTATCAGAAATAATATACTAGTTTTGTCCTATAATATGTATGGAATACGTTAGCTAAAGGCCTAATTTAATCAGATTAACAAATGAATGTATGGTTTCCCCGTATATTTTTCTTTACAAATTTCATATAAAACCCAACTAATAAAGAATTGCGAAGGCAGATTATGTTGAATTTTCACATATACGGAGTTAAAAGACACAGAATCATCTAAAGTATACTATAGTTGAATTTGTGATAGTTTTGTCGTCCATTACTTTTGGTTCTCATGATATGAACATGTATAACAGTTTTTCGTTGAAATACATGAAATTTCTGAACAAAAACAATACTGGTTATATTACCAAAAATTGAAAACATTTTACAACAAAAATATATCCAAATAAACAAATATAACTGTGACAATTCTGCTTCTATTGGTACCTAGTACATTAAAATCCGACCAGAAATGTCCCCACAATTTTTTTTTGAAAAAACGTAGTTTTGTAAGAGAGCGACATGTTATCTTGTTTCATAACGTCAGAAACTACCTGTATGAAAACTTGTGAAACTTTATCGTAACGTTCCTCGGTTTGACGTTGAGTTGCATAAGGTCGATTTCTATCCGACGCGGCTCATATATAGTTTAAAAAGCCATATTTGAAAAGCTTACAAAATCCTTGTTATTTTGTTTATAGTTTTTAAACTAAACAAGCGGACACTAATAAAAGTGGAAATTCTAGAGAGAATCATTCCCGGCCAAATTTTCAATGGCATATATCTCGAAAACAAACACACGGACCCTTATTCTTTTTTTGATTTTTAGTTCCCTTGTTTATATACTGTCAATTTAGAACAGTCTTTAAAAACATCATGTTATTTTGAAACAGAGTAACGAACATCTATTACTGTTAACGATTTTTTAAGATTCTTCAAAAGCTAACTAAAATCTGCTGAGCCTTGTTGACATTTTTTAATATGTCACATTTGATCCTACCAAATTATACCGTTTTTTAGATTTCTATACAGTGTGTTTTTCCTCATTCTTGAAGGTCGTATGGCGCATGTAATTTCACATACTCGTCTTTTTGTTGTGTGTTTTGTTTGCTACGGCAGCGATCGCCAGGTTTCTTTCGACTCATGATAGAAAAAAACGGAAGATATTGGGTATCTATTTTAGACGCAAAATCAGAATAATTTCAATTCCGTTTTCAAATAGGCGGACCCTATTATGATTGCAAATTAACAATTTTTTTTATAGGCGTCAATAGTAGCCTATTAAAGATATATACTTCAGAAAAGTTGACAATAGAACAAAAAAACGGTAATTTTCAGTAACATAAAGTTTCCGAAAAAAACTTTATTTATGCAATTTTTACGTATTACTTTCGCCTATCAATTCTGCACTTAGAATTTAAAATGATAGCGCCTAAACTACTTGTACTCATTGGTGAATAATAACATCAATTGGTCTTTTTTTTCTTTTCAAAAAAGGAAATTTCTTCATTTTGAATGTGTGTTCAAGAACTACAAAACTTTTTATTCTAATATTAGAATAATTTTAGTTTTTTTTCTAATTTATCATTAATTGAGTTTATCAATGCAATATTGTGACTATCGTGCACTTTGGTTTGACATTTTCAAGCTATGAATCGTTGCACTTTAATACTCATTCATGTGATGCTATCTAAATTAATGCATACCTTATTCGAAACATGTGTAAAGTTTGTTATCATTAATAGTAACTTAGTTATACATGAAGCATCTTTCTTTATCCTCATTTTAGGTGCGGCACATTCTCTTCAATGTAATACAAATACCTTGCAAATTGCCGAATTTTCTCATTCAGAATACAAAAGTGCAATACAATTGCATGTATCTTGACTAGTTGGTCGTTAGGTCTAAAATAGTATTTGTAGACTAGTTTGTCGCAACAAGATTACGATTAAAGATTATGCAATTTCTGTTTACTTTATTGCAACACAATACACGTTGTCATTTACATCATTTATCTGCATAATGATAGTCTTTCAGTAATAGACCTAATTGACTGATGACTTGAATTTAAATTACAGCACATAATTAATTGAAATCGTGACTTAAAGTGTTGGGATTTGGTTCACCTAAACGTTATGTGGGTTTCTCATTTGGCAGTTTCTTTTTTGCTGACTCAAATAAACCTGCAAAATTCATGTAAGTTCAGATGCGTCTTTAGTGGCAATTACCAAGTAACAACAACTGTATCAAATTGAGTAAAGGTAGTTTTCAGGATAGCATATATTGTACACAAATCATGAAATAATAACATTATTCTTGAATATTCTTTATAAGTAGGCTAATTGTTTTGGCTTTCGGATAATCGTTTAAGTACAACTTCTCTTGCATAATCTCAAACACCATGCCACTAATACACTAGTTTGTACTTTTAAATGCTTTTTGTGTTTAGAGATATAACCTTATCCCCGTTATCTCTTGAATGACCCATACCAAAATATACAACATTACATGGCTAGCTTTCTCTAGAACATCTTCTTATGTTTATTATAATCTCTAAACGTTATTTGATATCCTTTGATTTTATAAGTCGTCGTGATATAAGTATTGTATAAGAGTGTCTCTATTTTATCACATTTTGATCTTTTGTTTTCAATCTGAAATTGGAAGTCGCAAGTCATTTATTTTTTTTCTTAGTCAAGTTATGTTGTTAAAACTGGTTTATGCATATCGTAAAAAGTGTATTTAAAATTTTGCCTTCATTACATTTTGGGTGTGACTAAGTGTTCTCGTCAAACATAGTATGTTTGCCTTTGAATTGTCGTGTTTTGATATTCAATAGCAGAAAGTGTATGACAAAGATGCATTTCTAATTCGAAAGATGTTATGAGTTATTTCGAAACTGAGAGCCTATAATATCTGAAAACAATTTACCGAGTTATTTATTAAGCAAAACAGAGGGACTTTCAAATGCGCTAGCTGAACAAAGACGTCAAACTACCGATAATACAGATCTCAAATTTAGGTCACTATATAAAGGGCTGTAAACTGCGTAACAGCTATCAGTCAACTATTTCTGGTTCTGAAAGACTGTCAAGATGCATCTTAGTAATGTTTTGTTTTCGATAAGTTATAATAAAATTACTCAATCGCTAACCGTTATCACGTTGAGCAATTTTTTTTAAATATATTTACCTACGCAAATTTCAAACTGACTTTAAAATATTGTTTTAAAATGAACTGAAATCATAATATACTTTTTGTAATACTGAATATAGAAATCCGACAAGTTAAAAGCTAGACAGTATGTGTCTCACTAGAATAATTTGCCGCATCTAATCATGTAGTAATAAACAGTTACGCACAATGAATAAACATTACTGTGGTTCAAATATGATATACATTGGACTTAATAACTTGCGTGATTACAAGATCAATGGCTTGCTACTTTCATATGTATATCAAAAACATCAAACCGTTTGAAATTAAAACCGGTTTACTTAAATATAAATTTTAATCAATGTTAAATTTTGACGAGAACAAAAACGATTAAAATCACAGCAAAGAAGGGTCTGTAGTGGTCTAACAGGAATGTGACAGTTGTATTCCATTTGTTTGATCTGTTTGCCATTTTATGAAAAACTTTTAGTTTTTAATTTCCATTGAAGGAATTTTATTTTTTACTTTTTAAAGTTCTTGAATGTAAATTCTTTTTTTATTATCATTTTCAGGCAGTTTTGTGTGCTTGTTTCTGTGCTTGTTTGTTTGCTTTTTTTGTTTTCAGTTATTTATTTTCCTTTTTTATCTATTTCATTTATTTTCTTTTTTGATTTTCGTTTTCTGACTGGTCCGCTTAATTTAAAAGTATTTTGGGTTAATAAGTACATTACTTTAAAATTGAACAAGCGTTTTGTATTTCTATGCGAGTGCTTTCACGTCCGCACTCTGTCTTTTTTTTTTTTTTAATCTAGTTTTTTGTTTTTATACATTTTACATGTACCTATCTGATGCATCATTTTGATTCAAACTGACTGTACAGTTTGTTCCTATCTCTATCGTTTACCTTTCTCAAAGGACAGATGGAGGGTTGAGCGCTCAAAAAAACTATTCTCACCACCGCTTTATGTTTGTTTAAGAATGAATCAGGACAAAGTTTTCTGTCCAGTTTTGAATTGCGTCACATCTTACTATTCCGGCGTCCTTATATACAGAGCATAATACACGTAATTCTTGTTGTTAAAGGCAAAAGGCCGTACTGTGATCTGCAATTGTTTATTTCCTCTTTCGTGTTAGTCTCTGGTGGATAGTTGTCTCATATTGTTAATGGTAGTAAAACAACAGAACACTTCCTAATCAAATTATCAAAGTGCTTAAATTTTTTCTTTTTTTTTTAAATTTAGGATGATCCCAAAATCTACAAGTACACAAACTTCATGTGATTTTTCTAGTACTTTTTAATAACGTGACTTTAAAGAAACAAATTTTAGAAGAAAAAAACATGAAAAATGTTTTTCCAAATTGAATGCAAAGTTTTGTTTGTTCTGTGTTGAATGTAAATTATTATGTAATAAATACATGAAAAAAGTATTTTTTTGTGTATAATTCATGTATAGTGTTTTAGAAAGTTGGTACAATTTTCACTTTTCATATATTTCTTGAACGTTTTAGTTTTAATTTCTAATTTCAAACTGTATCCCCCGTTTTGGAGAGTGACATGTTATTACAATAATCGATTTGAGATAGCAGTAAGAAAGTATTTATTTAATGGAGAACGGAACTAAATGAAGTTTTTTCAAAAACAATTTTCTATTTTCCAAACAATTTTTTTCAATTTGTTGTGAAATAATTGATCATTTTGCTAATACTATTGAATTAATTTTTAAATAGATGCTTAATTCAAGATATAGTTCAAACTGTTATGGGTATTTTGTTTCATCTCATTTACGACAATGCAAAGTGTTATTTGGAAATAAAAATAACTCATATCCTTTGTTCTTCTCATATGTGAAGTGTAAACTGTTTGTGCTGTAGCTATTGTTTGTTGAATAAACACGACTTCTTGTCTTGAAGCTGTAACAACGCAATCATTAAAATCGTAGCTAAATAAAACGGATGGAAGGTACCAACACATAAATCGATAGGAGACCGACAAAATTATGACAAAATTACATTAAGTTAAACAGTCCACGATTATTGCATACAAGATTGAGCAAGACCAACCCCAACACAAAACAGCGAAGAAGACATGTAGTTCTAAATAGCGTCGTATCCATACCATCTTCTAACTTGTAATCGCAGGAAAATATGTCGTTTCAATTAGGTTTCCTGTAATATGACCTTGTTCAAACTCAAAAAGGTGATAACTACAACAACTTTAAGGAATATTTTAATATTTTGACTTATAAAAACCGCTATTGTTCTATGTCGAACCACTAATTCTAAATTGTCTATTGAAACAGGAGGCTGGCAACACGTTATAAGAGAAACCTGCTTTTGCAGTCTATGAACCAATCGACAGATTAGTGACGAATTTCATATTTTTTATCAATGACCAACTTCAGAACTGTAAAATATGCAAATACTTTTCTCGTTTTTGTATTTTGAATGCATTTTTTCCATCAGAAACAAAAAAAGTATTTGCAAATTTTACAGTTTCAGTGTATGTAAAGTGAGGATCCTAAAATATCATTTTTACTGTATATGCCATAAATGTCTAATGTAGAATGATAAATAAACAGACGAACTTTTTTTAATTTTTGAAGAAAATGAAGAAAATTAGTTAAAATGTATATGTTAAGAAACACATAATACTAATAAAACAAAGAAAGAGATGCGAGCCGGGTTTTATCGCGCCTAAAGCCATCCAGCTGTGAAATATATACCAAAATAGGTGAATATTTAGGACATTTCACGAACAGATCGTGCAGGTGCTTTATAACTAACAGGTAAGATGTTGTTGCAGTAAAAAATATTCATTTTAATACAATTAATAAAGTTGTATAACGTAGAATATGTTTTGTCATTCAGTTTCTTCATATTTAACTGAATTCCACTATGATGATTTCGTAATGCTAGTCATGTTTACTGTCGAATAATGATACTAGTCTTTCATTTTCACTGTGGAGCGAATCATTAGTATTGTATATGCGGTGCATTTTCATTGTATAATTATTAATTTTTTTTATTATCTATTACAGCTTATTTCTTTAAGCATGTAGAGCAATACTTTAGTTGACTTACTTGCTTTTCGTTTATTGGATAATCATTATGATAACACCCAATTTAATTCAAATATTAAACATACAGGTTAAACTTTGCCTAATGTTCATATTGTTTAAAAATGTCAATCTTATTTACAAAGTTTGTATAAACAATTAAACAAACAAAGCAAGCAAGCCAACCAAAGTTTTGCTTTACATGCATTAGGAAATTAGCTGTAAAGCCTTAATTTAGCCGACTTGCTCAAACAATAGATAAAGTAAGAGAAAGATTTGATAAAATTTAACTTACGGAGGAAAGTTTGGTTTTAAAACACTCTAATAAATTCAATAGAAATAACATTTATTTCAAATGTATTCCATCTAGTTTCTTATAAAGCGTATATGGATCTTTATCCTTATTTTTTTTTATCCATTTCCATGACACTTCACCACTAATTACGTACATCTTGATATAGATAGAACCTCTGTTTTCCCGTTTAAAAAGTTTTACACTGAAGCCGTTTATAACTTGCTGTTCGGTGTGAGCCAAGACTCCATGTTGAAGACCGTATTTTGACGTATAATGGTCTACTTTTATAAATTGTGACTCGGATGGAGGGTTGTCTCATTGTCACATACATGTACGACATCTATATATGGCTCAAAAACGAAACGAGACGGGATAAAGACGGGATAAAAAAATCCACGCTACTTTTTTAATATATTTATAATGGGCTTAATATGAGTCAGAATAGAGTGAAATAGTGGGTCGCATTTGGGTATAAGCGTGACGCCGGATTGCCGATTTTTTGCAAGCGTGACAGGTGAAAGTCAAATGATTGTGTCGTGAAAAACGACAAATGAAGTCTAGCGGGACACGGATAATTACAAAAAATGAGAACAGCATAGTATAAGCGGGATACGGCAATCTGACAAAACAATAAGCGGAATACGGGAATCTGCCAAAACAGTAAGCGGGATCCAGGATCAAAACCCCCAATGAGACCCCAGAATAAGTTGTTTTTGTATATTCATCCTATTGTTACAGTCATGCCTTCAATAACAAATGTATCCGATGCATGCATTTTTTTTATATTTTGGTCCCTTTTTCAATTTTGTGGGGTTCAAATTTATAGACAATATAATATAATATAGATATTTGGGATTCGTTGACATGCTGAATTCAACCGTGTATCTAGTTTGGGGATTTTTTGCCTAGTTTCTGAAATAGCCCACATTGAGTTCCAAAGGGTCTAAAATCAACAAAAATGAATTGTAGCATGCATTTCGTGTACAATATCCCAAATGTGTATGGTTTTACCTCTGCGGTAGTATCCATTCGCGGATCTAGAATTTTTCATTTTGAGAATCGCTTATGTTACAAGTTTGAAAAGCTATATATTTTTGTATTTCAATTTGAAAATACATGCATCATAAATCCTAAAGTCATCAACTAAGTTTTTTCATTTGTTACAAGTGCATTTATCACATAATTCTATAATAAAAATTCCTCGCATCTTTGAAAATTCTACACTAATAATGACTGCACTAACAGTGATAATTCATCGCATCTATAGTTAAAATGGATCGCTTCCAATGATCGATATGCTATATT
Organism: Mytilus trossulus; assembly: GCF_036588685.1. Taxonomy (NCBI): domain Eukaryota; kingdom Metazoa; phylum Mollusca; class Bivalvia; order Mytilida; family Mytilidae; genus Mytilus; species Mytilus trossulus. Next base: position 37,532,135 of record NC_086381.1, on the reverse strand, counting down.
ATGATGCCTTTATAACACTTATTTGAACTTTAATGCTATGTTTGTATATTATAAAGACATATCACAATGAAAATATGTTAAACTTTCCTTGAAATCACTTAACTTGATATTTTCAAAACGTAAACAAATACAGTTTTCCCATGATCCTTTATTCTACAATAGACATACCCGCACATAACAGTAAAAATGAACTAGCTTGATTTGCACTTTATATACACTGAGTTCTAAAGAACCGTTGCTCCTTCATAAAATCAATCTATATAATTGTGTATACTCCTGGCTTGTCAATTATGTAACCTCTCTGACTTGTTTTGTACATTTTGGAAATGTTTATTGTTTGTATTTGTTATCTCTGCACCGATGAAATGCATTTGGTTTATGGGAATGAATATTCAGAATAGATGGACTGTCATCGTAAAATGTTTCTTTCCACTTGATTATGGAAGATATAACAGTAAAGTAATAGTAGAAGGATTTGAAAGAACTTATACATTATTTGTAATTTTAAGGTATATATATAGTATACATGGTACATGTTGTGTATTTAATACATATTAATAATTTTAAATACTGGTAATTCCTACCTTATGTTAGTAGATACATGCAAGAAAAGACGGACGAAAGATTCCAGAGGGAGAGTCAAACTTATGGATAAACAAATAGACTGAAAACGCCTAGGCTAAAAATAAATGACAAACAGACAAATAATAGAACAGAAGACACAACATAGAAAACAAAAGACGTAGAAACACGAATCAAAAACTTGGGGTGATTTCAGGTGCTCCGGTAGGGTACGCAGATCCTGCTCAACATGTGGCATCCGTCATGTTGCTTATGTTATTACAAGTCCGGTAAATAGTCTTACTGGGTAGGTCATATTCGTGAAAAAGATAAGGGTATTGTAGTAGTAACGACATAAAGAACATTTAAGGCCGTACTTTAACCTATAATGGTTTAATTTTTAAATTGTTATTTGGATGGAGAGTTGTCTCATTGGCACTCACACCACATCTTCCTATATCTATATCCGATATCATCTGCGAAACGGTTATTCCATAACGGTTAACTAACTCATGATGGCGTCCGTCAAATTACGAAGCGTTCTGCACTACTTACTAATTCTTATTTCCCGTTACCAGTGTGATTTGTCTTTCCTATTTGTTTTCTAGGTTACTAAATCGGAACCAAAATATTTATATCTTCAGGAATATAACTTTTACATTACTATTTTTTTTCAATTCCGAAATTATGGACAAAAGATTTCCTTGTAATTTTTCTCTTTTTTTTTTGGTAAAAAAAGAACAAACTTACAAGTACTGAAATAAAAAATCTTATCAGTAAAAAAAAATCAAAACTGCAAAGTTTATTTTTTGTTTTTTTGTCAAAGGGGCACTAATGACAAGATACATATCTTTTTTGTCAATCATATATGAAAATGAAAAAGTGAAATAAATATAATTCAATATTAGCACTCAGTTTTGTTCAATTTTGTCAAAATAAGTTAAAAAACACATATGAAGAATTATACACTTGCAAGTAAATATTTCGACCTGATTAAATTCGTATTCAGATGAATTTCTATGTAACCTCTAAGCTAGATACTGATTATGCATGACTGATCTGTTTGAGGCTATGTTATGAAACGGATGTCAACATTCATGGTGAAACATAGGCAAATCATTATATTGACTGATTTTGATCCACAGGAAAAACATTCTAATACAGGTAAAACGGAAATTAACTTATTTTTTAACCTGAAAATTAAAATGAAACCGAAATAGAAAAATCCATTTACACGAGGTACATACATTTGTACACATGTATTGATATTCATGTCTATGTTTATATCGTGTTATTTGACTTTCATCACGATAGTTAATAAGATGGCGTCTAGACCAGATAAAGGCAACAGTAGCATAGCGATGTTCAAAACTCATAAATCGATAGAAAAAAATACAAATCCGGGTCACAAACCAAAACCGAGTGAAACGCACTTAACATAAGAGAATGATGACACAATATTGAAATGTAACACACACAGAAACGAACTAATCATTAGACAAAATCCGATTTGAAAAACAAATATAACATCACAACTAAATACATGAATTGGGGATAGAAAAGTAACGTGACACGTCATATAATAATGTGAATTCACACTTGAATATAAGAGGAAACAAACGACACAAAAAAATTAAAATGTTCAAATGTAACACACAAAGAAACGAACTATAATATAACAAGGACAAAATTCCTGACTTGGTAGAGGACATTTTTTAAAAGAAATAAATGGTGAGTTGAACCTGGTTTTGTGGCATGCCAAACCTCCATCTTTTATGGCCATGTTAAATATAACATTAAAATGACAACCCAACATTACAGGACTGCAATACATATAAATAAGAGAACACAATTGAAAAAGAAGCACACATATAATAGCTAACCAAAGGCACCAGGTCTCAAATTTAATACGCCAGAAGCTATCTTTGTCCACACAAGACCCACCTGCGAGACCCAGTTACAAAAGTTGGAAAGCCAAAACATAGTTACGAATTATCGAGATTATGCCCTATAAATTGTTTATTTAAGACTTTTTTATAATTCGGATAATTGTGTTACATTGTTATTAAACCAATAAGAGAATTTGAGTTAAATCGGTGAACATGAATTTGACAGCTAGTCCCCTTTTACTTTTTATATGTTTAGATATCATTTATTTACCTTAACATACGTCATTTTTTAGGAATATAAGTACTTTTAGGCAATGGTTAAAGTTTGAGTTTTAGTTTAGACAAACCATGTTATCAAGATTAAAAAAGGAAGATTACGTTAGCTGTCTGACTTATCTACAAATATTGAAAATAGGATTTTAATACAGTAACGGAAGAGAATTAAAATTTATCTGATTAATGTTGTATTATCTGATGTACTTTTAAAGATTTTTCACTCGTCTTATTAAATCATTTGAAGGCAAATGTTAATTTAATTTGTATTCTTCCGGCTAGATTTCTGTTTTTTGTCCATAACATGAATAATAGTACACGGTTTTAACAGTGAGGATTTTGGTTATCCCTTAGGACTCAATTACTTTTGAATTTGTTTATAGCATACTAATGCGAGTTACTCAATGTGCAATTGTCATTGCCGTGTCGAGGCGTAAATACTATTGATTATTGTCTTACACCAGTGCTGCATATTGCTTCTTTAACGTTACAGGCTTGTACAATGAAATAACACAACGTACTACACGAAGATTTTAAGAACAAAATGAGTAATTTGTCTCTGTTTAATACGGAAGCGAATTATTGTTTGAAAAATGATTTTGATAAATATTGTAAATCCATTCATCTTACAAATATTGAGCTTTTGTAGTTATATATGATTTATTTTTGTTGTAAGAAGTCAAAGGTGAAACACATTTAAACGGATTTAATGTCCAAAAACAACTTATATTGGCACCAAAATGCAAACATAGACCACTTAATGCTTCTTTTGGGAATAAAATTTCTATCGCAGGCGGCTGCTATATCAACTATTTCAAAGAAAGGCATACTTTGCCCTTGCTTCTATAAATTTCAAGTGTTAAAAATTTTGGTATTCGTCATAATTAATCGAGGCAAGTATTGTGACGATGTATAATACTCATAAATCACTTTAAAAGATACATTCTAGTTCAGAAAAGAACTGAAAATGTGAGATGTTAGTATGTATCTATTCTGTATCTTGAACTTTATGTATTATCTCATGGATAAAAAAAAAAAACCTTCAGTGTTCCTGCTGTTCCTTTGTTTTCCTCTTATAGCTGATGTGTAACCTGTATTTGTGCAATCTAAATCGGTTTGAGACTTTTGAACGCCGGTATATAACTGTTGCCTGGTAACTCCTGTAATACTTTCTTTTATGTTTTATTTCATATTTTTATCGGTATATATAGCATGATAGTGCAATTTATATTTTTAATTTGTAATTTCTGGATTGATGTTAGGAACAGTATTTCTCATTTCTAAAAAAAACTTTGTTCTTGACAAATGGTTGGTCCACATTAAATCATGACGTCATACTTTGCTGATTTTGTCTAAACAAAATTTATTGTAACATCACGAAGAGAGGCGACCATGTCTGATGATGTCACATATATAAAGAACAAAACTTAATCATTTGTCTTTACGCTAGTGACCCTCGAACACGTTTCCACATACAAAAGTTACATACTGCATGGAAGTTATCTTACTTATTTTTACATATTTGTCTTTTTGAGAAACATATCCAATTCTGCTGTCATGTAGATATGATCCAATATTGAATAATTCAAAATAAACAATTTTTTTTGTATTTTGAGACCTGTAAAACAAAAATATTGCACCATGTAATCTTCCAATCAAAAAACATAAGCAGTATGTTAAATTCCCTTCAAGGAAACTTTGTGTTACACTTTTATATCATTACTAATCCTTTATATTATTAATACCTTGTTTGAAAACATCGCTAAAATTATAACACTAACACTACGTGACAGAAATAGAGCACAAACACACACAAGAACACTATTCACAGTCGAAACAGGACAACAATGAACAGATTTCATCAGAGACAGACAACACCAGACGTCGCAAACAGTGACTCACAGATGAAACGATTATGCAATCCTAAATTATATACATTTTTCTGGCAAACCAGTCCAAAAAGAGAGTAAAAGATACCAGAGGGACAGTAACACTCATAAATAAAAAAAAAAACAATTTTGAATGTCATAGCTTAAACAGACAAACAAACAATTTATGTATGTGCCTGTCCCAAGTCAGGAGCCTGTAATTCAGTAGTTGTCGTTTGTTAATGTGTTACATATTTGTTTTTCGTTCATTTTTTACATAAATAAGGCCGTTAGTTTTTTCGCTTGAATTGTTTTACATTGTCTTATCGGGGCCTTTTATAGCTGACTATATGCGGTATGGGCTTTGCTCAATGTTGAAGGTCGTACGGTGAACTATAATTGTTAATGTTTGTGTCATTTTGGTCTTTTGTGGATAGTTGTCTCATTGGCAATCATACCGCATCTTCTTTTTTTTATATAAATAGTACACAAAGCACAGCATAGAAAAAAAAAAAGACTAAGAAACACGAACCCCATCAAAATATGGAGGTATTATCAGGATAAAACATCAGGAGTTCCGGAAGGAAAAGGAAATTCTGCTCCACATGTGGCACACGTTGCTTTGCTCATGTCAGTACACACCCAGTTATAAGTCCAATTCCGTGTATCTATATACTATTTGTTGTCCATTCATTTGATGTGTTACAGCTTTTGATTTTGCCATTGATTAGGGACTTTCAGTTTTGAATTTGTCAGTTTCAGAGAATTTGTTGCTTGAATCAGCTGCTTTTGAAACAATTGGATTTATGCCTCTCTATGACAAGAGATATTGACGTTGACCCTTCTGCTTTATGAAACAAAGCAATACCAAATATTTGAATTTGTCTTTCAGTTTAAAATGGGGAATACTATTGTAAAGTTTATAAAAGTCATACGTTTAAATACTGTTGAAAGATGTACGAGTCTCCGATTGCTTATGAATTCTAAAAGATAATAAAGATAATGTGATGAAATTGTGAAAAATCGTGTTGTCATCATCCCATTCCTGTGCTTTATACTCAATTTTTTTTTAATAAATAAGGAATTTTGAAATAATGACACTTGTCTGGAGGTCTTCTTAATTCTTTCAGTACGTACCCATACTTAAAACGGATTTTTGAATACACTAGAAACAGAGTCTTTACTGTCAATGAGACCTATGTAGACTCATTGAATATGTATTACCTAAATTGATTGAATTGCTCTGAGTTTGTCACAACCCAAATATTCTAGTATGAAAATTATCATCTGAACATTATGTTTTCAATCAGTTTGTATCACTAAAGAATGATTGATTTATAAGTATTCATATCATCAGGAAACCTTCAATTAAGTTGATTTGTTTTGGAAAGAGCTTTCTTAGTGCCTGTCGGGCATAACAATGCACATGCCCTAATTAAAGAAAATCAAGGTGTCTGTTACAATGTAATTTAGTTAATTCTTTTCTATTTAATATATTATGCAATTGCTACTGCAATACAATAAAATCTACGTTATACAATAATAAAAAGTGGTGTTAGCTAATAAGAACTACCCAATATTTATACAACATGGAATTAGGCAGTTATAAGTATGGCCCGCAATGTTTAGTTAAATCCATACCATAAAGTCTACCGTAGACAACTACGAAGAAACACGCTATGAAACAATTCCAACGAAAAAACCCACGGTCTAGGGAAATCAAACAGAATTATGCTAGTTAAATAGCTTTGTAAGAGCCCAAGTCTACCCTCCAGCTGTGATATGTTGGTGTACAAGAACAAAGTAAGAACACACAAGTAAAAAAAGTTAGATACCGCTTGACTCGTCAACAAAGACTGGAAGCACCACCTTAAACAAAACAAAAGTAACATAAAGACACAAAGTAACGTTTTAAAAGTACAGTTTACTGTAAGCTAGTTCCGAGCCAATAGAAAACAAAAAGAATGAATCATGTTCTCCAGGGCGAAGTTGACAACGTCTAACGTAAGAGTTACGATAATAAATCCGAAAATATGTTACAACGTAAATATATATATTTTAATAAAAAAAAAGGTAAATAAATTATTTTATCGTTTTTTTTTTTCACATCGAAACCAATTCCAAATCGCCAGTTAGTAATTATGTTTCCCTCTTATATCTTGCTGACATTTCAAATGTAGATTTTCCAAGAAATTACGTATCTTATCAAGATTAGTTTAATTTCCGGATCTTACTTATTCATGCTTAAAGTAGCAGCAGCCAGACAACTGACAGATTCGCACTACAGAAAGACTTGATAAAATCATTGTTTTTGCATGACATAAGAATTATTTTTCAACAAATATCTAAAGATTTCAGTTCGGCGGCCGAAGTTATTTTACTAGTACTATTTCTGTCAAACGTTTGACACAGAATATTTAGCAAGAAATGTCAACATAAAGAGTGAATTTTGCAGTAATTTGTTGTTTGCAACAGCTTGAGTGTTAAGTGTGCTGAGAGGTTAATACTACAACTTAGAAAAAAAATCCATTTTTGAATGATCATTCGATTGTATCACGTCACGTTGCATCTTTTTGCATCATTGTACATGGTGTAAAATCAGAGTAGTAAAATAAGTTCCCCTTGCCATTTCATTTTTTGACAACTTTGGTCCATACAAGGGAGCCATGGTAATTATATATATCATTATAATTATGACACATTATTTATAACTTTTGCCATTCAATTAGGGAATTTCCGTTTTGAATTTTCCTCGGAGTTGGTTAATTTTTTCAACAATATACATGGAAATCAATGCAACAGGGTATATACAAATCTACGCCATTAACAGCTGGTACATGATTCTTAATTTCTCCCAAAAGTAATTTACACACATGTGCTAATTTTTTCTATATATTGCAGTGTTGTTTTGACATGTCTTATTATTCTTTTTATTGAACTGCTTGTTACTATCTCACACAAACTGTTTATCAGATCTGGAATGTCTCGACTTCTCGTAGAACCATTCTAACATTAAAAGTTACATTTTGAAGAATATATTTACAATACACTTATATAATATATAGTAGTACCTACAGTTTATGTTTTGTTTCTTTAGATGTACACTCTTACCTAACACACATATATTATTTAATGTTGATTACACACATTATGATAATAACTCATCAATCTGCATTAACAGTTTAAAATAAAACATGTAGTCAACTGAGATTGTAAAACATGGCTTTTTATTCTTTAAAACCTTAAACATTTAACAACAAAGAAACGCCTTCTTTATAATTATGAAAAGGCCATTATCATCTCTTTAAAAATCATGTATTTCTCTCTCTCACGATATGAATGATGTAAATTATGAATTACGTCAAGAGACATGTACGTGACATTGTTAAAATTAATTAAGGCATCTTTTAAAGAGAGTAATTGTTTTCCATTTGCTCTTAACATGCCTAAGTAATGTACACAATTAATTTTAAGAAAAACAAAATTTGAAAATGTCACGACACTTCATTCATTTTTTCAAAACTTAGTTTATTGTGAAACGACGAACGACATTATATTACTATTTGTGTAAAGTATTATCATTCTAACATTTGACCATGGTTTTCGATCATTGACATATGAAAAAGACACAGACATGTTATCAAAACGGTGATACTGAACTGATATTAAGCGAACATACAAACAACAGTCTATGAAACGATTCACATGAAACAGAAACATGAATATCACAAGCCTTCTTCGCCTTATTCATTCCTCCCTCATATTAATACATAAGCAGATAGTTGGTTCACAATATATAATTTTATTTTAACGTTGAACCTTCTTAAAGACAAATATACTTGACAACAGAGATTAATTTTTAATACTATATATAAAAACATGTGCATTAAATTGAAGATCTGTTATTAAAATATTACATGAACTTCCTTTAAGATATATACATATATATCAATTTCCCCATATGATTGGAAATTCATCTTACGTATTTATAAAGTTTTTCATTAATTATTTTTCTTTTAAGTATGAGTTGCCTTCCAAACCTTACTACTGAACAAATCGGAATTCGATCGCTGTATCCAATGCAAAGTGGGCCACCATTTTACCAACTTAGTTTGAGGATTAATTTTTCAACTCATGGAAGATGAACACATATCCGCTAGGTAAAGGAAAGCACCACCACAAATACATAATTCAATAGTCACGGTACTAAAATAACGAACTCTTCATCACGTCCATTTGCTACGTATCATTTCTCTACCCGTGTTTTCTTTCTGTTTGGCGTTAATTTCATACATGGAGATCGTGATTTGAGCTGAATGAGTACGCTAGAGCAGATAATGAAGTTTAGTTATCAATCTATCCAGTTAGGGAGGGAAAACGCGGCAGTGACATTTACACTGTGTTTTCTCTAATTTTTCAGATATTGAGATAAGACGTGGCACGGTACTTGTCTATACCAAATTCATGTATTTGGTTTTCATGTTATATTTGTTATTCTCGTGGTGTTTTGTCTGATGCTTGGTCCGTTTCGGCGTTGTGTCGTTGTTCTCCTTTTATATTCAGTGCGTTTCCCTCGGTTTTAGTTTGTTACCCCGATTTTGTTTTTTGTCCATGGATTTATGAGTTTAACCTGTGTGCATGTGTTGAATGTATTAGGAACCGAGGATTAGTTCGAAAGTATAAATGTGTTACTGTTTAACTGTAGTGTATACTGAAGTACGCGCTATCACGTCTTTATTTCTATTGGTCTTCTTATATAATTGACCTGTTTTTGACCTTTATTTGTCGGGCTGTTCAATATAGTTTTTATAAGAATTCTTCGACTGTTTTATAAATTGTTTATATATATTCCGTTACTGTAACTCTAGATCTTAATTCAATGTTATGACTTTCGGCCTCATTTTATCTTCTCATAACCCTTTAAATAATCATGATTTTACGAAATGGTGAGAAAACACTAAACTCAAATCCCTCAAGGATATTCACGTGCTATAAAGACCTTATCCCAAATAGAAATTCAACCGCTGTCAATCGAAATTCCCCTTTTAAATTTAGCAGTTTTTATAATTGTGTTAAAGGTGGCAATGCTGCTGCAGCCAGATTATTTAATAAAAAAGCACGTGGATATCTACAAATATTTCCGTGCAATGCCAGAAAATGACAAACCTGTTCTAGATTATCTTCTGATAATACTATAAGGTCAACAGTGAACGGGAGAACTTTTTCGCTTTCTTTTTCCTGTGACATAACATGAAAAACCCAAAGCCTCATTTATCTGGTTACATGAACTAAGCCGAAGTGTGGTATACAATTGGTAGGACAACCAGGACGTGAGTTTTTTAAAAGAGCACAGGAATACTATTGAAAACTTAAGAAATTCAAAAGCATAATTTATCAACATTTAGGTGACACAACCACAATATTTAATTTATTAGATTTCAACCGCTCGAAACGGTCCACAAACAACAAGGGCAGTCACATAAACAATTTGAAGATTCCCGTAAAATTATCGAACTGTCTTGGATTAAACGACTTCAAACAGCTTATCCCTTGGGTCTAAATGACAATATACTTGGACAAGGGAACATATCTACTACTTCCTCTATTGATATCATGAATATTATTAATAAAAAAAACAACGAAATAATAGGTCTCATGTGAAACGTATCAATCGAAATCAACGAGTCAAACATCGTATAAATTATATACTTGATAATCTCCTTTCTATATTTAAAAATAATGGTAGGCATCAATTATTATGTAAACTGGGTCAAATATCCATTAGTAAATTACACGATATTTTAAAAGAATGTGACACCATCTCATTCTTCAGCCCACTGTATGAATATTCTCGTATAATTACAGCTTTTTGCAACCATAGGCTATACCACGTATCGACAAACCTGCAGATCATAAACGTCATTTTTTGAAAATTAAATATATTAGCAGAGGTATTGATTTTATCAACTTATCTAGTATATTTAATGACTCTCCCGTTCAAATCTTTATTCCTCCCTATTTTGATAATATAGAACAACCTATAATTTCATACACATACACAAACCCAGCAGAAGTTTAAATTTTAATTATACGTCGGTTACATCCGACGTGAATACAGATAGTAATACTTCCTTAACTTGAGACTGTGAATCGTCGGAGTTAAGATATGTTCCCTATGGCCATGTTATTACAGGGGACCTCAGTATCGTCCAGGACAGAGAGGTTAAAAACTTTTTGAAAAAAGGACCAAACTATCGTCCTCCATCTAAAATAGATTGGAAAGAGTGTCGTCAAGTCACCAAAGATGCTCTGTCCTCATTTTGAAAAAAATGGTGTAAACGGGAAAAATCTGATAAAAAATCTCTTGATTCTTATTCAAATAAATGTATGAATGTGGTAGATAAGAAAATATCACATTTTGAAAATAATTTAGAAGTCAATAATAGAGTACATAATACACCTATTTCCAGAATGAGAAATTAACTTCAAATACATTCAAAGCGGTTTGTGTTTGTACCGGCCGACAAAGCAGCCAATAATGTGGTTGTGGTATGACGTAAATACTACACGGACGTTCTTAAGAATGAAATTTTAAATTCATCTACATTTAAGTCCATCCGCTTCACAGAGAGTCATATAGTAAACAAGCATATCACAACCACATCAAAGCTTAAGACTTCTTCTGAACATTTGAAGGTCCCTACTACAATGTATGTATAGGCTACCTAAAGTACACAAAAAACAATTTAAATATTGTTTCATCTCGGTCTCTAGTAAATGTTCTCCTACTAATCTGTCAGTGCTCTTAACTAGTTCATTAACTACTATTAAAGAGCTTATCATAAATTATTGTAATAAAATATATGAACTTAGTGGTATAAACCATTTTTGGAGTGTAAAAAATTCTTTGGATGTTTTAGATAAATTGCGGGCTTTTGATGGTCCTTTTGATTCTGTTAATAGTTTTGATTTTTCTACTCTTTACACTACACTTCCACACTATCTTCTTAAAAAAAGTTTTCCTATTTAATTAAATGGTCGTTTAGTAAAGGTGACTGTAGATATATTTGCTGCAACTTATTTAAAGCCTTTTTCTCTAAAGAGAAAGGTAAATATGCTAAATATACTTACTGGAGGTGTGGTGAGATGATTGAGGCTGTTAATTTTCTCCTTGATAATATTTACGTACGTTTCGGCAACAAAGTTTATCGACAGGTTGTAGGTATCCCCATGGGCACTAATTGTGGCCCTTTAATAGCAGACTTGTTTTTGTACCGTTACGAATCACAGTTTATGACTAAACTCAATAAAGACCCGTCGAAATTGCATTTAATTGATAAATTCAACAACACTTACCGTTATCTTGATGATATTTTTTAGTTAAATAATCAAGAATTTTCTCAATATACTGCTGAAATTTACCCCCAAGGAACTAACTTTAAATAAATCAAATGTATTCGGTAATAACTGTCCTTTCCTGGATTTAGATATTTCGGTTTTAAACGGGAAACTACACACTAAAATTTACGACAAAAGAGACGATTTTTCGTTCTCTATTGTTAATTTTTCATTTTTAGATGGTAATGTTCCTTTGGCACCATCTTACGGTGTTTATATTTCACAACTTGTTCGCTATGTCCGTGTCTGTTGTGACGTTTTTGATTTTAACGAATGCAACCTATGTATTACTGGTAAAATATAAAACCAGGGATATCGTTACCATAAATTACTTAAAACCTTTACTAAAGTTTTCCATATATATAAGGATTTTGTTTTGAAGTTTGGTTGTACCTAACTTATTTTAAACGGGATTGCACATCCTCATTTTTACGGAAATGTTGTTAACCGTGCCCGGAAATTTAGAAATGATCCATGTAAACTTGTTGCTCCTTTAAATAAACTTATTTTTAAAGGTTACCTATTCAACACTGTGATAAGATCATTGAATATTGTTTTTATTGGTATAAATATTGACTTTGTTATAAGTAGATTAAAAGCTAACTAAATATTACTAGTATGTTATATACATATACATTTTCATGGATCTACAATCTGTCGATACCAGTAACTTGGCATTGCACAAGGTCATGTTTTTCTCTGGCTGTTTATGACGTCTTTACACTAAATCCATTGTATGTTAGATGTGTACGGATTGCTTAGCCTAAGAGGCATGACTTTTCTATAAGTTGTTAATGACTTTGAACTAGCTGTCAGATAACTGCGAGTATTCTCAGATCTGTTCATTGTGTCTTTTTATGTCGGGATTTATAAGTACCCAGCCACGTCCACTTTTATTTTTTGTCTATCTGATGAGTTAAGCCTTTTTCAACTGATTTGTATAGTTCGTTCTTGTGTTGTACTGTTATACCACTGTCCCAGGTTAATGGAGGGATCCCGCTGACATGTTTAACTCCGCCACATTATTTATTTATGTGCCTGTCCCAAGTCAGGAGCCTGTAATTCAGTGGTTGTCGTTTGTTTATGTGCTACATATTTGTTTTTCGTTCTTTTTTTTCATAAATAAGGCCTTTAGTTTTCTCGCTTGATTTGTTTTACATTGTCTTATCGGGGCCTCTTATAACTGACTATATGCGGTATGGTCTTTTCTCATTGTTGAAGGCCGTACGGTGACATATAATTGTTAATGTTTGTGTCATTTTGGTCTTTTGTGGATAGTTGTCTCATTGGCAATCATACCACATCTTCTTTTTTTATATTTACGGTTGTAGTTCATATATCATTATAATATCATGTATAGGAAATTGTCCAATAGTTCAATCATTTATGATATATTAAACACGTTTTCGTGTTGAAAAGCTGTTTCAAAATTATATTTTTTCTAATAGGATCAAACATACATTTATATATATATATTATCTTACATCAAAATGCCAAGGAATCTTTATATGTATAAGTGTTACACGTTTCGAACATGACTTGTGATATGATTAATGCCGCCCTGCCTGGCGTCAATAATGTGATTTCCAGATTAAATCCCTTGAGTTAAAAATAAAATCCTTACCAAACCTCTGTTGTTATTACCTATTGGGAGAGGATAATCATAACTGAGCATTAGATTATATGGAAGTTGTTTGAGGAAATGTTTTTCTTATTATATATTGTTTTCTGAGTCATTATACACGCAATACTTTAAAATGATGAGGAAGTTTGCATTTTTTGTACATTACAGAGATAAAAATATGTCCTATGTTGTTAAGCATTAAAATGCAGATATGTATATTGAGGCATTCATATCAGCCAATGTGAGACGTCAAAGCCCTCTTATATTAAGATATCGTCAGAGACTGATAAGTTTGCATGAATATAACTGTACCATTTTATTATTATCATTGTTAATATCTTGTACATTGTCTAACCGTTTACTGTATTGTTCATGTTTCTCTTTTTCAAAAATACGAATCCAAATTAATGAAATAAATATTTTTATCCAGAAACGGTGTAGTTTTGGTTCTTACATGTATTCCTATTTATGTCCATCTGTCCGTCTGTACGTCTCGTACTTTGTAGATTTTCGGTTTGCAAACGTCGTACAACGTCGTTATGCTAAGTGTGCATGTTCATGATGGATTGAAATGCTTGATACATACCAAAGTTGTAGTTTGTCACAGGTTTCGCAGTTTACTTTGTACTGAATACGGAAATGATGTACGAGGAAGGGGGAGGGGCAACGTGTTATCTGTTTACAATTGATTATTTGATAAACTTTATTTAAAAATAAATATCACAGACAGAAATTTATTTCATTAACATTTTAGAAACTGTCATATTTTCTAACATTTATTTTTGTTTAATAAAATCTTGATATATACAAAATTTTGGCAAAGTCTGGCAAAATTCTATAGTGTTTTTATTGAAGCTTACAATCTACCTCAACTGCCTGTTGTGATCCAAAGATATAAAAGAAGCATATATCGCTATCATTTAACAAAATGAAATAGTGTATGCACATCTTATATCTCAATGTCTTTCATTACTGACTATTACGGCTAATCAGAAAACAGCGACTTAAATGTTTCATATTTAATCTTTATTAATAAGACTTGAAATGTGTGATACCTTCTGTCTACTGACGAAAACAGATACATTTTTAGCATTCCTCAATGACATAGGGGGTTGTTAATACAAGTTGAAATTAACCGAGATTCGGGATCAGGTGGAGTATGATGCATTATATAATCAAATTAAGTAATTTTTGATATTCATTCCTTTTCCGATATATTAATTATCCTTCGAAAATTGATGCTTAAACGAGTGTTTTGAACAACCAAATAAATCAAGTGTATGTTTCTAGTGGACGGTATCAATCAACCAAGATTTACTAATATATTTGCAGAACTGTTTAATACTACATGTACTTTTATATGGTATCTGTTGTATTGAATCCGCTTCATAAAGTACATAAAAAAGGCAAGTTAAAATGAAAGTGGCATGTTTAAAAAAAGCAATTACCGTACTGACAGGTTGTCAAAAACACGTATATATTGTCTAGTGTCATTAGCATTCGATATAGGTATGTAGATACTTTTTCTTTCCTTCCAGTAACACTACTAAGGATTTTCTTATCCCAGATATAGATTATCTAAGCCGTATTTTGCACAACATTTTGGAACTTTGGATACTCAATGCTCTTCAACTTTGCACTTGATTGGCTTTATAAATATTTTGATTTGAGCGTCACTGATGAGTCTTATGTAGACGAAACGCGCATCTGGCGTACTAAATTATAATCCTGGTACTTTTGATATCTATCTAGAGCAAACAGTATCTCGAACGACATATACGTTTCTAAGATGCACTAGATCATCTGGCTGCAATATCATTTTTCCACTAGCCTACTGTTCATCTTTAGTCAAAATATGCTGATGTTGCCTTTAAGAAGTCATTGCTATTTTGTTTCTTTTTTCCAGTGTTCACTAATATTTTGTTTTTGTATAAAGTTTGCTAAATTTTCAAGTTTGAATTGTTTCACATCTTCCTTGTCGGGACCTTTTGTAACTAGTATTGTAATTTTTCTTTTTTTATCATTGATGGTTCTTATATCTACGTCAATCCTACCATGTCTCCTTTTTTATGTAAAGCAAATATATATTTCAATTTCAAGAAAATAATAAAGCATAATAGGTCATTACGTGGTAAAAGTTACAATCCGAATTTTTATTGTACATGTACTAGAAATGAAAATCATGCATTCATTCGTCCTGAAATGATATATTGGTTACAAATTATGAATGCTACATATTGAGGAAGTGTATACATTGTATGTCATATCAGGTATAGGAAAGCAATCTTCATCTGTGTTCAGCATTCTCATTATTACCAAATCGATATGTTGATATGCATTGTTATAACCTCTGACGTCCCCTCTCTTGTAGATCGATCGCGATCGAATCCTGATTCGGAACACAAATGTTTCAAGTCTACATTTCACTATTTTGATCGACAGAAAGCAATCATGCGTTGTTTTGAGTCGATGCCTTATATCTATATACATGACATGAACAATCTATAGCTGCACTTGTTTTAAACGATAATTAAGTTTAACAAATCGACGTAATATTTAAATTTTAACACACTTAACTTTGATTGATATCGAAATTTCCGGTGTATCCAGGAAGAGGAATTCAATGAGTCTCTTTGTAATTACATATAAAAGTATACGTATAGTATGTTTGCAAAAAAATTATAGCAGTTTCAATGCATGTTTAAAAGAAGAAAAACAAGCCGAAATATGAAATGTTTCCGAGTATTTATACCAAATACAATGAAAAGCCAGAAAAGGTCAGCATAAGTCTAAGGGTTTGTTATCTTATTGTATTATAAGGACAATGAGTCTATTTGTAGTACAATTACATTATCAATTTACCCAAAAGTTACAGACACATGAATCATTTCAATATACATGAATTATTTAAAATGTATTTGTATTTTATGCCAATGCAATTATTCATTGCACCGGTCTTCAACAAGGTAATTTGTTGTGTAATGCAGATTTTTATTAGTGCAGTCAATTATGCTTCATTGTAAGTCATCTTGTTGCAATCTGATTGTGTTTTCTTTAATCTGTCTCTTTTGCATGGCAATTCGTTTATTCCCATTTGTTTTGCCAAACTTTTGAATAATAGCTTGCAACGTGATATGTCATCCTCTACAGTTAATTTTAATGCGAACCCAAATGTTTTATACTATTTCCTAACAAGTACCTCTTTCTTTTATAACCTTTTGTTTTTAAATTAACTCATCATAGAAATCGATTAAATTTGTATTCTTCAGACTCACGTTTTGTCTACAAATGGCTCGGCGGCATCGCTAGAATCACATTTAAAAGGTCAAATAAAGCACGAAGTTTAAAAGCATCGATGACCCAAAATTCCGATAAAGTGCTGAATAAAATGCTGATGATTTCTAATCAGATATTATTGTATCAATGTGTTATGCACCCAATCATTTTGATTGCGTGAAATCAAAGCAACAGTCGACGTCCGGTTTGATGCGTGTCAATGGCAAATAAATTCTTAAGAGATGTATATTTTTACGATTGTTCAGTAACGATATAGTTTGACACATGGATGGGATTTGTCTTATATGCTGAGGTATTTTCTGTTTATAACAAGACAAGCTCAGATCACTGCTTTACTCTTATGATTTTAATGTTAGACTTTCGTTTTCCGCGAAGGTACTTTTTATATACTTTGTAATATATTAGTTGGTTAAAGGTCACTGGCTACTAATGTCACTAAATAAGTATGTTTTCCTGTATCGCTTTTTCTGACTGGTATTTACTTTCTACATCATACGGTTTAGAGAAATACAAATATTTATTCACCTTTTTGATAATCTCCAAATCAAGTAAACGTTAACTTACTTGAATTTTTCAACAATTGCTATGATTTTATGCTTTTGCCAATTGGATGATATTACTCATTTAAAACAGTGCACTGATAAAAAGTTTACATGAAATTGCTGCCTTAAAAATGACACCATAATTGTAATTCGTGCTGAAAAAATTACGTAATTTTCAATGTCAATGTTCGGTCTCATGACGATAGTTCGTCGTTAAAACAATTTGCAGATATTATCTTGTTCAATACCAATTTCAAAAACAAGTTATTAGAAAAAAAGCTGACCTAGTTATTTTCACTCAATGGTTCAATTATAGCACAATTTGCCTATTCAAGTACATAGACTATAAAATTACATTTTATCGTTCATTTAAATCAAAATGTTCAAAATTCTAACCGTTATTGATGTGCTTCTTCAGACATAAACACTTTTTACATTTTGATACGTGTCTATTCGTTCATCATCATGATAATGTAAGTCTATATGGTTTTTGTCAAGCGAACATTACTTGTTATTACCATTACTTCTCTTTAATTAATTGGTCTCCGTTAAACATACGCCGGATAATAACATCTTTTTCTCCTATCATTTGATGTCTTCAAATAATTGTATCAGTTAGGATCTAATTATGTTTTTAAATTATGTCAGGTACCGATGGCGTGCTGAATTTAGACCAGGAATTAATTATGTGTTGAAATTGGGTCAGAAACAAATTATGTGTTAAAAATGTTTAATTGATTTTACATGTTAAATCTCGGAGAAAGGTTCAACGAAATAAGGATCACCCATCTGAAGTAAATAATCCTGATAACCATTATTGCTCTATTTACACATAATCGCGCCTGTACTTTTATTGTCTTTTTCTATGAAAGTCAGACTTACAGAGAAAATCAAAATATCAATACAGTGCACCAGAGCATGCATACAAAAAAACACATTATAGATTGTAGACTTAAGGGTTTGAATACCCCTTTGTTATCTTCCTTCTGTCTATGTATGCTTCATGAAGAATTCAATAGCGATATTGAAAGTGTATGTATTTTTTCTATTCTCAGATGTAGAAGTATGGGCTGTTTAAAAACTTCCATCATCATAAGGAAGTAAAGCAGATCCTGTTTTATATGCTGCTAATAACTTAGGTAAAATAGGAATATTATGTCCATATGATTGAATCAAAGAAGGGGAAACTTTTTTGCCCGTTTTTTTTCCCATCGCGGGTGTAAACGAGAATTTGAAGTTCAACATAAATGGTAGGCAATTATTATTTTGTTACATCATATGATAATATTACCAGGTTTATTGTTGATATAATCAAGTAGCTTTGTATTTGATTTAATTCACAGTAGATACTTTGCATAGATACTGCAAATCATTTACTCCTCATAAACTATATACTATGTTGTGCTAACATCTTACGAATGAATCAGTCAATAAATTGAATCTGATATGGATGAAAACGGCTATAAGAAACAATAAACAATTTATGTTTCCGCATGAATATTGAATATAGTTAACAGACAAGCATAACACAAATCAAATTGCTAAATTACACCAATTTTCTATCCAATTTCAACAGTACTTTTGATATTTAATCCGTTTTAACCGTTCCTTTGTATCCAATCGGTGTTACAGCGATGGTGTTATATTAGTTCATACTGCTATGAATAACAATTCTCAAGCGCAAATATATGGTATACCGTTGACATATAGTATCGATGATTCCAGATGAAAGATTAAATGTCTCAATCTGAAATTAAAACATAGTACATAACTTTATTTTCAACATTTTTGAATTATGAATCACCAATTCAAGATAAATAGAACAATAACATATTATATTCAGTCTATGGAAGGTGCGATACGATAAAAACTTTTCTTATATCAATGAGCGATATTGTCTTATATCAACGAGTTGCATTTTGGGAAATCTCAGACGAATGTTTACATTTTTATGAAGGAACGAAGATTTCTCGGTATAAAGTAATGATTCTTTTCTTAAAACAGGCTGACATTTAACAAGACATACGTCTGCTGTATAATTTCCATGAATTATTCTAAGTTATACCAAGCAAGGTGTATTTAAACGTGAAAATTGAATTGACATAAATGCACGATTTATCAATTGTAGATGTACAAATTCAATTAATTTCGTGTAGCAAATTATGTGGAATGCAATTGAGATGAATTCAATTATTGGATAAGCCAAAATCGCCTATAAGTCAAAGATACTGCTATATTTTAAAATATCAATGCAATGTTTGTCTTATATCATAGCGATATTTTTTTAATATCAAAAAATTATGAATGCGATACTTTTCTAATATAACTGCTATAGTTTTCTAATATAAAATTAATACGATGACACGTCACAATGCATGTCAAAAGAACCGCAAACATAATTCACAAACTTAGTTCATGACCGGCTTAATGTTTGAGGATCAATATCACTAAAATTTCGTATCTAACAAAATTAACGCTTACACGATCTTATCATTTTAAACATGTTGCTTGACCCTATTGATATTTGAAAGTGTTAACAACCTGTTAAGGCTATTGTTTTCAATCACATGGTTTAACCGACTAATTCTGTTTGAAGTGATGATGCAATGGTGGAATTTAAATGCGGTTGTAAATAGACTACCAACCTATTAGATTCTAATATAGGTCCAGTGGCCGATCAATTCATTTGAATTGGGACATATGGTTTGACCCCACACCCTTATCCTAGGTTTGGAACCCCCTTTTGAAAACGGCTGGATCTGCCCTTGAGGTCACACTGCTATAGCCTATCCACATGGGTAATATCGAAACAGACAAAAACTATATATGTCAAAGCAACACGAATTGTCCCGTCTTAAAATGTTAAAAAATCTGCAATTTAAACAACAAATTTGGACACAAACATGATGGTAGTCTCACATGTCAAAAATCAGCTCAAAATCTAGAGGAGTATAGAAAAAGAGTCAGTATAACTGTGATTTTCAACAATTTTCGAAGTTGTTAACCCTTAATTTTGGCCAAAATTAGCGGAGCAAAACAATTTTAAATTTCATCTGCAAATCATCATAGTTAGCTCATATACAAAGTTCGAATGAGAGAACTTTCCATCAAAGTAATAGTTTGTTTTAAGTAAACAATTATAGATCAAAGTAGGGCCTTAAACACAGAGCCTTGACTCTCAGCGAACACCACGCTATATAGGAACCAAAAAATTACTAGTGCTAAACCACTCAAACAGGAAAACAACAGTCTAATTTGAATAAAAAAAAGGAGATTCAAAAATGCACAGGCCAAATTTTGTCGAATCAATCTGAACGAGGACAGTATGATTCATCTTTGTCAAAAGTTAGTTTCATTGTTTTCAATAAAGAAAGTCTTTCATGCATGCGTTGCGAGCATATCTGATACATACTATTTCGGTGCGTTCATTATAAATTGCTAAATGTTATATATAAATGCAACAGTAGTATACCGCTGTTCAAAACTCATAAATCCATGGACAAAAAACAAAATCGGGGTAACAAACTAAAACCGATGGAAACGCATTAAATATAAGAGGAGAACAACGACACAACACCGAAACGCAACACACACAGAAACGGACCAAGCATCAGACAAAACACCACGAGAATAACAATTATAACATGAACACCAAATACATGAATTTGGGATAGACAAGTACCGTGCCACGTCTTATCTCAATATCTCAAAAATAAGAGAAAACACAAACGACTAACGTTAATATGAAACACACACAGAAACGAACAATAATATAACAATGACCATCTTCCTGACTTGGTCCATGACACCTTTAAAGGGGAATAAAAGTGGTGGGTTGAACCTGGTTTTGTGGCATGCCAAACCTCGCACATATATATGTGAACAATAATTTTGATACTTAGCTATTTGATTACGACATTGTTTTTTTAATCCCAATCGGTACTGGCATTTTCTAGTATTAGAAAATGGTGGATTGAACCTGATTATATAGCGCTTAACCTGTCACGTGCATGAACAAAACAGACATAGTAGGTAAAATTGTCAAAATATGGATACAGCAGTCAAATATAAAAACTAATTATTACTAATATCGATATTACCAAAACACCGCTATGATATTTTAAAAGTATCGCATTGATATTTTAAAAGTATCGCATTGATATTTTAAAAGCATCGCATTGTTTATTTATGTCTATAAGAACAGCACAGCACTTCAAATCTTACACGGACATAAACTTTAGCTTCTAACTAAGTTCTGAATGTATATTTAGACTCAATTGTTGTTTATATTTGAACAATAAGTTTTAAAGTTAGTAATTTCTTAATTTTTCGTTGCCGAAAACAACATTTTCCGCAAGGAATGTCTGAATATTTACAATTGATATTAGACAATATCTCTCATTGATATAAGAAAAGTTTTTATCGTATCGCACCGTCCATAGACTGATATTGGAGCACAACTAATTGTTGAAATTCGACGTCTACAATTTCACGCGTTTTAAATAGACCTTGTCGTAAAATGTAACCAATACTGTGTAAAGTGCTTTGTTGTCGATTTCAAATATTGGTGCCTGTTTATGTAATTAGGCCAACTTTTCGAGAAAGCATTTGACATTGTGTGTTTTCCATTCATTTAACGCTATGGTTATTATTTTTAGCTTTATCAACTTAACTTATGACCAAAGACGTCTATGTAAATTACATGACTGCTTAGTTTTAAAACAAGATTTTTAACAAATCATTGTTTAAGGTTTATTCTTCTGACGTTTCAGTCTCGTTGAAATCTCGATTTGGAGTTATTTTCAAAACATGTGATACAAGTGGAACATATCAATGAATTTTAAAAATATTATAATCAAACTTAACTCGGTGAAAAAAATGTGTATTTACAACGAATAGTTTTTGAGTAATCTAGTTTTCAAATTTTACGACCGACCAAGTCAGTCTTGTTCACCAAAAAAATGAGAAAATTGGTCAAGGGTACAAACAAAAACCATGTACATCCTTTATCATTTTTGTCTTTTCAAATTTCTTAGATGTGTATTTTTTCAATCATTTATTAGAAAATAAGTTGAAATAATATGCATTTTGTTCTTAAACTGAGAAAAATCAAAAATTTACAAAATTGACAACATGGCAACTTTGATACAAAAAAGCATCAAATATGATAAAACTTTCTTATATCAGCACCTACCTATATCTTTTTTTAAGTTTGATTTATACAGATTGGTCCATTTCATCTTTATTGAAAGTAGAAAAAAAAGTTTAATTGTGGAACTGTGATTTTTTTTCACAATAATAGTCAAAATGTAAAGATAATAATTTCCGATTGACACGGAAAGAATATATGCGTGCTACGATAACAAGTACTTGTCTTGGTTAAAAAGTGATACACACTGATAACGCAGTGGTCATTTTCGCAAAACAAAACTTACACCTTGATGTACATAATAGTATACATGGTATACTTACAATCAACTTAAGTATTTAGATTTTTTGTGAAACAGATCACTGGTACATGAATAATCACGTTAAAACAATAGTTTCATACGGTCTACTTGCAACTTTAATAATTATTTCTTTACGACAACTGTTGCAGAATTGTAATTAAGAACACATACAATTTTTGTCCGTCAGTCGTATTAAACCAGTTGCAATAAATTTACTGTAGACAAACTAATTTTCGCGGATTATTCATTTCGCGTTAAGCCCTCTCTATCTCTTTTCGCGGCGATTTAATTTCGCGATTTTTTTAATTAACTTGAAATAATAGAATGAGGACTGATCTAAGTTTTACATATTTGCGACGATTTATATTTGTGTTACTTTTCTATTCGCGAAAGTCGCAAAAAAACATCGCTCGCGAAAATAAGTTGGTTTACAGGAACCGTTGCGTAACCATACAAACAACTCATTTTTTAATGGTGTCGCGTGAGATGCCGTATCATTGAGTCAGTTGTTGGCATCGTAATATCCGGTTTGTTATAAGATAATCTCGAAATATACATTATAAGGTCAATGTAAGAAAAATATCAACTTTTTTGCATGAGGCTGAAAAACTGGGAAAGGGAGAGGTTCTACCGAGCCCTTCCTCAGTTTTGCGCCGAGTACAACAAAGTTGATATTTTCTGACATTGACCTAATTATTGTTTTTTTACTGCAACTTAAATAAAAAAATGCATAGGTATTGCAATTGTAACATAAATTTCAAACTTATTTTCATCCCTTAATGAACCCCTGACTGTGGAAAAAGTGTTCCATGATGAAAGTGACATTGCACAAAATATAGCTATGTTACTATATTTAGGAACGTAACACAAGTAATTGCAGTATAAATGACGTAACAAGTTACAGCAGATAAAAAAGAAGACTGATAGCATCTCTGGAAAATTATAAATACATTTTCTATAATATAAAACTTACCAAATATGTATACAAATGTTCATCATTTTTAATCACCATGAAACGATCAATTTATCCTGCAATTAGCTTACTATTATACAAATACCAGTTATACAAATAAGTTTTTGCTTTAGTTGTAAAGTCTACTGTTATCCCTCTTCAATGTTCAGCAAGCGGTGCTTTAATATGAAAATTTCTGTATCCTAACCAGTTTATTTTGGGGGGCCTTTTTGCGGTCTTTTAAACTATGAAATTAGAGAATTAAGATTTTAATTACTAAAGCTTCAGGTGTTCGGAGGAATTTCAGGATTAACACAATAAATATACATTGTCGCATTTCGTCCTGTTTCTAAAGCTGATACAAATACAAATTTATATTTTCCGATAACATACATATATTGTTTATCATATGTCTTGCAACAGATAATGACTTTGTGACCATCAATTTCTCAAGGTCATTTCCATATTAAGCATTACCGTATTCCAACAAGGACAAGCATTGGTACATGTATATTTACGTCTCTTAGACGGTGGTTTTAATGTGTATAGATGATAAGCTACTGAATAATGTTATATTTGACTGATTTTTTAAGTGTAACTCCTTTCAGCAACAGTTATATCCATTAGGAAAACATTTATTTGCCCTACATTTTCCTTTAGATAAATGGAATACACTACGCAATTGAGCCTGATACATCTAATTTCTGGTTGACCTACATGTGTAAATTAAAGCTTAATAGCACTGTGTCGCATGTTAACATGTTTATGGCTACCGTTTTAATCTTATTAGATGACTAATGGTTTTCGTTGATGTGCCATTAAAGTAGAAGAAATTTGATGAATGAAATTCCGATTCGAATTAGTTTTATATAAAACATAGAAATCGTAAAGGAACATTGGTATTCAAATAATTTGTTCTTATGAAGCTGACTACATACAGGAACTTCTTAGGAAAAAAGAAAAGAAGTTAGCATATCTTTAACTCTCCTTTCCGCTATAACGATGATATTCTCTCACTAAATAATTCAAAATTGTGTGACTATGTTAAACGCATCTATTCCACCGAACTAAAGAGTTTGATGCACCAAATACAGTTACGTCTACCTCATTTCTTGACTTACAACTAGAAATTGAAAGCAAGGGTCGGTTGAAGATAAAAGTTACGACAAAAAGAGATGATTTCATCTTCCCATTTGTGAACTTTTCATTTCTTTGTAGCAACGTTCTAGCAGCGCCTACATACGGAGTATCTATCTTCTAATTGATACGATATACCCTGGCTTGTATTTCCTATCATAATTTCCTTGATAGAGGGTTTGCTGCTCACAACGAAGCTATTAAACCGAGAGTTCAAAAGGTGAACTTGAATTCATTTCTCCGTAAATTTTATGGACGCAATGACGAGTTAGTTGACCATTCCGGAATATCTGTTTCAACCATGATTTCAAACATATTCCTTATGTCTTTACTACAATCCAGTTCCCTTTTTACGAATATGACTACCGAATTAAACTTTTACCCGGGTTGTAATAACATGAGCATCACAACGGGTGACACGTGTAAAGCAGGATTTCCTTACCCCTCCGAAGCACGTTAGATCACCACTTTAGTGTTCTATGCTGTGTCTTATGTACTAGTATTTGTCTGTCTTGTTCTTTTTTAGCCATGACGTTGTCAGTTTTTGATCCATGCATGAGTTTGAATGTCCCTCTGATATCTTTCATCCCACTTCTTAAGACTTACAGTATTTCAATCTTATTTTTGATTTAACTTATCTTCAACATTTGAATCCGTACGGTTTTTGCCACGGCATTTGGAAAGTGATTTCATTAAACCAGATTATATATTCATGTAGACACTTCACTTTGTAAAAATGCAACGACCTCAAATTTGAATATAATTGTCGGCAGATCTGTTTCTGTTTGTTTTACCTAAATTATGTTTATACACTGTTTAACTATTTTTATGTAACGTGATTTTCATGCGTTTTGTCCTGTAATCCTGTATAACTTCAACATATGGCACTTAATGGCACAGATCTCGTTGATAAAGAAATAATATTATACGTTAATTATTAACGCAAGCCTCTTTTAGTTCTATGAAACAACTTTTGCCGCGGCATTGTCGTTTTGCTCTCGACTTATGATAACAAAAACGGAGGATATGGGGTACTAGTATCTATCACAGACAGAACATTAGGACATGAACAGCTACAAAGTACACACAAAAAGCAATCAAACAGAGGTGTTTCAATATCAATTTGGCAATTTTTATTCTTTTTTCAAAATCCAAGAAAAAGTATCAGTTTAAAGTATATAAGGGGAATCGCCGGTTTAAATCATTTTTTTTATTTAATATAGGATTTCTCTACATTTTATATAAATAAACTTTATCTTATACTTAATAGAAAAATCAAATAAGAAAAATGGGGTCACCGTCCATCTACGCTCAAAATCTGCCTTCGAAAGAGGCATACATTTTTGTAAAAAAAAAATTCTGTTGAACTGTTAGGAGAAAAAGAGGTAATTTCGAAACCAAAAACTAATTTACAGAAATCGCTAAAATTTTACAATTATTTGGTTTATGTACAGCTTATTCGAAAACAACAATAAAAAAAACATAGGTTACAGATGCGTTAAAAAAGATATTTCAATTTCAATGCCATAAAAATAGCATTTGTGCACCAAAGGGAGATAATTTGGAGCTTTTTCAATGATATCTACATTTTAAAAGTCACCTGGGGCCAACACAAATTGTTTTTTTTGAAAGATTTTTGTACCATATGTACCATATGATAAATTAACAACTACTAAAGGTAATTGATAACATTTGTAATGAAAAACACATGTTTATTTCTTTTGGAAAATCTTATACCCGCGATCCCCCATAAATGATGTGTACTTCATATGCAGGTTACGATTTTTTTTCTTTTACTGATACGATAACCAAGACAATATTTTATGACTATAAAATTGTAAAATATTCTTAAAGGGCAGTATAACGTATAAGATAAAGGCAACACTAGTATACCGCCGTTCAAACTCATAAATCCATGGACAAAAAACAAAATCGGTGTAACAGACTAAAACCGAGGGAAACACATTAAATATAAGAGGAGAACACCGACACATCACTATAATGTAACACACAGAGAAACGGACCAAGCATCAGACAAAATCCCACGAGAATAACAAATATAACATCAAAACCAAATACATGAATTTGGGATAGACAAGTACCGTGACACGTCTTATCGCAATGTGAATTTACACTGAAAAATAAGAGAAAACAAACGACGCAACGTGAAAATTTAATACACACAGAAACGAACAATAATACAACAATGACCATATACCTGACTTGGTACAGGACATTGTTAAAAGGGAAAAAATGGTGGGTTGAACCTGGTTTTGTGGCATGCCAAACCTCGCACTTGAATGGCAATGTAAGAGACATTTGTTTTTCAAATGACGATTTCTATTATGAAACATATTGACAGTATGTAAGTAAAATCAAACGATTTACACGACATATAAATGCTATATGAATCATGTCTGTAAGTCAGTTAATCAATGGTTACATATTTCAATTTTCGACTCTCCCTTGACACCATTTGCGAGTATGGTCTTGAGGAAACGATGATAGTCCGTCGGACGGGGACGATAAATGGCTGGCCCGTGTTAAGAGAGAGCCACATCTCTTGCACGTTAAAGACACCCTTGAAGATTTCGAAAAAGAGTAGGCTAATGCCGCTACAAGGCAGCATTACTTATTGAACAAATACTTTGGTTTGATATCTAAACTAGAGGAAGAAAATGTTCCCATTCCAGAGTTTAAAGAAAAAACCAATACTTATATTCAAAATTTATACATAAATCAAAATGAAATAATTGATATTATTAAAACTATTGATCCGAATAAGGCATCAGGACCAGATTTGATTAGTCACAGAATGCTGAAAATTTGCCCTAAGAAAGTGGCGGTTCCTTTACAAATAATATTAAATAAATCCCTCCAACAATGTAAGTATCCTTCTAGCTGGAAGATTGCAAATGTTATTGCTATTTTTAAAAAAGGTGATTCGTCATTACCTTCAAACTATAGACCAATTTCGTTAATAAGCTGTGTAGGTAAAATCATGGAACGAATTGTCTTTAAACATGTATATAATCATTTACATATGAATAAATTAATTTATGAATATCAGTCTGGATTTTTGCCAAAAAATTCAACTGTACATCAGCTATTAGAAATGTATAATTGTATTCTTAACTCACTAGAAAAGAAGGAAATAAATTGTTTTGTCTTTTGTGATTTTTCGAGAGCTTTTGACAAGGTTTGGCATAGAGGACTCTTGCATAAAATGAAAGCTTACGGAATACATGGTAATCTACTTAACTGGTTTGAGAGTTATCTTTGTGATAGGCAACAAAAAGTTGTGATTAATACATCATCATCCTCATTTTGCAGTCTTTCAGCTGGAGTACCCCAAGGCTCAGTACTTGGTCCCTTATTATTCATAATATATATAAATGACATTGCAGAGAAACTCACATCTCTAACTAGACTCTATGCGGATGACACTTCGTTTAATTACTCGGGGAACGACCAAGAGCAAATAAAAACTGTTATTGATCGTGACCTCGAAGAGCTAAACGAGTGGTCACGGAGGTGGCTAATGTCTTTTAATCCAGACAAAACAGAAATAATGATTTTTTCAAATAAAGATGCACCCGTTTTAAAATTCTGCTTAAATGATAAAGAAATCCCTATAACAAAATGTCACAAACACCTTGGGGTAACGTTTTGCTCTGATGCTCGGTGGAACAGTCATATAGACAATCTGATTATCAGTGTTACGAAACATCTAAATATCCTGAGAAAACTCAAGTATCAGCTTTGTAGGAAAAACTTAGAAAAACTCTATTTAGTATTTATAAGACCAATTTTTGAATATGCAACTGAAGTTTGGGATAATTGCGGGATAGGATATGTTAATAAACTTGAAAGTTTGCAGCTAGAAGCTGCTAGAATAGTTACTGGTTTGCCTATATTTACAAAATCTGAAATTCTGTATGAGGAAATTGGGTGGGAAACTTTAGCTGACAGGAGGAAAAGACGAAAATTACAAATGTTTTATAACATTCAACATAACCAAGCTCCGGATTATCTATGCAAACTTGTTCCACCTAGTGTACAGAGCACAACTACATATCCCTTGAGAAATGGCAATGACATCATTGTTCCTTTTTGTAGATTATCTCCTACTAAAGAATCTTTTATACCATCAACTATTAACCTATGGAATCATACCGATTTGTCCCTTCGAAAATCAGACTCTATAGCAAAGTTTAAAATTCAATTAAAAAGGTTAAATACCACAAATAAAGATGTACCAAGGCACTTTCTATATGGACCGAGGAAACTAAATATGATTTTAACACAATTCAGATGCTACTCATCTTTCTTAAACTATGACTTGTTTAGAGTCAATATAATTGCTGATCCATCTTGCTTTTGTGGATGTAACATTGAGACTGTACACCATTTCCTTTTCGACTGCTCTTTATATAAACACCAGAGAGAAATTCTGATGAATAATCTAAGATGGCTTCCTGATGACCTTATATTAAATGTTAAGTTACTTACATCTGGTAATCCGAATCTCTCGTATGAACAAAATGTGAATATATTCAAACACATATTCGAATTTATCAAAAGGTCTGAGAGATTTCTTGTTATGTAGAAAATGTATTTACGGTAAATTCACGTCATCATCATCATCATCATCATCATCATCATCAACGTTTTCAATGTTTACATCTACTTCTGTTTCATTTGTTTTTCTCAATTGATAGACTCGTAAAATATTGTTTATTTTGATATTGCATGCTCATATTAATATTGTATTGTAAATTATTGTCATTCGGAGCGGACTTCATAAGTATGGCTTACTTGTGTCCAATCCATTTTACTTTGAGTAAATAAAATATGTTTAAACTAAACTACAAGGCAGCACTCGCACCCGCAAAGTGGAAAGGGATTAATATAAGTTGCAAAAACTTGTTTCCCAATCCACTATAAATAAATATGTTTAAACTAATGGTTACATATTTCTTTGGTGAAAAATCAAACATTGAATAGGAAGATAATTCTAGTAATTAAATAATATCGAATATTCATATTATAGTTTAATGTTACTGGTTCAGTCTTAGACTTTTTAAAATGAGTGTTGTAAGCAAATGTGTATATGCATTCACAAAACTTAACCTTGAACTTACCCAAAAGAGGAGTTACACCGCAAAGGTGTCATGGCTAACTCCAAATTAGTTTTCATAACTTTTTTAGTACTAAAAGGCTGACTCTTTCATGATTGCAAAATATCATTATTTTGTCATACAATACATGTAGGTGTCATAAGAAACATTTTACATATAAAGACTTGAGCAAAGTTGATGTTTAGAACGAAATAATGTTAATTTTCAGTAACATGAAGTTTTTCAAACACTTTTTAACGCAACTTGTACTTATTGCCTTCGACTGTCAATTTTGCACGTAGAACTATAGAATGGCTGCACCCATTCTACTCAATGATTAATTATTACATCAATTGGTCTTTTATCTAAAACAAATGGAAATTTCTACATTTCGAATTTGTATTCAAGAACTACCAGATCATTTTCTTCTAAGATACTATTGTTATTTAGTATTGATTCAAATCAATTCAATAATTTTACTATCGTTCAATATGGATTTAAAACTATAAATTATTGATCTTTAAAACTCATTCATGTGATACTGTTCAAACAATTTATACCTTATTCGAAACATCTTTAGTTTGTAATCATTAAGAGTAACTTAGCTAGCATCTTTCTTTAACTTTATTTTAGGAGCGGAAAACTATCATCAAAAACATACTATATTCCTTTCGAGTTGTCGAATTTCCTCATTTAGAATACGAAAATATAAAGAACAATTAATTGCAAGTGTCTTGAATGGTTGGTAATTAGGGCTAAAATAGTATCTGTTAACTATTCTGTGCAAGCTAAGATTACAATGTAAAGATTATGCAATATCTATTAACTTTATTGCAAAACAATACGAGTTTATCCGCATAATGATAGTCTTTCAGTAATATACCTAATTGACTGATGACTTGAATTTAAATTAAAGCACATATTTCCTTTAAATCGTGACTTAAGAGGATTTTGTTCACCGAATCGTTATATATGTCTCTCATTTGGCAGTCTCTTTTTTTGCTGACTAAAAAAAACCTGCAAAATGCCTGAAAGTTCTGATATGTCTCTAATTACAATATTGAAGTAAAACAAAATGTATAAAATTGGGGATATGTAGTTTTTAGGATAGTATACATTGTACACAAATCATCATATTATAACATTATTCTTGGTTATTCTTTATCATAAGGCTTATTGTAATGATTTCGGATAATCGTTTAAATACAACTTTCCTTTCATAAACTCAAACCATGCCACTAATACACTAGTTTGTACTTTTCAAAGCTTTCCAAAGCTTTCGGTGTTTGGAGATATAACCTAATACCAATTAACACGTGAATGACTCATAACAAAAAGTACAACATTACATGGCTAGCTTTCTCTTGAACGTCTTCTAATCTTACTTCTAATCACATAATATAATTTGATATTCTTTGATTTTATAAGTCGTCGTGATATTGTATAAGAGTGTCTCTATCTTATCACAATTTGATCTTTCATTTTTTAGTTTTCAATCAGAAATGTGGAAGTCGCAAGTCTTTTATTTTTTATTCTATTATGTTGTTACATCTAATTGATGCCTTATTCGAACCACATTTGATCTTTAAATATCAAAATAGTTTATTTAACATCTTGCTTTCATTACGTTTGGGATATGATTAATTGCTCTCGTCAAAACATTCTGTTTGCATTTCAATTGTCGGGTTTTGATATTCAGTAGCAGAAAGTTTCTGACAAAAATTCATTTCCATTTCAAAAAGATGTTATGAGTTATTTCGAAATTGAGTGCTTATCATGTCTTAAAAACAATTTGCCGAGTTAATTATTAAGCAAAACGGAGGGACTTCCCAATGCGACAACTATACAAAGACGTCAAACTTCCGATAAAACAGATCTCAAAGGTCACTATTAAGAGGGCTGTAACCTGTGTTAAAGTCATCAGTCAAATATGTCTGGGTCTGAAAGACTCTCATGATGCATTTAAGTAATGTTTTATTTTCGATAAGTTATATTAAAATTACTCAATCGCTAACCGTTATCTCGTTTCGCAAAGATTTTGAAATACATTTTAATTCTTTGAAACATCCACTTTAAAAATATTTTTAAATGGACTAAAATCATATTATACATTTAGTAATGCTGAATATGGAAATCAGACATTTTAAAAAGCCATGGGTGTGTCTTTGACTAGAATAATTTGACGCACCTAATTCTAAAGTGTAAAAAAGTTACTACAATGACTAAAAATCAAGGTAGTTCGAATAAGATAAAATAAGATTAAATAACATCACGTGATTGCGTGTAAAAAGATCAATGGTTTGTTACTTTTATATTAGGATCAAAACTTTAAACCGTTTTAGATATAAGCCAAACTATGAAATTATGAATTTAGACTTTGAACAGGCCCGAAAGGTTGTTCGGGACTATTCGACTGCGCATAATTTCACGCATGAATTACAAAAGTATTTGTCGTAAATTCTATATATTTCTTTAGATATTTTGATTGTTAAAGAAATGTTAAATCAATGTAGTTATGTGACTAATAGAATATTTTCGTTATTTTCCGTATTTGTTTAAGGGTAAAAATGACATTTCACCCCTTTTCCGGCCAACATTTGGGTTTTATGGCAGAATAATTTTTTGTCCTTATCGGTGACCTATGTTTGTTAATGTGTTCATTCTTTGAAGCTATATTTCAGCTCTTTATGTTACAATTCTTTAGACCAAGATATTCCGATAAAAATAGGCCAACACCTCTATTTTCCATATTACTTCATTGAAATTGGTCCCTTTTACACACCTGTTTAAAAGTAAAATATTGAGCTTAAATGGTCCGTCACCCCCCCAATTTTTTTTCGAACAATTTGATTCACCTTCTGTAAAAAATAAAAAAACAAAAAATTACGGCACTTCTGATAGAGACTTCAAATAGACCCAAGCCACCTTAACAGTACTTTCAAGTCCGTACGTTGTGTCTTTTGTTTTCTTGGTCTTTGTTCTTGTACTAATGAAATGTTGAGGTTTGAGAACTCATGAAACATATTTACCCTCCTCGCTTCATTTTTGAATATCTGCCTCAAGAAAGGAGCCAGTAATTATGAAATTTTGTTTGTCGCTTTCGTCTTTATTTGTTTTACGTACTTTATTGTGTTATGATGATACAGTACGTTGTATTCTTTTCCCTTTTAAATTGCTTAAAATTTTCCATTCCAGCATTTTCTATAGCACAATACACGTATAATGTAAAGTGTGTTTTTCATGGTTGAAGGTCGTATTGTGATCTTCAATTATTTACTTCCTGATTCGTTTTAGTCTCTGGTGGGTAGTTGTCTCATCTTGTTATTGCCAGACAAACAACATAACACTTCCTCGTCAAATCATACAAGTGCTTCAATTTTATTTTTATTTTAATTCAAGGATGAACCTTAAATCTCCAATTACACAAACGTCATGTGATTTTTCAATTGAGTTTCAATGACGTTAATTAAAGAAGTAATTATTGAAGGAAAGACATACAAAAACATTAAATGCAACGTTTTGTGTGTTCCGTGTCAAATGTAAATTTTTATGTTATAACAAATAAATTCAAAATATTTTTTTTTTTGTATAATACATGTCTTTTTACAGAAAGTTGGTACAATTTTCTCTTAACATTTATTCCCTAAATATTTTTGTTGTGTAACTTTTAATGGTTATAAAAGGCTTCACACTTTTTCCCGTGTTGGAGTGTGACATGTTATTCCAATAATTGATTTTAATTGCAGTTATTAAAGTGATTAATTTTATGGAGAACGGAACTAAATGAAGTTTTTTCAACATTTTCTTGTGCATAAATTGGTTATTTTGCGATTATTATTAAATTTATTTTTAAAAGATGCTTTATTCAAGAAATAAATCAGTTCAAACTGTTATGGGTATTTCAATTCACCCCTTATACGACAATGTAAAGTGCTATTTTGTAAATAAAAAAAAACAAATATCCTTTGTTATATTGTAATATTCAAGTTTTCATAGTCAACATCCCAACATCGGATGTAAGACTTCAGTCGTAGTTACTGTGTTTACCTCTGTTACGTAAAGTTTACACTGTGCTGTATCTATTGTTTGTTATAAACACAACTTCTTGTCTTGGAGCTGTTCTTCCGTTAAACGCCGTCATTAACAACGCCTTCATTAACAACGCAGTCATTACAATCGTAGCTAAATTAAATGGATAGAAGATACCAAAAGAGATTCAAAACTCATAAATCGATAGTAATACAACAGAAACAGTTAAGATATATTTACATGCTTGTAGAAATTGACAATCGCTATCTTTGTAAGGAGAATATATATCTCAGCTGTACGATATTTAAAAATTTGCATTTCTTTTTATTGTTATCTTAAAGAATATTAAAAAAAAGAAGATGAGGTAGGATTGCAAATGAGACAACTCTCCACAAGAGATCAAAATGACATGGAAATTAACAACTATAGGTCACCGTATGGCCTTTAAATATGAAAAAAGCCCATACCACATAGGAGCTATTAAAGGTCCTAAAAAAACAATTAAAAAGTAAAAAAAACAAAAATACAAAAATACTGAACTCCGAGGAAATATCAATTGGAAAGTCCCTTATCAAAGGTCAAATCAAATGAAAAAAACACATCAAACATATGCACAACAATTGACATATTCCTGACTTGGTACAGTCATTTTCAAATGTAGAAAATTATAGATTGAATTTGGTTTCGTAGTGCTAAACCTCTCACTTTACGACAGTCACATCAGTTTCCATTATATTGACAATGATGTGTGAACAAAATGTCACAAATAGGGGAACAAGAACAACACGAATCAATGGGGGTGATTTCAGGTTCTCCGGAAGGGTAGCACCTGTCGTGTTGTTCATGTTATTACAAAACCAGTAAATATTATAATTCGTTAGGTCATATGAGGGAAAATGGAACGGTATTGTAGTTACGACAAAGAGAACATGTCCGATACCATATGTATAACGGATATTCCATAACGGTCAACCAACTCGTGATTGCGTCCGTATATTTTTCGAAAGGATGGTTTCAACTTCCCCATTTAAACTCTTAGTTTAAAAATGAAAAAATCACTATCGGGAAGCTAAAAGCATCTCTATAGTCGTAAAGTTTGGATTTCAACCGACCGTCATAGTCAATTTCTAGATAAAAGTCATAATCAAATTGCGAAATGAAAAGATCAAACACATCAAACGAATGAAAAAACCTTAATTGAAAATACAACTCAAAGGAGAATACTAACGGCCTTATTTATGAAAGGTGGTTACTCTTTTTGAATTAATCACAATATTAAACCAAGGGTTCATAATACATGTAGTACTGTTGACGTACGAAAATACAACACGATTTAGTAGGTTTAACTAAAATAACAGACCCTGAGGTCCAGACTTTCAATCAAATTAGCAAAACTTAATGAGGAATGCAGATAAGTAATGTGAATTGTTTGTCTTGCTGTTCTTGCATTTATTTGTACTTTATTTCTTTCACGTCCTTGTGTCATTTTAGTGTTATATGTTACATTGCCATAATAGTGCGAGGTTTGGTTATACCAGAAAACCAGGTTCAAACCACCATTTGTTTTCTTAAAATGTCATTGTCCTGTGTTAAGTCAGGAAAATGACCATTGTTATATTAAAGTTCGTTTATATGTGTGTTACATTTGAATGTTCGGTTTCTGTTGTGTTGTAGTTCTCCTCTTATATTTGATGTGTTTCCCTCAGTTTTAGTTTGTAACCCATATTTGTTTTTTTTCACAATCGATTTATGAATTTCGAACAGCGGTATTCTACTATTGCCTATATTTATAATAAGAATTCATAGATAATATCATTTTTACAAGCGTTGATTAGTTTTTCTTTGGAATTGATATTTTTTTACTTTGTCATTTTTTAGGGGGGTCACTCTAAGATATTGTATTTTCTGAAAAAATCTAAATTGTACATGAACTTTTGCTATTTTGTATTTTATCAGAATAAAACACACATATCACAATATTTATTACGTTTTGGCAAAGTATGATTTTTTTTTATCATTATCTTATTCAAACTTCCATACCACCTTTACTTATACATGTATGTTTCTATTATAAAACTATGTAAAAGTAGATGAAATATTATTCACTTAGGTGCCAACAAACATGTTAGGTATTCCAAGAATATGACAAAATTATAGGAAACGGGTGCTTTTGTGCTAATTATTATTTAAGATATAATTCATCAGAAAAATATGTCGGTTATTTTTGTGATCGTCCTTCGAAAACATTATTAATTCGACAATGTTTTTAAGCTATTACTAACATTCTTAAATAAATTTTGCTTTTTTCTATTTCTTTCTTTTCTTTCGTGTACCCCCCGAGTTTTTGATGGGGTATATGTTACTTAGTCTTTAGTTTTCTATGTTGTGTCTTCTATACTAGTATTGGTCTGTGTGTCTTTTATTTTTAGCCATGGTTTTGTCAGTTTATTTTCAATCTATGAGTTTGACAGTACGTCTGATATCTTTCGACCCTTTTTATACGTCTTGCTTTTGTATAAACGTACCTTTATATTTCACAAGTAACAGCAATAAAACTGCCTTATACTTCTGACAAAACAAATCACAACTTTATGTCAATAACCAAGCAAGAGACAATGACATACAATAAGGAAATTTTAAAAGTACACAAATCAGGATAATACTATATATGTATCTACTTTAGTAAATAAAATGTCAGTACAACTCACGCTCTGTTATGTTTAGGTTGAAAATCTTGTTTATCTTGATAAAGTATCACGATAAAACGTCGTTATATTAAGAGTATCAACATTTTCAAGTATCTTTCGTAATTTATGTTGTAAATTAATATGATCTGTACTATTAGAAAACATTAACCTCATCTAATCCTTCGCCAGGAAATTACATATGTGTCTGAGTACTATGACATATATCTCCAAAGGTTCTCTTTGCGACCATGATATTCTTTATCCACACGTAAAGACATCGTGTATCATCGCCACCAGATATAGGTACACTTGTGCTGGTTATCTGGTAACTGTCTTAAAAAAATCTACATTACTGAACAAATACATACCCATGTGTGCAGTAATTTGTTTTTCTTAGAAAATGAACAGAGAACCAGCCAAAGGGTACCTACATGTTTATTCGATAGTGATGTTGCACAGTGAATGATAAAGTTATATTAACATTAAAAAGTACAGAAAATGTATGTGCCGTTTTCATTAATTAAAAATTAAACTGGCAATAGATATTTTATGGTAATATTTTCTCTATTTAAAATTGAAAAGATACATTTATTATCTTTTTATTAAATGTTGAAAAGAACCTTGTGATATACAATTACTGATGTTGTGAATTTTTTCAATAACAAAAAATCTGATGACCTTTTGAAACGCTCTTTGGGTTTTTGTTAAAGGACAAAAAAACACGAAAAACATAGTTACAATAAGAAGTACCTACCGTATAGCGGGTTATTTTCACGGGTGTACAATTTATCAATTTTCAATAAATAAGGTTTACAAAATATTCTGTCGGTTACTATTTTGGCGGATTCAAAACCATTGCATATTATATTAATAAAGTCAACAGTAGTATACCGATGTTAAATAGTCATAAATCGATTAGGCGTAAGCAAATCCGGGTCACAAACCAAAACCGGGTGATGAAATGGGGGAAAATAAACATTAAAATGCAACAGAAACATATTTCAACATGCATAGAAAAACTTATTTTCTAGATACAGAAATGCCTATGCAAAGTCAGAATAATTACAGTGGTACCCCATTCGTTTCAGTTGTCCTAGTTGAGTTTTGAATAAAATCAAGTACTTATACATGTTATACTTGGGGCTTTAGGTATTCTTATTTAGGTTATTCGAGAATAGAATATTGTAAGCAGCAAAATGTTTTCATTTTTATATTTTAGCACTAAGTCAATAGCTCTTTTGATGATCTGCTAGTCTCATCACAGAGGTCAATATTGGCCTGGAAATATATGACACATTTTTTTTTATCAAATTGCCCGTTGACACATTACGGAATGGTTTGAAAGCTGAAGTTGTAAGGCCCTCTAGCGATGTGTACCTAATATATAGATTCAAATATGTTTATTTTGGTCTTATAGGTCCCCACGTATGAATTCTTTTACATTGTCGTTTCGTAGCCTCATAGAACTGACTATGTGGAATAGGCTTTGCTCATTGTTCAAGGCCATACGGTGCCTTATAGTTGTTAATTTTTGTGTCATTTTGGTCTCTTGTGGAGAGTTGTGTCATTGGAAATCATACCACATTTTCTTTTTTATGAAAATAAATATGTGTGTTTCTCGTAACACTTCATTGTGATAGTCAGAAAAAACGATACACAAAAGACTTCGGTAGCCATTTTCGTATTATCCGCCTAAAATATCAAACATTTGAATAAAGAGTGATATAATTCCCAAAGACAAAAATATGTTTAGTAAAACAGTGATCTGATCTGATCTGGGCATAAGCAAGAAATAACTTTTCTGATAAGAAAAATCCCATCCATATTTCACATCAAATATTATCTATACTGAACAATACAAAATAATATATACATTCCCATGAATGTTGATAGCGAATTATTATGGCTAACTCAATAACTGCAATTTAAAATTAAAAACAAAACGTTATAAGTTGAAATGTCTGTCAAAACTGGTATTTAGTTTTTAAACAAGCTATGTTGAAATGTTCAGGACTTAATTAATCTGTATTTGGGTAAGTTGATGCAAGCATACGATTTTTATTGCGTCTAACATTTTGCGAAGCAAATTACCTTAACTACTTTTTTAAAATATTGTGACAAAACGTTAATTTTGAGATATGAAAGTCATGTGGCTCCAGCATCTTTTTTACTAAGTTTTAAAAAATTTCAAAGAAATATATTTTACATTTGGTTGGTTAACATTATTTCTCACTATCCTATAGATTAATAAATTTTGGTAATGTTAATAATTTACAATCTTCATTGAAGGTGGAGCACGAATACACAGTTAATTAATAATATGTATGTGTTATTTGTATGCAAGAGTGACATTCCTTTGTATTTTGCATAGATTCGAAAAAGTCAATGTGGGATCGTCCCCCTTTAACAGGTTCATTATTTTATAATTAAATATAGGTTTCTGATTGAATTTTGAATAATTACAAAATGTATCAATTCAACAGATGTCAGTTTTTGTTTTTGGTGTATCAAAGACATTGATGTACGAATATAATTTCATAAATTTGTAACGTTCAAAATAATTACATACCAATATAAAGAACCGTTCATCATTATTGAAAAAGACTATAGATAAAAGTCGAAATATTATATCCTCTTCATGATTGATTGATTGGGAAATCAACCAGAGTTATCTAATATTAATCACAGAAAATGACTAGCAAGCAATTTTTAATTGTAGCTTATTTAACGTGAATACACTTTTTCACGATAAACGAATGTTACTTTATACAAATATAAGGACTTAGTTAGCTAAATCTACAAATTTTATAAGATATTATGAATCGTTATTACAATAGACAAACATGCTACATGATAAAGACGAATCAGTTTGTCAAAAGCGGTAAATGTTTGTAATAAAAACAAGTACAAATGAAAGAAGCCATTTGCTTACCAATCCTTTTAAACGTTTTACACAAGATAATGTATCACCATATACACTAGTATTAAAGAGATAATAGTAACTGCAATTACGATTATCCCAATATGGCGACGGTAGATATAGGTAAAATCTTTACACTCATTTTTCTTAAATGTAGCATGCTTTTGTCAATAGTTACTCAGCTGCAAGGTTTATCTATACCATTACATCATATTTGAATCGTAACGGTGCACTGGAATCGTCTGAGCGCTTTGAAAATTGCCGTTGAAAAATTCGGTATGAT
The DNA here is from genome assembly GCF_036588685.1 of Mytilus trossulus. Lineage (NCBI taxonomy): Eukaryota > Metazoa > Mollusca > Bivalvia > Mytilida > Mytilidae > Mytilus > Mytilus trossulus. The sequence continues at coordinate 37,492,105 of NC_086381.1, read as the reverse complement.
AATCGTAACTCTATGGTTAATTTTCTTCTTTGATAATCGTAATTTTCTTAATCGGATAATAGTAACTGAAACATAAGAAATGTGTCTTTCAGCATTTCAATGGTATTTTGTGTGTTAAAAATGCAAATGTCAAGTTTAACGATGACATAAACGCATACAAATTATAAATCTATTTATAACTGACAACAATATGCATAACCTTTTAGTTTAAACATATTTTATTTGCAAAAGTAGCAAAAGGGATTGGACACAAGTTATAACAACATTAGAGACGTCCTCTCCCAATATAAATATAAACACAAAGTACATTAGATAATGGCGATAAAAAAAAAACACAACATAGTAGTAATGCATGTAATACATACTTCAAACAAAAATTGGAAATAAAAAGAAAAAAGAAAAAAAAATACAATATAATAAGGAATAATAATGAAACAACTAGACTGAAGTGAAAGGTTGTAAAGTAGAAATTTAGAATGTTAATCGATTGCTTTAAATCTTTGTGTTATTCTGATATAAGATTGTACGGACTCAAAAATGTCTTTGTTTTGCTGAAAAGAAAGGTCACCGTCACCAGCTAATAGAAGCTCAATGGATATAGCATAACTTTCTAATTTTGAAAACAGTATTTCTCTGGCTTCGTTGTGAAGAGCGCACTCTAAAAAATAGTGTATACTATCATCAACAGGGTGGCCACAGCTGCATGCGGGACTGGGTTTAATATTAACACGATGTAAATCTGAATTTAAAGAACTGCATATATTTCTCAAACGTTTATGATTGATTTTAAGTTTTCTATCCCCACATCTAAAATAGGAAGGTGGCTGTATCAATTTGGACTTCGTCTTTCGTTTTAAAATATTTATGTTTTGGACGTACGTATGTCGGGGAAAGGCTATTCCATTCAATAGTAGTGGATGGGAAAAAGGATTTTCTAGTTATGTCTAGTCTATAACCGGGTACTACATAATTATTACTGTTTCGCAAATCGTAGTTAGATACTTGAACAACAAGCGGGGGCATTACACCACAGTGATATTCAGGGGCAGTCCCATTATGTAAAGAATAGAACATATTGAGCTTTCTGGATTTTCTTCTGTCCACAAGCAATTGCCAGCCAGTTTCAAAATATATAGCTTCCCGACTAGCAAACACGGGCAACCCAGTTACTAACCTCCCTGCTTCTAACTGAACATGTTCTAAATTGTCGGCTTCTTGTTGAGTACAACCATCCCATAACTCACATGCATATTCCATAACGGGTCTTATAAAAGTTAAATATATTCGAGCAAGATAATTTCTATTCAATACATATTTCAATTTTTTAAGAACATTTAATCTCGTGTTTCGACACTTTAAAATATTTTCTATATGTGTAAGGAATTTACCATTGGAATCAAAAGTAAGTGTTTATGACAGGAGCCAAATTCTACTAATTGGTTTTGAAATTCTATTTCAATATCATCGGGGGAAGTATGGCAGGAGAATATCATAGCCTTTGTCTCATTAGGGTTAAAGTTAATAAGCCAATCTTTAGACCATACTGAAATTTGTTCTAAATCGCTGTTTAAGACATCCTCTAAAGTGTAAGGGTTATTGCTGGAATAAGAAAGAGATGTATCATCAGCAAACAATCGAGTTAGACCTGTCAAATTATCAGCTATGTCATTTACATAAATAAGAAATAGTAGGGGACCTAATACAGAGCCTTGCGGAACTCCTGCATTAGTATTATCAAAAGGCGAATAGGCATTTGAAACAAAAACGCTTTGTTTTCTATTTGAAATATAACTTTCAAACCATTTATACAGATTTCCATCAATACCATACGCTTTTAGTTTTATTAAGAGGCCACTATGCCATACCCTATCAAAAGCTTTCGAGGTATCACATAATATAAGAGATGTTATACAGAGATCATCAAGTGACATGCATATCCTATAATAAATTTCTATTAGCTGGTGAACCTTTTGATATATACATGTACCTGTTAAAGATACGGAAAATGAAGCAGCTGTCGAGACAGCTATTGTGGTAAGTAGATATTTTGATTTGTTTCAAAGTTTCAATGTTGTGTGCGCGTTTAAGTCCGTTTTTGTTTGGTTTTTTTTAGGGGGAGGGGGAGGATGGATAAGCTATATCCCATATCCCAAAAGTGCAATCCTTTCAATTCATTGCTCAAAATGAAAGTCACGTATACCACATTTTCATATGTCATATATATGTTTTGCCTCCAATATCACGTTTACATTAAAATTCTGCGCGAAATGAACAAAAGTTTCCGTCAATAACTTTATAACTGCATTATCGGATTTAACAGTTGATACTTTTATCGGTAGATATGAGTGTTCATATTTCCCTTTTCCTTATAATTCAATAAATATAGCCGTCCATTTTTTCCCCTTTGATTCCCTTTTTTCTATTTTATACTGATATAATATATGATTTTAAAAATTTAATTCAAATGTTTTGATCAAAACCCATGTATTTTATGCCGTTTCTTTAAATAGTGTGGATGGTAAAGGATCTAAAAAAGTTACAGTTTATTGTTACTATTGTTTATTGTTACTTTTGTTTATTGTTACTTTTGTTTATAGTTACTTTTTTTTTTTTAGCCTTACCTATAGTCTTAATACGAAGCACTTGACGGACTGAAAAAAACACACACAAATATGTATATTGATAAATTACACCAGAAGGCATAACATGTACATCATCACAGTCGGAACTTGTTTAATTACAAAGATTTTTATAGATTTTACAACAAATATTTTGTGCTTCAGAAAAATACATGACAATTAGGTTAGGCTAATTTTTGTTTTCATTTAATAGAAATTACTTATTATATGGCAAGTATGCAAATACAAAAATGTTCCTTGTTTAGTACCTTCAATATTTGTCTCTACAATATCTTCCATGCATATGTATGCATCATACTTTTCATATACCGAGTATTTATGAATTTTTTAATTAGTTTGTTTCTAATATTGCGGAATATGCGTTATTCTATTCTCCACTTTGCAGTCATTCTTTGAACAAGCATTCCTTGTAAGACAATTTAAAACCACGTCAACTTCGTTTCTTCATTTTCGGGCTTTTGGCCAAACTATAAGAGAACACAAATCCATGTTTGTCAAAGAACTCCACGTTACTTAATTTCATAATACACAAAAATCCCAACCTTTCTCTATTCTTATATAGCATTAACTGTTTAAAGGATGTCATATTGTTATAATTCAAAATTAGATATGTGTTGTTTATAGTTATTTTCTGAGATATCGAAATTTCAGTGACAGTCATGAAGTAGCTAAAATGCCCCAAAAATATGATATGATTAACAACGAGACAACTTTCCACAAGAGACCAACATGACTCAGATATTAACAAAAATAGGTCACCGTACGGCCTTCAACAATGAGCAAAGCCCATACGGCATAGACAGCTATAAAAGGCTCCGAAATGACAATGTAAAACACTTTAGACGAGAAAACTAACGGCATTATTTATTAAAAAACTAAATTTTATGATATACTAGTATGTAGATATTAGAAGATGTGATGTGAGTGCCAATGAGACATGCAACTCTCCATCCAAATAACAATTTATAAAAAGGTAAACCATTATAGGTCAATGTACGGCCTTCAACACGGAGCCTTGGCTCACACCAAACAACAAGCTATAAAGGGCCCCACAATTACTAGTGTAAAAAACAATAGCATAACATCACAACACAGAAAAACACACGTTAGAATATCAATTGGCAGACTTAACTCAATCAAAAAACATAAATTAATACACATATGTAGCTGTTTTCCTAAGAACTGTTCATAATATATGCATAAAAAGAAATGTCATAAGATGTTGGAACGTTTCGTAAATAATTCATCGACATAACTTCATTATATGCTATCAGATATATGTTTTTAGTGTCAATATCAATAAAACACTTTCCAGTTACGATTATCTTTCCATTTTTAAATACCATAATTACGATTATCTTTTTTTCCGAGTTACGATTATCATCCCGAATTTTTCGACGGCAATTTTCAAAGCGCTTAGACAAATCCAGTGCACCTTTACGATTCAAATATGATGTAATGGTATAAATAAACCTTGCAGCTGAGCAACTATTGACAAAAGCATGCTACATTTAAGAAAAATGAGTGTAAAGATTTTACCTATATCTACCGTCGCCATATTGGGATAATCGTAATTGCAGTTACTATTATCTCTTTAATACCAGTGATATACATATTTATCTTACCTCTATTCCATATACATTTCTAGGAATATAAGTGGTTAAAAGTAACCGCGTGGAGACCGTATATATTCCATATTAGGTTAATAGGCAGGTTATTATTTCAGACATAGTTGGAAGTGGTGTAACGTTTCTTTAAATAAAACACGGTTTTGACGAAAATCTGTAAAGGTTTCAACAGACGACGAATTAAATGATGAACGATTGAAATAAATTAGTAAAACGCATTTACAGCCCAAAAAAAAATTATTTTTGGCATTTTTGTTTGCTGTTTAATATCTGTACATTAGCATCATCTTTCAGAAGTACTCATTGCAGAATGTATGTTGCATAATAAGTGGTCATGACCTTTTTTGTCTTTGACAATTATCAAACAAGATTTGGACTGTTGCATTGACCAGATGAGTAAACGATGATTGAGTACAGAACACCTAAATACAATATTATTTTACAATAATGTCGTATTTACATTCACCAGCCTTGTAGCGATCATTGACGTTTTGGCATGAATTACCATTGATATATTCATAATTATATATTACATAGTTTTAAATGTTTTGGAACATTCTAAGGATTGTCAACATCAGGGATAGATAACTGTAGCGGTATTTAGCTAACCATGTCGGAATTTTGGGTCCACAATGCGTTGTAACTTTGTGTTTATTTTGTTTATAACTATTTTGATTCGACAGATGCTGATGAGTATTTTGTTTACGACACGCGCCACTGGCGTATAACAAGTTTAATCTTGATATCTATGATGATTTTATTTGAAATATAAAGATTAAAAAAAAAGTGAAGTTCTTGATAGCAAAAAGTGTACAAGATATTGTTGTACATTTGTACAATTTATAGGGTATGACTTAACGATGAAGACTATTATATAAAAGTTCTGCAGAAAAAAGGAAATGAATGTATTGCCGATCGAAATGGCATGCGTTCTACGTAGATGCAAAAACACAATTGGATAGCAAAATGATGACTAACAATAACGCCTAATTGACTTCACTTACAAAAATCTGTATTGCAAAAATATAAAGAATAAAAACAGCCATAAGAAGAAATTGTTTATTGATGGGTTTTGTCAGGATTTTCTAAAGAAAATTATTCAAAAGGCGCAGTTAATTAAGTAATACACAACAAATTACCTTACTGAGACCAGTTCAATGAAATAAAATGTCATAAGTATAATAGACAGATACGTTTTAAATAATATATGTATATTTAAATGATTCATATGTCTGCCACTTTTGAATTCATTAATAATGTAATTGTACTTATAATAAAGTTACAGACAATCAGATTTATGTTGACCCTTTCCGACTCTTAATTTAAGACCTCTTCAGTTTACATCTTATGATGGTTTGCACAACATTTTCTTTTAATATATCTTCATATGTGGCATGATTGTAATAGTATCATGCAGTACTTTCCATTACGCATGGAATAGAATTAGAATCTATTGAATAATAAGTACTTAAAATGTTTTTTTGCATTTTTTTTATTGAAGAATATTGAACGAAGCATTTTTGTATGCCATACTTTTTTTTCATTCTTACATTCTTATTGTAGTAGTATTAATTCAATGTATTGCATGAACCGGAATTTACATTTAAAACATAAACTCGCATGTTATTTCTTTCTGTCAATAAAATGCTAGGGTACCTTGAAGGTATCTACGTTATATAAAATGTTAGCATCCACTGTAATAATGGCGGTTACGTCAGCGGTTATAACACTGTCGTCGATCAACATTATGCAATTCGGTTTGGATATAATAAAAATGTAGAAACCATATAAGTTGCTCTCATAACTATTTAGTTTGGATATACAATGCAACTACTTCCTCAACGATTAGCATAATGAATTAGTGACCAATATATCATGTTAAGAAGACAACATGCTAATTTTCATTTCCAGTATAACTAATACATTTTGTATTCGGATTGTACTTTTTACCACGCAATGACCTAACTTGTTTACTATTTTCCGGAAATTTAAAATGATATATCAGTGAAAAAGAAAAACGGAGACATGGTGTGATTGTCAAACAGACAGCAAGTCATATTAGTTCAAACGATTTGGATATAATTAATCAAAGGTCATGATAACATATTACTTTCAATAATAAGAAAACCAATACTAACTATAAAAGGACTCAGCATAAAAGCCGTGATAAAAGGACCCAGCATAAAAACCGTGCAACAATTTAACTTGAAAACTTTTAAACTTTGTAGATTTTTTTTTTTTTAAATACGGAGTACTTTAAGTAAAAACTAGATAACATAACAGAAAAAAGCGCCACTAAATTGACGGTAACTCCGGCCTATGGTGATTCAAAACTAATATATACAGCAAGCTATTGCAAAATAATATTGCAGCCAGATTTTCGGGGATATTGTATGTTATAGATGGCGATACTCCAAAAAAGAACAACATCCTATATCGAATGCTTATTTACCAGACACAAGACAATATATACGCATTTAGACATATCGGTACAGTAATTGATGTCCATAAAATCTGCCACATTCAGTTTGATTTGCCTTTTGTTATGTACTTTATAAGGCGGATTTAATCCGACAGATACCATATAAAAGTGTATTGAACGGTTCTGCAATATATTGCTAACTCACAATTGATTGATACCGTCCACTAGAAACGTTCACTTAATTTATTTGGTTGTTCAAAACACTTGCTGAATCATTAATTTTCGAATGATAATTAATATATCGGAAATAGAATGGATATCAAAAATTATTTCATTTGATAATATAATGCATTATTTTCAACCTGATCTGGAATCTTGGTTAATTTCAACTAAAACTGTATCCGTGTTCGTCAGTAGACAGGAGGTAGCAATACATTTCAAGTGTTATTAATAAAGATTAAAAATAAAACATGAACGTCGCTTTCTTCTCATTAGTCGTTAGTTAGTAAAGAAAGACACTGAGATATTATATTTTCATGCAGTATTTCATTTTTTTAACGATAGCAAGATATTCTTCTTTTGATAACTTTGAAACAAAATACGTAGTTCATGTAGATTGTCAGTTTAAATATCAACACGATCGAATATTCTCATACTTTTCCAAAAATGAAGTGTTTATCAAGATTTTATAAAACAAAAATATTAAAAGTATGACAATTTCTTAAATGTTGATGAAATCATTTTCGTTCTGTGATATTTCTAATAAATAAATTTATATATGTTTCACAAATAATCAATACAAACATTCCTCGTATTTCACATTTCCATGCTAAGTAACTTCGAAACCGGTGTCTTACACCTACTTTGGTATATATCAAGTATTTTCGTCATCTTTTACTGGCACAACAAGCATAACGACGATGTATGATGACTTAGAAAATAATGTATGTCATTTCCGAAAACAGATTTCACATGATCTTATGCTTAGTTAGGATGTTCTTCTCCCAAGGGGACATATCAACAGAGGTTTGGTAAGATTTGATTTATAACTCGTGGGATTTTATCTGTAAAGCAAATTTTTGACGCCAGGCGGGGCGGCATTCATCATATCATCATATCGCAACCCATGTTCAAGACCTCTAAAACAAATGCATATAAAGATTACTTGGCGATTTGACGTAAGATAATATATGGCTTTAAATTTATGATCCTATTAAAATAAATATAACTTTAAAACAGCTAAAAAACACGAAAATATAAAATATAGACAATTGAACTAGAACCAAATCTTGATCTGATAATGATTTATGGTCTACAAGCAGCAAAACTGGGCAAATTATATTAGTAGAATCATACTGGAGGACGTGATAGCGCATTCTTTAGTATCAACATACCATTCTAGGAAATGATACGTATTAATACAAAAAAATGTGACAAAACCCTGTATTTTCGCCAAAATCAAACTACATGCGAATTTACGATCAATAATACAGATTTTTTTTTCGAAACTTCATTTCTTTAAGACGTATAATTGTACGCATGTTATGCATACCTATTTTAAATTGCATTATATGATGTTTATGTGTATATTTTAAACAAGTATGTTTCGAGATGCAAACCTGATTTTTATTTCTGTCGTTTCGGATACGATGTCTATTAGTTCTTTTTTTTTTTTGACAACCAGTACATTTTAAGTTGATAGATTTTCAAATATCTCATCGATATCAACATGATAAACCAGTACAATAAATTTATGATAAATCTGTTCTAGAAATTTTATTGTTGTATGGTTGTGTAACATCTAAAAAGTCATACCATTTACATTGGGGGAAGGGGTGTATTTCGGGTGATAAAACCCTTGAAATCCTTTGTTGTCATAAAACTTATAACCGGTACTCAAATAAAAGTAGATGCACATATTATACTTTTAAATGTTAATGAAAGCGTAAACGATACTATAGCGATGCCCCTTAACTGGCTAGAGTGATGACCGCACTCTATAAGCTGATCCAGGTTAGTATTCTCTCATTACGGTCTTAAGGTCGGTTAGTTGAACTACTGTGTAAAGAGTCAATTGCTCGAAATCCGTCAGGTACACTCCAAATACATTAGTTGTAAAAGGAAATCAAGATCCCCAAAAAGATTTTCGCCAAACAGAAAAAACAAGGCTAAATGTTACCTAGCTAACGGAAGTGGTGAAGGTTTCGTTATTGAAGTATCGTGACTCTTGAACTAGGAATATGTAGCGATGCTTCACTTTATCTGACAGATATGAGTTGATATTCTTTAGTTTGTAAAGTGATTGCTCACTGTGCATAATGTCAAGCGATCGAACCCCACCTGGTAAAGTCATTAAGTGTGAATGGTGCATCATGATTTCCGGTTGCAACATAAATCAAAACAATAAGTAAGAAAACTATATACATAGGGTAAAAATTCAGCCATATAGGGGAATCGTGATATATACGAAATGATGTTCGTGTACGTTTTATATATTAATTTTTAACTTAATGCAAACATTGATACACTATATATAGCATGAACAAAAAATCTCTAGTGTCAAAATACATTTCTAACAAAACGATCAACTTATACATGTTATAAACAAATCTAATTTCTGAGATAACTATTTTAATATTCATTTATAAAAGATAGGAAGGGGTGAGTTTTGATGAAGATTTGTAACTAACAGTTTTCAGTTCCCTACAAGGAATTTTATGAATTGTTGTCTGTATTGTTGTATATATCTCTTTTGGTTATTGTGTAAACGTATTTTATTGACGTATGATTTTTTTTAAATCTTTCCTAGGTGTCTTCATCTCTTGTTTAAGGATTCAAAAACCAGGGTCAAGTGTTTAAATTATAATAAATGACTCTAAGAATTTTGTCTTTTATTCTAGACCAAAATTGAAAAAAAAAAATAATTGTCGTGATAATTTTAAGTTTCGTTTGCCTTACAATTAATCGTGTACAACACTTAATAGCAAATGGAAAACAATTACTCACTTAAATTGATTCCTTCGTTTATCTTAAAATGTCACATAAATGTCTTTTGACGTAATTCCTTATTTTCATCATTTATATCGTGAGAGAGAGAACAGATGATAATTGAATTTCATAATTATGCAGTTTGCGTTTATGCGTTAAATTTTTTTTTACTTTAAATGTGAATTCATGACTTCTCATCATAATATTTTATAAATATTCAATGTGTGCTAGGTACATGTAGTAGTGCACTTCTAAAGAAGTAAAACATGAGCATTAGGTCAACTATATGTGTATTGTAATCATAATCTTCAAAATGTAATATTTTTATGTTACAATGAGTAGTCAGGTAATTCTGATGACTGTTGGTTAGATAGTTACATGCAGTTCAACAAAGAGAGTAATAAGACATGCACAAAGTCACAACAACACTACAATACTTTTGTCAGAAAATAAGAATCATGAACCAGCTGTAAATGGCAAATATATGTATATATTTAGTGTCATACATCATTGAATTGCGCTTATATCGTTGAAAAAATGGTTCATAATTATAATGAATTAAACAACGTACAAAGAATTGCCATGGCTCCCTTGTATGAATTTTTTTTTGTCAAAAAATGAAATGGCAAAGGGATCTTCTATTACTTCATCTAATTATAATTATTTCAAATTAATTTTATTTTTAAGGTTGTAGTATTTACCTCTCAAAAACACTTAGGTTGTTGAAAACAATAAACTACAGCCAAATTCACTCTTAATATTTCGATTCTTTGCAAAATCATCTGACTAAAACGCATGACTTAAATAGTACATGCAAAATTACTTCGGTCTCCTTACACATATCTTTAGATATTTGTTGAAAATTATTCGTATGCCATGCAAAAACAATAATTTTAACAAAGTCAAGTCGTTCTGCAATGGAAATCTGTCAGTCGTCTGGGTGCTGCTACTTTGAGCATGACTTTTTAATATCCGGAAATTAAAGTTATCTTGATTAAAAACGTAATTCGTTGGAAAAAATATATTTGAAATGTAAGCAGGATATACAAGGGAAACATAATTACAAACTGGCGATTTGGAATTGATTTCGATGTGAGATAACGCTAAAATAGTTTATTAAACTTTTGTATTAGAATATATATATACGTTGTAAAATACTTCCTGAACTATTGTTGTATTCTGTTATGTACGTTCGTCATGTTAGTCTTGGAGAAGATGATTTTTTTTCCTTCTTTGGATCTGAACTTGCTTATATTTAACTGTACTTTAAGAACGCTATCGTATGTCTTTTGTCATTATGTTAGTTAGTTTTCCGTTTTTGTGGGGGAAGGGGGTGCTTCCTGTCTGTTTTGCGAGTTAACCGATTTCTTAATTAGTTAAACACTGTTGTTCTATTTCATTATTTTCAAAGGTAAAGGATAGAATTGGGCTCTAACAAACCGGTTTAACCCGCACCAATCTGTAGAGTTTTCTTAGTCAGGAACCTAAAGTTCTTCAGTGATTGTTATTGAGTGTTGTCTGATATATCTGTTTATTGTTTATCTTTACGTCAGGTCGTTGTTTTTTTGTTTGAATTGATTCATAATGTGTTACGTTCATGGATATTTAAAGGAGACTGTAGGATATGGATTTTGCTCAAAATTGAGGGCTGTATGGTAACCTATATCTACTTAAATCTATGTCTATTAAATGTTTGGTAGTTTTCATTAGCAATTATTGTCTCATTATTGCATAATGTATATTTTTTTGTATTGTAATTTTTTATTTTATTATATAGATGATAAATTGACTTATCAAGTAATAATAAGACAACTTGATTTTCTTAAATAAGGCATGTGCATGTGTATGTCCGACAGGTTTAAGAAAGCTAATTCCAAAACAGATCAACTTAATTAAAGGTTCCCTGGATATATGCATACTTAATATTTTGCCTTACAAATCAATCCTTCTGTTGTGATACGAACTGATTGGAAAAGAGGAACGAAAGATACCAGAGGGACAGTCAACAATGATCGTTAACAAGCTACATTGAAACAAAAGGTTTAAATGATAATTTTCATACAAGAATAGTTGGAGTGTGACAAACTCCAAGCAATGCAATCAATTAAAATAATATATTCAATGAGCCTTAAATGACAGTAAGGACTCTGTTTTCAGTGTATGTCTTTTAAGAATATAAACGGTCTGAAAAAATTCAGCAGACCAACGGACAAGTGGCATTGTTTTAGAATTCCTTATTGACTGAAAAGATCAAGAGGATAAAAGAAACTACGGGATGACGACAACAAAATTTGCCACAACTTCATTCCATTATCCAAAATAGTGCAATAAAGAAGTGGGCAGAAAACATAAAATCAAAGTTATAACAAGCACCTTTGTTATGAATTGTTATTGTCAATTTATGGTTTTAATACCACATGATAATTATTTGGACCGGTATTTCACAAAATAAATCTATGTAGTTCAAAATTACACATTTGTTACATAAGTGAGTCACTGTTTGTGAAGTCTGGTGCTGTTTTACGTTGGTTGGGTGTGTATGTTGTTTTTCTGTGGATGGCATGTCGACTTTAATATTATTTGTCTGGAATTTCTCTGTGTTCAGTGGTCTTGCGTGTGTTTGTGCTGTATTTCTGTCATGACGTGCTGTCATTTCAACGATGTGTTTAAACATGATCATATAAGACGGAGTTTTGGCTCGTCATAATACTAGGTTCAACCTACCATTGATTCGTAAAATGTTCTGACCCAAGTTATGATATGGTTGTTGTATTCTAATAGTTTGATTCAATGTATGTTGGCGTTTGTTTTTATTGTACTTTAGTGTTCTAGTTGTTCCTCTGTTTTCTTAGTAGAGTTGATATGTGCCCTCTGTTTCAGTCTATAAACCGTATTTGTTTTTTCTCAATGGATTCGTGACTTTTGAACAGCCGTATGCTACTGTTGCTTTGATCTATGCTTATGTAAATAAAATAATCTGAATAATAATTGAACAGTTACAATAAAATAAGTTATTAGCGAGGACATCAAATGCATGATGTTTTTCTGTAAGTTTACATGATTTATGATATACATTAGTGTTTTCAAGAGACTAAAATATAATTGATTAGCAATGATATTAACGTATAACGCACAGCTTTCTTCGTAATCGAACTGAAATTAACCATACTATTAAGGCTTCTTGATTGGAAGATTCCACCTATGATGCAATTTTTGTGTTTCGTAGGTTTAAAATATATAGATAAAAAATTGTTTATTTTGAATTATTAAATGTTGGATCATGACTAGATGAAAGGATATATGGATATGATTTTCTACGAACAGAAATATGTACAAATAAGTAAAATAACCTTCAGGCAGTAGATAACTATTGTTGGTGAAAAACGTGTTCGAGTGCTCTAGCTTATAAAGACAAAACATAAATGAAATTTGTTTGTGATATACCCAAATTATATGTAACAGAAAAACGAGATTCTAATGCATTTTGTATGTAACATTGTTTTTAATTGGCTAAAAGTTGCCGTCAAATCCACAGTTGACCAGGCGTAACTAAGGAGGAACAACCATTTTGAAATGATCGAATCAACAAATGTTCGATTACTACTATATAATCGAAAATAAAACCACACCTACCTCCAATTCGCCGTTTTAATGTTATTTTATTCGAATTTGAAGCGTACAGGTAACGTAAAAACCTCTAGTTTGTAAGTTTTCATTCGTATGACGTCACGTTTACCCATAACGCTTTTGCGCCAAAATCATTCATGAAATTTCGCGGATTTTTTTTTATTTGTCAAATTTAGACATTTTTAAAGTTTTATCGTATTATTTCTTTTTGAAATGCATTAGAATCGGAATAACAGTACTGTAGTTGAAGAGTTGCCACCGTCAATTTTTATTTGACGGTCGCAAATCTCCGTTTTACTGTCTCCGCTACGCGTCGCCAGTAAAGATGCATTTGCGACCGTCAAATCTACAATTGACGGTGGCAACTCTTCAATTACAGTACTGTTATTCCTTAATTGCACTATCATGATCGACAAAAAAGAAAATATGTATGACAAAGTTAAGGAAACATGCATGTTCTCTCGATATCAACTTAAAAAAAAAAAAAAAAAGTATACCAGGAGTTACCAAATAAAGGCAACAGTAGTATCCCAATGTCTAAAAGTCATAACCAATCTGCGATAAAACAAATGCGAGTTACAAACCAAACTCTAGGAAACACATCATTTATAAGAGGAAAAATAGGAACACCTAAGAACAACCAAAACAAACACCAACACACATAGAAACAAACTATTTGAAAACAACTCTCAGTTTTTTGTTTGAATTGATACATTTTTAGAACAAAAAATAGTGGGTTATACCTAGTTGAATGGCTTGCTTAACCATCTGTTTTAAGGCAATCTAACATTATATCCATTATACTCTATGTGACAGATATCCAGCGCAAACACTCGCAAGAACATTCATAACAGAGAAACACACCAACAAATAATATGATAGTCGATACAATATGCAAACCACAGAACAACAACAAATATATTCCATCAACGACTAAGTCACCAGGTTATCAAAAACAGCGACGCGCTTAATTAACTGACATGCAATCTCCAACTTTATACAATTATTGTTTGATTTTGTATAATATTTATCCAAACAAATTTCAAAAATACTGGACAGTGAAACTGATCATACCTTGCACCACCACTATACTCTTTCAAAACCGATAGTCTTGCAAACAAGAACGGAAAATGTTTTACAGAGGTTGCATTTGTACATGTACAATTAGTGTGTGGTCTATATGTTTCAACATTCGAGGCATATCTTGTCATACGTTACATTTATATAACTTGAATCTGTCGTGCGCTAGTTCTTTGGTTAATTCAATGCATGTCACCGCAGTTATTTGTCTAGAAATTTAAATGTTAAGCTATCTGATATCTTTAATACGAGTTTGGTTTCGATCACAAACCTCAATTGGTTTTTTTTTTCTCGTTTATCCAAACGATTATACATGGAGCTACAAGATGCAGAAAAGATGCATACCAACTTCTCAAAATGACAGTTCGTTTCTGAATAAAAATAAAATTGAGAAAGGAAATGGGGAATGTGTCAAAGAGACAACTACCTAACCAAACAGCAGAAATTAGCATGAGGCCATAAACATCATTAGGAAAATCAAATGACAAACTGAATTGCACATCTGTCGTTTTGGTTCTTTAGTTGTTGTTTTACAATTATTTGTATCTGTAAAAATCATTTATGAAAACTTTACATCACTACATTACGGTCGATGCCACTGTTGGTGGGGTTTTAATTCCCAGAGGGTATCACCAGCCTTGTAGTCATCACTTCTGTGTTGACTTGAGTTACCATTGATATGTTCATAATTATAAAATAACTGTTAATTTTTTTTTAAGTTTTTGAAATACTAAGGCTTCTCTACCTCAGGAATAGATTACCTAAGCTGAATTTAGCAAAACTTTTAGGGTTTTTTAGTCGTCAATGCTCTTTACTTTCGTGCTTTATTTGGCCTTTTTAACATTTCAGCGTCACTGATGAGTCTTTTGTAGACAAAAGGCGCGTCTGGCCTAAATATAAAATTTCAATCCTGGTATCCTTGATGAGTTTATTTACTTGCAGTACTGTTGCCTTGATTAATAATGACGAATTACAAGATTTTCAACCCTTGAAATTGATAGGAGAAAAGTATACCTTTCTTTGAAACAGTTGATTGTGCAGCCGCCTTCTATGGTACATCTATTTCCATAAATAGTATTAAGTGGTCTATGTTTGCATTTATCTACAATGTAATTTGTTTTGGACATTAAATCCGTGTAAATGTGTGTTTTTCATTTGACTTCTGACAATGAAAAGACATCATTAAGATAAATGGAATAAAAACTAATATTTTCACAAATGAATTCTCTTTCGTATTTAACATAGACTAGTAACTCATTTTTATTCAAATATTTATGTAATACGTAGTTTTATTTCCTTGATCAAGCCTGTTACGTTTAATAAGCAATATGTAGCACTGCTGTACGAAAATAATAGTAGTAGTAATGCCTCGCGTACGGCAATCACAATGACATTTGAATGTTGAGTAACTCGCATTAGTGTGCTATAAACAAATTCAAAATAATTGAGTCTAAATGAAAAACCAAAATCCAAACTTTTTAAACCATGTACTATTAATCATGTTATAAACAAAACGACATAAATCTAGCCGGAAAAAATGCAAATGGAATTCACATTTGCCTTTAAATGATTTAATAAGGCGAGTGAAAAAATCATTGAAAGTACATAAGATAACACAACATTAATAAGATAAAGTTTAATTCTATTCCGCTACTGTATTAAAACCCTATTATAAATATTTGCAGATAATTTCCATGTCAGACAGCTAACATAGTCTTCATTTTTTAATCTTTATAACATGGTTCGTCTAAGCTTAACAATCGACTTAAAGTTCTAATATTTCTAAAAGGATAAAGGTTAAAGGGACGAGGCACTAGCAACAAAATATTAAAAAAAGATATGATTTATTTTCACTCACTTATAAAAGTTTATAGATAGTGCAATACAAATTTGCTTTTACAATGTAGCAGCCAGTTTTGTTCAGTTTAATATGCAAATAATTATTGCTAGTGAATTGTTTCCAAACTCAATACATCCATATTCATGTAAGCTTTAATTGCACCTCTAAATTAGAAATGGTTAAATAAAAAACTAGGCCTGGTTAGCTAGTTAAAATAAAATAATGTCAACATGAACAGTGAAACAATGGTAAACCCTTTGTTTGACTGATCTCATCTTCACAAATTTATGTTGAATGAAGGTAAAAACGATTGTTTTAATATATAATATGAAATCCAATAGACCTTTTAAAATCCAATTGCACAAGTTCTCTATCTATGTATTACAACTTGTATGTTCGCAACGGATTATAAAACTGTCAGCAGTATTTGGAAAGTCACCTGGATGGTTATTTGAATGTCGTTTAGACAAAAAGACTCATAGAATGCTGATACCTTATTTCGTTATGTATGCATCGTACATTGTTTATTTTAGACAATTGTTATTATGAAATACTTTTTAGTATGCTATATATAAAATATGTGAAATTTAGTCCAACTAGTGAACATCCTGCTTCACACGCGCTCATCATCAAACAAAAAAACCCGGTATAATGTAACATAGTCAATAATGTAACATAGTCAAAAATTCAATATAAACCAACTTAACCTGTACCTGCACAGAAGGTTACTACTACTTAAATAATTCAAATACTTATACTGTCAATATTTCAGACTGTTCAACAAAAAATGCTGAAGGTTACTCATTTCTCTAATTTATACTTATAAACATGGAAAAGGAAAGCAAAGCACATATTATACATGCAATTTGTTTATCACTACTCCATATTTCAATAGTAACTTAACAGGAACATTTATTATACAAAACATTTTGAGTCTCTTTACGGTTCCGCGAACAATATGATATTTACGGAACTGATTGCACATTTCTGCTCTATGGTCGAGTTGTTGTCTCTCTGACACATTCACCACTTATATTCTCATTTTTATGTCTGTAGTCTATTTTGTTAAAATCAATAAACTTTGCAAACAAGAATGAATAATCATCGTTCCGATGACAAAGATCCGCAATTCTAGGTTCTTCATAACCATTTTAATCCACCGGACCATGATCCTTCTTTAAAAACTATATTATATGCGACAGTGAAAAAAGTGACAAATAAAGTCATTATAGATACAAGGTTTAAATTTGGTATTTACGCCAGACGCGCGTTCCTTCTACAAAAGACTCATCAGTAGCGTTCGAAATCAACAAGTTAAAAATGCCAAATTATGTACGGAGTTGAAGAGTGTTTAGGACCAAAATTACTAAAAGTGATGTCAAATACAGCTAAGATTATCTTGGACTTTAAGCTAGTAATTGAACGAGGTTTTATTCTCCTTTTTAGACATCAGTAAGTGCATGTACTAAGCCCGGAATGTGACCGGTATTTTTCATTCGTTTAAAAGAGGGACGAAAGATACCAAAGGGACAGTCAAACTCATAAATCTAAAACATTTAAATAACCATCCAGGTGACTTTATTTTATTTTAACTAGCTGAACAGGCCTAGTTTGTGATTTTGATTTTGCAATTTGGCTTTCCCTTGGAGTTCAGTAATTTTGTGAGTTTCCTTTGTTTTATAGCTTGTTTAAACCACAAGACGCTCAAGTTGTTGCTTGTCGAAATGCGCATATGGTGTAGATCAATTTGTACCGTTTTATTTTATTCTTTTCGTTTAATAAGTTTGAATTTTTGATTTTACCATTTGATAAGGGATTTTCAGTTTTTTTTTTATCATTTTACTTTTTATGCAATTTATTCCAACCTCTGCCAACATATGAAACATGTGTCATGTACATAAAAGGAGGTGGTGTCAATACTTATAAAATAAAATGAATGTGTCCAAATCCAAAAAGGATGAATGTTAAAGGGCGTGGCATTAGCAACAAGAAATTAAAAAAAGATATGATTTATGTTCACTCACTTATCAAAGTTTACAGATAGTGCAATAACAATTTGCTTTTACAATGTAGCAGCTAGTTTTGTTCAGTTTAATAGGCAAATAATTATTGCTAGTGAATTGTTTCCGAACTCAATACATCCATATTCATGCAAGCTTTAATGGCACCTCTAAATTAGAAATGGTTAAATCACAAACTAGGCCTGGTCATCTAGTTAAAATAAAATAATGTCAACATGAACAGTGAGACAATGGTAAACCCTTTGTTTGACTGATCTCATCTTCACAAACTTATGTTGAATGAAGGTAAAAACGATTGTTTTAATATATAATATGAAATCCAATAGACCTTTTAAAATCCAATTGCACAAGTTCTCTATCTATTTATTACAACTTGTATGTTCGCAACGGATTATAAAACTGTCAGCAGTATTTGGAAAGTCACCTGCATGGTTATTTGAATGTCGTTTAGACAAAAAGACTCATAGAATGCTGATACCTTATTTCGTTATGTATGCATCGTAAATTGTTTATTTTAGACAATTGTTATTATGAAATACTTTTTAGTATGCTATATATAAAATATGTGAATTTTAGTCCAAATAGTGAACATGAATTTGACGGCTAGCTAACAAAAAATATTTAAAATATTAATTAGATAAAATTCTTGATTTTAGTAGTTGCATGTTTGGTTTCTTTCTCATAAAAGTGAGAAAAAGTACAACAAAACGAGTAAAATTCAAAACGGAACATTTTGTATCAAATGGCTTTCAAACCTCGAACGCATCAAATGAATAAGAAACAACTGACATGATCCTTACTTGGTTCAGGCCTTTTCAAATGAAATGGTATATTTTAATTGTTGTTATAAAGTCAAACCTGCTATGGTCTGACTTAGTATGATGCAATAGAAATACGTGCTCCTATAATTGTTGTTGAATGCGTTTACCTGAAAAACATTTGTTCATTATTTCGGAATTGAATCTTTGAATGTAAAAGTTATATACGTCCATCACTGTAGATATGAATATTTTACTTCCGTTTAAACGAACCCGGAAAACCACTAGACAATGCAAATCAGACTTGTCACGGGAAATAAAAATACATAAGTTTATTAACTTACACAAGATGAGAATTACTTGTACGACAATTGTATTTAAAACTATGAATATGTTTTGAATACAAAATATTTTATATATTGCTATGAAAATTAAAAAAAAGTGTTCTTGTTCTTTCTAATTTCTTTCTATATCTTTCCATAATCAATTAGAAAGACACATAATTCGAAGACAGTCCACCAACTATTAATAGCATTAGCTTTGCATACTAAACAAACAACCAAACATGGTAATGATAATCGAAATTGCATGGACTACAAATGGTTATAAACGTCTATTGTACACGTATCATCACTTTGACGACTTTCCATATTATAAAAGAGGGGTAAAGATACCAGAGAGAAATTGAATTTCACTACAACGACATGGCTAAAAAGGAAAACGGCAAACGGACAAATGATAGTTCAAAAGATTCAACAAACGAAACAAAAGACTAATTAATCATGTGTTTCTTTGTCTAATTATTTATTTGTATGGTAATACTGTAATTTTATGTTGTCATTTCAATATTATATTTAACATTGCCATTAAAGTGCGAGGTTTGGCATGCCACAAAATCAGGTTCAACCCACCATTATTTCCTTTAAAAATGTCTTGTACCAAGTCAGAAAGATAGCCATTGTTATATTATTGTTCGTTTCTATGTGTGTTACATTTTAACTTTGCGTCGTTTGTTTTCTCTTATTTTTGAGTGTTACCTCACATTGCGATAAAACGTGTCACGGTACTGAAACGAAGTTGAAGAGCGTTGAGGACCAAAATTCCTGAAAGATTATCTGAGACTTTAAGCTAGATATTAAACGAGGTTTTATCCTCCCTTTTAGACATAATTGCATGTACCAAGTCCGGAATGTGACAGGTATTTTCCATTCGTTTAGTGTGTTTGTGATTTTGTAATTTGATAAGAGACTTTTCGTTTTGACTATCCCTTGGAGTTCAGTAATTTTGTGATTTTCCTTTTTTTCATAGCTTGTTTAATCCCACAAGACGCTCAAGTTGTTGTTTGTCGAAATGCGCATCTGGTGTAGATCAATGTGTACCGTTTTATTTTTTTTTTATTTTCGTTTAAAAGTTTAAACTTTTGATTTTACCATTTGATAAGGGATTTTCATTTTTTTTTTATCAATTTACTTTTCATGTATTTTTTATTCCAACCTCTGCCCACAATTGAAACATGTGCCATGTACTTAAAAGGAGATGGTGTCAATACTTATAAAATAAAATGTATGTGTTCAATTTTTTTTCTTGATTTAACCGTCATCATCAGGAATAGTCAAAAACAAATGGTCAAAACCCAAGGTTGTATACAAAACGAAATACTTGATACCGAAACACGTGAAGATCTAAAAGTAAAGGTCAGCTTAAATTAATCCAAGTACAGAATAGTCGTTTCATTACATTCAATTTTGAAATTACAAGTAGAAATACAGTTGGAATTTAACCACTTTTATTGTTTTACATTAACGTTAATAAGCGTAAAATGTATATTAAAAATAAGGAAAAAAAACATCACTGGAAGGTGGTTAACCAATCAATTCACTTCTATTTTTCTCCTATGTACAAGCTTTAGAAAATTATGTAACCTCAAGTTTCAATAATACAGAAACCTCAAATGAAGATTGGTGCTTCGAAATACCACTCAAGATTTATGTGTATGACCAACTTTTTGTTCGTGCTATAAAATGTAGGATTAATTACCTACAACTGTCAAATTCAAGGGAATATTTTTCTCGACCTATTTTCGTATGTTGCCGGATCTCACAAACTATGATTTCATGGTTTTTCATCTGAAGCCTTTTCAATTATAATTTATGGTGTGTCATCTTTATGTTGAGATGTTACTCAATTGTTTTAGATACTTGAGAAAGTCGGTTGAAAACAAAACTTTACGACAACAGAGATGATTTCCGCTTTCCAATTGTGACCTTTCCATTTTTAAATAGCAACATTCCAGCAGCACCTGCATACGGGGTATATATCTCCCAATTGATACGATATTCCCGTGCTTGCATTTACTATCATGATTTTCTTGATAGAGGGTTGCTGCTCACAAGTAAGTTATTAAACCAAGAGTTTCAAATGGTGAAATTGAAATCATTCCTTCGTCAATTTTACAAACGCCATCACGAGTTTGTTGACCGTTATGGAATAACCGTTTCACAAATGATATCGGATATGTTCCTGACGTCGTAACAACAATCCCCGCCCCTTTCATGAATTTGACCTATCGAATAAGACTATTTACCGGATGTGTTATCATCTAAGCAACACGACTGATGCCACATGTGGAGCAGGATCTGCTTACCCTTCCGGAGCACCTGAAATAACCCCAAGTTTTTGGTGAGGTTCGTGTAATTTATTCTTTAGTTTGCTATGTTGTGTCATGTGTACTATTGTTTGTCTGTTTGTCTTTGTCATTTTTAGCCATGGCGTTGTCAGTATATTTTAGATTGATGAGTTTGACTGTCCCTTTGGTATCTTTCGTCTTTCTTTTGGTACATATTAAAACGTTTAAAACCACTTCTTTTGTTAGATCCTGTTCTTAGTTAGGAAGCAAATAGTCAGTACGTGGTTGTCATTTGTTGTTCATGCGTGTTACTAGTTTCTCATTTTCGATATGATTGATAAGGCTGTCGGTTTCACCTGTCATTGTTTGGGCACTTTTTATCATGCTGTGTGGTGTGAGCTAAGGCAACGTGTGGAAGCGGTACGAATCTTTTACTTTATAAATTGTGATTTAATTGAGAGAGTTGTCTCATTGGCACTCATACCACATCTTCTTAAATTTTCTATTTCGTACGAATTTGTTCCTGTGACATGAATACAATTCATACAACATATTGCCTAATACTTACAAGTTAGAATAAAGTAAAGAAGGTATGGATACGATGTTGGGCTTGTGGTTGAACAGTCTTGTATGCAATGTTTGTAGACTGTTGTCATCCTTTTTATGTTATTTTATCATAATTTTGTCGGTCTTCTATTGGTTTATGAGTATTGGATCTCTTTTTGAATCTTCCATTCATTTAATTCAACTACGATTTAAATGACTATAGTTTTAATGCCAGCGTTATTCCGAAGAACAGCTTCAAAACAACACGTCATGATTATTTAACAAACAATAGCTAAAACAGTTGACACTTTACATACCAGGTAAACACAGTAACTGCTAAGAAATTCTTTCATCCGATGTTGTGATGTTTAACATGAAAACTTAGATATTAGAATCTAACAAAGGATAGGGTTTTTCAACAAAATAACACTTTATATTGTCGTACATGAAGTAAATTAAGATATTCAATAATAATTTGCGAATAATTATTTCTTGAATTAAGCATCTCTTAAAAAATGGATTTAATTATTAACAACCAATTATTTACAATAAATTGAGAGAGAAAATAGTTTGGGGAAAATTTTTTAGTTCAATTTCCATTAAATTAATCGCTCATGACAACTATTTAAAATCAATTATTATAACCATTAGTAATTAAAACAAAAACGTTCAGGAAATAAATGAAAAATGAAAATGGTATCATTTTCTTAATAAATTAGGTGTTATTACATAATAATTGAAAAGTAACACGGAACGCACAAAACGTTACATTTACTCTTGAAATAATTTTGCATGGGGTATTTTTCTCTAAAAAGTCACGTTATTGAAACGTAATTGAAAAATAACATGACGCTTGTATTTTGTAATTGTAGATTTTAGAATCATCCTAATATAAACACAATGAAGCACTTTGATGATTTGATGAGGAAGTGTGATGTTGTTTGTCTGACAATAACAAGATGAGACAACTACCCACCAGAGACCGAAACGAACCAGGAAGCAAACAATTGCAGAACGCAATACGACCTTCAACTATGAAAAACACACCTTACGTGTATTATGCTAAAAAAGACATCGGAATAATAAAATGCGAAGCAATTCAAAACCGAACAGACAACTATGTTCTGATTCATCCTGGCCTTAACCAATAAAGTGCATAACAAGTTATAGACGAAACTGACTTACGACATATATGTCTTACGGTCTACTGACTTGAGGCAGCTAAAATGTAGTAAAAAAGGAAGCCGGGTTACATTTTTAAATATGTTTCATGAGTACTCCACCCTCTGTTTTTCCCTTTACAAAATAAAAACAAACTGCATATTTAGTATGTTGGAATAGACATGACTCATCAGATAGGTTATACATGTAAGGACAAGAATAAAGCACCAAAAGAAAAAAGACACAAATTCCGGACAATAAAGTACTAATTACTTAAGGCTAGTTCATAGTCATTTTGTTAGGTTTTTCTTGTAACATCTGCTGACATTAGACTTGGACTTCTCTTGAATTCTAATAAAATTGAGAAAGGAAATGGTGAATATGTCAAAGCGTCAACCACCCGACCATAGAGCAGACAACAGCCGAAGGCAACCAATGGGTCTTCAATGTAGCGAGAATTCCCGCACCCGTAGGTGTCCTTCAGCTGGCCCCCAAAAATTTGCATAATGGTACAGTGATAATGAACGTCATACTTAACTCCGAATAATACACAAGAAACTAAAATTTAAAATCATACAAGACTAACAAAGGCCATAGGCCTCCCACTATACCTCTAGCCAATGTAGAAAAGCAAAAGCATAACAATACGCACATTAAAATTCAGTTCAAGAGAAGTTCGTGTCTGATGTCAAAAGATGTAACAAAAGAAAATAAATAAAATGACAATAATACATAAATAACAACAGACTACTAGCAGTTAACTGACATGCCAGCTCCAAACCTCAATTAAACTGATTGAAAGATTGTGTCTTCATCATATGAATATCAGGCACAATCCCTCCCGTTAGGGGTTTAGTACCATACTATCATAAAATATATGAGAAGAACATAACCCGTGTCATGCCAACAACTGTTTTTTAGAAATAAATGTGTTTAGTTCCGATGCAAAGACCCTATCACTGAATCAATATTAAAGCCAAAATATGCAATCTATAATGACCTGACAACAGTATCGTAACTATATCCCTTTTTAATAAGTCTATTTAAAGGTTTTGTTAGTTTCTGAGGAGAATACTGACATTTTTGTGCTTTATATAGAATATTTTCAAAAAACAATTGGATGTGAAATACCTGAACGTATAAGATGTCTGCATGTTGAGTAATATTTACGAATTATTTCCTTATACCAGTGATAAAATTTGGTAAATGTTTTGACCAGTTTGTGATATCGAAAACCCTGGTGTAATAATTTTTCAGTAATACATAAATTATTCTCGCTAACATCTAATACGTTGTTACATACACGAGCGAATCGTACAAGTTGAGATTTGTTATTCGTTTACTTTTCTACATTCGCTAGAGATATAGGAGAGGGTTAAGATTTCATAAACATGTTTAACCCCGCCGCATTTTGCGCCTGTCTGAAGTGAGGAGCCTCTAGCCATTGTTAGTCTTGTATATATAAAAAAAAATTATACTTTGAAGTTAAGTATGACGTTTATTATCACCGCACTAGTATATATATGTGTGTCTAGGACGCCTCTGGATGCGGAAATTTCTCGCTGCATTGAAGACCTGTTGGTGACCTTCTGCTGTTGTCTGTTCTATAAGTATAATAACAAAATAACTCAACTAAAAGATAAGTTTTGGGTCCTCAATGTCTTTCATATTTGTACCTGATTAGCTTTAACACTATTTTGATCTGAACGTCATTAATTAGTAGACGAAATGAGCGTAGGACGTATTTAATTATAAGCCTGGTAACTTTAAAAACTAATCATATTACTGATAGACTATTATACCATTCTATTCTATCATTTTAATCAACAAAATCATTGATTTAAAGGAATAACTCCAAATGTTGACCTTTGTTTTTAAACGGTCGTAGTTGCAATCCACATATGAAAATAACAAACCATTGGTATTTTTACACGTAATCACCTGATGTTATTTAATCTAATTTATATCTAATTCGAACCACGTTATTTTTAGTCATTGTTCGTTTATATTTTCAGGTGCGGCAAATTATTCTAGTTAAACACATACGGTTTGCCTTTTAAATTGCCATATTCAGCATTAGATAATGTATTATATGATTTCAGTTCATTTACTTTTAATAAAAGTTAGTTTGCATATGCGTGGGTGTTCCAAGGGCTTACAATATATTACAAAAACTATTCGAATCAAAATAACGGTTATCGATTGATTGATTTTTAATAAAATTTATCGTAAAAACGAACCATTTCTTAAATGTATCATGACAGTCTTTCAGAACCAGCCAGAAATAAGTTATTGATGACCTTAATGCAGATACAGTCCTTACTCCCTTTAAATAGTGTTCCTCAGTTGAGATCTGCTTTATCGGTTGTTTGACGTCTTTGACAGTCGCTCTGGTTTGCTAAATAAAAAGCTCTGAAATTTGTTTTCAGATATCATAAGCACTGGGTTTCAAAATTACTAATACCACTGTTTTGAAATAGAAATGATTATTTGCCATAATTTGTGTAGGAGACCAAATATTTGCATCAACACGTAATGAAATAAAGATGTTAAATAAACTACTAACGATACATAAAGACCTAATGTGGTTTGAATAAGGTATGAATTAAATTTAACAACATGACTTGATTTCGAATAAAACATATATGACTTGCGATTTCCAAATTTCTGATAGAAAACTATGAAATAAAAGATGCTAAAGTGATAAGATAAAGATTCACCTAAACAATATATCGACGACCTTTACCATCAAAGGATATCAAAATACAGTAAATGCACCCTGTATAACCCCGATACAGATGAAACCGGACGTTGACGCGTTCGAGTCGAGCACACCGTATAGCACTGAGTTCAGACAGTAAGGAATTCATACTTTTAAAGACAATCCAATATATATTCTTCGTATATTTTGCGCCAATATATTCTTTGCCATAATACTTATGAGTTACTAAAAGGTTTTTCAAAATTGTTACATTTTTTTATACAAACATCAAAAAACGCACGTCGATATCAATGATAAAACGTGCTTGGTATTTTTAAACATTCAAAACTTAATGTTTCTCGTACCTCATAGCTTTTAAAACATACATTTTTGAAAACTTCATAGTATAAATTAACAAACTTATAAAGATCGTTTGTTTATGTTGTATCTAGAAACAAAAAAATACACGTTTTAAAATGTCTCTTTTTTCATGTTGTGTACGCTTCGTTGTCATTACACCTTTTTATACTGTACGCTTCGTTGACAAAATATTGCGTTTGTCAATGAATTTTGTATGTATTAGATTATGCTTTGATATGATTATAACCAATATGCATGTTTGAAAATAATAATTTACCATCATAACATGCAGACAGCAACCCATAATGTCAGTTGTATTGTCGAAAAACACTTGGAGGAATTTTTTACATTTAAAAAAATCCTCATGTATACAAAAGTGTGAATTGGTAGGAAAATACAATAACTCAACAGATGCAACTATGACAAAGCATACAGATACACACGTCCGATTTCTAATGTCATAGCATATTTGAAAGTATTTACCATACAACAGTCAATGTACGGTTAGGTGGTGGGTTGGGTGCCCGCTGACATGTTTAATCCCGCCATATTCTGTATGTGCCTGTCCAAAGCCAGGAGCCTGTAATTCAGTGGTTGTATATATTTTTTTGTTCACACTTTTGTGCAAAAATTGAGCCGTTAGTTTTCTCGTATGCACTGACTGCATTTGTTATTTCGGTGTGCTTAATAGCGGTGTGGGCATTTTCATTGTTAAAGGCCGCACGGTGACCTATAGTTGTTCATTTTTGTTTCGTTTGGTCTATAGCGAAGAGCTGTTTCAATACCGCATCTTCTATTTGATATAGAAAGTAATCAAATATAATCAATAGGTTATAGGTTAAGCCTTTTGGCCTGAATCTCAGAGGCGGATCCAAGGGGGTCATAGATTACCATAGAGTTACATTAAGGCTCAAGAATAGGTGTATGCAAGGAACATGTAACTGATAGCCATCAATAGTAATACAGTTACTTTAATGTGAAGATATAAAGATGAAGAGACAACACTCACTATTAACTGGTTTGCTTTCTTTAATTATGTTTTTGTGTTTGTTTAATTTTTATGGTATAAAGATTATGCTTAAATTCCTCGAACATTACAATAGTAATACAGTTACTGTTGGTACTTAAAACAATATATGGACCCTTTTATTTGTTTATGACACACGTACGTAATGGCTGATTGTTGGTTGCTTAACGATCACTTGCAAATATGCCATGCATGTTCAGGATAAGCACAAAGTAGCAACACATACATGTAAGTCCTGTGAGGAGACCCTCCGGAATTACGTCAGGGACGTTTGGATTGCCACTGGATAAAATGATGTATATTTTATAAGGACACAAATGGTGCCTTTCAACAGGCTATTTATAGACCTCTCTTGATGTTTTTGCAGGGGTTCGTACTGTGAAGTTAGCGTGGTACTCTCTTTACACGAGACATTGGATTTTATATTCCCATTCGGACAGGACGTGACTGTGTAATGTTACATCCCACACAACTAAATGGGTGGCCAACTTCAGTCAGTTTTTACTGCCGATCGGAAAAAAGACCAAAGTGATCATAACTTATAGTATATCTCCCAGTCACCCTTCACCAAATTCTTTCATAAATAAAAAAAACCAATTGGCCACAATATAGAAAGTTTTGTTCTTCCTGTTAAATCAAAACATCACTTAACATTATTACAATTTATGCACACTTATGAGAACTCATAATACCGTACATCCTCTCGATACTGTTCATATTTGGCATTGCACAAGTTCGTGTGTTTTCTTACGTCTTTACCTAAAAGCGTAGGATATACTGATTAAAACACTTTGGATACACGATTTACTTATTAGTTGTAATTCACTTTGAAATAACTATCAGTTACTACAATTACTCCTTTGTCGATATTTTATGTATATGGTTTTTGTGCCTTGTACCAACATTTTGAGTTTAGCCAATTGCAACTGAACTTTTTTTCATGTTGTGCTGTTACACCAGTGTTCTATGTTAAGGAGAGGGTTGGGGGCTCACATGTTTAGACCTGCCGCACTTTTTTTTGTCGGTCCAACGTCAGAATCCCGCATGTAAAAAAAAGTAATAAAAAAATTAAAGCAGTTGGAATGCCATCTATGGCATTCGGCAAATTAAGTTCAACGAGCTCCTTCATGTATGTCTGCTTTCGTCTAGGCGAATTTGGACCAACATCGGCATTTGGAAGAGCCTCAAATTGTGAAAAGGAAGTCATTAAAGTTTTAATGACTGTACTATACTTTTTGAAACTTTCTTTCCTCTGGAATATATTTATTAACTGTTCATTTCATCTGGAAAAACATTGAAAGTCTCAATTTTCAATAGAAACATTCCAAGCAGATGTACGCGAGTTAAATATTTCAATTTTGGCTTTGTATGACAGATATTTTAAGTTCAACTACTTTGACTGAGTTAACAGATAAACATTTACAATAAAATACAGAAAAAGGGTCGCCGACACCATCTCAAAATCCTTGACAAGAAAGTGTTTGTCACGGTTTTTGTCAACGAACTGTACAGTGATTATTTCAAAACGCACAACGAACGCGACACATTTGGTGGAAAGAACAATACAGTCAGAGAAAATTTATTTGGTATGATATTGCGTTTATTCTAAGTTCTAGGGCACATTTGAAGGCACGTAGTAATTCAATGTATAGTTATTTAGTATTGCTTAAGGTATTAATACTCAAAGGTGTATGCACGAAAAGATATTCAGCATTGTTTACATCGTAAACCGTATGAAATTGCACCATGTCTGTGCGTTTTGCATCTAGCAGTTTAATCAAACGTTTTATACAATATCTAAAACTTACAACAACTGTATAATTGAATAAAGATACTAACATGCTCATTGACATATTTATAAATACTCAAATAAGTTCTAGAGAGGCATTCAAAGTTAATGTCATCCCAAATGTTGTCCTGATTATCGCTTCGAACGCGTCAACGTCCGGATTCATTTGTATCGGGGTTATACGGGGTGAAATGATAAGAGAACAAAAATTAGTTGATAGCTCTAACCACCTAAAGCATTTAAAAGTACAAACAAGTGGCATGGTGTTTGGGTTTTAAAAGGTGAGTTGTATTTAAACGAGTATCGGAAAGCCAATACAATAAGCAAGACTACCTATTACTGTTATAATATGTTTATATTTGTACAATGTATGTCATGTATGATATCTTAAACTACCTATACCAAATTGTATACAAATTATTTTTATTTCATTATTGCAAATTATGTTTTATCAGGAAAAAATTAAACTGCCAAATGTAAAATACATATTATAATTTTTAAGGGAACGCAAACCAACACTTTAAATCACGATTTAAAGGATAAGTGTGCTGTAATTTACATTCAGGTCATCAGTAATTTAGGTCTATTACTGAAAGGCTTTCATTATGAAGATAAATGATGTAAATGACAACTCGTATTGTGTTACAATAAAGTTAATAGAGATTGCGTAATCTTTACTTGTAATCTTGTTGCACCGAATAGTTTACAAATACTATTTTAGACCTAATGACCAACCATTCAATACACTTGAAATTAATTGTATTATATATTTTTGTATTCTAAATGAGGAAATTCGATAACTCAAAAGGAATATAGTAGGTCTTTGATGATAATTTTTCGCACCTAAAATAAAGATACTAGAGGGACATCAAAACTCATAGATCGAAAACAAAGTCACAACGCCATATCTGAAAAGAAAAAGTAAAACACTAATACTAGTACACACGACCAAACATAGAAAACAGAAGACTAAGCAACACGAACCCGTTGTGTTGTTCATGTTACAAATCCGGTAAATGGTAAATTCGGTAGATCATATTTATAAATAGGGAACAGGTTTTTAGATACTACATAAGGAACATATCCGATATCATTTGTGAAACGGATATTCCGTAACGACCAATCAACTCATCATGGCGTCCGTAAAATTTACGGAGGGATGATTTCAACTTTACCAATGGAAACAGTAAGTTGAATAGCTTCCTTGTGAGCGGCAATTCCCTATCAAGAAAATCTTAATAAAAAATAAAGCCCTGGAATATCTTATGAATTTGGAGGTGTATAACTGCGTATTCAGGCGCTGTTGGAATGTTGCTACATAGAAAAGGAAAGGAACTGAGGATCTGAAATCATATCTCTTGTCGTAAAGTTTTATTTTCAACCGAATCTTATTGACAATTTCTAGATGTAAGTCAAGATATGAGACAGACTTAACTGTATATGGTGAATCCTTTACCCCTAGTTCGATTTGATAGATACGTGCAACATAGTCACCAAAATTTAAATTATTCATAGAGATAACATTATCTTTATAGCGGAAAGTAAAGTAAAAGGATATTGCTAACTTGTTGTCTATTTCTTCCTGTGAAGTTCCTGTATGAAATCGGCTTCATGAGCTTACAGTAACATGTCAGCAATTAGAGTTGCAAATTGGTTTCCATTGGAATATAGATAGTTTGTTGATAAACACGTCCGTCAAAGTTAAAAAAAATATGTTGTCAATCAAGATAGCAAGCATCTTGATAATGTTAGTTTTACAGATTTTTTCGTTTGAATCAGAGTGTATCTTTACAAAGGAGGATTTATCCCTTCCTAAAACAAGATACATTGGCCATTCTTTTATATGAAACAAAGCAATTCCAACTCTTTCAATTTGTCTTTTAGTTTAGGATGGAGTTTAGGCGTCACCTTCGAAGAATAGTAATCTCAAAGTTAGTAAAATTTATTATTTTCCTTCAGTGCTAGAAGGAGCAGTTTTGTTACAAAGAATCATTTGGACGTGTAACACGCTTTAACAAATCATTTGAATACCAAAGTTCATGTAAGATTTTTATGTTTTCAAAACTAATCCAAGTTGGAATTTTCTTTCTATCAAATATCTTATACTGTAATAACCAATCACAAGAAACTATTAGACATCTATTAAGATTAAATGTTTACATGCGACACAGTGATATTTAGCTTTAATTTAGACACATAGGCAGAACAGAAATTAGATGAATCAGGCTCAATTGCGTAATGTATTCCATCTTCTTAAAATAAAGTAGGGCAAAATAATGTTTCCTAATGGATATTTCTATTGCTTAAAGCAGTAACACTACAAAAATCAGTCAAATATAACATGATCCAGTAGCCTATCATCTAGACTAATGAAAACCAGCGACTAAAAGCCGTAAATATACGAATGCCTGTCCTTGTGGGAATACGGTAATACTTAATATGGAAATGACCTTGATTTTGATTGACATGAGAATTTGATGATTACAGAGTCATTTTTTGTTTTAATAACATATAGTCTTATCGGTGATGAACGCGGTGATAAACTCTGATCTACATTTGTTAACATGTTTATTCAAATTTATATTCGACCTTGACTTGACCTTTGACCTTGACTTCAATTCCCTTCAAATGGACCAAGGACTTCATATCAAAAGACTGTAGGCCTCGACGACTTATAACGTATGAATTTATCCAACATATCGCCTATTTTAAATTTT
Organism: Mytilus trossulus; assembly: GCF_036588685.1. NCBI lineage: Eukaryota > Metazoa > Mollusca > Bivalvia > Mytilida > Mytilidae > Mytilus > Mytilus trossulus. The sequence continues at coordinate 37,460,175 of NC_086381.1, read as the reverse complement.
CAAAGGGAAATAACACCCATAAGATGTCTTCCGATCACTCCAGTTCATTCATAAGAGTAGACGAACAATTTGGTGAAAACAGTTGTTAAAAACTTTTACGGTTTTAGAGATATAGCGATTACAAGAAAAAAGGGTACGCGGGGAGATAACTCCTATAAGAATAAGTGTTCGGTCACACAGGGTGAGTTTTGAAACAACCAACAATATTGGCTAAACATCCATTCAATATGTTGTAAAACAAAAAAGCATCTCAGACGGCAGAAGAGAAAATGCCACATGTGGAGCAGGATCTGCTTACCCTTCCGGAGCACATGAGATCACCCCTTGTTTTTGGTGGGGTTCGTGTCGTTTATTCTTTAGTTTTCTTTAGTTTTCTATGTTGTGTCATGTGTACTATTATTTGTCTGTTTGTCTTTTTCGTTTTTAGCCATGTCGTTGTCAGTTTGTTTTAGATTTATGAGTCTGACTGTGCCTTTGGTATCTTTCGACCCTCTTTCACCCCGCCATAAAAAAAAAAACGATGATAGTACACGTCCCCTTTGCGCCCATAAGATAGACATTACTAACGGGATAGTGAATTCTTTTTTTGTTGTTTACAGTGCCCGAAAATATAGAAACGGTCCTGTAAACTTATCGTTACTTCAAATAATTTATAATAAACGGTTACCAATTCAGCACTGTAATAAGATCATTGAATATTGTTTCTATTGGTATATATATTGATTTTGTCAGTATATTGAAAGCTAACTTAATAATAATTGTATGTTACATACATAATATGCACATTCATTGATCTACAATCTGTCTTACCTGTATCTCGACATTGCACGAGGTCGTGTTTTTTCTGACTGTTTATGACGTCTTTACACGAAATGCATTGGATGTTGGATGTGTATAGATTGATAATTTAGTCTTAAATGCATGCTTTTTCAATAGTTGTTAGAGTCTTTGAATTGCCTGTCGGTTAACTGTGAGTACTCTCAGATCTGCACCTAGTGTCTTTTTGTTTTTGGGATGTACAAGTACCCGACCACGTCCACTGGTAATTTTATGCATCTGAAGAGTTAAGCCTTTTTCAACTGATTTTTATAGTTCGTTCTTATGTTGTTCTGTTTTACCACTGTCCCAGTTTAGACAGAGGGTTGGGATCTCGCTATCATGTTTAAATCCGCATCATTATGTATGCATGTGCCTGTCCCAAGTCAGGAGCCTTTAATTCAGAGGTTGTTGTTTGTTTTTGTGTTAAATATTTGTTTTTCGTTCATTTTTTATACATGAATAAGACCATTAGTTTTCTCTTTTGAATTGTTTAAATTTGTCATTTCGGGGCCTTAAAGGTTACTATGCGGTATGTGTTTTGCTTATTTTTGATCACTGTACGGTGACCTATAGTTGTTAATTTCTCTGTCATTTTGGTATCTTGAGGAGAGTTGTCTCATTGTCAATCATACCACCTTTTTTTTAATAGTTTACCTTTTGTCTCCTACTGTTTGCAGCTTCCTACGATCTACGTATTCTTCCGCAGCACATGAGACTCACTACGAGTTTTTGTTGGTTTTGTGTCGCGTAGTCTTTATTTTTCGGAGCGTCTTAGATGATCCCTATTTTTTCTGGGTTCGTCTTGCCCAGTCGTTAGTTTTCTGCGTTGTATTTTGTTATTTTTTATTCCCCTTTTTTTCGTTCTTTTTTGTCATGATATGATCAGTTGATTTTCTACTTGTGAGTTGGAATATCTCTTTGGTAAATTTCGCCACTAATTTAATCAAATTTATAAATCGATATATTATACAGGTTAAAAGCACATTTTATTTCAGAGTGAAATTATAAGAAATGACAAGATATTGAAATTTGACAGAGGAGTTTGCATGTTTTGCGGACCTTTTACCCCTCCACCGGCACTAGTAATATATTGCAGGTTATTTGTACATATATAAATTTTGCATATTCTAAGGTCTATCATGAAATTTTCTGAAAGTGAAAGGATGTCAAAATGATGATAATTTACTACAATTAAGTTTTTAGTTCAAAACATGAATGGAAAATTTGATATATGTTCTCTGAAAAAACAATCATTCCCTCGTTAGTAAACTATTACACATATTTATAATATCTGATATGAAATACGACCAATAGTAGATTACCGATGCTTAAATTTCGTAAATGAATTGAGTGAGAACAAATCAAGACAAAGAAAACAATGAGAATTATAGCATAATTTGCCTTTAAAAGTATATAGACTTAAACAAAAACACATTTCGTCGTCTATCAACCATCTGAAGTAAATGTTAGTGATAAACAATACTTTCTCAGTTTAGATTTGTTTTCCATTTACATCAGAGGATAGTGCATTCAAAGAAACAAATTCAGGATTGAAGACTAAATGAAGTAGCATCGACTTATGGATTTGAATATTTCTTTAATATATTTTCCCTCTCTATGTATGCTACATTACAAATTCAATGACGGCATTGTTAGTGAAAGAAAGTATTTTATTATATGGCAAATTCAAAAGCTCAAACACATAAAAAAAAATGGGCTGTTATATTCCTAAATTCGTACAGGTATTTTCTTATGTAGAGAATTGTCGATCAAACCTGAATTTATATATAACGAATCATCTCACTCGTATGGCAGTCGCATGAAATTCCATAACATTTTAAACGATGTGTAAACAAACAAACAGACATAATTGGTAGACATGTTAAAAATAGAAATACAAAAGTCAACATTGTGTTATATTTTTAATCACTATATAAACAAACAAAGTCATTCGTCGTATTCCGCAACAAGGACCCAGATGCAGACGCCATCATTCAGCGCTTCATACAAAAGTATCTCTCAGTCAACTCTTTTACACACCTATTGACGTTACAAAAAGAAGCAATCAATTCTTAAATATTAAAATTATTAACATGTTCTGGCGACCAATAAGCTGTGAACGTGGCTTTTAAATCCTTCTCCTTCTGTAATTCCAAGTGGCGTTTGTGTTGCTTAGTCTCTAGTTTTATATGTTGTGTCTTCTGTACTATTATTTGTTTATTTGTCTTTTTATTTTTAGTCATGGCGTTGTCAGTTTTTTTTATCTATGAGCTTGACTTTCCATCTGGTATCTTTTGGTAAGTAATTCCAACTTAAGAAAAAAATATGTTTTAATGATTGAAGAAACCAATAGCATTTCCTGAATACTGGTATTATCACTTGAACCGTAATAATAGCATATTCATACATCAACATTGATATCAATGCGAAACTTCTATTGATTTGGATCAAATCTCACAATTTTTACATCGAAGAATTCAATTCAGCGCTGTTTCTGATTTTTAATTCTATACACACTTCAAAAGGCTTGTTGTAAATTGACAGTGAAGAAGTTAATCGCTTACGTAAATGTTCAATCTATGAGTGTTCGAACTCTTTGAATGAGGCATAAAACCATATGGACTGAGTAAATTGAAATATCTGTCATTATACATTTGTTCGCGGCTGAAAAATATTAGTTTTGTAATTGACACTTATACGGTTATTTCATCAATTAACTATGGAGATAACACAAACGAAAAAACATTATTTAACCCTTTATATTTAATAAATGTACATTTCATCACAAGGTACAACATGCAAATGTAAAAACAGATGTAACCTTATATATGTTTTTTCACCTATATATCTTTTCATATTCATACAATGATTTTTCATATCATTCTTGAAAGTAAAATGTTTTATTTTTTCTTCTTCTTCTTCCCGTTAGGAGTCGAACTCTGTAGTAAAGTGTAATTGACTCGGGCGCATCTCAAACAGACAGAAGGCCACTCCTCTGGCCAAAAGTAAAAGTCCAGGAAATAATCTGGACAGTATTTACAATAAAATATGATATAAATTACATCTATGTACACTGGTTATCCTGCAGTCTATTTCAGATGTGGCTGGGTCCAGGGGATGGTATTCACTCTGGCCCTGAAGTCCTCTAGGGATCCGGACTCCACTACAGATTCAGGGAGTTTATTCCATTCTCTAGTTGTTCGTGGGAAGAATGAGTGGTAGTATACGTCCCTCTTCACTCTAGTTTGTCTAAGTTTGTGGTTGCCCCTGGTCCTGCTGTCTCCTGTCGTGTAGTATTTGGCTGGATCAATGGCAATCATCTGATGTTGGGTCTTGTAACACAGCACAAGACTCTGTTTCCATCGTCTGTGTTGCAGTGATTTCCATTGAAGTTGGTCCAGTAGCTTAGTTACACATCCAGGAGAGTTGTCCTGGTAGCAACTATAAACAAAGCGAGCTGCTCGTCTTTGTACCTGCTCCAAGTCACGTATGGTGGTGATTTGGTGAGGATCCCATACTGGGGAGGCATATTCCAGGGTTGGTCTTACAAGCGTAGAGTAGGCTGTGGCTTTTGTTGTTGGAGTACACCTACCAAGATTTCTCCGTAAGAAGCCAAGTGTCTTTGAGGCTTTCCCTATGGTCTGGTTGATATGGTTTGTCCAGGTGAGGTCCTTGTTGATAGTGAGTCCCAGGTATTTCCCGCTGTCTATAATCTCTAATGTGTGTCCATGGAGTGTGTATGACGTCTGGTGTTGATGACGTCGTCCTGAGACACGGATGACTGTACATTTCTCCGGGTGGAAACACATTTGCCACTCCTTTTCCCATTTTCCAGCGAGGTTAGGTCTTTTTTTCAGCAAGTCTGCATCTGCTGTATTTCTAATGCGGCGGAAGAGTATTTGTCCGTTGGTATTTTCTCATTTTTGTTTCGGTCCTTTTAAATTGTGTGAACGTATATTATTACATAAAAAAAACGTGACCGACCGAAAATGTGATACCCAGCATGCAGGTAATAGGATGAAATGTACCTAAGTCTTCCTGATATATTAACTTGCAATTAGAATTTACAATGACAGAATGTGTAATAAAAATGCATATCTCAGCTGATATTTCAAAATAGCATTTTTTCTCATTGTTATCTTTAAAGCCCGCGTCACACTGTCCAGATTTTTTTCGCCGATGGCAACACGATTATGGAAAATCGGGACTGATCGTATCCAGATCGGGCTATTCGTAGTGCCATCTTTAACCATCGTATAACCATCGGCCACTTTTTCCAGCCTTCGGGGACAACTTCGGGAAGGGTTCTAAATTTTTTAACATGTTAAAAATCCCCGACGGTGCGTCCGATGTTGAGGTTTCGTATTGAGTTCGTATCACCATCCTCACCATTGTAATGTCACCGGGAATGCATCTTTGAACATCGTATTGCATTCGTGTTTCCATCGTTTTCATCGGGCAGTTTTTGCATTACGATGTCTACACGAATGAATCACGAAGCTACCCGAAGATCTTACGATGGTAACACGACTTTGTGAAGACCTCGTAATCCCGTCGTGTTGCAATCAAATAAAAGTATGAAGGCGACAAGATGGAACTACGACGGCAGTAAATCCAGCTAAATGTATGTTAATTTTCGCTCTAAAATACATTTAAAGTGCAATGCGCGATATGCACTGGTCAGTCTAATACGACAGTCAAGAAAGACGTTCACAAAACATGGAGCTCATATCATATGATTCTATGAGAACAAGAAAGGCGACAGCGTTGTTTCTCTTAATTCAAATTGAACAAGAAGAGCAGCTATAACAGGCTCAGGTTTTACTTTTACAAGTGAAATTTTATTTTTGTCACTTTTTCATATCAAGTAACATAATGAAAATCATAAACGCGCCTCGTACACCAACACTGCAGGTACACGTTTATAGAGAAACCAACATTTTGCCGCATTTGTTGCTTTCCCCACATCCTTCCTTTTGTATATATTATTATGATATTTCCCTGGAAAGAGCTCTTTTTGAATAAAAGGGATCAACGAACCCATTACCTTACCTTTAAGATAGATCAGTAAACATGGGCATAACTATGGATGATTATTCAGACTAGTGCACACATTTAACAGTTCAAACAAGGCGATACCGAACGTGGCATCCCGTCGTATGTAACATATTGGGGACAATATGGACACTATATTTGTATATGACACATGCAGAAAATGGCAAATTGAATATTCATATTTGATACATAAACTATTTTTTTCAGAAATCAACCAAAACATTCAGTAACTGTAAATACCTTTAATATTGTCTTTAGAACCAGCAGGTAAAAAAACTAGCAATCAATTTCCTGTGTATTATGCCATTTCAAGGAGAAGAAACAAGTCCATCTGCATGACCTTGACCTTTGGCCTTGAACGTAAAAAATGTCAGATCATTACAAGGAGGAACAATATACCAAATGTGGTTAAAATCCTTTAAGCATATTGGTCTTACAGTGTCCACAAGGGTGATATTGCCTTGTATTACAACTGCCACTGTGACCTTGACCTTTGAACTTTAAAGTCAATAGCGCTTAAGATATTCTTAACGAGTAACACCATACCAAGTTTTGAGCATTTTGGTTCTACAGTGTCCATAGCAATTTTATCAAAACGCAACTTGCATGTAGTAGGCGAGGGGATACTTAACTAAGTATTGTAAGAATTAGACAAAATGATCGATTTCCCGCCATGCATGTCAGACTTGTACAGAAACGATATGTTGTCGAAATTCGAAATATACAATATAATATATATTCAATATTGTTCAAACAATTTTAAACGCAAAATGCCTTCGGCATATAATTTAAATGAATCGTAAGCTGTACAAGACGTTTTTTATACATCGTATGGGTATCGCGCCATCATCGTAATCCATCGTGTAGCCTTCGTAATCCATCGTGTAGCCTATGTGATCAATCGTTTAGGCTTCGGCTGAGATATGAAGCTTAAATATCCGTCTTGGGTTAACCTTCGTATATCCATCTTTTGCTATCGTATATAATTTAGGCACCATCGTATAGACTTCGTTATTCATCGTACTTGCTTCGGTCACTTTTTGGTATTTTTACGAGATCGGGACCAACTTGGTACGAACTTACAATTTTCGCATTCGGTTGTCCATCGTATATAAAAATCGGTACAGTGTGACGCGGGCATAAAGAAGATGTGTGTTTTTTTTTACAATAAGCCTACTATTAAAACAATGGTTCCTAATGGTACTGTTAAAGTGCTTTTTCGGAAGTTGTACGAAAAAAAACATAATTTGGTTGGCCGTGTTTTTAATATTAAGTCAATGAAGAGCAACGCTTGACCTTAATTGACATATCAACAACCTGTCGATTTTTCTTCTTCAAAAATGCAACAGCACCGAATCGAATTTAAGACGGAATAGGTTTTTATGTGCAGCTAATCTTTTGGAAGTTGCTTGAAAAAAAATTAATACGTTATTTTAAGTTATCATTGTAGTATGTAATATAGGAAGATGTGGTATTAGTGCCAATGAGATAACTCTCCATTCAAGTAATAATCTATTAAAGTAAAGCATAATAGACCAAGGTATGGCCTTCAACATGGAGCCGTGGCTTACACTGAACACCAAGCTATAAAGGGCCATAAAAATACTAGTGTAAAACCATTTACAACGGAAAACCAACGGTTCAGTCTATGTAGAAACAAGTATGAACTACATAAACAGACAACAACTATTCAACATCAGATTCCTGATTTAGGTCCGGTGCAAGCATTTACAGCGGGATTCCACGTTTTAATGGTACCAAATCTTTTTCCTTTTCTGAAACAATAGTATGACATCACAACATAGAAAGACATGTTAATCATTCCAAATAGTATCAACAGGTAAAATTAATAAGAAAGTACGACTTGAGAGTACTCGCAGATACTGACAGCTTGTTAAAAGCCAAAAAAAATATTAATCATAAATGATGCGTCAAAGACTAAAATCAACTCAAACACATCCCAGGGATTTGGTATTTTAACGTCATGGACAGTCAAAGAAGACATGACTGGTGCAATGCCAAAAATAAATGTATCAACATGTAGTAGGATAGTGTGTGTCTTTCGTCATCTTAAACTGACAATAACAGAGAACCTACATATGTAAGGGCCATGATTTTCGATCAAATTAGCAAGACTTTATGAAGGATACAGGTAACTAATGTGGATTTTTACTTAAAAGAACAAATTTATAAGATTTTAACATATAGATAACATGTTACAAGCTTGTACTATTTTTGTTTAATTTTAATTTTCTTTTATTTTGGCATCTTCATAGAAGTTGAGTCTAAAATAATGCATTATTTGAAAAATTCAAAATGATATTTTGCTATTTTATGTTTTATCCGGATAAAACGTACAGGTGACCCTATATTTTCTTCTGCAATTGTCTAAAAACATTCTAAAAGCTATCTTCTTTTTTTATTTACAATTCTATCATTAAGTTTCGCTTACAATCACATAATGTTGTTGTTTCCTGTATAACAATTTTTTAAATGTGTCGTTTTGTCACAACCTGTAGCTTTTATAAATGCTCAGTGACCTTTGTTTTTTTTATTTCATTTTTAAAGATATAATGATATATACTACATTTTGGCACAAAGTAGAAACAAATTTTATTAATTTTGGTGTATACTCCAATACCACATTAATTTATATGTTCTACTTTAAAAACTATGTGCAAGTTGATGATCATTGAAATTGGTCCTTTTTCTGCTTTGTAAAATTTAAGACATAATTCATTAAAAAAATATGTAGGTTTTTTTTCCAAATGAACTATTTGGGAGATAGTTTTTCGAAAGCATTATTAATACAACAAAATGTTTTTGAACTATAATAACTGAAACTCTTAAATAAATTTTGCATTGAGTTATTTAGATTTTTCTATTTTTCTCACCTCTTTCGTGTACATTGTACATCTAGTAGTTGTATAAATGTAGCTTTATATTCCAAACACATTAACAATATAACTACTTTGAATTGCTTACATAAAATATCAAAACATGATGTCAATAGCTCAGCAAGAAACAATGACCCAAATAGAAGGAATCTGAGAAATGCAAAAATCAGCAAAATACCATATATGAACTTACTATAGTCTATAAATAGTCAGAACCACTCACGCTTTGTTATTTCAAGAGTGGGGATCTGGTTAATCTTGATTCAATATCACGATAAAACATAATGTTATTAAGATAATCTTAATTTTTAAGTATCTTTCTTATTTTAAGTTTAAGTTTATATTATATGTACTACAAGAAAACATTACTCTCACTTATTCCTTCGTCAGGAAGAACATATATGTCTGAGTAATATGGCATATATATTTAACGGTCTGTTTGCGAACATTAAATTTTGTATCCGCATGCATAGACATTGTGTGTCATTACCACCGGATATAGGAAGTACATTTGTCCTGGTTATCTGTTCTTTGCCTAAGAAAAATACATTACTGAACAAATATAAAAAGAAAACCAGCCCAAGGGTACCTATATCCGGTGGTGATGATGCACAGTGATACATAAATGTGTTTTAACACCGAGAAGTAAGAAGGACGTAAGTACCGTTTTCCTTAATTAATAGCTAAACTGACAATGGATAGTATATGCTGATACATTTATTTAAAAAAAAATGTAATAACAGAAAAAATGATGAAATTTTAAAACGCTCTTAGTTATTTATTTATAGTCAAAAACTTATCAAAGGTACAATATACGTACATGAAAGTAAACGAAATCCATCACGTAAGCAGACTGTCGGTTTTTGTACACGCCTTTTCAACCCCAATCAAAACTACAATTAGCAAACATAGTCAAAAAAGATCACAATCAATATAATGGAATTTCATTGTGTTTGTTTTCGTTGCACTTCGGTGTTTCTGTTTTAACTTTGTTTTCTTCTTATATTTGGTGTGTTTCCTTCGGTTCTGGTGTGTTTGTAATTATGAGTTATTTTTTCTCAATCGATTTATGAACACCGGTATACTACTGTTATCTTTATTTATGCAACTGTCATAGAAGTGAGAGGTTTATCTGTCTATTAAATCAGGTTTATCACTCATTTTCTACAACAGGAGATGCCTGTAACAAGTTAAAAATAGACAGCATATAGTTCGTCAATTGTTTCGTTTCTTATAAATCATTGGAAGCTTGGTATTTTGGTTGTTTTCATTTTAAAATTCATTAAAGTACGCATTTATTTTTTTATTTTCTTTATTTTGAGCTGTACTACATTGTATTATTTTAATTTTAGTTTCTTGTGTACAATTTTGAAATTAGTATGGCGTTCATTATCACTGAACTAGTATATAATTGTTTAGGGGTCAGCTGAAGGACGCCTCCGGGTGCGGGAATTTCTCGCTACATTGAAGACCTGTTGGTGACCTTCTACTGTTGTTTTTTTCTATGGTCGGGTTGTTGTCTCTTTGACACATTCCCCATTTCTATTCTCAATTTTACATGTAAGTTACTCCAAATGAAAACCAATAGCTCAAATCAAACATATTGGTGTCATTTTATGATCTTAGATGTGTTTTACATATATTCAGGTCCCAATTGTGCTAAAAAAAAATCATATACTTTCGCATCCTTTCTTTCAAATTTGAGAATATTAAGATAATTTCGAGAAGATATGCAATAACAGAACATAATACGCGCCAAAAATGTAACCAGTCCATAAGGAATTGTATTAACTTGTATGCAAAATTGCTTTCTTTGGAACAGACAGATTGAATTAACCGAGCTAGTTTCTCCAATACTATTATTTTAAATATATTTATCTATACTGGATTGGGAAACAAGTTAATGCAACTTATATTAATCCCCCTCCACTTTAATTTGCGGGTGCGAGTACGTTTAACGTACAAGAGATATGATTCTTTCTTAACACGGGTCAGTCATTTATCGTCCCCTTCCAACGGACTATAATCGTTTCCTAAAGACCATTCTCGCAAATGGTGTTAATGGAGAACCGAAAATGAAGTCCCTGAAATTTTCATCCCGCAACGGGAATCGAAACTGACGTCTTTGTGTTAGTAGTCCGTTGCACTAACCACTACAACACGGATCACAATAATATTCTTGCATTATTCGTTTTTACTATTAGTTTGGGCTTTAATATAATCAGGTGCTATATGTACATAAGATATTGAACATAACATCAATATTCACGACGAAAGACTAACACAATATTTCTGCATATGAAATCCATAAGGAAATAACCCTTTCTTAGTTTATCTTGATCCAATATATCTATAATAAATAAGATTCGTATCTAGACTTTTTCCGACAGCACTTGGTTGGCACAGTGTATTAATAGTGGTATCACATGCAAATATTACGTGTGTGTTGTTCTATTATTTAATTCAAATGTCATAATAGTGTTTTAGTACAATTATTAAAAAACAAACCAAGGTTTAATTATTATCCATCAGGAATTATTTTTATTAATCTATTTTTTTGTAATACGCAATTTTTAATATATTGAACAAAATAATCCAGACAAAAGGAATCGTTATAAGTCGATGGCAAAATTAGTATCACCATGCCAAAATACGAAAAACAACAATAAGAAAAAACAAAAAACAACACCAAAAACTAAAGACCGAACAACAAAATCCTAGAAAAAAACCATGGAAGACCCTTCTCTACACGTGTCATCCGCATGTTGCTCATTTAAATACACATACGATGATGAGTCCCATTTTTTTATGTGAAATACAGGACGTGTTTTGTTTTTTTTAATTTACGAATTTAGAATAATTCCATCATCATTTGTGAAACAGGTTTTTTATAACTGTCAAACAACTCGTGATGGTTTCTCTTGAGAAATGCAAATGTATAATGGATGAAAGGTAACGGTCAACGAGAAAGAAAAAAGTTTTAAAAAAAACAAACCAACAAACTTTATCCAAGTCTTATATTCTTACTTATATGATAATTTGACTAATTGTTTAAATGTTGATATATTTCGTTTATGTTATTGAATAACTGCAATATTTATATTCTATAATATGTACTGCTTACGAATAGAAGATTATTATTATATACTACAGAAGAAAAAGATTTTCTGTATACGAGGTTTAATAATGTATGATAATTGTTCGTATATAAACATGTATTAGGCAATGATAATCGTCTGTCTGTTTAAGTTATGTTTTATTCTTGCATTTTGTCGATTTAACGGTTAATACATTGTCTGGTACCGAGGGTATCATAAACTCAGTAGTGACTGCTTCGGTACTAATTCATAACATTCTTTTCTAATTTGTAACATTGTCAAAGTTAAGATAATTTTGAATCTAAAATTATATCTCTCTTAAGCAAGTTAAAGTTTACTTTATTTGGGGATTCGTTTTGAGTAACTGAAGATCCTCAAATAGTTAAATAAATATTTGTATTACTCTAGACCGTATGCTATAGAGGACAATTACCAGTCAGAGAAAGCAATACACGAACACATACAAATTTTACAAGTGACACCAGTAGCCAGTGTCTGTTTATCCACCTTATTTATTTCAAAGTATATACGAAGTGCCTTCACGGCAAAAGAATGTCGTACGAAAATAATGTGAGTAAAACAGTGATCTCAGCTTGTCTGGTTAAAAGCAAGAAATACCTCTGAATATACCGAGTAAGACAAATCCCATCCATGTGTCACTTTAAACTATATCTATACTGAACAATAGAAAATATACATTTCTTAAGATTTGATTTGCCATAAAAATTATTCATTGTTTGTTTGAACAATTATTTTTTATAATTGAAATCCTAGACACTATTGGATTTTATTAAGTATGTCCGATATATCTATTTATAGACTTATACTGTTTTATTCTCGTTGGTCAGGCTGTTGTCTCTTTTAATAATCTCATTTTCCACTCTCCATTTCATCACGGATAATACACATGAATGGCCATAAATGTTTGAAACAAATCTAATGATTACTTGGAAATCTATAAAATAAAAATGAAAACAAAATGTTTTTAATTGAATGCATGAACGGATGTCTTAAAAATTAGAATTCAATATGTCAATATATCCGTCTTCTACATATAGATGAAACAGTTTGTCAATAGCGACAAATGTTCGTAAAAACATACACATATGAAAGAAGACATTCGTTCAACAATCCTCCTTGAAGTTTTTCATATTTTACACAAGAAGATAATGTTACAGCATATTATAATCATGATACTATATCAGTGTTGCGAATGGTCTGCAGTTAACATTTTGCACATCAGCACCATCTTACGGATGCTCTTATAGAAAACAGTATGAGTCATAAAAAGTGTGCATGACCTCTTTTTGAATTTTCCACTCATCCAACCGGATTCCGAATGTTGCTTTTACATGACGACAACATAATGACATTGATACAATCATATCTGATTAAAATCACCAGCATATTATCGAGCCATTCTGTCGGAATTGTGGGTCCTCGATGCTTTAAAACTTCGTGCTTTATTTGGCCTTTTTAAGTGTGATTCTAGCGCTGCCGGCGAGCTATTTGTTGATGAAACCCGCGGCTGGAATATACAAATTTAATCCTGATATCTATGAGTTAACTTAAAACATAAAGAATAAAGCATAGAGAGGTACTTATTAGGAAATAGTATAAACATATCGGTGTGCGTTATAATTAACTGTAGTGTATGACATAACGATAGAGGATATTATCTTAAAGTTCGGCCGAAAAAAACCCAGGATAGAATAAATTAATCATCTTAATGCGTTCTACGTTGATACAAAAGAGACAGATTAAAGAAAACACAATCCGATTGCAATAAGATGACTAACAATGACGCCTAATTGACTGCACTTACAAAAATCTGTATTGCAAATATAGAAAATAAAATGTTCTTATGATGAGTTTATTCATTGATGGGTTGTGTCAGGATTTCAAAGAAAATTATCTTATAGACGCAGTAAACTAGGTATTACACAACACATACTGAAGACCGATTCAATGAAATAGAATTACATAAGCATAATATACAGATACGTTTTAAATAATTCATGTATATTTAAATGATTCATGTGTCTGCAACTTTTGGGTTCACTGATAATGTAATTGTACTAATAATACGATAACAAACCATTAGACTAAGACTGACCCTTTCTAGCTGTTCATTCAAGGTACCAGTCTTGTATTACAACTCCAGTTTCCGGTGCATGTCAAAACATGGAGGAAACAAAATAGTGCATTTTTTCTGTTTGATTATAGGTTTATGCTGAATTGAAACATATATATAGACTTTATAGAAAATCTTGCATCTTTTGGGGATATCAATCCAGGAAAGTGGTGCGGTCTAGTAAAATAGCAAACAGGAAGTTAAAAAAATGTTTAGAATTTCAGGATTGCGTAACTTTTTATTTTTCGTGGCAAGACCCCTTTTTTCCAATTAAATCACAATTTCACATTAGTACATACATAATACGAACATGCATTTTTTTTCTATGTAGCATTTTTCATTTTTTTATTTTCAAAGATCAGTTGTTTTGCATGTAAGCCTTTAATTTGGAGCAGTCAATTACAAGCATGCAACCTGCATAGACCTACAATGTATTCGTTATAAATTTTTGGCAACATGTCATATTTTGGCTTGTTAGTTATTTTCTTTAAAGCATACTTGGAAACTGCTGTAGACTATTGCGAACATTATATACGTATACCTTTATATGTAACTACAAAAAAGACTAATTGAAATCCTCTTACTGGATACACCGGAAATTTAAATCAATTAAATTTAAGTTTGTTTAAATTCATATATTAGGTCGATTTTTTTAACTTAATTATCGTTGAAAACAAGTGCAGCTATGGATTGTTCATATCATATATACTAGTATATGATAAAGGACATCAACTATAAATAACGCGTGATTGCTTTCTTTCGATCAAAATGATGAAATGTTTTTGAATTATCTCATATTATGTTAATATGTAAACATGAAACATTTGTGTTACAAATCATTATTCGATCGCGATCCATCTTTATGAGAGGGAAGGTCAGAGGTGATACCACTACGTAGTCGAAATGCATATCACATATTGATCTGGTATTAATGAGAATGCTGAACATAATAGATGACAATTGGTTTCATATACCTCCTATTTCTGATATAACATACAAAGTATACATGACCGTAATATGTAGCATTAATAATTTGTAACCAATTAATTATTTCAGGACGAACGCATGCATGATTTTCATTTCCAGTGTAACTTATATTCGGATTGTACTTTTTACCACGTAATATCTTATATGCTTCTCTATTTTCCGGAAATTGAAATTATATATTTGCTGTATATAATTAAGAGACACGGTAGGATTGTCAACTATCCACCAAAATTCAGATGACGTAGATATCAGTGCCATCAATGTTAAGAAACCAAATACTAGTCATTAAAGGCCCCTGCTAGAAACATCTGAAACAATTCAAACTTGACAATTTCGTCTCTGAGGGTATCACCAGCCCAGTAGTCAGCACTTCGGTGTTGACATGAATATCAATTATATGGTAATTTTAACAAATTTCCTTTTCCAAAATTTTATATAATTTTCGAAAAACTAAGGATTTTCTTATCCCAGGAATAGATTACTTTAGCTGTATTTGGCACAACTTTTTGGAGTTTTTGATCCTTAATGCTCTTCAGCTTTCTACTTGTTTGGCTTTCTAAATATTTTGATCTGAGAGTCAATGATGAGTCTTGTGTGGAGGAAACGCGCGTCTGGCGTACCAAATTATAATCCTGATAACTATTAACAAACTTTATTCAAAAACAAAATATTAGTCAAAACTGGATAACAGAAACAAAATTGCAATGACTTCTTAACGGCATTTTCAGCATTAGGGATTACAAATTAAAAGGAGGCTAGTGGAAAAATAATATTGCAGCCAGATGATTTGGTGCATCTTAGATGCGTATATGTCGTTCGAGATACTGTATGTTTTGGATATATGTACTCGAAGAAAAGAACAAAATATCAACATACCTATATCGAAAGCTAATTGATAAAACAGAAGACAATATAAACGTATTTTTTTAAAACCTATAGTTTTAACCTACTAGTATAGTAATTGATGTCTATAAAATATGCCACTTTCATTTTGATATGCCTTTTTTATGTACTTAAAACAGTTCTGCAATACATTTTTAACTCTCTGTTGATTGATACCATCCAAGGGAAACGTTCACCTGATTTATTTGGTTGTTCAAAACTCTTGTCTCAGCATTAATTTTCGAATGATAATTAATATATCGGAAATAGAATGAATATCAGAAGTTACTTAATTTGATTATGCAATGCATCATAATCCACCTGATCTCGAATCCCGATTAGTTTCAACTTGTATTAATAACACCCCATGTCATTAAGGAATGCTAAAACTGCATCCGTGTTCGTCAGTAGACAGAAGGTTTAAAACTTTTCAAGTGTTATTAATAAAGATTAAATATAAAACATGAACGTCGCTGTTTTCTAATTAGCCGTTAGTCAGTAAAAAAAAGACATTGAGACATTAGATTCACATACAATATTTCATTTTACTAAACGATAGGATTCTTTAATAACTTTAGAACACAACAGGCAGTTGAGGTAGATTGTAAGCTTGAATAAAAACTTTATAGAATTTTGTCAGAATTTGTCAAAATAGTGTTTAAATCAAGGTTTTATAAAAAAAAAATCTGTTTTGACAGTTTCTGAACTGTTAATGACAACCTTTTCTTTCTGTGATATTTATATTATATAAAATCATACAGTTTAACAACTAAGCAATAGAAAATAGATATCACATTTCTATGCTAACTAAACGTCACCTGTGTCTAACACATACTTGTAATATATCAAACATTTTGATTCATCATGAACATACACACTAAGCAAAACTGTAATCTTCCCTAAACCAAAACTTTACAAAGTACGAGACGGACAGAAGGACAGACGGACATACATAATATAACATGTAAGAATCAAGATGAAGCCGTTTCTGGATACGAATATGAATTTGTTGTCGTCACAATTACTTTCATATTTCAAAAATCCACCGGTGCAAAACCAAACTACTAACTATGTATTGCTTTCTTAGTAGACTCATAGAAAAGGACGTGATAACTTTAGAAAAAACATATCTTGTAATGAAATGATACGTACAAATAAAACAATGTCACAAAACCCCGTTTAATTTTTCTTTCACAAAAACACAGTGCATGCGACTATAACGATCAAGAACACATATTTCTCTCGAAGCAACATCATATCTATAAGTGATGTAATTTTACGCGGCGTGTAAGAAATACCTAGTATTTTAGATTGCCTTGTATAATATATTTGTGTTATTTAACACAAGTATGTTCCAAGATGCGAAACAGATTGTGTTTTCTCTATTGTTTCGAAAACTTTGTCAATCAGCTCTTTCTTCAAATACAGAACAACCAGTATATGATATTTTGTGTATCGTATCCATATCAAACAGTATTATCGAATCCATAAGAAATCTGTTTTAGTTATATCATTGGTGAAATATAGTGTGATATTTAAAAGTCATATCATTTAGATTTTATTCTTTACGGGACTTAAGTCGATAAATCCTTTGCGATAGTGTCTGATAACACGGTTGGCTGAAACAGCCAAATGTTATCAATTTTGTCACAAATGAAAGTTACATGGTTTGACTACTAAATATTTATCTTAAAAGAGGGAAGAAAGATACCAAAGAGACAGTCAAACTCATAAATCTAAAACAAACTGACAATGCCATGGCTAAAAATGAAGAAGACAAACAGACAAACAGTAGTACACATGGCACAACATAGAAAACTAAAGAATAAACAGCACGAACCCCAACAAAATCTAGGGGTGATCTCAGGTGCTCCGGAAGGGTAAGTGCGTCTGTAAAACAATTCAGTTCTTAATTTTATCAAGATTGTGCATATTAAAAGATGTTAAACCAATGACTATAAATACATAAAGGGGCATTTGCTACCAGATA
Organism: Mytilus trossulus; assembly: GCF_036588685.1. Taxonomy (NCBI): domain Eukaryota; kingdom Metazoa; phylum Mollusca; class Bivalvia; order Mytilida; family Mytilidae; genus Mytilus; species Mytilus trossulus. The sequence continues at coordinate 37,442,313 of NC_086381.1, read as the reverse complement.
TAAGAAATAAAATTAAATATGATTTTTATTTGTTCAATGAAAGTAAAATAGTGAAATATTCATTGGTGTATAGTAGCCAATTTGGTTCATGTTGGTCAAAATCAGATAAAGCCTCGCTGATGAATAATGCATTTGAAAATGAATGAGTCGACTTCATTGAATCCGTATTCATGTGACATTTAATTTAAATTGATTATGCATGTATTCAAATATTAACTGGAAAATAATTTCAACATTGAAAGTAAAACAAGAATGAAATAGTAATATGACTGATTCGATCCGCAATCAAATATATCTTATACACTGTCAGGTAAAAACGATGATTTAGATAAAGTTTTAGCAACACTGTGCAATACAACAGCCGAATAAAACTCCAATTGCACAAGGGCGCTATCTAGTCCTAACTCTTTATGTTAATATCGGGTTATATGACCGTTGGTAATTTCCAAAGGAAATAACGAAGGTTAATAAGATGATCATGACATCTAGATAAAAATGCACACAAAATGTTAATACTTGTAGTATTGGGTTCATGCATTTTAAACTGTTTATGTAAGACTAATGCAATTTGAATATACGTTTCAGTTTGTTATCAATCAAATATAAGAATTATTTCGGACAATATAATTAAAACAGTAATGAAAGAAATCTTACACACTGGAGGCGAAAGTCAAACCCCATGGGGGTCATTATATATGAAAGGAACTTTGTGTACGTTTTGTGTATACATCCTAAACTTAATGCACGAATTTATTTTTATTAACAGCATTGTCAAATATACAAATCTAACAAAAGGTTACATCCGATTACATTGAGTGTGTAGGTTAAGGTACTATCTGTGGTTAGCTTGCTTGCTAGCTAAACTGTGAAGTCATTTTAATGTAAGTTGATATAGAAAGAAAATATTATTCATTCCTTTCGAAGAAGTGTAGTCCTACAGACAGATATATTGGTGATATGTCGGACCAGGGTTTCCCCTGGGTCAATTTTTTTTTCGCCACCTCTTTCGCCAAAACAATATATTTTCGCCAATTTATAATTTTTTTCGCCAAGTAACACAAATATATTTTTCTTTTAAAATTTTCTTTTTTTTCCAGCCCCCCCCCCCCCCCTAAATAAGAAGTGGGTTTTTTTATAACAAAACGAAGCATCTTATCACTTGGAATTGATCCCTCGTGTAAGGTGGAGTCATTACATTTAAGGCTTGCTCTCATGCCAACCTTTTGAATAGATTTCTTCATAACGAGTTTTCTTTTCTAGACCATCGTAAATAAGTAAAAATATATGCTTGAAACAAGTGTGTCACTGAAACGACTTTGAAATACCCACTCAAATCAAAGATCTAAACGAAAGTTAAATGATAACGTTTTAAATCAGAGACCTTTCTTGCTTTTGAACATTTTTCGTCATAACAACAATTTTCTTTTCTGGACTTTCATTAAAAGAAGGAGAGGAAGCGTAAAAATTTTGCTTCAAACACGTGCGTCGCAAAGTGGTTAATAAAATCCCTATTGTGACATGTGACAGAAGCCATTTAACCCTACCATTTTGTCATATCATACAATCTCAACACCTTTATTAATTTGTCCTTTGATGTCGATAGCTATGAATGGAATCAGCTGATTATTGATTTTCTGTCAAAATCTTAACGAGTTCCAGGTGAATTCCGAGTATTGTTTGATCGCTTAAGTCAGAGAAACCCGAAAAAAGTAAATAAACAAGATAAATCGTTATATATATTTCTTTCGCCAAATTCTTTCGCCAATGACGAATTTTAATCGCCAAAATTATTATTTTTTCGCAAATTGCGAAAATGGCGACCGCCAGCGGAAACCCTGTGTCGGACTAGTCTCCTCTTAAAGGAGGGTACTATACCTCACCTGAAAAATTAATTAATGGTCCACCTAGCAAGCAAGCTAACCAAATATATTACCTTTACCTACATGTTCTGAACCAACTGTTTAAAAATATTTTTTTGAAAGATAGGGTAAGTGGACGAAGGCTAGTGATTAATAGTTTTTAGTTTCACAAGAGGTGCTTTATGGAGTGTTGGCTGTATTTTTATATATTTGTTTGAATATCGTGTTGTTTTTCTTTTTATTAACGTCTGATTTTATTTATCTCGCCTATGTTTCTTCTTCTGTGTTTTAAGGATTCATAACCAGGGTCAAGTGTTTCAATATTAATAGCTACATGTAACATGTAACACTAACAATGGTATTGTCTTTTGTCGTTTTATGCTACATCTAGTTTGTAAAAAAGTAAAAGAAGTGTCGTGATTATTTCATATTTCGCTTTTTATAAATTAATTGCGTACATCACTTATGAGCAAATGGAAAACAATTACTTTCTTAAACCGGAGCCTTAATTTATTTCAAAATGTCACGTAAATGTCTCTTGACATAATTCATAATTTACAAATCGTGAGAGAACAAAAACCCTGATTTTAAAGAGATGATAATGGCCTTTCCATAATCATATATTATACATTTACATGTATGTGTTGTTAAACCTTTATTAAAAAGAAACATGTTTTACAGAATTTTGCAAGTCAGGAATATGACAGTTCTTGTCTATTCGTTTTTGATGCGTTTTGTTATTTGATTTATGCCATGTGATTATGGACATTCCGAATTGATTTTCCTCTAAGTTAAGTATTTTTGTGATTTTACTTTTTGTTTTGACTTTAAATACGGATTTGTGAATTCGCATCTTAATATTTATAATATGCATTAAATGTTTTTTGTCTGTTAACTAATAAAGCACATACAAAGTAGCTAAACGTCAACATTAGGTACTACTATAGGAGTATTGTAATTATATTCTTCAAAATGTAACTTTTGATGTTATAATGATTCTATGAGTTGTCAGGTCATTCTGATGACTGTTGGTTAGATAGTTACACGCAGATCAGTGAGGATAATAACAAGACATGGGCAAGGTACCAACATCACTGCAATATTTAGAAGATTGAACGTATGTTCTGAACAATACCATAGTCACGAAATAGGAATCATTTACAAGCTATTAATGGCATAAATGTGTATATATCTAGCGACATGCATCATAAAACAAGAACCCTCCCCTATACATCTAGCCAATGTGGAAAAGTAAAACCCATAACAATACGCGCATTAAAATTCAGTCCAAGAGAAGTCCGAGTCCGATGTCAGCTGATGTAACAAAAGGAAATAAATAAAATGACAATAATACATAAATAACAACCGACTACTAGCAGTTAACTGACATGCAAGCTCCAGACCTCAATTAAACTGATTGAAATATTATGTCTTCATTATGTGAATATCAGGCACAATCCCTCCCGTTAAGGGTTAATTATCATACAATCATAAAATATATGAGAAGAACATAACCCGTGTAATGCCAACAACTGTTCTTTAAATAAATGTGTTTAGTTCCGATGCAAAGACCCTATAAGTGAATCAATATTAAAGCCAAAATATGCAACATTAAATGACCTTACAAAAGTATCGTAACTATATCCCTTCGTAATAAGTTTGTTTAAAGGTTTTGTAAACTTTTGAGGTGAATACTGACATGTTTGTGCTTTGTAAAGAATACTACCATAAAAATGAATAATTAACGATAGAAAATGAAATATGCATATTTTATGTCCAACTTAGAAAGCTCATTCCAAAACAGATCAACTCAATTAAAGGTTCCTGAAGATATGCAAACTTATTATTTTGCCTTATAAATCAATCATTATGTTGTGATACAAACTAATTGAAAACAATGATCGTTAACAACATTAGATGTGGTATGATTGCCAATGAGACAACTATCCACAAGAGACCAAAATGACACAGACATTAACAACTATAGGTCACCGTACGGCCTTCAACAATCAGCAAAGCCCATACCGCATAGTCAGCTATGAAAGGCCCCGATATAACAATGTAAAACATTTCACACGAGAAAACTAACGGCCTTATTTGTATAAATATTTGTATATATATAAATGAACACAAAACAAATAAGCAACACAAAAACAAACGTCAACATCGACTTGGGATAGGCACATGCATAAATAATAAAGCGGGGTTAAACATGTTAGCGTGATCCCAACCATCCTCTTACCTTGGACAGTGTTATAACAGAACAACATGCGAACGAACTTTAAAAAATCAGTTGAAAAAAGTAACATGTAAACATTAGTTTTAAAGGATAATTTTCATATTAAAATTTGAAGTTGGACAAAATCAAAGTATTACAATCAATTTGGGTAATACATTCAATGAGTGTACATATGTTTTCAGTGACAGTAAGGACTCTGTTCCCAGTTTTTGTCAAAGTACATTTTACGGATTGGTATGTTCTGATAGAATTAAGAAATTGAGAAGACCAATAGGATAAACAACTCAATGCATGACGACAACGAGATTTACCACAACTTCATCCCATTATCTATTGAAGTGCAAGAAAGAAGTGGGCAGACATCACAATATTAATTTCACTACAATTACTTTTATTGTATATTCTTTGGCAATGTTTGCTTTCAATCCCGTCATTGTCATGATAATTAGTTGGATTGGTATTTAAAAAATCATTGTATAGAGTTCAAGATTACATATTCGTTACATAAGTGAATCACTGTTTGCGAATTTAATGCTGTCCGTCGTTGATGGAATGTGTTCGTTGTGGTTCTGTGGTTGGCAAGTCGTATCTTCTTTTATAATATGTGTTTGTGCGTTTTTGTGTCATGAGTAGTCTTGTGTGTGGTTGTGTTGTAATTTTGTTACGTAATGTTGTCATTTTAAAGATATATTTAAACATTATAAAATAAGTTGGAGGTTTGGCTAGCCATTATACCAGGTATAACCTACCATTGTTTTCCTTAAATGCCCTGTCCAACGTCATGAATATAGCAGTTATTTTCAAATAGTTTGTTGCTTGATGTGTTGGCGTTTGTTTTGTTTGCACTTAAGTGTTCCAGTTGTTGCTTTGTTTTTCTCTTATATTTGATACATACTAGTATATATTTGTTTAGTGGCCAGCGGTAGGACGCCACCGGGTGCGGAATTCTCGCAAAATTGAAGACCTGTTGGTGACCTCCTGCTGTTGTTTTTTCTATGGTCAGGTTGTTGTCTCTTTGACATATTCCCCATTTCCATTCCCAATTTTATTTGTTTAAGTTTGTAACCCGGATTTATGTTTCCTTAATCGATTTGTGACATTTGAACAACGTTATACTACTGTTTACAGTATTTAATGTTAATTCAATTTAACAATCTGAATATAATTGAAAAGCTACAATTAAATAAGTTATCAGCGAGGACATCAACTGCATAAATGTTTTTTTTTCTGTAAGTTTACATGATTTATGATATACATTAGTGTTTCAAAGAGATTAAAATATACATGATTAGTAATGATATTAACGTATAACGTAGAGTTTCCTAATGATAATAATCGAACGGAAAATTACTGAATTGCAAAGGCTTTTTAATTGAAAGATTACATGGTGCCATCTTTTTGTTTTGTAAGTCTCCAAATATTGATAAGAAGTTAATTTTTTTGAATTATTCATTGTCGGATCATTTCTAGATGACAGGAATTATGGATATATAGATTTCACAACTGCAACAAGTGTATAACGATATTTCTCCCTTCGAGACAGTTAAATTTAATATTTAAAGCGCGAGGCTTTTTAAATAATTAGGTTTCTCTGTTGAGAGTGGAGAAATATCGTTATACACGGGTTACACTGCTGGAATCTGTTTCTTTAAGGATTTTTATCCTTCCTTTTCAAAGATTTGAGGAAAGTTGTGTAATTTGATGTGACGTTTTCAGGCATGATCGTCTATTTCCATGACGTCACATTAAGAAAATTCAGAAGAAAACAAGAACGTCACACTCAAATTTTAACCAAGTTTGCAGAGAACAATTTATCACTAGTTAAACATGTTAGAGGGATCCCAACTCTCCCTAACCTGGGACAGTGGTATAACAGTACAGCATAAGAGCGAACTATAACAATCAGTTAAAAAAGACTTAACTCATCAGATGGACAAAAATACAACAAGTGGACGTGGCCGGGTACTTGTGCATCAACCCTATTACGTTTAATAAGTAATATGTAGCACTGGTGTACGATGCTAGTCAATAGTGTTTACGCTTCGCGCACGGAATAGCAATTGAACATAGAGGTACTCGCATTATTGTGTTATAACCAAATTCAAAAATAATTGAGTATAAATGTAAATCCAAATCCTCACTGCTAAACCCGTGTACTATTATTCATGTTATGGACAAAACGACAGAAATCTAGCCGGAAAATTACAAATTAAATTCACATTTGCCTTCAAATGATTTAATAAGGCGAGTGAAAAAATCGTTAAAAGTACATAAGATAACACAACATTAATGAGATAAAGTTTAATTCTATTCCGCTACTGTATTAAAATCCTATTTTCAATATTTGCAGATAATTTCCACGTCAGACAGCTAATGTAATCTCCCATTTTTTTAATCTTGATAACATGGTTTGTCTAAGCTAAAAGTCAAACTTTAACCATCGCCTAAAAGTACTTATATTCCTAAAAAAAAAAAGACGTATGTTAAGGTAAATAAGTAATATTTAAAATTACAAAAGAAAAGGGGCACTAGCTGATAAATTTATGTTCACCTAATTAACTCAAATCATCTTATTAAATTCATACCAATGTAAAAAAAAGTTATCCGAATTATAAAAAGTCTACAATTAATAATTTACAGGGAATAAACTCGATAATATGTGGCTTTCGTGTGTATTTTAGTTTAGATGCCATGTAATTAATCAAGATGACGGTCACATAAAACAATATAAATATTAACATGAATATTAATAGATACATGTATATGTACCTCGTGGAAATCGATTTTTCTCTTTCGGTTTCATTTAATTTTAAGGTTAAACAATAAAGTTAATTTTCGTTTTACCTGTATAAGAATATTTTTTTCTGTGAATCAAATTCAGTCAAAAGAATGATTTACTTTTGTTTCACCATTAATGTTGACATTCGTTTCTATAAATAGCCTCACACAGATCAATTATGCATTATCAATCCCTAGCTAAGAGGTTATATTGAAGTGGACCTGTATACGAATTCAATAAGGTTGAAATGTTTATTTTCTTAACTTTTTTTAACAAAATTGAACAATACCGGCTGCTAGTATTGAATTATGATTTCCCTTTTTCACTTTGATATATGATTGACAAACAAAATATGTATCTCGTAGTAAGTGTCCTTTAACTCATTACCAAAAAACAAACAAACCTTGCAATTTTGATTTTTTGTATATTGATTTGATATGATTCTTGATTTCAAAATATACAAAAAATGAGAAAAATTACAAGGAACTTATTTGTCCATAATTTCATAATTGAAAAAAATAGTAATGTTAAAGTTATATTCATGAAGATAGGAATATTTTGGTTCCAATTTGGTAACTAAGAAAACCCATGGCCAAGTTAAATCTCACTGGTAACGGGAAATAAGAATTAATCAGCAGTGCAGAACGTTTCTAGCATACATCTACTTACATAAGGTTAGAATAACTAGTATTTAGAATAATTATTATGTATTGAATACACAACATGTATAATGTCTATAACATATACCTACAAATTAGAAATAATGTTTAAACTCTTCCAAAATCCTTTATATATTTTTTGGTTCTACATTTACTTTAATAAAATTAACGGTACCAATTTTCTTGCACCAGATGCGCATTTCGACAAAACGTGTCTCTTCAGCGATGCTCGTGGCCAAAATATTTGAATTCCAAAGCTTATATTAAAGATGAAGAGCTATAATTCAAAAGGTCCAAAAAGTACAGCCAAATCCGTGAAATGTATCAGAGCTTTGCATGAGGGAGATGCATTTCATAATTTATAATCATTTTTAATATTTTATAACAGCAAATTTTAATAACACAAAAAATCCGTATTTTCATGCCAGTACCGAAGTACTGGCTACTGGGCTGGTGATACCATCGGCGACTCATAGTCCACCAATAGAGGCATCGACCCAGTCTTAGTAATACAATTAAAGGTATCAATTTTCTTGCACCAGATGCGCATTTCGACAATACGTGTCTCTTCAGTGATGCTCGTGACCAAAATATTTGAAATCCAAAGCTTATATAAAAGATGAAGAGCTATAATCCAAAAGGTTCAAAAAGTACAGCCAAATCCGTGAAAGGAATCAGAGCTTTGCATGAGGGAGATATATTCCTTATGTTCTTGTTATATCTTCTTTAGTATAAGTGTTTCGATTCGGAATAGTACAATAGCGGGTTTTTTTTAGTCAAAATATTAAAATATTCCTTTAATTTTTTGTAGTTATCACCTTTTTGAATTTGGAACAAGGTCATGTTACATTAAACCTAATTGAAACGACATATTTTCCTAGGATTACCATTTAAAAGATGGTATGGATACGATACAATATAGAACTACACGCCTCCCTCGCTGCTTTTGTGTTGGGTTTGATCTAGCTCAGTCGTGTATGCAGAGTTCGTGGACTGTTTAACTTTTATTGTTATTTGTTCATGAATTTTGTCGGTCTCCTATATATTCTTTTATTATATTATCGATCGGTCACATTTTCAAGAAAAAAAATATATAAGGACTACAAGTACAGTTTACTCTCCGGTATTAATATTTCAGTTTGGTATGTTTTGTAATTGTGGTATTATACTTTTACACAATTTAAAAGGACCGAAACAAAATTAAGAAAGTACCAAACTGACGAATAAAATATCTTTCGCTCTATGGGAAGCTGTACATGTACCTATGGCCTTGTGAGTAATCTCATATGTTAAAATTTCTTGCTATTTAAGTGAAATAATACAAAAAATGAAATAGTCTGAGAGGATTGAGTCTCCAAAACACATTTTATGAGAAAATTGTCTTGAAATAGGACTGTTCCATGAATATTCAGTTGAAAGAATAAGCCATCCTAAGTGCATATATTTATGTTTTTGGAGGGGATGGGCTTTTTCTCCTTATTTCTTATATTTTGCTATGGTATAACATTTTCCTAGGTAATACTTAAATAAATATATAGTTATAAGTAGATGAAATTATTTTTAATATTGTAACGACAAGTTATTCACTAAAAGAGAAGCCTTTTATGTCCCTCTTTGGAACGCGGCGTAAATTGAATTTTGACATAAGGACTTATTGAAACCTCCATGGAGACAGTTAACTTTTATATGGATTATTCATTCTGCTAAAATGCTTCAATTACTCATTGCTCATAACATTTCTACCATACATGAGTGAAAGTTACCTCAATATTTTTATTTATTGGCCTGAAATTCCACCAATGCACCATATTTTGGTTGAAATTTTGAGAAAATGAGAGGTATAAATTGACTCAAAGAGACCTTAAAAAAGAAGACAAGAGGTTTATTAGTGGTATTTTATTTTCCTGAAATCTTCTTGTGTATCATTTTCAACTGTGTGTAGGCAGATAAGATAGATATTTGATCATTTATTGGTCCACACTCTATTCTATCTTGATGCGGCTTGGTTTGGATTTGTCGAAGAAATTTTGCTCGAATCGCTGTAGATGTCGTCTTTCAAAATACTAGATTTTTCTCAAACTATTGAACTGATTATGACAAAACTTGACAGAAATGCTTGAAATAACCAGTATTACAAAGGAAAAAAATCACACTCAGTTTATTAAACAAAAAGGTCTTCTTTAGGTGTAATACCACCAAATAATGGTCCGTCACATCCGGTTGCATATGAAAGTAGGTCTAAAAAAATATTCCCTTGAATTTGACAGTTGGTAATTAATCCTACATTTTATTGCAGTAAAACTATTTCTGTGTCATAAACATATGTCTTGGGTATTTCAAAACACCATTATTTTTTATTTGTGATTTCTATAGAAAATTTTGTAATCTTGAGGTTACATGGTGACTAAACCTTGTACACAGATAGAATAAGGGGAGAAAGGAGTAGGTCCGGTAAGGACCTATTTTGGCCTGAAATTTCAGTTTCGTCTGACGAAAGATTTTGACCATTTTTTAAACACTTAAGTGTCTATTTCATTTGATTCAATTATTTTTTGTGAAAGATTTTGACTTATTTAGTCATAAAAAACGATCCGATTCAAGCTTAAATATGAAAAATCTACCAAACAGGCGAAAAAATGTCACTTTTCAGATGGTTTTTGTCAAAAATGAAAGTGGCCTCATCCGTGTTCATCCTCAATCTTTATATATGTTATGTGTTATCATTAAATACAACTTCCCTTTTACTATTTTGGATGAACACGAATGCGGCCACTTTCGTTTTACACGGAAACCGTCTAAAATTTAACTAAAATTCTTGAATTTTGATGATTTCAGTAATTTAGCATGACTTAATGGTGCTAGTACTCAATATACATGTATGTGCATTGTTTTGCCAAAAACAGCCAATATTTATGTAGCAGAACCATTCTACTATCCAATAAATAACTAAAAGTTTACATTTCAACAATTTTGTAAAACTGCTATATTTTGGGGCCAAAAAGGGCTCTTACCGGACCTACTCCTTTGATTGGTCAACTTCCAATGATGGTTATTTTCTTATATGCAATGAAATGTTATGTGAATTTTTTTCTATAGAACTGGACAGGATAAATCTTTACTCATGCCAAATATTTCTTTATTTGAAACAAAGATAAATTCTGCACACTTTTTGAAAAGTGCAAATTTAACAAAGACTAATAGGGGAAAATCAATGGTGGTATTACACCTAATATAGAGGTGTTGATAGTTGATTGATAGAATAATCGCATAAGTGTCAATTACAAAACTAATATTTGTCAGCCGCGAACAATTGTATAATGTTAGATATTTTAATCTATTCAGTCAACATGATTTTATGCTTCATTCAAAGAGTTCGAACAATCATAGATTGACAAATTACGTTAGCGTTTAACGTCTTCACTGTCAATTTACAACAAGCCTTTTGAAATGTGTATAGAATTAAACATCAGAAACTGGGATGAGTTGAATACTTCGCTGTTTGAATTGCGCGATTTGATCCTAATCAATAAAAGTTTTGCGTTGATATCAATGTTGATGTAAGAACATGCTATTATTACGGTTCAAATGAGAATACCAATATTCAAGAAATGCTATTTGGTTCTTCAATCATAGGAACATATTTTTTTCTTAAGTTGGAATTATTGGAAACGAAAAACGTAAGCATACAATTTCATTAGCATCTTAATACGAAGAAACTTTATATGCAACCAAACGAACATAATATATTCTGTTAAAATGAATTTGGCATTAAGTGATTGCTTTTAACATATGTGAAATTTAGAAAATACAAGGAAAAAGTAAGGACTTTGTTGTTAATGTTTTAACAATTTAATCAAATGTTAGCGTATTATACTAACAAATTGACACATTATTGAAGGCCGTACAGTGACCTATAGTTGTAAATGTTTGTGTCATTTTGGTCTTTTGTGGATAGTTGTCTCATTGGCAATCATACCACATCTTCTTTTTTATACATTTTAAGATTTTAAGAGACCGTTTTCGCTTTATGATAAAATGATATTACACTGTATCAATTCAAACAACAAAAAACTACGTGGAAAAATATGTAAGACAGATTGTGTCATTGTTTCTTATTTTTCGATTTTATCTTGTGACAAAAGCCTGTATATTGTACATGCATTACACACTTTTGTCATTAATGAGTAAACCACAACAAAAATGTATACTGTAGATTCATTATTATTCCATTGGACACCAATTTCCTTGGATTCCTTGGTTAAAAGTAAACCACGAAATTAAAGGTGAAATGAATCACAAATTTTAAATAGGGTTTTTAAAAATTTTTACAAACCCATGAAATCAAATATCCCCGAAAATGCAAGGTTTCATCAATCTACGAAAATTGGTACCCATAAATATAAATGAATCCATATAACTTCCAAAAAAAATGTGAAAATAAATGGTATCCGCTAAACAACTGCTAATACTGTTAGTGTTCTGTCTGCGAACTTTACTTCTTTTTTATATGATAAATCGTCCTTCATACATCAACGTATTTCAGATTTTGTTATAAATATTTCTGATTATAGGCTTCAAATTTTAAAAAAGGAATGACATCAGAAACACACCATGTGAGTTTCTTTTGCTTATTTGTCACGTTCTTGCTGTTTAAGAAGGGACATATACGTGGTTTATTCGATAGAGTTAATATTAGCAGGGTTTAGAATGAAAGCTTTGTCTGGCGTACATGAACTAATATCCTGTCTTTTCCTTTATATAGTTATGTTTTAATTTGTAATATGACAGATATAATAAATTTTCAATTAGATATGAGGCTTATTAGCTTAGTTTGATTACCAAACCTTGAATCACATAACGACATTATATGCAGACATTATCACATTGAATAAAATCTTAAAGTACATTAAATGTTTATTGAACGTGACAAGTATAATCTCAAGTATAGGCATCTAATCGTTACATGTAAAATGATTATCTTAAAGTTTAGGATGTAAAATAAAATTTTCTTTGATTTGGAAATTAACACACGATTCTTAGGGCTATTGTGCAAACAAAGTCATAGGAAAACAAGATTGTTTAACTCTCAATGTACGTAAAGGTAAAAATGACCTGCTACGTGCCCATTTATTCCAAACGTATGAAAATTCGATTATATAAGAAATTTTCCATGATCAGCGAAACAAGTCCATACACATACTTTAGATACATTTGACATTAGCAGCTATAACTGTCCTTTCTATCTTCCGAAAGTATTATACTGCAACCGCTAAATTAACGACAAAAGGGACGAATATTTCATATTGTAAATAGCCTTTTTGAATGTTCGTTCCATATCCAGTATCTATATATCTAAATGCGTACAATACAGCATTTGAATTTTGTTTACATCGGTATTATATACCCGTATGGAGTTATTTTCTTTCAGAACGTCAGGTCATTCTTTTTCAGAATCATCCAGGACGATACCATGTTTCAATGGTATATGCTCCAAGGCATGAAATAATGAGCCGTGTAAGGTCATTATTTTCCTTGATTAACATGCAATCTATGATTTACTTCAAAATTTTATTCGTCTAATAGTTGTTTTGTTGCCAATATGGAAATTTATTTTCTAAAGTTCAACCGATGATAGATGTAAAAGAAACCGTCATTGTAGACCCGCAATTTAATTTTAGAAACAAATAACGTGAAGTTTTGTTGATTTATCACTATCATATAGGTCAGATAAATTTTAATGTAGACTTTCATAAAATAAATCCAGATTTAACATATTCGTGTGTAAGATTTTGAAAATCTTATTGAGTCAAACTGAATAGGTTGATTGCTTAACGTCCAGTGGCAAATATTTCATGCATGTTCAGAACAATACACACTGAATAGGAAATCATACTGTGACCTACATGTATTTGTATTCGTCTTCGTGTCAGTTCGTAACTTTTTAAAATTTATGTATACCTTTTACTCTATCAAATGATCAACTAATAAAATAATCTTATATTCTATTGAATAACACGAAAGGGTCGGGTGCGGAGGGTATATATTTTTGTCCTGATTATCTTTTAATAAAATGTATTGCTGTTCGAAAGACCATCTTTCTGAATTTTTCATTCGATTCAAGTAAAATGGTTAAATGAATAACAACTTTTTCCGCGATAGAAATAACATAACAAAACGAAAAAAAACATACCCCTCCCCCTTTTCCATAAGCTAAGTGATACAATAAATTACTTACAATGTGTCTTGTATTTGTCATACACCGTTATCGGATGGTTACAATACATTTGTGTCTTACTTCATGCAGTTGCAGTAATATTTTGATTGTGTATGGATAACAATTTTTAAAAGGTTTATAATCTAAATTATTTCGTGAGTTTTATTTCACATTTTAAATGAGCCGCAGGGCGTATTAAACCTGAACGCATTAGAAAGGAATATCACACTTTAGTGTTGTCGGTAAAAAAGGATACTTAATTTTACAAATCTTTATGAAATTAATATTTTTTACGGTATATAAGTCAGATAATGCATATTGTAAGGTTTTTCTTGTCGTAGAACACACCTCGGGGTGTCAGGATTGTTCAAAGAAAGAACTTTCTCCGGTCGGTCTTTCATTTGATCAATCCTATCACCCCTCGGTATGTTCTACGACAAGAAAAACCTTAAAATATGCATTATCTATAACTTAATATAGATTTTTGTATCCGAAATTTGTAAAAAGAATTACTCAATATGTATTGCTAATATCGTTTTGATAGAGTTTAGGCCTTTTTCTTGCATTGACATTTTACTATATGTTCTTTTAATAGAAATAGTTATCAAAGGGCAGGATGATAATTTAGCACGCCAGACGCGCGTTTCGTCTGAATAAGACTCATCAGTGACGCTAATATCAAAATATCTATAAAGCCAAACAAGTAAATTTCTCAAGGGATGTTTATCAGTTGTAATTATTAATTGTTATATATCTTTGGTAGTTTTTGTTTTTCATATACTAGTACAGCATATACGTTTATCTAAGCGTGAATAAGTGTGTTAATCTCTTATTCAGGTGTTTGTTGTCTTCTGGACGTTTATCTCTTAGTTCCTCATTAATTTTTAGATAAGCATTAACTTGTAGATTTATTCATTGTATTTTATTTATGTTACCTATCAAGTCATTCTTTATCTAGTTAATCAAAAAATGAAAGATCCGTACTTGAAAACGACCGGAAACTTTCCTTTCTTATATTTTCCTTTGAAAGCAGGATTTAAAGATAGAAACAATGTTGATGTAAAAAGCATCCGCTAAATTTTCATAACAATGCGAACGTACTGTTTTTTATTGGTGTCAATCGTTAACTCGCTTACTCAAAACTGATTGAAAAAGCAGCAATTCATGGGAAATTGTATATTTATCTGATTCTAACGTAGAAGAATGGAATAAAGCTTATCATGTAATGTATGCTTCATGTATACGCATGTGAAGTAAAAATATCACACAGTAATTTCAGAATTTTAGTCATTTTATGAAATAGAAATTTATTTTATGATTACATTTTTTTAAAAGCATAAAAGTGTTTGATTCGAAGTTTTATATAAACAAGGAGCCGAAGCCTCAAATAACATAAAATCGTATCTATAAGGCATTTTTCGTTGCTTAAATTACTGTTAATTCAAATATTTTGTATAAGTTTAAGTTTCTTTTAGCATTTTTGTTTGGTATTTTCTATTAGTATAAATATCAGTTGATTGAAGATAAATCGTCTGTGTTCCCATGTTATAAAGAAACCCTTTAACTTGTCTGTTACTAAGGATCCCCGGGGTTATGAACAAATTCCTCAAACTATCATAGTCAGCTCTCATTAGCAATACTAGGGGTAATGTAAGGTAATATTGTTTGTTTGACGAAAGAGGAAGAACATCAGCTTGAAATCCGAAAAAATACGGAGTAGCTTTGACGTTGTCATAAATATAAAAAAGGATTGGAAAAACGCATTACCATTTCTATAAAACAATGGAGGACAACTGTAATTTTCCTGATTTGGTACACGCATTCTTTTATGTACAAAATGGTGCATTCAAACCTGATTTTACAGCTAGAGAAACCTCGCAATCGTTTCATTCCATTATATTAACAACAATGTGTGAAAAAAAACCAAGTAGACATAATAAGTGGCAAGAATGTGTCCATTGCAGATGGACGCCCCACTCGCACTATCATTTTCTATATTTAGTGGACAGTGAAATTGGGATAAAAACTCTAATGTGGCATCTAAAGTCATAAGATCATGTTATAGGGAGCATGTATTCAAAGTTTCAAGTTTATTGGACTTCAACTTTATCAAAACTACATGTACCTTGACCATAAACTTTAACCTGAAATTTGCAATGTCATTTTCTTTGTTTAGTTGACCGTGAAATTGGGGTAAAAAGTCTTATGTGGCATTAAAAGTAGGAAGATCATACCAAAGGGCACAACTGTACTAAGTACCAAGTTGATCGGACTTCACTTCATAAAAAATTACCATGACCTAAAATGTAACCTGAAGCAGGACAGACAAACGAACGGACGGACGAACGAACAGACGAACCGACGCGCAGATCAGAAAACATAATGCCCTCTACTATCGTAGGTGGGATATAAAAATATCACAAATACGGATACAGCAGTCATCATTGTGTTATGATCTTAATCTATATTAAAACATACAAAGTTTGAATGATTTTACACTTGTTATTTTGGAGCCTTTTGTAGCTTTCTGTTCGGTGTGAGCCACGGCCCCGTGGTAAAAACCGTACTTTGATCTATAATGGTTTAACTATTTATTCATCTTGAACCAATAAAATAACATGCTAACTAAAATATGCAGGTTAATCAACAGCATTATTCTATCTGAAGTATTTCTATCCTAGAAATATTAGCATAGTGTCAAACTAATATACTTATGCCATATATATCATCCCTGTTTCACAAAATCTTGCTCGAAAACAATGTAAATGTATACTCTGTCTGTATTTAAGACACATTTTTCTATTTTACTAATGACATATTGCGTCATAACCGCCTATTAAATCATAAATTTAAACATTTCTGGCAACAAACTAGCTGAGTGGCATTTAAAAATCCTTTGGCCTACAGTAATTCCGAGCGTTTTGTATAAACATTAATAATTTCATAATTTATTTTATTAAAAAAACATTTTGCAAACGCCTTTTTGCTTGATAACAAATAAATATTTAATGCATTTCGATGTTAAATTTACATTAGGTTTAGCACGAGATCTATCTCCCTACAGGGTTTATTAATTTGCTGTACGAAATTAATTGCTTTGATTTATATATCAGCAGCGTCTCGGAATTCTTTGATACGTATAATAGATAAAACATGAAAAGGATACATAACATGAATAAACCTTAAATTGTACAGAATAGAAACATAGATCAGCAACTTATAATGCCCAACTTTCCCGACATGACAACCAATGACAATGGTCAAGTTAAAGTGCATTGATAAAGGAAACGATAGGATATAAATTAATAACCCTTATCAAAAAACATTTACAAAAATTGTAATTTGCTCAGTTGTTAACATATGATTAAGTCAGAATAATGACACTTGTGATCAATTCTTTTGATGTGTTTGAGCTTTTGATTTTGCCATTTGATTATGTAATTTTCCTTGTTGAATTTCCTCGAAGTTCGATATTTTTGATATTTTTTTTTATATCATACTTGAATATCTCGAATCAATAAGTTCTTATATTATATGCAATTTGATAAGACAAATTATAAAAATAAGCTGCTCCTCAATTTACCTATACAAAAATAACACGTTATAAATTTCAATCGTCTGAAGCTCTTTTTTGGATTTACCTTCATCAGGAACTCTCGAAGTGGATTTTCTAAAAGCCAAGGGTGAATAAGGACCAAACACTTTAAGAGCTATAACAAAAAAAGGATATAAAAATAGCCATAATTATACCAGACCTACCTGCATGAGGAAGCTGAAACCTTAGTTTTTGTATGGTTTCAAAATTTATTCAGTGTAATTTTATATAATTTGTTATAAATCATGTCAGTACCGAAGAAAAAAAAGTGGGATGTTGATACCTTCTGAGATTACTGAGTTCTTGATAGTTTTGACAGTCCACCGGCACCGACATTAATCCAAAGTTAATGTTGTATAAGGACCTTAAACAATAGTCAAATCTATCTTCCAAGGTGTCCGAAGTGTTCAAAAATATTCTGTTTCTTGCAATGTATCTTAAAGAAAATACAGCTTTCCCAAAACGTACATTGTTTTTACTTTTAAAAAACTAAATGAGTCATTTGCATATAGTGTGATATGTTTAACAGTTCTTAAAATATGCTCCTTGGTTGTTTGTATACTTAAATTTCGAGAAGATAAAGACAAATGTGTTTACATATAATGGACCAAAGGTCACGATTCTCCAACATTTGAAAAATCAAACTCATCTTTATCCAACTAGTTTCAAACAATAGATGGGCTTTTTGTCTATGTAACACATAAAGTTGTTGTATTTAGGAAGTATAGTGAGACCTGTTAATGATTAATGATGTAAGTTTCATGTTTAAAATTTGAAAAATCCAACTCACGTCAATCCACCTAGTTTGTAGCTGTATGTTTTGTGGGTGCTTTAAAGTCGTTAACTATGCGTCTTTTTAAAAACTACCTCTCGTCATAAGGCATATCAATTTATTAAAAAAGAATTTGTTTTCTTTTGTAAGTTAGTTCTTATATTTTTTATGAAAAAAGAAATGATTGTGTTGTGCGTATGACACATGTATTAGTTCTGATGGGTCCTTATACATCATTTGTTTGTTTTTATTTTGTCATTTAGTTGGGGAATTTCCTTTCAGAATTTACCTTGGAGTTCAGTATTTTTGTGATGTTACTTTTAAATATAATAAATTGGTATATTTGTCAGATGTAGACTTTTTATGTTGTATGCTTAATACATTTGAGGTAAATTTCGTTAATCGCTATATCACGTTTCATAACGACCATTTACAAAGTCTGCTTACGTTACTTTTAACATGAAAAGTTAAAATATAATACTGTTCTATATATCTGCCAAGACGTGACTTATATTAGAAAATGTACTATTAAAAAGATAATAAGTTTCAATGGATACAATATTTACCAATCCATAAGATATTACGTCTCCTTATAATCTCTATATAATTCGCAGGATTATTTTTGAAGTAATGCGTAGAAGAATAATTCTACTTCTAAAAAACTTATATAAAGCTGTATCTTGCATTATTCTGTTTATGGTTGTATAAGAAGTGATAAGTACAACATGGATTATGTTTGATTATCTCTGGCTTAATATACTCTTTGATAGAGTGCAAACATGCAATTATTCGTCTTTTAATAATCTAAAGGATCATGTGTACTCTCATTTTATACACCAAAATGAACTTCACGCATCACCATTAGTTGAATCTCCCTTGTTCAGGATCACATCACTTTTGAAATTTGTACCCAGCATGCATTAGATAATTAAACGGTCAATTCCATTGTTTGGGTTCGAATTAAGGCCACAGTAGTACTAACCGTATTGAAAACTTCATTTATCGATGTGAGAAATATACATCAACGTAACAAATCAATCATGGATGAATCGAATGGGCTCTATAGAGAAATTGGTTGCGGCGACCGGGAAAACGTGGTCCACTATGCATGCGTTACCAATCATAAGTTTCAACATCCAGTTAATACACAGACAAATCCTTTTGGTCAACCGATTTGTGATGGTTATTATAAAATTATGTACGTACCTTGCAAGAGTAAATCCAGACTAGTGATTCAGATGCATTAATGTAACAATGTGTTGTTTTCATTTTGTATGTACGTAGTGTCGATTTCAATTGTATTTCTACGTAATTGTTTTAGCAGTTTTTGTATATGAGAATACTCCTGTTGATTTACAGTGTTAACATATACATCAAAGAATTTGATTTCGAATTAAGTCTTTGAATTTTGTAAGAATAAGTTTGCTTTCTACTGATGTTCGCTGCAGTTATACATGTAGTGGCTGTTTGCTATCTCGGTAGAAATAGCTCATCTGTGTTTTATGAAAGATAATAATGCTTGTTCTGTGTATGTATAGTTTACTTTAAAACGTGGCAGTGCAATTTATTTTTAATTAATTAATATTTCAGAAGAACTAGAATGTTAAACAGTGCAATGATTATAAAACATAGCAGATATAAGTTCGAAGAAGAAACCATCGTCTAATGACAGAAGAAACTCCGAGTCAATATAATATCACAGTTTGATATCCGTAGCATTAAGTTGATATACCATAATTATTGCCACAACATTTTCAATAACAAAAGTATAATCCCTTACCTTCAATTATTATTATTTTTGAATGTAATACACGTTTCCTGTTTTCATCAACGCCCCTAACAAAAAGATCTTAAATGTATTGACCATAGAAAAATGGCTCTTGCGATATTAAAGATTTGTTATTTGACTATTAACTTATTTTATAACGGTATCATGTGGTATTCAATTTACAATAATTAACAACTAATTCAACAGCTCTTTGAATGATGTCTATCTTCACTATCAACTAGCTTACATGTTTGTATTTTTATTCGTAAATATGTATTTTAGAAAATAAACAACGAATTTTGAAATAATTTGTTTTTAATTCTATATCTATTGCATATGCACAATCCCTTAGTTTGAATGTATTTTGGAGATTGGAACTTAATGTAAGTTTTTAAGTAGGTTTTTAAAATTGAACACATCAAAATAGTCGGTAAGATAAATTCGTCTCATAGTGTGCTTGTCCTAGCGTCGCTCTCAACCCATATGACATTTACTGACCCCGTATATATCGTATTATGTCACTAACACATTATGTAACTAATAATATTAACTACAGTCACTATATCTCACTATCTGATTTGTTTTTCATATTGAAAATGGTTGTTTAGGAATAGATAGGGAACAAGAAATGTTATAGCATATGAGGTTACACTTTACTCTTTCTTTAGTTCAGAAAAAGGGGAAAAAGTAAACAAAATAATCGATTGTAAATTAATTGAATATCATAAGTTTCTATCCGTTATCATATCAAAGTTTATCTCATGATGTTTTACAGATTAACAGGAAAAAATTTATTTTGTTTTACTTTATTCACTTGAAAGAGTTAAATATTGTCTTTCTACATCCACTAACTTCTTAGCTAAAATGATTGTAAACAATTGTATAAGTTAATCGGTTTCAAAGCATCAACTTTCGCTTTGGTACGAAACGATTGATAAAGATATCAATATATTATTTGATATAACATTTAAAAAATAAGATACAATATTGTCAAGTTTGTAATTGTTTGGTTTTGACGAAAGCGTTTAGTTTAAAATTGTATCAGTTAAATGTCATCGAATTAGAAAGTATAGAACTCAAACTCAGTGTTCTAATTCAAAAAAAAAGGAAAACTCTGTGGAACCAGTGAAACCTTTTAAACATATTACTCTCATTATATAATATAGACATTGCTATTAAATTTCATTATGAATATAGGCAACAGTAGTATACAGCTGTTCAAAATTCATAAATCGATAGAGAAATAACAAATCCGGGCTACAAACTAAAACTGAATGAAACGTATCAAATATCAGAGAACTACGACACAAAAGAGACACCACACCGAAACATAGCACACAGAGAAACGAACTATAATGTAACAATGGCCATTTTACTGACTTGCTACAGGGAATTTTATGAAAAAATGTTGAACTTTGTTTTGTTGCATGCAAAACCTTTCGCTTTTATAACATTGCTATCTATCATGCATTTCTTCTTTTAAATGATAAATGATAGCTTTTCAATTATTGAAATAGAATGAAATGTAGATTATTGGACAATAAATCCATAGTAAGCTAAACTCAAATTTGGGACTAAAAGAGGTTAATTAATCGAGTTGTTTTCTACTAACACAATATGTCTGCCACTGTTTAAGTTCATGTCCATTTTCAGATGACAATGATTTAAGAAATGCGTTATATGGTCACAACAAACAAAAAGTATACAAAACAAAACAATTAGAAAAAACTATTCGACAAAACAATTTCAAAAAAAACCAATGCGTGTAAATTGAGTTGCAAAAACGTCTTAGCTGCCTGTTTACAAGTATCAGTTGACTGTGAGTTAAACTGAGGTATTGCTTATCTTCCAAAACTTGGATGATTTGACTCTAAATATATTATTCGAATTTTTTTCGAAAAATTCATATTTTCATACACATTGAACAAATGTGTATCCTGTTTCTGGTTAACACACTGTATTTCAATTAAAATTACATTTATTGTTGGGAGAGGTGAACCTAGTTATTGCATAAAATTCTGCATCTGCACTTATTGCAAACTGGTCATACCTAGTTTAATTTTCAACTTTTACTTTGATAATTCATAACGAAAATCAATCCATTCCAGCAATGCACTTCGAATAAAATTCATTTCAGCATGTTGCTTTGAATAAATATTTTTGACGTCTGTGAACCAAATTGATAATAAACATTTTTTTGACTACATCGGTAACTACATATGTACTAGTTCAATATGTATTTTACTTTGTCTGTTTTATTATTTGTTCGTCGAAATAAATAGTTAATTAAAAACAAACATATGTCCTTTATTTTTATCAAATAGTTGATTCCTGTGTATGTTGGAGTTTGATTTTGTTGCAGTTAAATGTTTCTGTTGTTTTGTTGTTTTCCTGTTATAGTTGATATATGTTCTCGTCACTTTTGGTTTGGCATCCAGATTTGTTTTTTCTTAATAAATTTGTGACTTTTTAACAGCAGCATACACCTGTTTTCTTTATTTATCCAACTTGCATTTTTTCGTCGTAAGTGTACAGGAAACAAAAGTACGTTTTCGTGTGCAACTGCAAACACTAATGCATTACTACAGATCAACAATTCCTTCACAGTACAAATATGAATTCGATTTATGATTAATATATCAACTTATGGGAATTTTTTCTCAAATAGAGAATTTCTAAAGAATTTCATTAATTCTTTTTCTCTACAATATGACATTTCGATAATGTGTTCTTTATTATCCTATGGCATTTGAAACGAGATAAGGGAATTTTAAACATTTATTTTTCTGTTCGGTTGGTGACATTCAGGTCCTCAATCTTTGAATTTTAATTGGAACTTCCATATTTACTGAAAAAAATATTTAACATTTATTATTGTATTATATAATTCATAAAGTGCAATTCATTTTAACCTTATCACATGCATTCCGATTTAAATATTGTCAACATGTATTTAAAAAATATAATTTAAATTCATGTCATTTTATTAGAATTTTCATCAAAAGCAGGTGATCGTTTTTTAAATTGTTTAATTTATGTATTACAAAAAGCCAGTTACATGTATCACACCATTATATAAAAAAAACTATTATCTGCGGCATTGTTAAAACATATAAAATACATCTGTGATTACTTAATTGAGGTACTTTAATACAGCATTTCCATATTAGTTATTGCGTTTTCCAATAGTTCCATCAATCGGCAATTGTGAGTAGTCTTTGATACTTTATAGTTTGTGATTGGTTTTAATTGTACCTGGGTTTATAATGTCTATTGTATCGATAATATTGAGGTACTTAAAAGCCCGGATGTTACTGTTTGTTTTTCTATATAGCTTCTTTTTTTCCGCTGATCACAATTAAACGAACATGATTCATAGCCAAACAAAAAAACTTCGTTGTATGAGCTTGAGATTGTCCAGAACCTCGTCAATGTTTGTGCATTATTACATATTTTTATTTTGAGTACCTCTGGGAATTTAGTATTTGTGTCGTATAGATTATTTTATGTTAATGTATTCGCAATAGCTATATACCGAAGTGTATCTCTAGATATCAGATAGGTTTTCCTTCTGTCGTGTGTTTGCGATATTGACCGGTGTGATATGGATAACGTTGGGGTACATCTATCACCATAGTGCTTTTTTTCTACTCTATTTCATTTCTAATACGATCATTCCATTTCTGGTCTTGTCTAGATAAGAGAATGTTGTCTTACACAAACATATCATAAACTCGGTCAAAATTATACAAGAAAATCTCTTGCATTTTTTTTTTATTTAGATGTTTAGGGATAAATGATCTTGATTTATGACCAAGAGATGCCTTCGTGTAGTATAAATGCGTATTTAATACAACGTTTATCGTTTGATACCAGCAAAGTCGTCTGATCTGTAATTAGATACACATGCATTTTAGTTTCTCGAAGCATTAACTGTTTCATTGAATTAAAATAAGATAAGAAAATCTCATCAAAGACCCCAGGCTTATAGTTGAGTATCCAAGGCGTGTTAAGTCGAAATTAGATTCATCAGTACCACTCGAAAGAAAACCATACAAAATATTGTTGTAGACATTGCTGCATCTTTATAATCTGTTTAAACTCTTCAAAGATATACTTAATCCTAGGCTTTGTACATTATGTTCCTTTTATTCATGTAAAGGACATTAAATGGAAATGTTAAGAAAGCAGTTAACACTAATAAAATTTAGTCAGTACTTCTGCGCTTATATATCATTGATATGATCATAATTTAAAATCATCTGTTTACAAAACGTTGTACTTTTTGAAATAATACTGTAACGGATTATCTACCCAAAGTATAGAATACCTTAACTGCCTGTACTTGGCAAAGTTTCGGAATTTTCGGTCCTCAATGTTCTTTAACTACTTATTTCATTTGTCAATTCTTTTTAATTCCATCGTCTAGCGTACAACATTTTGATCCTGGTATCTAAGATGTCTTCAACATTATCAATACTCAATATTAACATAAACCTGTGTATCAAGTGTACATGATTCTAAAACCAAAAAACAAGTAGAATACAGATCTCAGACACCAGAACTTGAATTAACAAGTTAAAGTTAGTTAAAGTTAAAGTATTTTAAAAGTTAAAAATGAAGCATAATCATAAACAGGAATGTGTTAGCTTTTATTTCAGTTGAAGGGCAAGAAAATGTTAACAACATTCACAAATAAATAGGAAAACTACCTATCTGTCATTACATTGCAATTTTATAATCAGAACAGTTGATTTTGCAATTTACGACAGAATATGTCTTTCCAACTCCCACTTGTATGTGTAATATGTAATTTTTACTATTTCTCAAATTTTGTAGATACTCTTTTGTAAAGAAATGCTACGAATAATACGTAGTGTACACATACCTGCGCATAAATAGCAATATCTACAACATCTTAATAAATATTCTATGGTTACAATTTACATTGCATGTGAACTTTACCGTGTTCACTATTCTTTTTGGTGGATGTGAATGAATTGATAAAAAAATTAATTCGATGTATAGGAGCCACAGAACTGGGGTATTAGATATGGATTTTTTCGCGTGTGCTCCTTTTCTTAACACACATTTTTTTGTGGAAAAGTTTTAACAAATGAATCCGAAAGCTATAACATTGAATAGCTATTCAACCCTCGCACGGTCTGTATATTTTTCTAACACTGACAATAACGTCATTGTATCTGCATTTGTTTATTGTGGATGTTTAAGTTTTTCAACTTACTAATTAGTGGGCAAATTCATCTTCTTACTTCGAACTTAGCACAACACTACCACATAAATGTCTGAGCCAATTATATTTTGACGTACAGTCGATCATATTAGGAAAACAATAAGTCTTTTCCACTTGTTAGGTACAATCTAATACCAAGATGTTTCCGTTATAAAACATCTTCAAATCGTACCATTGTCAAAGACATACTCTGATCTTTGCAAAGCTGTCATCTTTGTTGACCTAAAACCTATTGACATTGTTCCTATTGGTAATTGTCTACTTAACGTCACTAATACAGATATTTGAATATAAATTCTGTTTTATAAGATTAATACAGTTGTCACTCATACATAAAGTCGATCTCTAAGCAAGTCTGCTGAAGTTTGTATTATGACCAATGATTAAGAAGTGAAAACTGCTACGTGTTGATTAGTCGATACTTTTGTTGCCGTAGAAAAAGTGATTTACGTTTTGATATTTTATGTACAGGAACTGATGATACTACACAATTTTGAAGCAAGGTAAATATGTTTTTTTTATTTGTGTCCCACTTCCCTTACAAAATTTTAATTTATTTGTCAACGCAATTGTTTGATTTGATTATACGAACTAAAGGTACTATAATCTTTAAATTTTAATTTCTATTTCAGTGCAAAATTGTCCTATAAAAATGTGTTTTTATAAATCTCATTTGGCACTGCTAAGACTCTTTTTTGGAACAATAGATTGTCTGCAAAATATACTTCTATGATAATATCAATGATCTTAAAATATATGTATTACTATCATCATTGTTAAAAAAAACATATTCCCTTTCGTATCGGATGCATTTGTTTACATTCGAAATAGGGAACACATCTTGAGGTTGCAATGCTGAGCTAGACTTTGTTAATCGTGTCTACTGTTAAAGTTTACATTTGAACCTATTGAATTTCAAATGATGCTTCTCAAGACACCATTGGCGAGTATGGTCTTTAGAAACGATGCTAAGCAATCGGAAAGGGACGATAAACAGCTGCATTGTGTTAAGAAATAGCCATATGTCCTGAATGTAAAAGAAAAAGAGCAGGTTAATGCCGTAACAAGGCAACAGTTACAACCGCAAAGTGGAAGGGGGTTAATATCAGTTGCAATAACTCGTTTCGCAATCAACTATAAATAAATATGTGTAAACTCATATTTGTCACCGACTTCATATGGGTAGATATACAATATACAAAACATAAAAACCTAAAGACGGAGCAATACGACCACGCCAAATATAGTTTGTACCCATCTTGTATATATTTTTTAATGTCTATCAGGGAGCACTCGTCTCATGTCTGTACTTCATGTATAGTAGATGCACATAAGTATACCATATGTTATCTCATTTTGTTCATGTGTAGGTCTCTTTATGCATTTAATTTGTATTTATGTAACATATGATATTAATTAGCTTTTAGATTTGTTGTTATCATTTTTTTTTCTAACCAGTAAACCAGTTTATACTTAATCAATTTGTTAAACTGATTCTTTTTTTCAATTTAATTTTTAAAATCAACAAGATTCAAGTATCTTGTGAATATTGAAACAATGCCGAAATGTAATGGTTTTAGCAAATCTGTCTCATTATAATGCGTATAACCTTATGTCAGCGTATAACACAGAACAAGACATTTTTTTTTCACATTATATTATTAACGAAAATTTGATATGTTATTGGCCTCAATTGCCATTTGGTCATATGAAAGGAGCACCATACATGTGTAAGTATGTGTATCTGACCATAAACACCAAAGGAGTAGGTAGCATAAAGTCATTATGATTGTCACGGATATTGCAAAAATAGTACTATTATGTAAGCTTTTTAAAATTGAGATGATATATTTCAAATGCAAACAAGTAAATATTATCTTGACACTTTCTTACATCAAGGTCACTTGTAATGTCACCATGACGTCATGAAAATGTCAAACTGACGTATGGTCATTTCTGGAATACATTTTGACTGTAATCTTTATTATTTCACATTTTTCATAATTAATGTTCTTGTTCTAGGCGTATTTTTAGTATTATATCTCAATGTCCAAAGTGCCATATCAACATCACAAAACAACTAAACAGAACCAATATAAGTTGTGCAATAATATCGAGACGACGTAAATAACAAATGGAACTAACTTTGCACTGTGAAGAAAATCAAATACGACATGAAATAAGCATTCAATTAGAACATTGGTTTTCTAAGGCGTCATACGCACAACAAAATCACTTTCATCATTCAAAAACGTTTTATTGTCTTTTTGTGTATTTTAATTCGTCCGTATTTTATAAAAGTTAGTTAAAACAAAACTAATAAAAACATCAGAGACATCTAAAAGCAAGTAATTGGGAAATATTATATTAAATATATATCTTATTGAGGGTATCACAAGCTCAGTAGTCAGCACTTCGGTTTTGACATGATTATAAATAATATGGTGATTTTTATAAATTTTCTGTTGACAAAACTATCTATTTTTTTCTAAATACTAAGGACATTCTGATTCAAGACATAGATTACCTTCACCGTATTTGGCACATTTGTTGTGCTGTGTCCTCATTGTTCTTAAACTTTGTATTTGTTTGGCTTTATAAATAGTTTGATCTGAGCGTCACTGATGAGTCTGGCGTATAAAATTCTTGTACATTTGGTAACTATCTTAATGTAGCTAGGGTTTCTACCTCCATCTTGGATTTTGAAATTCCAGAAAACAATCGGCCTAGATCTTTATTAAAATGTGCACATTTCGAGAATATCAGGTACTTCATGTGTAAGAATTCTCATTTCAATATAGAAAATGACATGTTTACCGTATGTATGGTTGGATATTGCAAAATCAGAATATTTTTGTTTTATTTAAGTTTTTCCAAATTTGCCACATATGGGAAGACAACTCAAATTTTAGGGCAGATAATTAAGATACAGTTACTTTTACATTAGAACGTGTTAGGAATTTACCTATTTCATTATGGAGCAAGAAAACAAGTCCCGTGACCCCATTTTTCCTTCTTCTTATCCGAAAGCATATTATAAAAGCTTTCTTCTAATATTTTATTTCACAATTATATGGTGAAGTTTTCGTTTTATGGCAGAAAAATTGGGGTTTCCATGTATAATCTATACACAATCAATTAGTTGTGTACAACCTGTAGCATGAAAATAAGACCCGTGAAAAAAAACCATAGTATAAACTAAGTTCTATAATATTATTAAAAATTCTATGATATAAATAAAGCCACCCATTTCTTCCTTGAAAGACCAGTATGAAATAGTATGATATAATCAACTATGAGCGAAAGGACTGTTGCCGAAGCGAATTGTCTTCTAAATAGTTGTTTGTCAAAGCCTAAAAAGAGAGAAAGATGATATCAAATGGATGTTTTTTTATAAGTTAATGAGAAACTAGCAACCACTTGAATAACACAAATCATACTGTAGACTACATAAGACTCAGCTAGTTGTTCTGTGCAGCCTTGTTGTAGTCATCGTCTATATTATCTTTGTTTTCAATTTTCCAGACAGATTTGTTTTATTCGATCATATAAAATTACCGTTGTCATATCTATAAAAGATAGAGTTCTATTGTGAATGTGAATTTACTTCATAACAACTACTTCAACTTGTTAAATTTCATAAACAAAAATGAATTGTCGATGTTTATAAACGAAGCCTCTTGTCAAGAGATGGTCTTTTACCGGATTTGTTTTTTTCAATGAGCAACACGACGGGTGTCACATGTGGAGCAGGATATGCTTACCCTTAAGGAGCCCCTAAGATGGTGGGGTTCGAGTTGCTTTCTCTTAAGTTTTCTAAGTTGTGTCATGTGTGCTATTGTTTGTCTGTTTGTCTTTTTTAATTTTTAGCGTCTTTTTTTCATTTTTAGCCATGCCGTTGTCAGTTTTTTATTTTCATTTATGAGTTTGATTGTCCCTCTGGTATCTTCCGTTCCTCTTTTAAGCATTAAACGTATTCATATTCAAGTAAATGATATAGAATTATACTCATTTTACTAAAATCTAGCATAAATCTACATAAGATAGGTGGAAAATACCAAGATTAGAAAAGAACTGACATCATTATATAAACAAACGAATAAGTTAGATAAGAAAAATATTTCAATACTGTATCAGATAAGATAGACAACTAAAGACTGGGTGACACATACCCACGTATAACTACATTTGTAGATTATCATCCTTTAAATTTTGATTACCTTAGCTTTTTCTTAAAGTTTCAATTATAGCTATATTCTAAAACAAATAGCAAACATTTTTGACTATAAATAATAAAGAATTCAAGGACAAAAGAGCGTCCAAGTTTAAACTCGTTTACCCGATAATTACTCATCTATTTCGTTGTGTCCGAAGTTGCTTTTGATTATTTTCATATAAAAAAGAAGATGTGGTATGATTTCTAATGAGATAACTGTCCACAAGAGACCAAAATGACACAGACATTAACAATTATAGGTCACCGTACAGCCTTCAACAATGAGCAAAACCCATACCGCATAGTCGGCTATAAAACGCATGCATGTTTAAGGATATATCCCGAGCGTTAAAAATATGTCCTCTTAGTATATAACACAACTGGTAAAATTATGTGATATATATATATATAAAAGGAGCAAACTAGTGCAATGCCTTTTGCGGTGGGATTTGCTCAAGGTTATGAAGCAAAAAAAATATCCTTAATCGACTTCTGATTTGCTATTAAATTTTATACAGCTTAAGGCTATACATTTAATTGGATAAATGCCTCGGAAAAGAATCTTCAATTGAACATTTGTCCATAACTTACGACAAAAATATAAAAAAAAAGTTGGATCTAGTTAGGTTTAATTGACAACGTCTTTAAATTATAGGAAATACGATGAAATTATTTGAACTAATTTAAGAGCCATTGGCAGTTTAAGCTTTATTTTGTTGTTGTTATATTTTATCTAAATAGAAAATTTAAACACAAGTAAGACATTTCATTTTGGAATTCACGTAAATAGTAAATCAGGTTAATTATGTTTTATAATCTAAAGTAACAAGACATTTTTAGTGCATTAACTTCAAATGGTGAATCATTGTTTGAAAAGTCTTATACTATTAGCCAGATTTTAACTTCTGTCAAACACCATACAAGACACCGACAATACTTTCACTTTTCTACGAATTGAACTGTTATTCTAAAAAAAAAGATTTGTGTATTGAAATAATTGATGAAATATTGAATACCGGTTTCTCACATTAACGTCTTTGTTAAAATATTACATTGCATTGTGGTGTATGGGTACTGCTTTATTCAACGTCCTAGTTTGTTGTGATGTTACAACGTATGCCAATTATTTGATTTTATTGGTCTTTACTTCTTCCTAATATTAAAAAATAATGTAACAACTGAGCGTTTTTTCTTTACGGATTTATAAATGTGATTATTTTTATGGAACATTTGTTTAC
Organism: Mytilus trossulus; assembly: GCF_036588685.1. Lineage (NCBI taxonomy): Eukaryota > Metazoa > Mollusca > Bivalvia > Mytilida > Mytilidae > Mytilus > Mytilus trossulus. The sequence continues at coordinate 37,411,720 of NC_086381.1, read as the reverse complement.
TTATTTTTTCTAGTTTAATTTACCAGTTTCAATAGAGATTATTGATTATTTCTGATTTTCCATTTTTGGTTTAATTCGATGAGCCGATGAATTTTTGTCAGCAATTTATTACTAGGAATTCCGCAAGTAGAAAACAAAGAGAAATTTGAAACTTAAGTCTCCACTTATATCAAAGCATAAAAAAAGGAAATTGCAAAACAATAATTGCAAAATCTTGACTAGTGTCTCCTTTAAGAAATTGCAAACACGACTACTGGTTTGATTTTGTCACACATTCATTCCAGTAGATATGTAAAGGTCCTATACATCATTTGCTTTAAATTGGTGAAAAGCATTCATATACGTGATGTCAATTAACATAATATTAAACAACATTTAAAAACAGTACATAATTGGATGTGTTATACAATTCAGGTGAACAGTTGGTATTAGATACATTCGTATGTTGATTACACTAAACACTTGCTACAGTTACATGTACGACAATATAACTGTTTTGCCTATTTTCCATGCATGCCAGATTTTTCTTATTGATCAAAATTCAAAATGAAAGTTCCTTATAAACACTATCAGCCTATCACAGTGTGATTTATCATGAATATAAAAACAAGTTTTGGGTTTTCGTAGTGTTATAGAATGACGAATGTGTGTTTTTATAGTCAGCTTAAGTTTGGACACTGTCGGATAGTTGTCTCTTTAAAAATCATAACTCCACTCATTTCCTTGCATTATAAATGATACAAATCGATAGTTCAAAGTTGTAATGTAATGATTATCAATTCATACGTTTTTAATGGCCTAAAATAAATTTATTGTTTGCGAGTTAATATTAATTTAATATTAACTTATTTCTGAAAAAGTTTTTGACACAATTCTCATTCTTGTTGAAAACATAGTTTAACAAAATAATTATTGAAAAAGGGGGAATTCAGATAAACATATATGGGACTCATATTAAGCTTATTTCAATAAACCTTGTGTACTTTACACTTTTATTGAAAAACAGAAATAAATTAGACAATCCTCTTTCTTCCTATATTAATGTTTTATTGATTCGGAAATGCAGAACACTTCACCACAGTTTTATCGGTCTGGAGAATCCTTATGCACAAGTGTTTGCCATATGTAGGAGTGACCAGTGTAAGATGAAGACTAGTATGAGTTTTCGAGAGTTTTAGCTGATAAAATTGAAGTGTTTACGTTAAAATTGAGATACTTCATTTATTTAAGGCTAAAGCCAATTTAATTTTTTTATGGTTTCATTCTTTTCTGTACTTTTATCACAAGTGAGATATAAATAATCACCAAGATTTGACCTGTCTATTTTGTAAACAATTGATTAAATAATGATAAAAGTGTTTACTAATTCATACTTAGATATAAGAAGATGTGGTGTGAGTGCCAATGCGACAACTCTCCATCCAAATAACAACTTAAAAAGTAAACCATTATAGGTTAAAGTACGGTCTTCAACACGGAGCCTAGGCTAACACCGAACAACAAGCTATAAAGGGCCCCAAAATTACTAGTGTAAAACCATTCAAACGGGAAAACCAACGGTCTAATCTATATAAACAAAACGAGAAACGAGAAACACGTATATATTACATAAACAAACGACAACTACTGTACATCAGATTCCTGCCTTAGGACAGGTGCAAACATTTGCAGCGGGATTAAACGTTTTAATGGATCCAAACCTTCTCCCTTTTTCTGAAACAATAGCATAACATCACAACATAGAAAAACATACGATAAAATATCAATTGACAGACTTAACTCAATCAAAAAACGTATAATTACACAATGAACGAATAAATTTGATCTGCGATATCTGAATACAAATGCACAGTTAATAAATTAAATATTAGAGACAAACATTCATGACCAAAAAGCTAACAAACAAATTCAAACACACTGAGAAATATTTAACCAATCAATGTTCACTTTAGAAAAAAACCGTTTTTTTATAATCTTGAAGTTTATACAAATGTTGTAAGAATAAGTGAAAAATTGAAGATGTTACAAATAATAAAAGCTGGTGTACAGACACGATTGTATATATATATCTAGATGTATAGTGTAAAGCTTACTTTCATCGGATTCTCATTTGTCAAAATACACATCTTGTGATGGTTTCAGTAAATGCTAGGACTCTCATGACGGAACTTGGTGTTTATTGTTTTTATTTTCGTTGGTTTTTTTCTGTTTCGTATCATTTTTAAGGTTATACTTATTTTATAATTTGTTCTTGTTTTACATTACTGTCTCAGGTAAAGATAGTGTTGACAGTTCACAGAGAGGTTTTGACCTAGCATATGATTAGCTACTTGTCCCAAGTCAGGAACCTGTCTCTCATTTGTTGTCGTTGATTTATGGCCGTGTATCGTACATTTGTTTTGTTTCGTGTCGTTCATAATCAACATCGCGGTGTGGGTCTTTACTAAAAAAAAAAACTTTACCGGGGTTTTTAAAAGCTATCTACTTCTTTCAAATTCTTCAGCTTCTCATTGCTCAGCAGTATTTTGTTTAGGTATATAAGTTGATACGTTGCACACTTATATATTGACACTTCATGGTCTGTTTTAATAGGGATGTTCCACTTACACAAACCTGGCCTGCTAGGGTAATAACTAAAGTTATGACACAACATAAGTTTAAGGGTAACCATCATTACGAATTGATTGATATGTGTCTGTCTCGTCTGCCAATTGACATGTGTTCTCGGTCGTAGATGACTTGTTACATGATTTATCATAAATTGATCAGTTGTGTATTTTCCCTGGTGTGGCACAGCGTTGGTGCATTTATGTGATGTGAAAATCAATAAACTACTGTTGCTTCTAAAGTTATTCTTCTGTTTCTGCTTTAAGACGTGTTACATATAAAACAAAAAAGAAGATGTGGTATGAATGTCAATAAGACAACTCTCCACAAGAGACCAAAATGTCACAGAAATGAACAACTATAGGTCACCGTACTGTGTATGTCAGTGTCCAAACTTATTTATTGATCGCGAGTGTACCTGATAAATGCAAATATGTGTTTTGGTCAGAGAAATGGGTGTTTTTTTTATTTTTACTCCATGCTAGATATTTGTTTCCCTCCAATTTTAGTATAAAGGAATTGTTGTCTTATACATTTGTGAAAATCCACCTCTGATCAAATGTCTTATATTTGCATCTACGTTTCGAAACAGTGTATCAATAAAAATGTAAAATTTAAATATAGCTATGTTCAATATTTAGAATTTTGTACTTTTAATTTGGTAATACGATAATGCAATAGTGATTTTCAAGCACTTGCACTATAAAAAAGTGTTTATTTGCTAATCAATTCAGAAAGACCTTCCATAACACAAAAGTGCCTGATAATATACCTATAACATGTCTTATTACTGACTGTCCCATAATAATTACATCAGACTAACATTTCCTTGTTAAATGCATTTAGTCATTCAACCGGAAAATTTGGAAGAACAAAGACAGGGAAAAGACATGATATCAACAGTTAACAATTGAATGCCTTCTGACAAGTCTGACAAATGACTTTACCATGATACTACACCAAGCGTATTTTTTATATTGCATTATTCGCCTTTTTTCTCATGTCGAATCAATATGATGTCTCAGTGGTTAAAATCTTTTAAGAGAAAGTATAGACGGAAATTCTGTAATCCTTAATAGGTATGTTGAGCACCATGTGCATATTTTGGATGATTGACGACTTAACAAATTGTGGAGAACTATATAATAGATGATATAACTGCTATAACATTTAAAGTGGTTTATGCTTCATATGGTTTTCACAACAGACCCCCCCCCCCCCCCCCCCCCCCGAATAAAAAAGAGACAGAAATTGAAAAAACTATTCTACTCGCTATTTAACTTTAAATGTCGTGATTTGGACGTTAAAATAAAAGAGTAGTAATCACAAGATATCCAAACAAATGTTCAACTGTTTAACCCATTGAAAGGTGTTAAACTAGAAAAATAACGAGCTTAAAATTTACATATATACAAATAACAAAAAGTTTGCCTTTTCTTGATTCAACGGTATTTTCTGGATAACCATTAATTCTATAAAAGTAAAAGCAACTGATATAGAATATTTTCATAACAATGTGTCTTTATCTTCATTTTTGTTTCCTTGATCTATAATGTTATAGAGAGAGTTTCCGTCATATATCTTTACATCAACATTCATGTGTATGTATTCACCTTAAATACTCTATATGAAGCTTTATGTACATAAGTCCCTTTACTTGATGAACGTTTTTGTTCTCGCATTATATTTTGATTTGATATATGTCTTCACACCTTCGCTGTAGTGCATTAATCCTAAATCTACGGCTCTTTTAAATTAAGACAGAAAAATGTCAGTAACATATACATATATTCTGATAAATTTGTCTTATTGAATTCATTTCTTAACATATTATTCCCAATCATGAATTCATTTTAGGGATATTAAGCTTTGTTAAATATGTACTTATGTAAAAGCTTCATCATTAGTATAGATTTTTACACAAATGTTTGCGATGAAAGACTCAACGCACAAGGACTGTTCAAGTGAAAACCATGGCATACTTATATAAATGTATACAATTTCTTTATGAAACCTAGTATCGTGAGCATTCGATAAAAAGTGTACAAATATGAAAAATAGAAGGGAAAGAATAATCCAGTGTAGATTAATACTTGTATTCTTTAACGAAAAAACACAGAATAAGGAGAATACTATTTAGCATATTAGTCAAACATGTATTAGATAGTTTATTATCAACATGCATATATATGATACGTTGTGGTATTTCATATCCATTATTTTATGATGATATTTTAAACCAGCGCAAAAATGGAGGCATTCATTTCAACAGGTAATGAAACAGACTTATTCAGAGGGATTTTAGTAACGATACTGTTGTCAGGTCATTAAGATGTCATATATTGGTATTAATATAGTTTCACTCAAAGGTTCTTTGTATCAGAAATAAACCCTTGTATTTCTTCTGAAACCAGTGATTAAAATTATACGGGCGGGTTTCTGCTGTAAGAACCAATTCATGGCCCTGGGCTGTTTTCTGCTCTTTGGCCGGGTTTTTGTCTTTTTAATTTGACAAATTCCACATTTATTATCTCAATTTTATTATAAATTTTATTGTTAAATATTGTTCTGTCATTACTATCAAAGTTTCATTTTCATTACGCTTTTTTTATTCGGCGGCTGAAATGAAAAGATAGGCATTTAAACACTTGGTTTGTTCCACACAGTATACACCAATTTCAAGACCAAGGATATTGTTAAAAGCTTTAAAACCGTCGAAAATACATGTCAGTCACGTTTTTACTGTTTTCCCTCTTTAACAGATTTTCTATTAGCTTGAGCTGACAGTTAAAATGTATTTGGTTGGCAGATCTGGTTGGTTGATAGTTAAAGAGACATAAAGAATCCACAACTTGCTTTGCCTTTACGCAATTTTGCTAAAACCCATTGTGTAGATGGTATAGACACAAGACTATTGATGAAGAGCAATGTATATTTTTCTTGTTTATTGTGCTTGTATGTCATTGCCACCTTGAAACAAGCCATTCATCTCGTTTGATACATATTAAGATGTTTACTAATAATTTGATTTTGCATACAGTCCGCCAAAAGTTAAGCACCACTCATTTTTATTGCATCGATTTTTTTTCAAATATAAAAATCCATTATTCCTCGTAAAAAAAAGGAAACAATCATATAGCAATTTTGCTAATGTATACCATAAACAAACCACAAATAGAATATTGGGCACTTATGAAGGTTTTATGCATGTAGGTTTTTTGTTCATAGAAATAGTTTAAATTACAAAATTTAGAACATGAATTTAAGTTTCACCACGACATACTCTTCGGTTGCCTCTATGAAGTCGACGGACCAATGTTGGAACACTAACGCGGCCACCTGGAGAAACAGGGTATTTGTAAACTCTCAAATGACATTTGATAAGAGGTTGCTTGACTGCTTTATCGGGATTCAATCTTATTTGTCGTAATGCATTTTCGTAGTGTATGTTAAAGGTAATTCATTACACCAAACATTAATTTCGCAACTGTTTAAAAAAATATTGCCGGTTATATTTCGGTGGTGCTTAAAACTTTTGGCGGACTTCATATAATAAGGAATTGGTGTAATATTGAAACAACTGATTAAGTTCTGTTTCGTATCTTTGATGTAAAGCCAGCTGTTGCTTTCTGACTGACATTTTCTCCTATGCAAAAAAGAACTTGTTTATCAATACAACTTCTCTTCTACGTGTGCTTATCCTCAGTAAATAATTCTTTTTTCATCATACTATTAAGAGTGAAGTAGGAAAATCGAATGACTTTAATTCTCTAATAGTTACGTCAATTATAATCCAAATACTCCAGAGAGTTTTAACGAAGTAAGATATGCAACAAGAGTAAACATAAGTTAGGATTTAAATAAATGATATAATTTCTGTGAAGAAAAGAACATAATTATTTCTTAACTTGCAATTATTGTGATCTTTAAATTCATCAAAATGATTACAAATTGAAGAATCTAAGGCGTAAGGAAAGTGCAACTGAATTTAAAAGATAAACAACAATCCCAAATTTCAAAAACAAAAAATTTTAAATGTCATGCAGAAAAAAAAATATATGCAACTATTACACCCATTTAAAGGTGTTTAGCTAAAAATAACTTTACTTTTACAAAACATAGACTGATAATATGATGTTTCTATGTCTTAATCTGTGTTTTCTTGATCTTTCATGTTTTTAGAGATTTTGCTTTCTTTATAAATTAAAACATCAATCTAAATTTGCCTGCATTAAACTTATACATCGGATATTGTATACGAAGCTTTATGTATATTAGAAGCTTTACTTGATGAACCTATTAGTTCCCAGTTTATACTTTGATTCAATATACTTCTTCTGTTTTCATTTTCGCTTTAATAAAATGTAACGCAGATTATATTTGATATAATTTTTTCGATCGAGGAGCATCCATAGTCAATCCATCGATTTTTTTTCCGTCGTCAATAGTTGATTTATTTGCTCGCACAAATCGCAGTAATGCCTTCTTAAATATACTACTCTTATAAATTAAGATTGAAAAATGTCAGCAACTCAAATAGATATTTTAATGCATTCGTCTTATTAAATTTGTTACTAGGTCATAGAACTTATTAACATAATATTTACAATCATGAATTCATTTAAAGGATATTAAGCTTTGTTAAAAAAATCCTTATGTAAAAGCTTAAGGATGAGTATAGATTTTTACATAACTTGTTTACAATGTACGATTCAACGCACAAAAACATTTCAAGTCAAAGCCATGGCATTCTTTGAAAAATGTAGTCTAAGCCGTGGTATTCTTATATAAGTGTATATAACTTCTTAAGGCAACCCTTTCTGGTGATCTTTAGATTAAAATTGTAAAGAATTGAATAAAAAAGGGAAATATAAACAAATGTTCCACTTTTGCTTTATACTTGTAATCTTTAAAGGGAAAACGTAGAATAATGAAACGTACGAGTTTGCATCATAGTCAAACATGTTTTAAATAGGTTGATAAGCAACTCAACATATTTGCAAACATATGATACGTTCTGGTATTTCATATCCAATCCTGTATGATAATATTCTTAACTAGCAGAAAAATGTCGGCATTCAACTCAAAAGCTAAACAATCTTATTCTGAGGGAAAACAGTTACGATATTGTTGTCAGGTCATTACATATGTCATATATTGGCATTATTATTGTTTCGTTCATATGGTCATATGGTCTTTGCATCGGAAATAATCAAATGTATCATAAAAACCTGTTATTGGCATGATACGGGTTATGTTTTTCACATATATTTTATGGTGGCATTATACTAAACCTTCAACTGGAGGGAATGTGCTTAATTTTTATAGATGATAACATATTCTTTCAATGAGATAAGTTGAGGTCTGGGGCTGTCATGTCATTAATTTCAATAAGTCCTTTTTTTATTCGTGTGTATTTGGTAATTTGCTTCGTTTCTTTTGATATCTATTCTGATATCGGACGTTAACCTCTCTTAACCTGATTTTGGATTATTCCACATTTGCTAGAGGTATAATTGGAGGGTTGATATCTAGCGAACCATGTCTTGAACCCCGACGCATTTTTGCTCCTGTCCCAAGTCAGGTGCTTCTGGATTTTGTTAATCTTATAAGCTTTTTACTTTTTGTTCATTTATATTTTGAAGAGTTTTGTGGAATGTTCATTTTCACTGAACTAGGACACATATGTGTTTTGTGGCTAGCCGTGTGTTGAAAACCCAGTCTTTGGTTTTGATTGATTGTAAATTGGTAAGATTGTAGGGTCTTTGACACATTCATCATATCACTTCTTAATTTTATTATTAATACGCTTGTTAAATATTGTTTTGTCGGTACTATGTCAAACTCGAATTCATTTCGGTTTTATGATATTTGTTGGCCTAAAGAAAGCGATGGTAATCGATAAAACACTTGGTTTGTTCCGTACAATACACACCATGTTTGAATTGTATATTCAAAAGTAAAGAAATCTAACAACGTAAAAAATACATGTTAGACACATTTTAAGTTTTTGTCACTGTTAAAAAACATTTTTGGTTGGCAGATTCAATTGGTTGATTATTAAGTATACTTGCTATGACTCTATCAAATTATCTTAAACATTTTGCTTACATGATATTGACCCAAGAGCATTGCTGATAATGTAAGTAATATATGTTTGATTTATTTTATTGGGTTTGTATGTCACAGCCGCTTTGATACAGGCCGTTCATCTCTTTTGATACATAAACAAGTGTTTACTATTAATTAAAGTCTGCATGATAAAAGATGGATATAATGTTGACACAGCTAATTGAACTCTGTCTCGAATCTGTTATGTAATTCAATTTGCTTTCTAACTGACATATAATCCCATGCAGAAGAGATATTTTCACAGTGATACTTCTCTTCTATGTGTGCCAATCCTCAGCAAATAATTCTTTTTCATCATACTATTAAGAGTGAAGTAGACAATTAAATGACTGTAAATCTCTAATCGTAACGTCAATCCTAATACAAATACTCGAGAGAGTTTTAACGAGGTAAGATATGCAGCAAGAGTAATCATTAGTAACAATTTTAGTTAAAATTTGAATAAATGTTATTATATCTGTGAATTAAAGAACATAATCAAATAATTACAAAAAGTACTCAACTTAAAACTTTGTTGTAAGCGAACACGACAACTTTTGAACAAACTATTTCCTCTCTCTCTCTCTCTCTCTCTCTCTCTCTCTCTCTCTCTCTCTCTCCATATATATATATATATATATATACAATACTATAGATTGCCTAACAATGTAATTTTAACACACTATTTAATATGTAAATGTTCCGGACCATATGAGTATTTGGACCATACGTGTATGGTCATGACCATATGCGTATACTCATATGGTCCGACCATACGCGTATGGTCCGACCGTACGCGTATGGTCGGACCATATGAGTATAATACTCGTTTGGTTATTAACGGGCCGGACCATATGAGTATTTGGACCATATAGGTATCTTTATTTTTTCAAATTACATTATAAACGTTTCAATAATACAAAAACTTTATCTAAAAAACAGTGATGGTTTAAAACATGACAATTTTTTTAATTTTATAATCCAAAAAACTACGTAAAAATTTAATATTGATGCCATAGTTAGTTTTCATCGCTAGTTACATTCGTGCATATAGGTTTGGATGACACTCACTTCCACACGGTATCATAGTTTTTTTGCACGATCTTTTTCATTTACTCATTTTGTTTGCGAGTAAAAAACAATCCTTTTTGCAGCTGCGTACAGTGATACCGAGGTCTTTGGCAATTCTGATGTCTACGGTGTTTTTAAGAAGCTCTAGATCTCACATATCGTAAAATGACTGCAATACACCATCTTCACAACACAACTTAAATAAACTAATAGTATACTACTTTCCAGTGACTTCTTATGTAACAGTTCATTAAGAAATTTTTGGAATTTAATTTTTTAATCGACATATTGCCATTTTTTCGAAATAACAAATCGGTAATGACCATCGGTATAAAATGTGTTTACTTTAAATTTGACAATTAAGAAAAATTAACTATGTTAAACTTCTTATTTCTATTGAGCTTATCTTTTTATTATAATATAATGATAAAATTACCTATATGATAGCGTATTTTGAATTACCATATGAAGAGTTTAGAAGTATTAAAAGTTAACTATAACAGAGTGTTAATTACCCCGACCATACGCGTATGGTCCGACCATACGCGTATGGTCGGACCATATGAGTATATACCCATATGGTCATGACCATACGCGTATGGTCCAAATACTCATATGGTCCGGAACATAAATATAAGAATGTTTAAAATATTTACAAAATGATGAAAATAAACGCAATATTTCGCTAGACCAACTAGCTTTATCAAGCGTGCATCTATCCAGGTGAAATCGGATGTAGATGATAAGAAACTTTTGCAGCTCAATGTATATGTTGAACTTAGCTGCCTTGAAAATAAGAAAAAAATTTAAGAAAATTTTGCAGCTCAATGTCTATGTTGAATTTGGATTGAGCTGCCTTAAAAATAAAAAAATAAATAAATTTTTGCAGCTCCATGTATATGTTGCTCTTAGATTTAGCTGCCTTAAAAATACATAATTGGAAGTTGAAATTAGCAACGTCCATTGGCCGATATTACGGGATAAAAAGGACGATGCTTTGTTTTTAAATTATTCTTTATCTTTCCTGTATCTTTTCTCGTCTTTTTCGTTAAGACCATCAGGTTCTAAAGTGTGGAGTTGGTGGATCCAAAAGTTTTCTCTTCTCCTTCTCGCCGTGGTGTCCCACTCGGTGTTGACTTCTATAATTTGGAAAGTGACATTTTCAAAAGGATGTTTCTTAGAACGAAGATGTCTTGTGAGAGGACAGTTTTTGTTGGTTTTGTACGATGAACGATGGTTATTAAGCCGAATATTAAATTTGTCCATTGTTTCTCCCACATACTGAATGAATTTCTTAAAAATTTTTCTTATTTTCAAGGCAGCTAAGTTCAACATATACATTGAGCTGCAAAAGTTTCTTATCATCTACATCCGATTTCACCTGGATAGATGCACGCTTGATAAAGCTAGTTGGTCTAGCGAAATATTGCGTTTATTTTCATCATTTTGTAAATATTTTAAACATTCTTATATTTACATATTAAATAGTGTGTTAAAATTACATTGTTAGGCAATCTATAATTCTATTTGTGTAATTGAATTAATCTATGTACTGAATAATCCACACTCCCATAGATTTGTATGTCATGTGCTGCTATTTATAGGCACTTATATACAATACTATAAATACACATTATTTTCATTCAGTCCGATATCAAACAGACTCCAGAAACCCTCAGAGGAAACAATGTTCGTTAACCAACGGCAGACAAACTGGTACTATGATTGTTAGTTTAGAAGACTTATATACAGGCTTAACATCATTTCAATTTAATGTAAAATGAAATAACTTCATTCCTTTAAATCACGACTTTGTATATAATTCTGAAAAATTATATAATCTCTATTCAGCTGCTTGATCTTTACTCATTTCAATAATTTATGAACATTTATAATCTTCAGTCCGGAAAAACCGAAAGCATAATATTAATAAATGTAAAAGATTAGATAAATAAGATGATTAACAAAAATATGCAGTTGGCATGTAAACAAGTAATGTGTGACTATGGTTACATAGATTTTTGTCATACATGTGCAAAAATTATGTAAATGAATTTAATCTGATTTAAGTGTTATGTACTGTTAAATATTCGCTTTAATAACATAATGCATCACATTGACGATCAATTAAAAAAAAATTAATTAATCACTCGTGAAATTGAAGTAACACTATGTTTAACATGTTTAAAGGCTAAACGTTGAATAATCATTACATGTTTTTATGATAATATCACATTGTCTTATTACCGATTATGTTTTACACTTATTAGGGATAACCTTATGCAATTCCAGGTTAATATAGTATCTTCTTTCTGTTCAACCCACACATTTTCATTTCATGTTGGATTTTTTTAATCTTAACCTTAACATATAGTTCTGAAATGTCAGCTTTTGGGATTTTTTAAAATAATATTTCCTCAAGTTCAGACGGAAAATTTACTTTGCTAGAATTAAACCAGCAGGTTGTAATAATTAATTGCGTACTTTATTTGGACTTTTTAACTTTTGTATGTCAGAGTCACTGTAGACGTATCGCGCACCTGTCGTAAACGTTTTAAAGTCTGGGATCTTTGATGAGATAATATATATAGGTCTGCACGTGTTAAGTCGTTTTTATTTTGCGCTTGTTATGGTACATAAGTAAGCATATTTAACACAGTCAATCTGATTTAGATTACTGAACATCGTGCCAAGTTCTATAGTGGGTGATATTAAAGGAGTGTTAGACATCCAAACGTGGTAATTTAAACGTGGTAATTTAACCACGTTCTGCCGACAATCTGTCGTTTCAGATTCTGATACACAGCATTTTTAAATCGTAGACCAACATATACAAATGGTTTGAAAATTGACTAACAAATTGCGACCAATATTTTCATTTCGGGCAGGAACAATGAAATAACCATAGCTGATACTATAATAATGTTTCAGATTATATAGTCACTGCTGGTATGACAATATTATATTCATTTATGATAGTAAACACAAATTTGATTGTCTGACCACTATGAACTCAAATATCGAAACAAGATCTAAGTAATTAGACTTCTGAATTTTTTTGGTAAGTTATCAAATCCTTCCGGGTTGACAAATAACATGACTATCTAACAAATTTTTCATGTGTTATTTCAACCATACAAACAGCAATGTGAATGACAACTTTCCGAAAATTTCAAAATGTTAACTAGTCAGAGATCCACAATTAAAATCGCCGAGCAGTTACTAGTATTAAAAAGAATTTATACCGAACTTACAATGCGACATCTGATAGCAATACCCTCTCAAATTAATTGTGTGCCGTCAATACACTACGAGTATTTGAACATTCTGCTCTGGGTTTTCAATTCTTCGAAAGACTTTAAAACATCATAGTATGAAGATGACGTCTGTATGTTTCTCATATATGTTAATATTTAACCTCTAACTCTAAATTTGAACCCCTCCCGGTATAAAATCTTCTTTTCGTAGTCGATAGAACTCACAATTTCAAAGCGAGATTTACTTGTCCAAAATAAATTACCAATAAACATTGGTGATTTGCACCGAAATGTCTTCTCTTGCACTGAAACACCTCAAATTTCATTGTGAAAAAAAAAATGCTGTTGCACCACAGTCCAATACATTAACCTGGAAATGTCTAATAAAATGTAATAGAAGTAGTAAATTCTAATTTGATATTTACTATAAATGTTTCTTTCCAGCTTAGAAATGAATAAATAGAAGCCAAAATAAGGTTTACAATACCATTCATAAGAAGTAATTTACATGTTTCCCGACAATTTTCTCGTCAATTTGGCATTACAGAATCATGGAAAGATAAATAACATGCTATCGAAGGGAAAAAACGAAATCACAAATAATTTGTAGTTATGAGCTCAGGTCACGATCTGCTATTTTAAAATGAACGCGATAAAATAAATGAATATAAAAAAAGCAAAACAAAAATCTACTACCAAATCAAGATTCAATCAAAACAAATTGAAAGAACTACAATTGACTGCTTTCATAAACTGTTTCTTTGTATGAATTTATTACAAGAATTAAAAAATTGAAATCATTTGAAAATGTAAATTCTACTATTTTTTATATTTCGACACCGTGTTGTAATTCAGCAACTGTTTCGGCACCCTTTAGTTTTTTTTAACTTATTTCTATCATTAATATACTTGATAGATCATTTAAGACAAATTGCATGATATAGGTTTTGTTTATTGTATGACATATTATCTTAGTGACATCCGCCTTTTTACTCCTTTTCTGATACGATTTTTTTCTTGATTGGAAATACGACACTGTACACGAGAGACCAAATGACACAGAAATTTACAACTATATGTCACCTTATGACACCCAACAATGGGCAAAGCCCATACCGTATTGTCAGCTGTAAAAGGCTCATAAATGACAAGTGTAAAACAATTCAAACGAGAAAAAAACCGGCCAAATTAATTTACAAAAATAAATGAAAAACAAATATGTAACACATACACAAATGACAACCAGTGAATTACTAGGTCCTAACTTGCGACAGACACATACACACAGAATGTGGCGTGTTAAACGTGTAAGAGAGATCCCAACTCTACTGCCTATTCATTTATTATTTACGGGTTCGTTTTAAATATATTTAAATGTTACATCGACATTTGCTGACGTACAGATGTGGTTAAGGGCTCAAATTAATCCTCAGATAACTAGCAATGCGATTTAATGTGCAGCAAACCTCTATCTTTTTAGTTGATTAACAAGTCGCCTCTTACTGATGTGTAATTCTTCTGTGAAAAACATTTTTTTTTCTTCGAATTTTGAGGAATATTCTCAAAAAGAAGGGCAAAGAAAACTGCTCCTTTAAGAGGATTTATGACTTTTCTTAATAACTGTGTAGTGAGTTTTTGAAGAATAGTATTAAACTAATAGTTCTAACTTGTACTCTGGTCGCAAATGTAATTTTTAGTGTAGAAGCGCAATTACAAACTTGAAATGCGCTAAAATTCCGAAGTCATTTCTTAGAGATATTATGAGAAAAGAGAGAAAAACCACTTAAATATTCTAAATTTTTTTTGCAAAGTTGAAATAGATGTAACAAAACATGGTTTTGTAAGTGTTGCGGTATGATAAAGTTGAAAACACTTTTGTTTGAATTAAGGAACATGTATATTTCAATGAAAAAATTACATTTTAAAGAGTGGAGACCTCCTAGATTTGCGTAAAAATCATGCATTTGGCAACAAAAAATTATCATCTGAACACATAATTCCAAAAGGAAAACAAACTCGGTGAGAATCTTTATATTATTTTTTTTTTAATTTCTTCCTTCGAAGTAGTCTTAAGTACTTATAATTAACTTTCAATAAATTCACTACAATGCCAGTGGCGCAGGGGTACGATGATCTATCCCAAGGCGCTGAGATTGATTGTTCGAATCTCACTGTCGGAGTTGGAAAAATAATTTCCTATATTAAATGTAACTTAAGTTAATTTTACTTTCAATTTCAAAAAGAAAACCTACGAAATTTGTTTAAAAGAATGTGTGTGCCAAATTGTCCCCCCTTTTATTACCCCCTTTGCTACATTGGGCTCGGTCAATGGTGTCCAAGATCAAGCTAGCATTTGTAATTCAATGAATTTTCACTTTTAAAAACAAAGTTTAAGTTGCTGATTGATTGAAAACGAATTGACCAAAAACTAGGGTCCAAGTTTGAAATCGGACAAAAATGGTGTCTAAAATCAGTTATTTTGAATGTTAGGGACATCTATATTTCAAGGCCTATAGTACATTATGCGTTTTTTTATTCCACTATGATAACTTTTATGGTTTCAACAGACTCGAGGAATTGTGTTTCCACCAAAACATGACCCTTTTAGCCCACCAATATGTCTATGCATGACTTTTTGCCCAAGGATTTCGTATTTTTTCACTTTTTCTCCAACAGTCACGTGACTTTTGGAATAATACCACGTGACCAAAAAATGACGAATTATCTTCAAACTTAATTTTCTGAAATGTTTGACTAATTATCTTTCATTTGAGCCCAACATGGCATGTGTATGACCATTGATGCGAATGCAGTATTCATTTAAACTTCGATAATGTCTTTTCGTTAAGTAAAGGTCTAAAATGCCTGAATGGGAAAGGGTTAATGTGAAGTATTGACTAAAATGTTTGTTACGGGAAAAGAATTAACAAAACTGTTCAAAATGTACTATTAGAGACTACACAGACATAACAAATAAAAAAATTAAGAATTAAAAAAAAAAACTCATGGCAAAAGTAAATAGGACTCCTTTTCAATTAATCGAAAGGTGAACGCCAGAACTATAGGAGGGTAAAAAGTTTCTACTCTACCAGTAGGTCTGCGTGCACCTCATTGTCTATCTCAGGCATAGATTACCTTAACTGTATTTGGCAAAACTTTTAGGAATTTTGGTTCTCAATGCTCTTCAACTTCGTACCCTATTTGGCATTTTAAACTTTTTTGGATTCGAGCGTCACTGATGAGTCTTTTGAAGACGAAACGCGCATCTGGCGTATATACTTAATTAAGTCCTGGTATTCAATGATGAGTTTATTGTAAGTATAAAGGAGAGACAACAGATACCAAAAGAATAGTATATATAAGATGATAAATCATATGCAAATTTACAAATGGTAAGTGGAATAGCTATTGTATACTTTTTCCTACATATATAATATTCTTTCGAAAATATTTCAAGAAATCTAAATAACAATTAAATACATATTTCAATTAGTGTGTCCAAATAAAGAGCATATATCATAAATATTGCCACATTCCCCATTTCCTTTCTCAATTTAATTTAACTTTCACATGTTTTTAAATGTGTTAGAATTTACTGAAAGGAATACAGATTATTTATCTAATCGTTACTTTTTGACGAAGAAAAAAATAGTTTTATAAGGCTTTCCTATTTGTAACTCATGTTAATGTTTCTTTGAAGAATTTAAATAGCGAATAACAAATTACATGTAACCTCTTTAAGTCTAACAAGTTAAGCAAATTATTTGATAAATATGCGCTTTGACTATTCCAAAATGCAATTAATGATGTCAGTACGATTAATTACAAAACTGCTGGAGATATCAATAAAGATAGTGCATATAATTCAAACAATCAGATTTTATCTTTCTTATCTGAAGCAATTAGGCTTTCAATAGCTATAAATACTGCTTTATATTAGCGCGCAAAAGCAGTTATTTGGAATATACATGTGGGCAGATGCAATTTAAGTATTGCAAAAAATGAATGCTGTCTTCCTCTTGTAATATGTTATTGATTGTCGTTCGTGTGTATTACAAACAGTATCTTTATTTCATTTTTCAATGGTTCTGAGAATCGTTTTTTCTTTCACCAACTTGATGGATGTACTTAGGTGAAATTTTGAAATTGGTGTCAGATGTTCGGAGTTCTGTTTTTTTTTTTTGTAAGATACAAGGTAAAATATTTTGACCCAGAACACCCATTTTTCTTTTCATATAAGACTCCAATACAGGTAGCTTATAAAAAGGTCATTTGATTTCTTTTCTTTCGGAGACACATATAATACCAGTGCAAAAAAGGTAAAATTCCGAGGCAGCCTTTTTCCGCGATTTTTTAAAACTGAATATCTCGAAAAGAAGCTCAATATACCTCGATACCTCAATATACCTCGCTTAGTGTGTTCCTTAAATAATGTGCGTATGACGTATATCTTAAATGCTTGATTGGTTTAAATTTTCACCATAAAAGTAATACACCTTATCCCTATTTGTCCGCCATTACCGAATATCACACAGGTTACCAGATATCACACAGGTTCCTATAAAGTTTTGACGTCATAATACAAAATATCTGACGCTACAATGGAAAATTTATTGTTGTATGACGTTATTAGTTCAAGCGGTAAGGATTCTCGGGTCAGCCGGGCATAGCAATAAGTTGTATCCTTAAGTTAACCTTAGATTTATATCACATATATCAGGATGGTTTTTTGGTAGTGCGTGAACAGTATGGTAGAAAGCCTATATATTGTCTTCATATCGGTTTATACATCTAGATTTAGACCACTATTATATTAAAGCAATGCTTGGATATAACCGTAACAATAGAATACGTTCCTTATTTATTTTGTTCTACTTTGTATAGTCATCAATCCGTCTAATATAAATTCGCGGTCTTCGTTATATTAATAATGTCAGTCAATGGTTGTAAAGGAAAATCGGGCAATCATTCATTAAGATTCTATTGAATCAAGTGTATGTCATTCAAACAACGATAAACTTAAATTATGCAGACGTTTCTTTTGACGCAAAAGTAAAGTAATGAAGTTTGAAATTTGATTATTAAGCCCGGGACAATTTATTTTTGACATCTAGTTTTAACTGAGAGAGGGAGTAACTAGGCTGATTTAATAAAAACTTGCCCTCATATTTGATTAGCTTGTGGTAAAGGCTTATCAGTTTTTTTTATCTAAATATGTATATAAGTAATATGGGCTCTTATGAAGTTGTAAATCTTTTCTTATTAATTGTTGTCTATGTTCTACAAAAATGCAATTTTTATTGATAACAAAAATAAAACTAACAGAAAGTATTCTGTAAATTGTTAATTCGTCTCTCAAGGCTATCAGGGTGCAGTGATGACATTAAGCACGTCATGTGCGTAATTAATGTGTGGCGTTCTTTTGCTATAATTCTATTCAATTTGTTGAATAGTTTGTTGTCTTTTATCTACTTCCATTGATGATTTCGGTTTAGTATATCTTCATTGAATGTTAAACAAATCGTGAAATTGAACTGCAAGTCACGAACAAAATATAAATACTTCATTTCCCCTAGACTGTGTTAATGTTTCTTTTACGTTATCCCGCACTAATGGGTATATTCTACATCATCATTACAAATAAATGGGATATAGAAGGATATACTTCATTCAAATGAACGATGAAGCATATAGCAATTGAATTATTGGCTGTAAAAGATTCCATTACTTTGAAAATGGTATTTGAATCATTTGGATGCAACTATTTTCTTAGTACACATTTACTTTGTCCTTGAAGTTTATTATTAAATGTATAACTGATGTTCATGTACCTGTTTTCATATCAAAAGATAAAAGTATGTTAAGCAACTGATTATTGCATTATAGAAATCAAATATACTTACTTTTCATAAAACGATCACTTTTCTCAATGAACAAAGATGGAAATGTGGAATGTACTCTAGGCATTGAAGATGTGTTTAAAGTATTCCCATTATATGTACATGGCTATTGATGAAAAACGCGTAATTCTTAAATATTCTAGTAGATATAAACGATTGTAAATACTTGAAGATCTAAATCACATGTATAGTCGATGTAAATTCCAACACGAAGCAAGACCTGGCACGTCGCACGATATTTGCTACTCTTTTAAAAAGCATAAACGTGTTTAGGACTGCTAAAAAAATTAGAATAAATATATAACGGAAATAAAAATGCAAAACAATCGTAATCCATGTTCTTGTTTTCTTCTAATAAAAGAAAAACATTGAGAATATTGCGAAAAATTTGCCATTGTCAACTTTTTGTTTTAAAGAGGTATGAGAATATATATCATTTCAAAATACGGTCTTTTCCGAGTATCTGTAATAAGATAATAAAAAAAAAGAGGGACTACCTGGCAGATTTAATTGCACGTTATGGATAAAACTAGATGATGTTGTATGCTTGACAACAAGTTCAACACATGAGTAGCGAACTTACTGAATTGATAATTGGAACAAATTGATATATTCATACATACTAAATGTGCTGTAATATGCTTGAACTGAACAAATGACAAAAGAGCTCGAAGATATTGAAAGTATAATGCCATGTTTAATAAAAGGACCCTCCAACTAATTTGGTTGGATAGATGACAACGGCAGTCTAAAATATTTTTGTGTATGCACTTCTGATAATAAAATACTATCAAATGATCAACAAATATTACAGCATGGTTTGTTTTTTGCAAAGAAACAATTAACACGGCTGGTAATCTACACACGCAGAACATTTGGTTCTGCAATGAAAACCGTGAGAGGATTTTCCGGTTGTGCTTGAGTGGAGCAATTGTCACCGCTTCAAAGGGTATAGACATATCTAAATCGCAATTTTCTTATTCGACTGATCAAAATATTGAAAATCGGAGAATGCTATATATGCTGTGGTGAATACTTTAACGAAAAGATACATGTATCATTTACTGTTGTAAGTGGAGTTGAACTCCTACAAAATCAGTTGCCGCACAAGAATTTGCCGAAAAAAGTAACATTTAGATTTTGAAATGGTTCTATTAACAGACCTACAAGTTCAAATTTACTTTTTATTCGGTCAATGGGTATGAATGTCGTTTTGGTCGGCGTGGACGCTGTCCGGTGTCGTTAGACATCTAAATAAATCTAAAAACCTCATATTTTCATTATGTCATGCGTGAGGGGGTCGGTTCTGATTGAGGACATCTTGAATGCGTGAGGGGACTTGGAATTATGTCTTTATATATATAAGCTATCAGTCGTTGAAAGTTGCCTTGACATGGTTAGATTGTTTATTAAAAAAAAGTGTGCATAAATAAAAATTATGAGATAGAATTTTGAAATAACAATAAATCACCAAGTTTTCTTTTCATGATTAAAAGTCTCAACCAATAAATAAAAATATGTCTCCAAATTCGTGGATTTGGGCAAATAATCGGTATAGTTTACTACCACAATTTGGTATTAATTAATGTTGTAATTTTCATTGTTATATCAGTATTTCAAATCTAATTCTGAGTTTTGTATATCACTTTTTTGGAATGTTGTTTAAGAAATTCATGTGACGTCACATGTGCGTTGATGGTAAAGCTAACTCGGCTGTGCATTTTTATGTGCTGGTTTAGGTTGTTTTATTTATCCGTTTTTATTGTGTAGTTAGTCACCACTTCGATTCTATCATGTGTATCTATTATATATAGTCATTTTATAAAACTTCACTGGTTGCAAAATTATGAATTATTCGAAATAACAAAGATGTTTTTATTCCAGACAGAAACCGTATTACGCACAACTTTTTGGAACTTTTGTTCCTCAATGTACTTGTCTTAGCTTTCGAACTTTTTGCATATGAGCGTCACTGGTAAGCCTTGTGTGGACGAAAGACGCGTCTGACGTATAAGTTTTTTTTAACCTGGTACCTTATGTAAGCTATAATTGGCGTGTTTCTCTGTCCTATATGTGCTCTCATTTATTTGTATTGTAGTCCTGTCAATGGACGTCAAGTTGGTAACTTATTCCTTATTCCCTTTTCGTTACCTATTCCCTTTTCCCTTATCGTTACATATTCCCTATTAGTTACCTATTCCCTATTCCCTATTCGTTATTTATTCGTTTAAAGGTGACTACACGGTTTGGGCTATGCTCATTGTTGAAGGCCGTACAGTGACCTATAGTTAATTGATAATGTCTGTGTCATTTTTGGTCTATTGTGGGGTGTTGTCTCATTGGCAATCATACCACATCTTCTTTTTTATACAAGCGCTAACATGGTGATTTCATCCCTTCGAACCAAGATCCATCTTCAAACATACGGATATAAATTAAGCAGTTAAAAGGTAGAACGTATAAAAATCAAATAAGGAACAAATGAGTATCGAACATAAAGTAAAAGGATCGGTTGAGCACAAACACATATAAATAGGTCATAAAAAGATCATTTTACCTCAACAAATTCAGAACTATTACCAGATATAAGAGTATAAACAATTAAAAAGGGGGGAGGATATTAAAAAATTGAATAAGTTACGAATAAGGAATAGGGAATAAGTAACGAATAGGTAACGAATAGGGAATAGGGAATAGGTAACGAATAGGGAATAGGTAACGAATAGGGAATAGGTAAAGAATAGGGAACGAATAGGGAATAGGGAAAAGTTAACGAATAGGTAACGAATACGGAATAGGGAATAGGTAACGAATAGGGAATGGGGAATACGTAACCAACTTGACGACCATATCCTGTCATGTCATGTTGTCTTTAAATGATATATTTACCATTGCCGTAGAAGCAGGAGGTTTCGCATGGTACAAAACCGGGTTCATCCCACCATTTTTTCTTAAAATGTCCTGTGCCAAGTGTGTGTGTTAAAGTTAAATGTTAACTTGTGTTTCTGTCGTAGTTTTCCTTATTTCTTTATTGGAGACATATTTGTAATTTATTGGTTAGACTGTTTATTCATATACAGAAAACTTTGTGGTGTATTGTATAAATCAAAATATTCAAACACATATCAAAATTTGTGTTTTAGCAATCCATTTTTTTTTTAAATACGCAATACAAGGGGAGTTAACTCTTTTCGTAAAAAAGATATACTTGGCTAATGGGCTGATATGAAATTTTCAACTTTTATTTGTAGCTAGAAACAAATCGTTGACATATTTTTTCCTTTTATTGTTCGTAAAACATATCTTCTCACAATGTATTTTAAAATTCTATTTCATTAATTTTGTTTATGCACAGAAATGTGTTTTTTCATGAACAATCTGAACACATTAAAGTAACTTTCAAAGACTCATAGTTTTGAAATATTATTATGATTTCAAGTCCCCTCACGCATTCACGATGTCCGCAATCAGAACCGATGCCCTCACGCATGACATAATGAAAATATGAGGTTTTTAGATTTATTTAGATGTCGATCAACACCGGACAGCGTACACGCGGCCCAAATCGACATTTATACCCATTGACCGAATAAAAAGTAAATTTGAACTTAATGGTCTGTAATAAGAACCATTTCAAAATTTAAATGTTACTTTTTTAGGCAAAATCTCGTGCGGCAACTGATTTTGTAGGAGTTCAACTCCACGTACAACAGTAAATTATACATGTATATCTTTGTTCAAGTATTCACCACAGCATAGCATTCTCCGATTTTCAATATTTTGATCAGTCGAATAAGAAAATTGCGATTTAGAAATGTCTATACCCTATGAAGCGGTGACAATTGCTCCACTCAAGCACAACCGGAAAATCCTCTCACGGTTTTCATTGCAGAACCAAATGTTCTGCGTGTGTAGATTACCAGCCGTGATTAAGCAGTCAAAAGATTTTTAAAGGAGAACAAGCAACGGTTGCAAATTGGTCAAATGAAAATTAATGAAAATGAGATCGTTGATCAATGTTAAATGATACATTAAATGAACCAAATGACTTTAACAGTTTGATAACTTCCGATTCCCGGAAACAAGAGATAAAAAAAATTGAAAAGAAATCGGAAATGATAAACAAATATATTTAGATTTCCATGAGTGTTGTCCGTCTACGATTTGTAAGTGCCATTCGTGTCGTCATACGTACAAAAAGGTCATCTTTGTTTTGTTGTTCATTTCTTTCGTCAATCGTTATATATTGCTCTGTGTTTTGAATAATATCACAGCTGAAATAGGTATACCTCATTGGTGAAAGACGTTATTGTCATACTCGGTATGACAATTTTTACCTAACTGTGCTAATTTTATAAAAAAAAATCTTAATCAACGTGTGGTAGCCAGTGAAATAACTCTGTGTTTTGAATAACTTCACAGCTGAAATAAGTATACCCCATTAATGAAAAACGTTATTGTCATACTCGGTATGACAATTTATACCTTACTGTACTCATTGTATAAAAAAAAACCACTGCAATCAACGTGTGGTAGCCGGTGATCCAGACGGTGTAGGATGAATTTAAGGGTCATAACCTTTATCACCACAATTAATGAATCAAAATATGATAACAAGTATTAATGAAATTGACAACTTTTCGAAATGCAGAAGGCATCGAAAGAGGATTTTTGTTTAACAAAAAATTAAAATGAATGTTTACATAGCTACTCGTGGCTTATCAAATTTATCCAATCTCGATAGTTAAATCATAAATTTTAAAGGCGACGAGACTCGAACTTTAAAACTGATATTTTAACTACTAGTATATCAATTGGATAAATCCGATAATCAACTGATATCAATGTAAGAATCTATATATAGCCTTACTATTCCTGGATATAGGAAGATGTGGTGTGAGTGCCAATGAGACAACTCTCCGTCCAAATAACAATTTAAAAAGTAAACCATTATAGGTTAAAGTACGGCCTTCAACACGGAGCCTTGGCTGCACACATATCATTATTAAAATTTACTTTTAAAAGGTTATCGTCACAAACTGTTATAAAAAAATTGTTATTGTAGTAATTATTGATGTTCACTTGAACTATAATGTCACAATTATAGTTTCTGTGATTTACAAAAAAGAGTAAGGCAAGTTATTTTAATAAATAATATTGAAAATAAGTATTAATCATAATGAAAGTGTTCTGTGTTGTCAACAGATACATGTATATTAATTCGACCGATTGATTTAGCAGTTCGATAAATTCTGATGCCGGAAAAAAGGGATAGAAAGTAAAAAGTAAATCGGAAATAATAAACTGTAACATTTATGTTTATAATCGAGATTCGTTAGTGCAAGTCTTTTCGTCATACGTACAGAAAGGTCGACTCAATTTGCTGTCCATTCCTTTAATCAATCGTTAGATAGTGCTCTGTGTTGTGAAATAATATCACAGTTAAAATCAATATACCCTTTAAACCAAGGTCATAACTTTGA
The DNA here is from genome assembly GCF_036588685.1 of Mytilus trossulus. Lineage (NCBI taxonomy): Eukaryota > Metazoa > Mollusca > Bivalvia > Mytilida > Mytilidae > Mytilus > Mytilus trossulus. The sequence continues at coordinate 37,387,291 of NC_086381.1, read as the reverse complement.
GATATGTCAAGAAAAGGTTAACCAATTTATCTGCAATATCACTTACTTATAAACATTGTTGTAATATTTACTAAAAAACGTACAAGTGTGTAAAAATTTTTAACAAGCTTTGTATGTCCTTAAAGACGACGTTGCCATTATCACACAAAAAGGAAGTATATGCGAATAAACGACTTGCCATCATTATACTAAAGAGCTATGAATGTCCAGTAAAACTACGTTCCAATCATTACGCTAAAAAGATACTTATTCCAATTACTGTTCGGGTGAATTTTAAGATGTAGCAATATTGTGTACATCGCTAAATGCCACGGGAAACAATTGAAATAAAACAAATGTTTATGATGTGTTAACATGAGATTTAACATGATAAAAGACATAAGTTACTCGCAATTATTGAAACCTAGTTCAAATTATAATTTAATCTTATAGACCATAGTCCATAATATCAATTAAGTAACCTCTATATTTTCATAATCATTTTTTAAATAAAAAAATCAAATGATCAACATACATGTCCAGCATGCGTATTTGTTTCATAATAATCTTTTAATTGCAATGAATAAAATAGCTGCCAAAATATTTGAATCGACTACAAACGGTTAAATATTTGTCAAAATAATCATTGAAAATGAGATCATTGGTCATTGGTAATTGGTAAACCGACTGTAAAGATAGACTTTAACAGTTTGAAAACTTCCGATTCCTGGTATTTAAAGATTAAAAGAGGAAATAAGATCGGAGAGTTAAATTGATTTTCAAGATATGCGTCCGTCTGTGATGCGTTAGTGCAATTTGCATCGTCATACGTACAATAAGGTCAACTTTATTTTTGCTGTTCTATTGTTCCATTTCCATTTCTTTTGAAATAATATCTATACCGCAGATATCCTTACGTCGAAACTACAATCCCCTTCCCTTTCATAACTGCGACTGTACGAAGTAGACTATTTACTGCATTTGTTATAAAATAAGCAACACGACGGGTACCACATGTGGAGCAGGATCTGCTTATCCTTCTGGATCACCTGATATCACCCCTAGTTTTTGGTGGGGTTTTCGTGTTGCTTATTCTTTAGTTTTTTATGTTGCGTCATGTGTTCTATTTTTTGTCTGCTTGTCTTCTTTCATTTTTAGCCAGGCGATGTCAGTTTATTTTCGATTTATGAGTTTGACTGTCCCTCTGGCATCTTTCGTACCTCTTTTACCTCAAAGACAAAGATATGTCAAATTTGGTTTATCAATTGATCCTACATGTAAATATAGCTGAACGCATACATAATGTTCACATGAGAGCTGTGTTAAATGTACGATTGCCCATGCGACAGTATGATCAGAGACCAATGGATATAGGAGGAGGTATCAATTACTGGTCACCATTTGTATTGTGATCATCGAGAAATACTAAAGCGCAAAGTAAGCTGTAAAATGCCGTTGAATGACTAATCGTGAAATATTTCAAACAGGAAAACGAACGGCATGACTTTTTTTTATTGGTTCTGTTTGTAATTTTGATATTAATATGAAATAACTATAAGGTTTGAAGTCAAGATAATTATCACTAATTTAGTATGGGATGTAAACGTTAGTTAATTATTTGTTCTTTATTCAATAGTTTAAATATGCGATTTTATGCATCAAAATGTTTTCATGTATCTTTATTCCATCATTAAACAGAGTTATTTTCAAATGTTGGCATAAACATGAGAGTTTGGTAGCAATAACGCATCTACAGTAGATTGATTGTTTGATCAATAATAAATTAATCAAAATTACTTCAGTGTAAAATAATAATGCAACATTATAAAATTAAAATAGCGTTGATTGTCTAATAAAAAAGGTTTCCAAATAAATTAATGTACACCATAATGCATTGTTAAAACATTAAATCGTAGTATGTTTTAATAGTACAAAAATTATATAAGAAATCAAAGATTGAGAGGAGACATAATTATATCATTCCGGTTTTATCAGTAACCATGAATCGTATAAACGAGCGTAAAGATGTGACGTAAATCTCGAGATATTCAATGAATTATACATAATATATTTTACTCCTCATTTGCCATTGATTACGGCAAGAAGTTTCTGTCAACCACAAATTAAAGACGGCGACTAACACCAGCAGCACTATTACTATGATGGTAATTGATTATTAGGAACAATATAAAATTGAGAATGGAAATGGGGAATGTGTCAAAGAGACAACAACCCGACCAAAATAAAAAAACACAACAGCAGAAGGTCACCAACAGGTCTTCAATGTAGCGAGAAATTCCCGCACCCGGAGGCGTCCTTCAGCTGGCCCCTAAACAAATATATACTAGTTCAGTGATAATGAACGCCACATATAAACACAGGATGATATTCAAGTCAACAATCTTACCCGCGTCATTGAACAATAAAGTTTATAGAAATGAAATCAATCTATTTACCTAATTGCCCATATTTGAGGATGTTTACAGCTTTCGTTAGCACGGCTATTATTTTTGTAAGTTCGGAGGGAACTAAAACGGATGCAGTGGGCGATCTATTCTATAATGCTACCTCAAAACACAATATTTTATAAAGTAAATTCAAGTATTGAACGTCGGCTTTGTATATGGATTTAAAACTTTCGAGCGTATTTCCCTAACAAAGGCTTTATTTAGAAACGGTGTTTTAGAAGAACCATACTTTAGTTACTTCTTTTGGCGTTTTAACATGATTGCAAAAGACTTAACCTGGTATGTTTATTAATTTTAACATTATTACAATTTTTCAGATATATAATGCTGAATAACTCATCCAGCAATATGACATTTCGGAATTGTTTAAACAACAGTGATACTAATTCTACTGTGTGTGCCTTACCGGAAGTTAAAAGAGGAATATGGACTCCCGACGTCATACAGAGAGTTGTGACATTAGGTGTTATAATGACCTTGACATTTATTGGAAATATGGTTATTATAATTATTTTAACGAAGACAAGACAGCGAAAGAGAAACAGTCGAGTGAATCTTTTCATCATAAACCTAGCCATTGGTGATCTTGCGGTGTGTTGTATAACTATGACAACAGAGCTTCTGTTTGTTGTGTTTGGAGAATGGATACTTGGTAACGTGGCATGTAAATTATTAACTTATTCACAAGTGGTGACGTTATCTAGCACTACATTTATACTGACTTCTATGAGTATAGACAGATATATGGCTTTGTGCTGTCCTTTACGGTTTTACGCCGGAAAATCTAAAGCTAGAACAAAACGAATGATACTTGTTTCTTGGATATTGTCCTTTGTGTTTTCTATTCCACAACTTTTAATATTTCACCAAACTGTTGAAGCTAGTTTCCCGGATGGAAGCGTTCGTTATGGTTGTCGTAGTCTTGGTTACACTGCTCAATGGCAACGGAAGTTGTACATATCATTTATGACATCCTATATTTTGATTATTCCCTCTGTTATAATATCTTTTTGCTATATCAAAGTGGTCATGTGTGTTTGGAGACAAAGTTTTGAGACAACGCTAAAGAACATTCCGGCTTGTAGAAAAACTGTAGTAAACACTGCTAGCATATCAAAAGCTAAAATAAAAACAGTCAAAATGACATTAACAATAATTACAATATTCGTTATTTGTTGGACACCATACTTTGTGACTACATTAATTCGCATCTATAGTGATTACAAATACAGGATTCCAAAGACAGTCATGGTATTTTCAGAAACCATTGCCTTACTGCAAAGTGCACTTAACCCTATTTTGTATGGATTCTTTAACATTAAATTCAAAAGAGGTATATTAGAAATATGTTGTCCGTGGACTAAGATTCGTTTTCCAACACCGACACGCCATACTTGTGTCACTGAAATAACAAATTATACGGATATGTGTACATTTGGAGGTGTTCACTACAGTAATAGTGGGTTGTCTTCAAGAAAGTTGTATGTATCAAATTCTAATTCAGGGCTATCAGAAGAAAGCAGAACACGTGACGACACGTTGTATTCGGACAATGAGGACAGCAAATTTCTGATGCTTACACCACAACGTATCCGACGTAACAATAGGCCAAGAGCAGCAGATTTGGCTATCATGTGATTGAAAATTATTTTGACTGCGCACATATTTTTGTGACAGCTGCTTGTTAATTAATTCTTTTCTCGGGAACTTTTTTTTAACAATTAATATTATGTTTTTGATTCGTTGAGTTATTGTTTCAATGACGTAAATGCATACCTCAAATTTGCTTTTATTTATATTATTACGTATTTCAAAATTATGACATAACAGTAATGAGAAATATCTTCAAAGTCATGAGAAAACGAAACTGCATTCAGTAACATTGATAACTACAATAAAAGTGCTAATAAAATGTAATTGTATTTTAACATAGATGTGTATCAGTGCAATTAAAGTTACAACACAATTTTCTTCTTGTCAGACATCATCATTCTTGAATTATTAAATTAATAACAAAACACACTAAAGTTAAACTTAAAGGTTGTGATGCATTGAGTAATAAAATTGAGAATGGAAATGGGGAATGTGTCAAAGAGACAACAACCCGACCAAATAAAAAAACAACAGCAGAAGTTTACCAACAGGTCTTCAATGTAGCGAGAAATTCCCGCAACCGGAGACGTCCTTCAGCTGGCCCCTAAACAAATATATACTAGTTCAGTGATAATGAACGTCATACTAATTTCCAAATTGTACACAAGAAACTACAATTACAATAATACAAGACTAACAAAGGCCAGAGGCTCCTGGCTTGGGACAGGCGCACACATGCGGCGGGGTTAAACATGTTTGTGAGATCTCAACCCTCCCCCTATACATCTAACCAATGTAGAAAAGTAAATGCATAACAATACGCACATTAAAATTCAGTTCAAGAGAAGTCCGAGTCTGATGTCAGAAGATGTAACCAAATTAATAAGTCTATTCAAAGGTTTTGTAAGTTTCTGAGGTGAATACTGACACCTTTGTGCTTTATAAAGAATATTTCCATAAAAAATTGGATGTGAAATACTTGAACGTATAAGAAGTCTGCATGTTGAGCTATATTTACGAATGATGTCTTTATACCGATGATAAAATTTAGTAAATGTTTTGACTAGTTTGTGATAACGGAAACCCTGGTGTAATAATTTTTCAGTAATACATAAATTTCTCTCGTTAAAATCTAAAACATTGTTACATACACGAGCGAATCGTACAAGTTGAGATATATAAACACCGTAAGATGGTGACAAGCTTAAGGGAACGTCACCATCTAAAAACGGATAATTAACGATAGGAAATGAAAAATCATCCCTTTTATCATAAATTTTAGTATTCAGTTTTCCGTTAGTGATATAGATATCAAGATCGAGGAAAGGGCAGTGGTCATTGTTAGTATTAGCTTTATTTAAAGTAAGTTTAGTAGGATAAATTTCATTAATATACATACTGAAGTCGTCATTATTGAGAGCCAAAATATCATCCTAATATCTAAAAGTATTTTTAAATTTGTTTATCAGATGTTGTAAGTCTCTTATAAGACGTTTTTGATCTTAGTATATATTAAGTAACACAACGGGTACACCCTCGTCTGTTAATATGAAAGAAAACATCTTATAATGTGTGTTACTAGATATCATTTTACGTTGTTTTTTTAATTGTTTTGCTGTTGGTTTAATATATACCTTGGAATTCCAATGAAAACGTTTTAAAAACAAATGCTAACTGATGTGGAATCGTGCTTGCTCCATAGCCATATAACATGCGACACTCCATCGAATCAGCTGATATACGTTTGTTTGTAAATGCGTTTTGCTGTTTAAGTCACGTAAGAAATGATATGTCAAACCTAATCAATTTCTCTATTTGGTTTGTATTTGCAATTAGTTACATAAAAAAAAATAACTTCCTATTATGTACACAACTTTCCTATTTTCATATTAAACGTTGTGTTGTCTATTTTCGCTAAATAAAATAACAACTTCTAAATCTTCAAGTTGGATACATTGTTAGTTTTCAAGAATTTTGAATCGTTTTCCAGTAACCGATACCCGACTATATGGACTTAAAAGGCTCGATTCTAAATGATATAAAACAAAACTGAAAATAACATATGCAAACCCTTACGGATCATTCGAAAAGGTTCAACACGAGAAAAAAATCAGTTGTAACAATAAGAAGTATACATTATAGTTATGCCATATCCTTCTAACATGTCTAACAGGGAGTCTCTTTCTTTACCTAATGTAAAATAATAATTTACAGTATGAATATATGCAGACAAAAAGATTTGTCACAATCAAATCATCAAAGAATGACTTAATCGCCTTAAAATTTAGTGATTCACAATTCTTTTAAGACACAAATGAAGCACAGACACGAGGTATTTTCCGATCGAAAATGTATTATTTAAAAACTTTTCAATTTAAAGTCTGAAATGAAAGAAGTACTCCCATAAAGAAAAATACCATATACATGTAAATTAGATACATGTATATGGAAGGATTTTACTTGTTCAAAACCCACTCTGGTGCTGCTTATGAAACTGAAATCAATTATAATTGCAACATATTTGTTACGTTTGTTAACACATGTTGCCTACGAAATTTTTGCAAATACCTAACATTAAAATTTACTAGATATTTTGTTCCTCCTTCGTTTAAAAAAAATATATTAAGATTTCCTAAAAAAATAACAAGATACGTACGATTATTCTAGAATTCACGTTATATATAGTTTATTCTCTTTCGTAGAACTATAATGATTCATTATTGTGTTTTATACAAACAAAACGGCTGCAAAATCCAGACATGTGCTTTTTATTTATGTTTAGGAACATCCCAGTATCAACTATGTACCTTACATGTTATAAGCATTTTAATAATTTATGGTTGCCATTTAATTGACTTCTGAATGATAGATTTATATTGTTGCTTGTGGAAAGTCCAGTGGCAAATATTTCTTGCATAATGTTTACGATATCAAATAACCAAGGTTCTGTCTGAAGAAGGGGAATTGCTACTGGAAAACTTTGGTATGTTGGAAAGGTGCAGAAACGTTACCTTTTAGGTTCAGTACCCCTTAATCAGTGTACGTCACATCCGATTGTATAAGACAAGGGTTTGAAAAAAAAATCACTGAATTGACAGTAGTAGAGAAATTTATCCTACATGTCGTTATGGTAAGAAAATTCTGGGACATAATGATTAACATACATCTTTGGTGTTTCAAAACCCCATTTTTTTCATTTGGTGTTTCAATAGAATATTTTGTATACTTGAGATATTAAAATTGAGAATGGAAATGGGGAATGTGTCAAAGAGACAACAACCCGACCAAATAAAAAAAAAACCAACAGCAGAAGGTTACCAACAGGTCTTCAATGTAGCGAAAAATTCACGCACCCGGAGGCGTCCTTCCGCTGGCCCCTAAACAAATATATACTTTTTATTATAACATGGACACTAAATCTTGTATCCATAAAACAAAAAAGAAAATGCCAAAGAAAATTTGATTGGTGATCTCCAGTTGTATGGGTTTTATCTTTTTATATACTCAATGCTCCGTGTTTTACAAGTTGTGACTTTGATGGAGAGTTGTCTCATTGGCATTCATACCAAATCTTCTTATATCTATTGAAATGTTATGTGAATTTTTTCTATAGTACTGGACAGGAAAAAACTCTGCTCCTGCCAAGTGTTATTCGAAACAAAAATTCTGGACTAACATAGATTAATAGGGGAAATCAATGGTTGTATTACAGCTGTAGGTCACATACAACCCCTCAAAGTTTAGTTTATGGTTTCATAACGACAAGCAGTAAAGCATAACACTCACCCACACTCAATGGAATAAATAGTACCAAATTCCAGCAAGACATTACGTTTTGTACTACGCATATGTAAACATGGTTACACGAACGCCCTAGTTTAGGATTGTTTTTTTTAACATTCTAATTAAGATTTGTTCTCAACTATTTTTTTGGGTACTTATTTGTTTTGAACTGTGGTTTATAATTATCTCATTGGCAATCAAACCGCATCTCTACATTTGTATCCTTGTATAGACTGTCTATATTTAACGTTAATAACCGGAAAGCCTTCTCCACACGTTATGTTGGAATTCAGAAGTAAAAACGTGTCTCAACAAAACAATTGTCAACACACACAAAGCTTTGTAACAATGGATTTTCTACGGCATATATCAGACAATGGTTAAAAGTAAAAATAATGATGACAATAATTCTGCCAAAAGAATACAGTGAACGAATATTAGTTTGTTATTGCAAATTAAATTAAAAAATACTATACTGTGTCAATAAACTTGTGATTTTATGGTTACGAAACCAGAATGTTGCGTAACACCTGTACTACATCAACAAACAATATATTTTACAGCATTACATGCAATGCATTAGTTGTTAGTGGCTTTGAAATAACTGTCAGTTAACGGCGAGGACTCTGTACCTAGTGTCTTTTTGTTACGTCCACTTGTATTGTCCACCTGATGAGTTAAGCCTTTTTTAACTGATTTTTATAGTTCCTTCTTATGGTGTACTGTTATACCAATGTAACAGGTTAGGGAGGGTTTGGGATCCCGCTAACATGTTTAACCCCGCTACATTATGTAAGTATGTGCCTGTCCCAAGTCAGGAACCTGTAATTCAGTGGTTGTCGTTTGTTTATGTGTTACATATTTGTTTTTTTTTGTTCATTTTTTGTACATAAATAAGGCCGTTAGTTTTTTGGTTTGAATTGTTTTACATTATCATACCGGGGCCATTTATAGCTGACTATGCGGTATGGGCTTTGTTCATTGATGAAGGCCGTACAGTCACCTGTAATTGTAAATTTCTGTGTCATTTTGGTCTCCTGTAGAGAGTTGTCTCAATGCATTGGCAATCATACCACATCTTCTTTTTTATAAATAAAGCCAAACTCAAAACAGTTATTTTAGGCTTAGTTACTTTACTTTCTTTCACTGAGTTGTAGACAAGTTTCCTTGTTATTACATGCTAGTCTGTATCATGTTGGTAAATATTCGGAGTTTTCTTATATTGTGTGTTTTACTTTCACAACACATGCCTTTAGTTTTCTCGTTTGAATTGTTTGACATTTGTGATATTTAGGCCATTTAAAAATGACTATGCTCGCTGTTTGAGAGCGTACGATGATCTATTATAGTTGATAGTTTCTGTGCCATTTGGTGTCTTGTGCAGAGTTATATAATGAAAATCATACTTTATCTTCTTATTTTTTATATTTACATAAAAATTATCTTAAGATTTAATTACCTGCAACATGTATATTTTGTTCCGGTACATTTGTAGCATTTCAAAGTATCTGACCATGTTGCATCTTTATGCAATCATGTACAAAAAGTTAAGTGGCTTTCTTACTTATCATATACATACATTGTAAGGGTATTTTACTCATATAAGCTTTAAGTTTACTGTAAGATCTCCGACAAAAATAAAATTTATCTTTTCCGATAATCTGTCGCCAAATTTCCTCAGTTAGTCTTATGTTCGATAGATGCCCTCGATACTATCATCAAACAACTAACGATAACGTTAGTAAACATAACTCTAGAATTAGAACAAAAAACACCTCAGGGTTTTCTAAAACCCTCACTTTTTCTGTAAAGTACCACTTTACACACCTTACGCATAAAACAAAATTGATTGCACTATTTAATGTTAGAGATGTTAGATCTCGAACATTGCTTTCCGTGATAGGAGATTGCTGCTTGCAAGGAAAATAATGAACCAAGTTTAAGGGTTCGAAGTGGTATTAAGTTATCTCAGATGGTGCCATTAAAACAAAATACATATATGGTTTGGCGATATCTGGCCACAGCTTTTATTCATAATATGATAAATTCATATAATATATATATATACAGGTAGATAGATGTATTGTAGATAGATAAATGATTGGTTACCCGAAGATAATATGGCAACCTTGTAGATAGATAGATAGATATATTAAAATGTAAAGGTGCACCGTGGGATACACGGGTGCTTCAAATTTAGAAAACACCGTGGGATACACAAGTGTAGTCTGTATTATCCAAAAACCTAAAATTTCATAGTTAACATTGAGATTCTATGCAGCGAATTCTGCCATTATGGGAATATATTTATGATTCTCAAAGTTCAAATAAAAGTCATTTCTCAACAGCAAACGAGTTAACATCAACAGTCAAATCTGTATCACCACTATCACCGACACAAACCTGAAAAATAAATACAAAAGAGCAGTATCTTGTTCAATAAAAAGGAGTGGGAGTGCGGGTTTTCAAGTTTACCACTTACAAAATTTAAACAGCTTGCTTGCTGCGATGAAATTCTAAAAAGGTATAAATGACGTCACAGAATATAACGTCACTCATGTCAGGTAAATCTAAAACATGAAACACAATCCGTGAGTGGCCCCGGCGATAACTGAATTTAAGTCTATTAACTTAAATTCCATTAAATCTGTCTCTATGATTTTTTCTTTATATTACGAACACCATAACAACTTCTTATATATGACTATGGATATGTCCCATTGTAGCAGCCAACATGCTGTAATGTTTTGCTCTTGAGTGAAATAACAGAATGCAAACTATCATTTTAAAAATGCTTTGCCATACATAACAAGACGGATGGAATGGCTTATTGTTTTCTTTTGTGTTGGTCAAGTTTTGTTTTATGAAGTGTTTGTCGACAGTTGTAGTCTTTCTTTTTTACCTGTTGGGATTTTGAACAGATTTATGTAATGGTCGTTATTAAAGCAAACTTAGTTTGATATTAACAATGATTTCGTTTTCAAGTTCTTCTGTATAGTTAAACAAGTAAATTAAAAGTTGAAAACGGTTGCAGTTTTATATTGTATTTGACCGATTTATAAAAATAGATATACGACATTCAAATATCCTTTCTAAGTGTTTTTCTTCCACATTTTTTTGACACCAATTGCACTAGTTTCTCACACTACTAGACTAAGAATGACTTGTTTTTCATTGTAACTTATTGCTATAAGCAAGAAAATTACTCGATGAGGAACAGATTGACCATAATTGTAGCATATAATTGAATATATAGTTAGAAAAAATTGTTTCGACTTTTGTGAAGAAACGAAGCTACAAACTGTAATCATTTCTATATTTAAGAAGCTGATTACTGTCTGACAGGAAACATTGTTGGAGTGGCAAATAGTTTATTTTATTCGATTTACTGAAACAGACGTTTTGTTTATTTGAAAATTAATTGAGTGAGTTCTCAGCCAATATCATGTTATCCCTCAATTTAAACACAAACTTGTTAACCTGGTTTGATTGTCAAATGCCATCCAAAGGTTATTACGTGCTAGTTTTGTTCTAGGGTTGAAGAATATTTCTGTACAGTTCATAACGCTTCCATCGACAAATCTGTCAAATTCATGTAAACAGTCGGGGGCGAAACGCATATTTTGAAACCTACATGTATATACAGGGGTTTCTTTATCAAGAAAATAATTATATTTTGACAAGAAAACGTGATGTATCGCTGAACCAAATCTATCATGGTATTGAACCTAGATGTATTAAACCAATTAAGACTTGCACGTCCATGTAACGGAGTCAAAATTAGTCAAACGTATGTTCTTGAACGAATTACGCTTTGATGATCGCCTTTTTACCACCAAAATTGTGTAGAAGATATTAGTTTCATTGATAATTTATCAGAAAACTTAGGCAGCAACCATTTGATTTTCGGGGGGGGGGGGGGGGGGGGGGGAGGGTAGCTGGTATTTTTTATAAAACAATCTTTCTCTTTTGGCGACAAGAGGAAAATAATATTTTTCTTTAAATTTTAGCATTACATATAGTGGCAGCTAAGAGTGAAACAAACATGTATCACCATGCATACATGTACATTTTAAATGCCAAAGTATAGAATATACAAATGAGCTCTGGTATGATAAGTTTAGTTGAAATATATTAATTTATAGTGGATTTGGAAACAAGTTATTACAATTTATATTAATCCCTTTCCGTTTTTTGGGTACAAATATTGCCTTGTAGCGGCATTAGTCAGCTCTTTTTCGAAGGGTGTCGTTTACGTGACAGAGATGTTGCTCTCTCTCTTTACATGGGTCAGTCATTTTTTTATCCCATCCGACGGACTATCACCGTTCCTTGATACCATATTCACAAATAGTGTTAAGGGAAAGCCAAAAAATCAGTTCCTAAAATTTTCACCCCGTAAAGGGGATCGAAACAGGAACCTTTGTGTTAGTAGTCCGATGCATCAAACATTACACCCCGGCATCTGGTATATGATTAAAATTTTGACCACTAACCACAATACGGCCTTCCACAATGAAATAAACTCTTTTACTATATATCTGCTATTTACAGTAGTTTACAGTTTGTTTACTCTGGTTACAGAAGATAATGAAGTGTCGTCCCTCAACGCAAGATATATTACTCCGATCACGACCGACAACTCTGTATATCAAAAGTCGGCAATAGACGAATATCAAAGGCCCCACCATGAAAATGTGAAACAATTTAATTGAGAAAACTAACGACTTGAAAAAATACAAAACAATTTACATTAACCAAAATATGACAAACATGAACCAACAAAAAACAACTAAACTGCTTTGGACCGACAAATTAAGAATGTAGCAGCATTGAATATGTTTGTAAGTGCTCAATCCTCACCTTACTTGGGACAGTGATGTAGCAGCACAACATATGAAAATACTGAAAAAATCTGTTTCAATTGGCTTACATGTAAGTCAAACGTTTGGTATACGGCACACAACTTCGTACATGACGCATGTACGAAAAGAACCGAAACAAATATATATGAATACTTTTGACTGCCGACTTGATCGGATAATTTGTCATTACATTGCATAAAAAAATTATGATGTAATGTACGAAAACGTTCTTTCGATAATTGGTTCTAGTATTAATAGATTTATTGTAAGCTTCCAGGGAGACACATACAAAACATTTTTTGACAACCTGTCCCCACATTACGCAAAAAGGTTAATTTACTACGTGAAATTTACAAATAGACGCTAATAAGACAGACATTAAAAGTGCTTTTTGCATTCACGTTTAGGCACACAAGCTAAGAGTCTGTTTATATTCATAGAATTTTACATCGATTTTAATGTTTGTGTTGTGGAATCATCCACAAAAGTTCTGGCAATTAGCTGGCAAGATAGTACAAATGCCCTTAAGAAGAAAAATAAACATTTGGAATTGAGATACATGTCTCCCTTGTAAATATGTCTGACATTGAAAAAATGGGAAAATGGTATGATTGCCAATGAGATAACTTCCCATTGTTGACGTTAACATATATATGTCACCGTAGGACCTCAGCGTTAAGATCCAGAGAAAATCCCTATTTATCAAACAAGGTATATATTTGTTCTGAAATATGTTTCGTTCTTTTCTGTGATATTCATCATTCATCGTTGCCGTTGGTATTTGGATTTCGTATTCTATACTTTGCTACCTAAACTTATAATAAAGACATCAATTGTCGAAATGCCGGTCTATTTCGATTTAATCGGCGCCGTTAATTAATTATTGTAATACTAATAGTAGTGAATTGTACTGTGCATGGCGCAATGTACGGGGCGCCGAATGGGACTCTTGTGGTTTTGTACTCAAAATTCATTTTTTTACGGACAAAAGTGACTTTTGTTTAACAAAAATGAGTTCAGTTTAACAAAATTTGTATCATACTACATATTTAAAATTTTGTCATACAAAATTATCTATTAGCGGACATAAGTCACTTTTGTCATGACAAAATTCATTTTTGTTACACAGACTTGACTTTTGTTACCTAATTTGAAAATTGGGCGACACAAGTCAATTTTGTATTCAAATTAGTTTAGTTTGGTTTCTGTGAACTAATTAGCATACAAAATCGACTTTTATTACACAAAATTGACTTTTGTCTCAACAAAATTGACAAAATTGAATTTTGTCTCAACAAAATTGACAAAATTGACTTTTGTCTCAACAAAATTGACTTTTGTGAGACAAAATTGACCAATGTGAGACAACATTTACTTTTGTCTCAACAAAATTGACAAAATTGAATTTTGTCTCAACAAAATTGACAAAATTGAATTTTGTCTCAACAAAATTGACAAAATTGGATTTGTCACAACAAAATTGACAATATTGAATTTTGTCTCAACAAAATTGATTTTTGTCTCACGAAAGTCAATTTTGTCTCATAAAAGTCAATTTTGTTGTTACAAAATTGAATTTTGTGGTTACAAAAATGAATTTTGTCGTCACAAAATTGACTTTTGTCTCAACAAAATTAACAAAATTGACTTTTGTCTCAACAAAATTGATTTTTGTTAATTGACAAAATTGACTTTTGTCTCAACAAAATTAACAAAATTGACTTTTGTCTCAACAAAATTGACAAAATTGAATTTTGTTCAATTTTGTCTCACAAAAGTCAATTTTGTCTCACAAAAGTTAATTTTGTCTCAAAAAGTTAATTTTGTCTCACAAAATTGAATCTTACCTCACACAATTGACTTTTGTGTTTTAATTTCCATATCAGGTAACGAAAGTCAATTTTGTATGCAAATATGTTTATATTTGCATACCTTTTAGACAAAATTGACTTTTGTCATGACAAATATGAATTTTGTCATGACAAAAATGAATTTTGTCTACACAAATGAATTTTGTCATCACAAAATTGAAGTTCTCACAAAACAAGTCTGTAGCATATAGTTTTGTAAGACAAAAATGATTTTGTTATGACAGAATTGAATTTTGTACAAAACCACAAGAGTCCCATTCGGCGCCCCGTACAATGGTCATTGTGAAAATGAACACAAATCGTATTTTTGATTTTTGTTTGTACATTGACAGTACATTTAAAGCTTACCGGAGCATGTGGCCGCGATTTTTTTTTTGTTATTATTTTTTTTTTAGCGATCTCGAGAGATTATAGTGGTCACTCCGTTTTCTATGCTTTTAGATTGACCAGAGCAGAGATATAGAATAAGTACACTGAACAATAAATGTGAATAATTATCCTTAGGACAAAAGAGTTATATACGGAAGATACCACCTGCTCCGTGATAAATAATTGAAATTTTTAACAATGCGCGATTATTGTTTCCAGAAAAAGTAACCGCAGGCTGTTTTTCACCGGATTCAATTATACGACTTTTCTTTTTGTCATGGTATTGTGAGATATTTATGATCAGTGGTCTGAGTCATTTCTATTTTTTTAATGATCTTTTTTAACATTGTTTATATTCAATTTTCTGAACTCCTTTGTTACATGTGCATCTATTTTTTTCGTATTTCTGTGTGTTTTTACATGCTTGCCAGGGCTCCGTGTTGAAGACTGTACTTTGACCTATAATGGTTTACTTTTATAAATAATGACTTGGTTGGAGAGTTGTCTCATTGGCACTCATACCACATCTTCATATATCTAATGAAATAGTTACTTATACCGACATTGTTCTCTTCTACAGGTTACATCACATCAATCTACAATATACATGTTATTGGCTTTCAACTAGCTGCCACTAACTCTGAGTACTACAAAAGGGGGACGAAAGACACCAAAGGGACAGTCAAACTCGTAAATCCAAAACAAACTGACAACGCCATGGCTAAAAATGAAAAAGACAAACAGAAAAACAATAGCACACATGACACAACATAGAAAACTAAAGAATAAACAACACGAACCCCACCAAAAACTAGGGGTGATCTCAGGTGCTCCGGAAGGGTAAGCAGATCCTGCTCCACATGCGGCACCCGTCGTGTTGCTTATGTGAATACAAATCCGGTAAAGAGTCTAATTCGGTAGGTCAAATTCATGAAAGGGAAGGGGATTGTAGTTACGACGTAAGGAACATATCCGATATCATTTGTGAAACGGTTATTCCATAACGGTCAACCAACTCGTGATGGCGTCCGTAAAATTTACGAAGGGATGATTTCAACTTCACCATTTGGAACTCTTGGTTTAATAGCTTCCTTGTGAGCAGTAACCCTCTATCAAGAAAATCATGATAGGAAATGCAAGCACGGGAATATCGTATCAATTGGGAGATATATACCCCGTATGCAGGTGCTGCTGGAATGTTGCTACTCAGAAATGGAAAGTTCACAATAGGAAAGCTGAAATCATCTCTTTTGTCGTAAAGTTTTGTCTTCAACCGACCCTCATTGTCAATTTCTAGATGTAAGTCAAGATATGAAGCCGACTTAACTGTATCTGTAGTATCCTTTATCTCCAATTCGATGGGATAGATACGATCCACATAGTCACCAAATTTTGAATTGTTTAGTGAAAGAACGTCATCTATATAGCGGAAAGTAGAGTTAAAGGATATTGCTAACTTCTTATCTTTCTTCCTAAGAAGTCCCTGCATGAAGTCAGCCTCATAATAATAAAGAAACAAGTCAGCAAGTAGAGGGGCACAGTTTGTTCCCATTGGGATGCCGACAGTCTGTTGAAAAACACGTCCTCCGAACGTAACAAATATGTTGTCAATCAAGAAATCAAGCATCTTGATAATATCGGTTTCAGAGAATTTTTTGTTTGAATCAGAATGGTTCTTTACAAAGTATGATTTATCCCTCCCTAAGACAAGATACTTGTATCTATGTTGGCCATTCTTTTTTATGAAGCAAAGTAATACCAACTCTTTTAATTTGTCTTTTAGTTTGGAATGTGGAATACTAGTGTAAAGAGTAGAAAAGTCAAATGTTTTAATACTGTTACAAGATGAAAGAGAGTTGGATTGTATGTACTCTAAAAGATCTTTGGAATTTTTAAGTATCCACATCTGATTCACGCCACCTCTAGAATAGGCAGTTTCACAATAACTTTGAAGCCCGTCTTTGATTGCTGATAAAATGGATGTTAATAATTTAGAAAGGGGTTTCGTGGAGCACTTGGAAGACCCAGCAATATACCGTTGTTTGTAAGGACACTTATGTAGTTTAGGTATCCAATACAGTGATGGAAGATCCAGTTCTTCATCTTTGGTTGAAATACCAAAGGAACAAAAAACAGACCTATGATTATCCAGGATTTCCTCTTTGGTAAGTGTCGTGAGGGTATATGTTGGGTTTCCAAGTGAATTGTCTATACCTAATTCGTTTATCAAGCAATTAATGTAGTGACTTTTACAGATAAAAACGATGTTATTTGGGGCTTTGTCTGCGGGGACAACAACATATTCATCATGGAGGTCAGATAGGTGTTTAGCAACATTTGGATCTTTGAAGATTGACGTAGCATAGGCATTGATGGACCCATTCAGTTTCTTAATTCTGATTTGTATTAACGACCTCACTGCCTTAATCCATTCGGATAGAGTGTCTACGTCTTCCCTCTCGCGCTTAGCCCATTGCCTGGCATAATCCTCGACTGAATCCATCAAAATTTTAAAGTTGTGTTTCCAATTGATGGATTTAGGCTCACGATATTTCGGACCTTTCGATAACACGTTTCGTAGAGAAGTGTTATTAACAATGTTAAGGTCACCGGTAATAACGTGGCCAGCAGGATTATATGTGAATTGGGAACTAGCACAAGTGCAATCAGGAGGTTTAGACTTGAAGTCGTCAATATCGAGATCCTGCAAAACGCGTTTGTAATTGAAAATTTTAGTTGCAATAGGTTTGGTATAGGTATAAAAAATTATTGGTACAGACTGGTCTTTGAAATAAGGAGGTATTTTCGATTGAACTAATTTATGATGAAGGATATTGCCTAGGTTGACGCCATCGAGACCTTTGTTGGCAAAGGAAAGATTTAGAAAAGATCTTTTCTCTTTTTCATCTTTTCCAATGCGAACTGGCTTGAAAAGTCTGTGACTAGCAATATCCGAAATTATAGCTTGTAGTTTGTATTGGTTTGAATGAGGGTTTGTTACAGTGGATTCCAAACATAAATTGAACAGAGAATGAAGTTTTGAAAGGGGTAATGAATAAAGTTTCGTGCGAATGTGATGAATACCTAACGGTTTTTGTATGCATGGCAGCAAGTCATTAATAGAGACATCATGCAGAGAGGGTGATGTATAATGACGATGGCCATGACTACGTCTACGTCGAGGAGTCGAGTTGAAAATATTCATCACATAGAAACGATGGAATGATCGGGCTGATTGAAATGCTGGTATAGAATGTCGTTAGCATTGAGGTTAATGTCTGATCTATGACCGCACATACGTTTGTTTAGCCTTCCTTTCCTACAAATGTACCAGATCTGTATTTAGTAGATAAAACAAGATGTGATGTGAATGCCAATTATACAACTCTCCATCCATAAAACAGTTTATAAAAGTAAATCAATATTGGTCAATGTACGACCTTCAACACGGGACCTTGGCTCACACCGAACAACAAGCTATAAAGTGCCCCAAAATTACTAGTGTCAAACCATTCAAACGGGAAAACCAATGATTTAATCTATAACGGTATTATCTATATATCAGTGTCTTTTTTGTTCTGGGTATGTATAAGTAATCTGCTAAGCCCATTCTGTGTTTTTGATGGATGTATTTCTATTAGTATCCAACTGATGAGTTGAGCCTTTTTTTAAACTAAATTTGATAGTTAAACTTTGTTCTTATGTTGTACTATTACACCACTGTCTAAGGTCAAAAGTGTGTGTGTGGGGGAGGGGGGGCGCCTTCAAACTAGTTTACATTGCTTGTACTAAGTGGTTGTTTGTTCCTGTTGATCATGTCTGAGTTATTTTCGTTTATATTGTTTAGTATAGAGTGTTCTGATGTTCATAGTTCTTAGTTGGGAGAAAGGGCTTTTGCGCCATCTAACAAGTTTAACTCCTTCTTATTCTGCACACATTCGCAAATCAGAAGCCTGTAATCTAGTGACTGTCGTTTGTTAGCGTGTATCATATTTGTTTTCCATTCAGTTTGTGTACATGAATTTTTCGGCCGTAATAGTATGGTGTGCTGGTGGTCTGAACCACATAATTGTGTATGCGTCTAGTGTGGTTAGGGCCATAGGCTCTCTATCACTGCTGGCAAGCCTGCTTTGTGGGTGAAAAGAAAGCAGAGTGCGTAAGTCTTTCTGCCAGTACATAGCCTCTACACTATTCAAGACTTTTACAATGCCTCCCGCGACAGCACAAGGTAACTAGGATCTAGCATTCTATGCATTATTGAAGAGGATCTCGGAGCAGCAAGGGCCTTAGAGATGCCCTAGAGATGTAGTGTGTAGGTCCACCGGTGCGTGGACACGCCCTTGCACTCATCAACCTTGTACCAACTATGGGTAAATAATACCGCTGCCTTGTGGTTAGATCTGGATTGATCAAAAGGCTATGGAAGCAGACCCAGAAAGAAAAGCCGGGAAGATGGATTTCGTCAGCCGTAGCAGACAACCATCTATGGGAAGGAAAACCTAGACAACAAAAATCCATCTTACAGGTAGTAGGTTTCTCGTATGGCTAATCGCCAGACAGAATAACAAAAAATGATGATTACGGAAACCCGAGATACATTTAGAAATCAGCATGAGGATAACACCTCTGCTGTACAACATGGTTGAAGGGACATGACGCTGGTGGATGATAGCCCACGGAAGTCCACAAGCTGACACCCTTGTGTACACCAAATGAAAATATACGTTTAGGCAGTTGGAACGTAAGAACTACGTATGCAACAGGTAAGTGGAGAGGGAAATGGACGGATACAATATACAAATATTGGTCTTAAACGAAATCAGATGGCTAGACAGTGGAAAGCTTAGACTTCAAAATGGTAAAGTATTATTATATTCAGGTATGAATGATGGACTACATCAGGCAGGAGTTGGAATGATGCTGTCAAGCCGAGCAAAAACGGCACTGATTGAATGAAAGCCAATCACTGAGAGAATAATGTACGCCAGATTCCACACATCAATCATTGAAATAAGTATAATCACTATATACGCACCGACCAACGATGCTATAGATAAAACAAAAGAAAGCTTCATAGAACAGCTAGATAGAGTCATAACAGGAACATCTAAACCTGACATACTCTTAGTAATGGGAGACTTTAATGCAAAGGTTGGAATGGATAATGAAGGTCATGAGAACATCATGGGAAGGAATGGAATAGGAAGAAGAAACGAAAATGGAGAAAACCTCCTTGAAATTTGTCAAAGGAACAACTTAGTTATTACTGCACAATCTTTCCACATACAGACAAACACAAGATAACATGGATATCACCCAACAAGAAAACAAAAAATCAAATATACCATATCCTGTTACTAGACAACACAGAACATCAATATTGGACACAAGAGCTATTAGAGGAGCACGAACACGAAAGCTGTTAGACGATCAAGAACTCCTCAAATGCAAATTAAGAAACAAACTAAAGAAACACAAAATAATAACAGATATTTCAAGAAAGAGATTCGATACCACCAAACTACAACATCCAGAAATAATAAAAGCATTTTCAATCGAGCTGAAGAACAGGTTCCAACTCTTAGACGAGCTAGAGGACATAGAAACATTCTGGGAAGGTATAACAAAATGCTATACAGAAACAGCAACTAACACTCTAGGTTTCAAAGAGCGTGGGCAAAAGCCCAGGATCTCCAATGTGACATGGAAACTTGTAAATGAGAGAAGCAACTAAAGGAAAGACTTAACAATAGTAGATCAGAACGAGTTTTTAAGAAAAACTTACATTCCAAGTACAGTGACAAAGACATGGAGGTGAAAAAAAGTGTGAGAAATGACAAAAGGCAATGGACAGACAATTTAATAAAAGAAACAGAAAAAGCAGCAATCAATGGTTTTGAAAACAGTATACGAAGTACCAAGAACAGTTTGCAATGAAAAACAGAAATCACCTCAAGTCATTAAAGATAAGTCTGGAAATCCATTATCTAGCCATGATAGAAAACTAAATGAGGGAAAGAACACTTTCAAGAAGTCTTAAATATACCTGAACCTGAAATACCATTTGCTATCAATTTAAACTTTGAAATCTAGGCATGAGAAATATATACAGGTCCAATCAGAAAAGAGGAAATTTCAAAAGCATTGAAAAGATTAGAAAAGGGGAAGTCAGGAGGCATAGATGGCATAACAGCTGATATACTAAAAGCAGATACAATAATAACCACCAAGTATTTAAATAAACTTTACAATATGATATGGATTGGAGATGAAATACCAAAAGAGTGGAATAAAGGTCTGATAGTAAAAATAAAAAGAAAATGTGGAGCAGGATCTGCTTACCCTTCCGGAGCACCTGAGATCACCCCTAGTTTTTGGTGGGGTTCGTGTTGTTTATTCTTTAGTTTTCTATGTTGTGTCATGTGTACTATTGTTTTTCTATTTTTTTTTTTTTTTTTTCATTTTTAGCCATGGCGTTGTCAGTATGTTTTAGATTTATGAGTTTGACTGTCCCTTTGGTATCTTGCGTCCCTCTTTTATAAAACTCTTGTATGACTCATTTGAATTTGCAGTCATAGACAAAGGAATACAATCGGAAAAGTAAAAATGGGAATAACACAAGGATGTGTGATGTCTGGTTTCTTATTTCTATCAGCCATTGACTGTGTCATGAAACAAACGATTAAAGATAATGCAACAGGAATCAGATGGAAATTTACCACCAAACTAGAAGACCTTGATTTTGCTGACGACCTAGTACTACTGTCTTCCAAATTTCAACACATACAACTGAAAACAGATTTTCAAGAGAATGCCAGCAAAATAGAACTTAAGATTAACACCTCTAAAACAAAAGTAATGCGAATGAACATCTCAGATAACAAACCAGTGAAGTTAAACGAGAATGACCTCGAGAATGTCGATAAGTTCACTTACCTAGGAGGAATAGTCTTAACAAAAGGTCCGAGAACACAATTAATTTGTAGTGCATTTCTTTTAGAACATAAATGAAAATAAAAAAAATCCCACCTGCGCTTTCTCAAAGAAACTTTTACAGTGTGTTGTACTACTTTTGGGACAAATTATATCAAAATTATAGAAAACTTCATCGCCTCTAACTCAAAATATGGACAATTTTATGTTTAGGGCGTCTTGAAATCTTTTGACAGCTTCCGAAGTGCTCATTTTCAACCTTTTTCAGCTGGACCAAATTACTACTTTCCTTTAAAATTCTGGACCCAAATTTTTTTAGTGTAATTTTATCCCCCTACTTGCAATTTGAGGCATTAAACATGGAGAAATACATTTGGAAGAGGTATAAAAATTAATGGCAAGTAACCCACTGTCAACACTAGGGACTATATTTGTGAACAACGAAAGTCAAGGGACGACAATGGTGGTCTCGGACCAAAAGGTGGCTGTGACAATGACATGGACAACAGGTTGAAGAAAGCTAATGGCCAATTTAGCAGGCTAAGAAAAATATGGAGATCGTCGGTACTGTCATTTTAAAGAAAGGTCGGGTTATTTAACAGCTTAGTCACATCAGTCCTACTATATGTGAAACCTGGAAAACAAACGAACAAGACAAGAAGAAATTCAACACCTTCCAAACATATGTTTAAGACAGATACTGAAAATAAGATGGCCTGCTACAATATCCAACGAAAACCTTCACAAAAAAGCTGGAACAAAGAAACTAAGTGGTGATATAATAGAGGGAAAGAGAAAGTTGGACGTCCACAAACCACCTGGAGACGGACTGTAGAGATTGAAAGAACATCACTGGGATGGAACAGCTGGGCTACAGCAAAAACAGCAGCTAAAGACCGTACAAAATGGAAAGAATGTATTAGGGCCTTAAATGCCGATCGGCATGAAGAGGATAGTGGAGGTGAGGTGAGTATTAACGTTTGAATTGTTAGATTTGTCATTTTGAGCATTTTAAAACTGACTATGTAATTTGGGTTTATTTCTAATTTGAAGGCCATACGGTAATCTATATTAGTTGTTATCTCAGGTACTCAAGAAAGTTTTTTGATAAAAGTTCTGCAATTTATGTATTTTTGCATTGCTTGTCTGTTTACATAATTATGATAATTTTCAATTATAAGCTGTTGTTAATTAGTATCTTTACATGTATGTGTCTCTGCTTTTCAAAGGTCAAAAGGCAATGTTTTTGGTTTTTAAGTGAAGTTGTGTACCTCTATTTGAAAGCTCAGAACATGTATTATACCAAGTTGTCACTGTCGATGATTATTTTCAATATGTATTGGTCTGGTCTCTCATACTAATAACGTATGTTTTATCGTCAGTTCTCTTACAAAACTTAGATTTTTTTGAAAAACTAAAGATTTTCTTAAATCAGGCATAGATTACCTTAGCCGTATTTGGCACAACTTTTTGGAATTTTTGATCCTCAATGCTCTTCAACTTTGTACTTGTTTGGCTTTATAAATATCTCGATTAGAGCGTCACTGATGAGTCTTATGTAGACGAAACGCGCGTCTGGCGTACTAAATTATAATCCTGGTACTTTTGATAAATATTTCTTGTGTTTATTGATTATACGAAAAGTCTTTACAGTCAACAGATTTCAATTAACATAACATTGTCCTTCAAGACAAATACTTTATCAAAGTCTCACCTTATGTACATACATCTAAAACATATTAATATATAAACAACAGCGTATACATAGGTCACTCTAAAAAGAGTTACGAGAGACTGACTACAACACATAATACATAGAAATATATATAAATATATACACGTGTGTTCCATCGACCTATATAAAAGGTTAATTTCAGCTTACACATAAAACACTCAAAAAAGAGTAATGAGAACATGATTAAAACATATTGACATAAAACATGTAAAAGTAATTTATATACAATCAATTAACATATAATACACTTTTTTTTCTTTTTTAAAATATATAATGGCAGATTTTGGCAGTATAAAATTGCATATCATTATTATTACACATAAATATAAGTTTTTCATCATCAAGCATACTAACAAAACTATAATTCTCAAAGTGACAAGTACGATTATAAAAGCTGTTTCGTAAATCTGCATATATTGGACATTGCAATAAAACATGTTTTTCATTTTCTATATCATTACAATTAAAACACAATCATTTTTCTAAACATAAATTCTCGTAAACATTAAAAGTACTATAATTGATAATTGAATCTAATTTATCAAATGCTAGACAAAGCAACAAAAACACTTTGCAGCCTTCAAAATGCTTTTTTGTCTTTTGAAATAGCGAGAATATTTAACCTGAGCATACAAGTAAAATGAATAACTTCATTCTACTATCATTCTGTAAACATTTGTCATCTAGTCGGTAATATTTCACCATTTGGATTTTGAGATTTACCAGAATTCATTTTTTTATAACATGCATACATGTAACACAAATAAGAGCATCAATGTAACTGTTGGTGACTTTTAGCAGGAATTTCAAGTGTATTGAATTTGATATTTATCTGATTAACCATCATTGACGGTGCTATAACAAAAGAAACATAATAAAACAAAGCACACAAACAACGAAATGAAATACAAAACAAAGGTGAAACTATTCACAGCAGATGTATCCAGATAATTCCAGGTGTAACGGAATGTTATTGGTTGGCTGTTAAATAATAGCGCTCCTTTCCACCATTCAAACAATCATAACAATAAGTAAGAAACAAACACGTTCACTTTTTGAATAAGTACAAAGATGAATTGTTTACCATTATTTGATAAGCAAACACAATACAATAAATGAAATGTTACACTTAAAAATAAAAATGGATACAATCAACATTGACAATAAATTGAAATATTGTAGCAGGAAATATATGTTTACTAGATTGTTTGATGTTTCGATAAAGATGATGTGACATACATCTAGAGATTGACAATGGGGGTCGAATGAGAACAAATATTCACAAAAAAGTGATGATTCAGCTTACCAAATATTAGCACTAACTCTCAACAATTCAGCAGCGCCAGCATATGGAGTATAATATATATCCCAGTTGATGACGACGAATTGTCTTAAACATAATTCTGGCCTCTTTTCCTCGAATGTGACCTACCGAATTAATTGTTTTATCAAATTTGTATATGTAATTACGTGAGCAACACGAAGGGTACCACATTACGAGACGAATCTGCTTACACTTCTGGCGTTTACTTTGTTGTGTGTTGTGGCCTGTTGTTTGACTTCTGTCGTTTTCCTTGTTTTGCCATGGCATTTTCAGTGCGTTATTCGACTATCCTTTTCTCTTTTTTCTAAACAAATAATTTCCTTATATAATTAGAAATCTAAAGTGAGTCAGATTCCTTAAAACAAATACAGTATATGTGTTCTTAGAATAAGTGCACTACAAAATGCATTCAGCTAAAACGAAAGTATTAAGTGTTTTTTAGCTAAAAGAGTAGACAAAGAAAAAAGAAAGATATTTTATCAAAGATAAAAAAAAAAAAAAAAAAAAAAAGCAGTACGAAATCAATATGTCTGTCTGCGAAGGTTAGGAAAACAACACGACGCTTTCACGTCTCGATCATTTCATAATCTTGAAAAGAAAGAATATAAGTGTGTTTTAATGCAAAAAAATAATAAAATGACCTTGGATTTGTTTATCTCTTCTATGTATGAGTTCAGTGATCTGATATATTGTCTCTAGAGCACGATCCTATAAATTACCGTACATATATCATGTATATAGTAACATCTTATTTATAATGAAACCTATTGTCAGCCGGAAAAGCACGTCCATCCTTCAAAATATAAAACATAAGTTTAGTTACCTTGTTTGTCCATATTGTCCCTTTACATAACATAAATGTTATTTAATATAAGTGACAATCAAGTTAAATGTTAAAAGAAAACTAACCTATAACTGTTTTCGAAATGAGGAAAATTATTTGCATATAATTTAATTTTGGATGTAACGCGTCTTCTGATAAGCTGACGTTATTTTGTTATCAGCACATAGACATTATTTAGTCATGTGACCGTGACGTACTCAACGTTTTTTTTATGGTTTTCTACGGTTTAAAATGGAATTTAGAATTAAATTATAAGAAATGACTGTAATAGTTTTTCTGTCTATTCGAAATAACATTAAAAAAATGTGGTGCACACTGTTAAATACCCGTTACGCGCGTTATTCAGTGTGCACCAATTTTTTTTATGTCATTTCTTCAAAGACATAAAAATTATTACAGTCATTCCTTAATTAAATTGACAATTATTCCACGTCTCCTTATTTTTATGTCTTAAACTTTATCCCAAGGAATAATGAAAATAGTATTAAATAACCATGAATATAGTAAAATGACACTTGAAAACTTATTGCACCAAAACCCATGTACTAGGTGTAATTCCTGAGATAATTAGATTGGGGAGTGTACCAAAGTGTCTGCATTTACTGTAAAAGATCAAGGTTTTAAAATGAAAGCAATTTTAATTTGCACATTCACGAACGTAAATGTGATTTGCTTAGTTTCTGTAATGGTTGTCATGATAATACTAAAGGACAACCAAATTACAACTTAGGAAACTACTGATGGTACATAGACATCACATTTAATTATAGATCTATCAACAAGAAAAGTTATTTTAGGCAACACATTAGATAAAAACCAGATTTCAGCACATTTCCTCTGTAACAGTGCTATGAGGGTATTCCAGAACAATGTTTAATTAATAAATTAAGACATATCATTGAAATATGCAAATCAAGATTTAATTAAAGTAAAATTTATTATAAATCTAATTTGAAACATGAAAAATTTACAAAATTTCTTTTTGTAACACAGTTATGTCGCTTGTGTCTTAAATTCGTCTACTATTTCTTCGCACAGTGTTGTACTGATTTAATTCTGGTGATAGACACAGCTATATTGATTTGTGAACCATGAATGAGTTGTAGAGATTAAACCGAATGGAATGACCATTTAGATTCATGTAAAATAATAATGATTGCTTGAGTTTTGTTTGGTTGCGTAAGGTTCATTTGCAAATGTTTTAAGAATATTCGAATCTAAATAAAAAGTGTTCCTTGTAAAATTATATTTAAAATAGTATAGCTGTATCTCAGATTTGTCATGTGTATTCGTATTTTTTTAATCTTTTTTTATATAAAAAATTCCGTGTTTGTCTTTTCAAAATAAATGTGTTAACACTAGAATTAAGAAAAAAGTAAAAACACAAAAATACTGAACTCAGAGGAAAATTCAAAAAGGAAAGTCCAAAATCAAAAGGCAAAATCAAAAGTCCAAACGCTTCAAACGAATGGATAACAACTATAATATTCCTGACTTGGTACAGACATTTTCTTATGTAGAAAATGGTGGATTGGTCCTGGTTTTATAGCTAGCTAAACCTCTCACTTTTATGACAGTCGCATCAAATTTCTTTGCATTGTCAACAATCATGCATGAACAAAACAAACATACTCAAAGAGTAAAAATGTAAAAAAATTGGGGTATAGCAGTCAATATTGTGTTATCATCGTAATCACTTTAAAAAAAAAATGTAACGAAGAAGCACAAAAAGGCATACATTAAATTTGACATACTCATTTTGCTTATCTATTACGACTTTATTTATCTATGAAAAGTCTACCCGTAAATGATGGAAGGTTTTCAGTACTGTTGTAAAATTGCGCGTTTTTTATTTTCTTTTTTTTTTTAAACTTTACGTAGATTTCCTTTTTTTATATAAATATTTCATTCGTTAATTTGTTTTTATCTTTCTATGAATTTTGACAGACTTTACCATGTACATGTAAATGTAACTAAAATTCAATATTTAGCATGTAAACCTCTCATAACCATTGGGCAAAGTGTAGGTAAGTACCCCATGTATGATTGCGGCAAAAACATCTGTTTAGTTTGGTACAGTCGTTTGGAAGATTTCTGTATAAGATAACTGATGTCAAGGAATGGTAACGGATCAAAAACCCATTTAAGCCAGGTGAGTTAAAAAAAAAAAAAAAAAAAAAGAAACAAATACCAAGCGTTCAATATTAAACATAAAGTCGAAAAAAGACGGACAATATCATGGCCAAAATGAAAAGACAAAAAAAAATAACATAAAATCACAGAACATTTTGATAAAGCAACAAAACCAATTTAAAAATTGGAATAAAATCAGGAGCTCTGAAAGGGAAAGCATTTTATTGTCCATTAATATAAGATACAAATGAAGATTTCAGTAACGATTGGAACAAGTAATTCGTTTGATATGTGTTTGAGCTTTCAATTTTTCCACTTGCTTACGAACTTTATGTTTCGAATTTTCCTCAGAGTTCACTTTTTTTGTTATTTTACTTTTTGACGTTGTGTTGCTAATTTCAAGTGAAACTATCGGGAAAAGTGTTGTTCCGTGATGTCATAAAATATACGATAAACAACTGAACATTGGAATATAGAGTTTAATTAGTTCTTTATGGATTAAGTATATATCATGTCAATTGTTTACAACATTTGAAATACTTACAAAGTTAACATACACAAACACGATCTTCATCTTTATAATAACGTGTTCAAGAGCTCTTTGTTATGACTTTAAAGTAGTATGCCCACCAAAAAAATTTCAATAGCGAATATCCTACTCCAGTAACCTAACATAATACAAATGACACATTTTTCATGAATTGGTTCATCATGGGTTTAAAATGTCTTCATTAGTGTCTCGTTACAGTCAGTTTTATGAGCCTTGAGTATCCTTGACGTGAAATTTGTTCGCCAATAATTTCATTCAAATCCATTGATACCTCGTAATTTGTTAATGACAACCTAATAACAACAGCCTGAATGCCAACATGTTAGCTCGTTAAAGTTCCTTCGAATACATAGTTTGATTAGTGTAAATCTAATTCCACTTTATGGAACCGCAGGTGTGTCGTAGGCTATTAGCAGGGTAATATTTCATATTGCTTCACAGACATGCCTAAGAGGCAATTAATTGAATTATTCTTCAGTGGCTGGCGATCTTTTTTTTCCTAGTTTGTTATCGCCATTTTGTCTCTCAGGTTTGTAAAGTTACAGATAGAGAAAAAAAATATGTCTAAAGGGATATACGATTGGTCAATTTTAAGACATCAACCTAAAATTTGCATTACTAAATTACATTTATGTTCGATTATTTCTGTGAAGTGAGCTTGTATCGAAATATTATACAACAATATTTATGAATTTTAACATTTCTACACAAAAAAAACACCAAGGTTTACCCGTGTCGTTTGTTTCAGCTTTGACTTTCAGTAGTATACAAATATTAGAAATGTATATACAATCGGCGGTGATGTTGTCGTCGATCGACATTTAGGGATTCAGTTTTTGCTAATGGTTTTTTTCAAACATCAATATTAACTATGTCAAATCTTTATGGAATTTGATTAGATTTGTTCAACTGGATATACTAGTTATGTCAAGGCAACCATACATACAAATGATCTTCTTTTCATAAATTTATCCTAAAGTGACATTAAAATATAAACTTTTATGGCCGATGATTTGCAATTAAACCAGCTAAAAAAAAATTGTAAAACGTAAATACCATCAAATACAAATATTTTGAACTGTCTTTTGTTATAATTTTTATTACCCCTTTGACGACAAAAGATACTTACGAGTTTTGAATGTTCCCTAGGTATCTTCCGCAACTTTGTGTTACTATTTAAACATTATTTTACGTAGGGTGTGTGATGGTGTTACTATTTATACATTTTTTTTACGTAGGGTGTTTGCTATTTAAACCAATCGAGGACGGTGACCTTAATTAATGGATTATTAAAACAATATCTGTGCTACAACATTTTCCATACATGTAATTATAAGATGACATGTGACCAATATAATGGTGTTCTTAGATTATTCAAGACTATTATGAGTATACCAATCTGCAATTCCAAAAAAAACGTATATAGGATGCACCCTAATTTATCAGAGAAATCTTCGAAAAATTTTGTACTAGCATGCTGTTTTAAAAAAATTCCAGACAGACCGAGTTATTTCGCTAAGTGTCAACCTATTTATGTTTCTATCAACTCATGTTTCACTATCGCTGAGACAGAGTATTACTTTGTTACTATTGTTTTTTTTTCTGTATAACATTAGATTCACAAAGGTAATCGGAATAAACTGTTAAATTAAAGAAAAAATAGCATTCCGTTGATTGACGGTCGAATAAAATTGAAAATGGAAACGGTGAATGTGTCAGAGAAAAGAATGCATACTATGAACAACAATTGTATTGACTATTGTGCTAACCTTACTTCGCCAACAGACGTACATATTATGGATTGATGGGTCGAACGCATACTATGTACAGCAACTGTACTTATCTTAAGGCAATGTACATGTAATGGGTTTTTTTCCGAAATAGTTATTTAAAACTCTATTTTTTTTTAAATTCTTTTGCCATTATATGTTTACCCGTCTATTTATATTTTACTTATTGATAGTTTGTACTTTATCGAGAAAGTATCACTATATACGGTACGGTCCGCAACTGCT
Source organism: Mytilus trossulus (assembly GCF_036588685.1). NCBI lineage: Eukaryota > Metazoa > Mollusca > Bivalvia > Mytilida > Mytilidae > Mytilus > Mytilus trossulus. The sequence goes on along the minus strand of NC_086381.1, from coordinate 37,356,829 downwards.
ATATTCAGAGGGAAGTGGTCACTTTGTTTTTTCTTCTTCATTATTTCTTTTTACAAGAAGCTGTCTTGGGAAATTATAATCAGTCACGTTCTCGTGGACAAATTGACAAACAGTGAAGCGTTCCCATTCCTCTATGTTAGCAAGTTGATACTTTTATGCTATGACATGTTAAATTTCCCTCTGAATTCCGTTTTTTTTTTCAAGCAAAGAAAGATAATCCACGAAAAACTAAAACAAAACCTTCGAGAACAACTGTAGACAAGAATTTGACACAGTGCGAAAGCCGCGTATTCGTTCTGTACCTCCTTCCATATGACGTAACGGACAGAATATCAAGGGCGATAATACCATAGTTTATGTAGATGGCGCGCACATCGCAGTCTATCGAGGATTTGTTTATGTCGCGTACGTGTGAATTTTATTTGTTTTCTGAATAAAAAAAAGTCAAACTGCGTAATATATTTATTGAATCTCTATGGTAAACTATTTATTTAGATGACTCTTTCTTTTAAGTAACATTTTACATGCGTTATTGACATTAAAATACCTCAAAAAGATTGGCCTACATATCTCACAGACTCCGTCCAAAAATATGGCGGGTAAAACCTGCCTCTAAAAATAACTGACACAAATGCATCCTAAAGACTCTATAAATATAAAAATTCCAAATATGGTCAGAAAAAGGGCCAAGCTTTCCCCTAATTACCATAATTACCCATCATTCGATTTGGAAAGATGCAAACGAGGCAATTATAGGAAGCTGGAATTTCAGCCATTACATTTGCAGGAATACGACGGAAGTCATCAAGAAAACCACAAATATTCTTTTATTTTAATAGTTTTCCCAATCAGGATTTGTTTCTCGCATCTCATATAGTTTGACCAGATTTAACTCAACATAGTTATGTAGTTATTTAGCAGGATTTGGAGATTGTGAGCCATAATTGGCATCACATGCTTGATCTATTGACCTCCAATTTATCTTTTAAATTGCCATTCCAGGGTACAACCTTTTTTTCTGACAGTTTTCCCACTCAGGATTTATTGCTCATATATGTCATATAGTTTGACCAGATTTAACTTAATATATTTATGTAGTTATTTTTGTAGGATTTAGAGAATGTGGGCCATCATTGGTATCACTTGCTTTGTCTATTGACCCCTATTTTTTCTTGATTTAAAATTGCCATTCCAGATATTTTTTTATTGACAGCATATTTTGATACCTAGAAAATTCATGTGCACTGTATTGTTTTCCCATTTGCACATTGAGTAGCCCATGTACTAGCAAAAATAAAGCTGTTTCTGCATTTGTTCATTTTATAATTGTAGGGCTGCAAGTGTAAATAAATTACATTGAATAGAAAATTGTTTTGTTGTTATATTGTTCATTGAATCAAATATTTACATGATTTTTTTCATATCTTTGTTGTGTTTTTTATTGCAGTTTTATTTCTTATCATGTAGTGTCATTCCTCAGACTTCATTAAGTGACATTCAAACACTTGAGGGTTCTATTTCTATCTTCAGATTTTCAGGAATGTCTCAGAGGTCCAATTGTTTTAAGGTTCACCCTGATCAAGAGCCAGGGCCATGTTGTAACTGTGGTCAGGAGGATATCTCCAAACGCTATGTCCACCTTATACACAAAAAATCAGAAAATCCTGGTTTATGTAATTTTATAAAAGAAAATTATAAAATTTCAGATCTTTCATGCATATGCAGGAAATGTGAACTTAAGTTCAAAAGAATATTTGCTCGAACATCTGAGGACATCCAAGGTCCTTCATTGTCAAAAATATCATGTACAATTGAAAAAAATATATCTATCAATGAAAAGGCTTCTTGTTTTTTACATCAGTATTCAAAATGTGACAATTCAGCAGATCACAACACTACTGTTGACCCAGGTATATTTCAAAAAGTATTTGATATTAATCTTCAACATTTACAAGACCCATTACAATTATCACTTTGTCACATCCACTACAACACTTTTAGTAATTGGAAAAAGGAACAAGTCTGTGTAGTATGTGAAAAGATTTCTAAAACTAAAAGATTTATATGTATTTCAGACTGTACAAATGACCTGTTTTTACAGTATCTTAAACAAGAATTAAATTTTGAATCAGAATTAAATATTTCAGAAAATTTTTATTGCTGTTCATACTGTTATAACAGTTTTAACCTGTTCTGTAGATCTGAAGCAGGAGAAGAGGCAAAATTTCAGACTCCTCAATATTTAACTGAACGTTTGAATAAATTGACATGTATAGACCCTGTGGATATATGTGCTGACAACATTGATACTGTCACCCTACATCATGTTATTGAATTTGTCGTCAAATCATTTCTTGATGATAAACCATTATTATTACCTGTTGTTTATGAAAAGTATATGAATTTATTGAAAAAAAATATAATTACATTCAAATGTACCGTATCTAGCAATGAGCAATTAAAGCTGCTCAACCATAACCTTAAATGGTTACTTAGAATGCTGAAGGTAAAGTTAGGGAAAGCTTTGCTACACTATGTTCCAAAGAGAAAAAAAGATGGTAGTTTAATTTACAGGAATGGTGCTGATTTACTCAGTTCTTTGCATACAATGACAGTAAATTTTTACAGTACATTAAATGAAAAAAATTAAGAAGTTACAAAATTAATTTACAATAATAAAAAATTAATTTCTGAGAAAAATACTAAAATGACTAACCATGAAATTTTAAATAAGGCTGTACAAATTTTAAGGACATTTGTGAAACAGTATACATGTACATCAGAGAAATCAACAGAATTACTTGATATAAAATGAAATAGTGTCAGAGTATATCATATGCAGCACAAAATAGTGAAATAGCTTGCATGTAATAGTCTAAATGAAGGTGACAATCTCTTGCAAAATGTATACATGCATATGAATCTGGTTTATGATTGCAAATGGGACAACTATCCATAAGAGAAACAATCATTGTTATGATTGCAAATTGGACAACTATCCACAAGAGACACAATCATTGTTTACTCAGTTGAGTATAACATTAAAATTATAAATACTTTTGTCCAAGTCATGGTCATTATGCATGCAGATTAATCGTTTAAAACATAAAAATTATCATCACATGAGATATTCTATTCGTTTATAGCATTCTGATCATTACAATGGTGTACATTATTTTTGTATTGGCATGGATGTTCAAAATCCGCAAAATCAGCTGTTGTTTATTTACATCTTGCATACATACCTTTTGACTTTTATTGGCTAAAAAAATCATTGTCGCAACCATATCTTATCTATTCTGATAACAAAGAACTAATAATTGTAAAATCAGCACTGTTTTGCTACGTATGGATGTTAAATTCTACCTCCTGGTTGTGAATTCAATTGCGTTTTCATCAAAAATACCGCCGTTACCTTCCACACATTCCGATGTGTAATACACTCACATCGCAACGAATGATGGGTAAATTTGGTGACGTATCGATCACCTCATGTGTTTCCCCGAGATTCATACCAGTTTTGACCAATGGGAAGGCTTAGGATGCATTTGTGTCACTTATTTTTAGACCAAGGATTCCCTTTGTGAAAAAAAATCAACACGCCCCCTTTTTTTATATCGACTCGATTTGTATAGTTATAAGCGATTGACAAAGTCGTTATTCATTAATCATGTAATCAAATCAATATTTTACTTAAATAAGTTCTTAAACTGCATTTAAAGTATCTAGAAACCACCTTTTAAGCCAATTTAAAAGGTAAGGTAAACACTGCGTCAATACGATGGTGGCGCCATCTTTTAAAACTACGATTATCTCCCTTTTCCCGCGTGACCGATTGAAAGGAACTCTTCAGTGTTTCCGGCTTTCGCACTGACAAATTAAACCAATCTATGATAATACGATATATTGGTACTTGAAAAAGTGACAAATAAGAACAACTAATTAATCAATATTCTTAACTTCAATATATTTTGTAAATTGTGCTTGACTTGAATTCATATTACTTCGTCATTATCATATTCGTTAAATTTCTTCAATTTTAATTAAAGTCAATTCTCAATTTAAAGGGTGCTCCGCGGGCGGGTGTAAATCATTTTTTTTATTCAATAAAGGATTTCTCTATATTTTTTCTATAAAGGAACTTTATCTTAATAAGTATAATATACTTAATAGAAAAATGAAATAAAAAAATGGGGTCACCGTTCTTTTTTTCTGTTGAACTAATGGGAGAAATAGCGGTAATGTCGAAATAGAAAAAAAAAGAACTAAATTACAGAAATCGCTTAAATTTTCCAATTATTTAGTTTATGTACAGCTTAATATATGTCACCGATGAGTTAATGGCATTTTTTCATCAAAGGGAGATAATTTGAACATTTTCAATGATATCTACATTGGGCCTGGGCCAATACGAGTTGATTTTTTGGAATGATTTTTGTACCATGTGATAAAGTAACAACTATTAAAGGTAATAAATATAACCTTATACCCGCGAGCCTCCTTTAGTTTTATTATTAGTATTTTGAGTTATAACAGTATCATGTAGTTTATATGATCATTTAAATTTAAAAAAAAAATTGTATGGGTGACCCAAGGCTTCAATATTGATAGGTTATGTTAACAATTACATGAATTATTTGAGAACAAACATGCAGTACATTCAAAATCAACATTAAATTGTGACATAGAAAGATTCTATTTATTTTGTTCATTACTTATTTTTTATTTTTTTTACTTTAAATAATACGGCTAATTCGAACAAGATACCATTGCACTCAGTTTTAAACTAGACTCAAACACTTGAGTAGTTTAAACACATAGTCCATGTAAGAAGTGTTTCATGTTCTTTGTGCGTGATAACTGTCATTTTTAGTTGTTTTAGTTCTAGATATGCATGAAATATTCAAAGGATGAAGACCTACTTGCAGAATATCGAAACAATGGATGAGGGCTTGGTTATTTCCAGTAAGAGTGGGAAGCAGAGGGTTTGTTGGAAATCTATATGGAGGGAATTAATTTCACTTGATATTGTTGGAGGGGAAATAAGTAATATAAGCTAATTGTTAATTTGTGAAAAGAGGCAAAGACATCATCAATGTGGCTAACGAGAGACTTTATCAAGATATTGCAGTATTGAAATGTGTAAATTCGATTATCCCCCCTATCACATGCATTCATTTTCAGAGTTTATATATATACTGGTCCAATTCTTAAGGAGAAGTTGCACTTACAATGCACATGAGCTTGCTGTGTTAAAGACATTGGCATTATGCTTTTTTCTGCTCTGTGGTTGGGGTCTTGTCTCTTTCCCAAATTCCTGTTTCCCATTTCAATTTAACATAAACGTCCAGACGGACGACCAGGCTGATACTTATATACCCGCCAATATATTTATTAGAGTGTATAAAACAGTAAGCAAATGAGATGGTAGATGTATAGCTCAAAGGTAGATGTTTTTTTTATCGGATATACTTTTCTGCATAAGAAACACTGATTTATTTTGCATCAGTGTCTAAATCATAGTATTATTTCATTCAAGATTTGATAAATACTCAATACAATATTAATTATCAAAATTATTTCATTTCAAAACTAAAATAATGGAAAGTTTGGATACAAAACATTTGATTGATGCGTGCTTCACGTCCTATACTAATTACCTTACTACATCCTGTTGGACAGATGCGTGGTTCCGTTTTAAGGTGAATCCTCCTTCCATAGCTATTTAGGCGCTGTCGACCTCAATCCCCAGAGGTGCGTCGACTGGGGTGATCAAGTCCCAGGCCGAACTACATGGATATCCATGCCACTACACTTTACTGATTCCACTGCTCAGACATTTTCCTCTACAGATACTACAAAGATAGACGGGAATTGAATAAACTTTAAAAAAAGGTAGAATATAACACTAGTTTTACATCTTTTAAGAAGGGGATTATGTTTCAGAGAAAACTGTTAAATTCTGTTTCCAAATTATATAAATATTTTATTAACTTATTCATTTATATTTTTATATTCAAATACTTATGGATGGGTACTTTTTTAATTAGTTCATTTACTGGAAATATTAACTTAATTTGCAAGCTGTTAAATTTGTAAAAAAAGTCATCATCGATGCCAATCTTGCAATTAGTACGCCAGGCCAGGGTTTCGAACAGTACATTATGACCATCGGAGTTTGAAGACCAAATAAAATGCAAAGATGAAGAGCAGTAGAAAAACGGCAATTTCTAAAGGTTGTGTCAAACAAACCTACAACAATCTAAGCAAGGGATTAAAACAATTTTGGTTTCGAACAATACAACATGTTAATCAACAGGAAATTACAATAAATCAGAACATATCAATGGATTTTCATTTCAACATAAAAGTGTTGACAATAATACTGGTAAAAGCCGCGTGAAGAAATGTCCATCTGGAATGTCATCGACCCAGTGAAGAAATGTCCATCTGGAGTGTCATCGACCCAGTGAAGAAATGTCCATCTGGAGTGTCATCGACCCAGTGAACAAATGTCCATCTGTAGTGTCATCGACCCAGTGAAGAAATGTCCATCTGGAATGTCATCGACCCAGTGAAGAAATGTCCATCTGGAGTGTCATCGACCCAGTGAAGAAATGTCCATCTGGAGTGTCATCGACCCAGTGAAGAAATGTCCATCTGGAGTGTCATTGACCCAGTGAAGAAATGTCCATCTGTAGTGTCATCGACCCAGTGAAGAAATGTCCATCTGGAATGTCATCGACCCAGTGAAGAAATGTCCATCTGGAGTGTCATCGACCCAGTGAAGAAATGTCCATCTGGAGTGTCATCGACCCAGTGAAGAAATGTCCATCTAAAGTGTCATCGACCCAGTGAAGAAATGTCCATCTGAAGTGTCATCGACCCAGTGAAGAAATGTCCATCTGGAGTGTCATCGACCCAGTGAAGAAATGTCCATCTGGAGTATCTTTGACCCAGTGAAGAAATGTCCATCTGGAGTGTCATCGACCCAGTGAAGAAATGTCCATCTAAAGTGTCATCGACCCAGTGAAGAAATGTCCATCTGAAGTGTTATCGACCCAGTGAAGAAATGTCCATCTGGAGTGTCATCGACCCAGTGAAGAAATGTCCATCTGGAGTATCTTTGACCCAGTGAAGAAATGTCCATCTGGAGTGTCATCGACCCAGTAAAGAAATGTCCGTCTGGAGTGTCTTTGAACCAGTAAAGAAATGTCCATCTGGAGTGCCTTCGACCCAGTGAAGAAATGTCCATCTGGAGTGTCATCGACACAGTGATGAAATGTCCATCTGGAGTGTCATCGACACAGTGGTGATTCATGTAAAAACTATAAACATATATATGAAGATCATAGAGTTTTGTTCCCTGCAACCTTGTGTTTATTTTCTTGAATAATCTTCTAGACACAAGAATAAAATTCATTCAGCTCAAGAGGCATAATTTTAATACTTCATAAATTGGTTTACGTTGGTAGAAAGTTGATTAATTGATGTTATTGTTATATTTTGTTTATATCCGTCTGAAAACATAACAAAACAGTCTATTGTTGAGAGATTGACTCAGTAAAAAGTCTGAGATATTCTCTAGAATTAAACTGGTCACACGCTTCAAGGATGTTCAAGAACTAAGACAATTAAAATTAATACTTTTTTCATAACAATTAAACTAGTGAAAATGGCAGTTGAATAAACTTGCTGTCAAAATATAATAGTGCCTCGAATTCACACAAGAAAGATAAACAAGATTATTTTTATAACAAAAAACTTAAAAAAACAAATAGCAACAGCATTGCATGTAAATATGACCAAGGGACCAAGGATTCGTCTGGATTTACTTTCCTCATGAACACTCAAAGCCAAACATATGAAATATGAAGATGTAAAAGATCCTCACTTGTCATGAAATTTCGATGGGTGCCACTAGTGGAACATCTGATATCTCGGTGTTTGATGATACCATGTTGCTCAATGGGTCCTCAGTTTTGTATATAATGTTTTGTGAACTGTTGTTTGTTGGAAAGTTGCTAGTTCCAATTAAACGCATCATGTACACAATCAGATTGATGCTATACATTCAGTCAATATATATTTAACGTCAAAATACAGTTTGATGACACTCAACTCTTACTTGTGTAGGCGTTCTCAAGTATATGCAGTTGAGTTATATTTAAGTTGCGTGTACTTTCGCAGTATTATTGTTTGTAGTCATTCGGCTTCAGTTGTATAATGGTTGCTTTATTCGCATCCTCAGTTGTCGATGTATTTGAGTAAAATAGTATGTTTCTTGAACTTTTTTTTATTAATACTTCTCGTCCTTGGTCCCTTGGTTTGGTACCTCTTTCATAGATATATGTTGTACCTTTTGGTTTCAACCAAGTAAAGGAAGTGATGTTAGCAGTTTAGTCAAAACTTACCAGCCCATATAACCTGTTGTCCAGTTGTTGTTGCTTGTTGATGTGGTTCATAAGTTTTACTCATTTCTCGTTTTTCTAAAAATTAAATCGTTGGTTTTCCAGTTTGATTTGTGAAACAATAGTTATTTTGGACCCTTTATGACTTGCTGTTCTGTGTGAGCCATGGCTTCGTGTTGAAAGTTGTATTTTGACTCATAGTGGGTTACTTTTGACACATTGCGACTTGGATGGATTGTTGTCTCATTTGATACTAATTCCTCTGTATGACATGTATTAAACGATTTATCTATCAAAATGTTTGTCAAATAATTGTAATATTACGGCCGTACCAAGACCACCGTTATTTTTGGCTTCAATGGCGCTCTATACATTTAGAGGTCATCGTAATGCCATTTAATCCGTAGTGTATGCACGTTTCCTCAATCTGAAACTATTTATGTCATGGTTCTCACTTTTAATATTCATTTTGAGCTCAAATACGAACTTCAAAATTTGATATCGGACAAAAAAAATTTTTAGGGGTGGGCTTACCTTTAAGGATGAAACACGGAGTTCAGAGGACTGAAACCTTGACAAATACTGTTAACCTAAAGGCACATAACGACTTGTCGTGTTTATTATCAAAATACGCCGAGGAAACGACTACTTCCGGTTGCAAGTCCAGTTAAGGTAGCAATAAACAGTTAGGAGGCATATGTATGTAATCAGAATCTTTCATAGATTTTATATCCAGTATATAAAATGGTAAAATATAATTTCTTTTTGGTGTGTCTATGACAACAATCTGCATTTATTTGTCATAAAATATTGCAAAAAGGGGGGGGGGGGGAGATGTCACACATTTCCCCAAAATTGGCTAAAAGTAGAATTTCAATCGCTTGAAGTACAATGTAATACCTTTTCTGAAACTGTGTACATATATCATTCAGCAATTCCAATGAAAATCATGTATCTTTCATCTCATTTTTTTTGTAAAATTGGGTCAAAAACTTCGTGTAGAAAAAGAGAGTTTGTAAACAGTACATAATTTCTGAACCGATGGCCGGTCCAGCTATGAAAATACGGATTGTCAAACAGAAAACAGCCCATAAAACATGTGAAAAATAATCTTGATGCTCCTATAAACCATCTTTGAAGGCTAAATTAGCACTCATCTGTCAAAAAATGAATTTTATTACACAATAACTTTCCTATTTGAAAAATCCACAGGGGCCAAAATGCAAAACTGAACTCCTAACTGTGTGTTGCTACCTAACGTTCAAAATCGGAAAAACTCGGAAGTTTTGTGAATTTTGGTGCAAATGACTTTCTTTACACTGATGAACCCAGATCAGTTTCAATCCGACCTAACAACTGTTGTTATAAAAGTGTTCACTGGTGTACACTCTACATGTAAACTACAGATGGATTCATCTATTAGCATCTCTCGGTCTTACAGGTCGAGAAAAAGAACGAAAAAACGTCAAAATTGACGCCTTTTGCACCTGAGGACCAACTTTGGGGTTACTAAATTATAATCCTGGTACCTTTGATAACTATTTACATCACTTGGTCAATGCCACTGCTGGTGGACGTTTCGTCCCCGATGGTATCACCAGCCCAGTAGTCAGCACTTCGGTGTTGACATTAATATCAACTATGTGGTCATTTTTATAAATTTACTGTTCACAAAACTTTGATTTTTTCGAAAAACTAAGGATTTTCTTATCCCAGGCATAGATTGTCTTAGCCGTATTTGGCACAGCTTTTTGGAATTTTGGATTCTCAATGCTCTTCAACTTTTTACTTGTTTGGCTTTATAAATATTTTGATATGAGCGTCACTGGTGAGCCTTATGTAGACGAAACGCGTTTCTGGCGTACTAAATTATAATCCTGGTACCTTTGATAACTATTAAGGTGCTTCTACAGATTCAGCATACATAAGTACAAATTCAGTTATAAGTGGGAGTCGGGGATGTCATATACAAGGTATAGAAGGAATAATTGTTGTTACGAAAAGATGACTTTATCACTTAAAAACATTAATGTAATAGCTCCCTTGTAAGTATCAACCTTCGATCAAAGAAATCATAATAATAAATCCTACCTCCTAATTATCGTATCCCTTGTTGAATATGACTAGGATTACATAATAAAGTTTAAAACGAAGTGAAATCCCTTTATTTAGTAGTTTTGTGAAAGCAGAAATCTCTCAAAAATAGTTATATATTAAAAATAATATGAACTGAGATATATATAAAAATTATATCGGAGATGTTAGAATGTGATGATCTTATAACATACAAGTGAAAAAACACGTGATTCCCGCGCTTAGAAAAAAAAATGAAAATATTTTATCGGATACGCTCAAGAAATAAATAATGAAATACTGAAAAATGTTATACGTTTTAAAGCGTTTGGAAAACATGAATTGTGAACGGAATTTTCCATTGTATTTCTACAGATAACTGCTGGATTAACACAAATAGCAGACGTCCGTTGGGAAACGCGAGATAATGTTTTTTTAATATTTAAAATTTAAACCATAAAACATCTTACTGATTTTCATTTTAAAATACATTGTACTACGCAATAAATAATAATCAACGAAGACAAGGCAATGTCGGCCTATTATTTATTGCTGATCTTGCACGAGGAAGTCATTGTATAGCTAAATACCCGGTTTTGCTCACTGTAGTAAGCCACACAATGCATATTCATCCTTGAAGTCTAGTGGATAGTTATGTCATTTTCAATAATCCTTCTTTTGATCAATTATAATATATGATATTTTTAAAACGATAAACGTATATAATTTCGAATAATAAAAAACATACATTTTAAATTAAATTTTATCAATTTATTGGGTTTTTTTTGCTAGGACAATTTAAAGGTTTTTCAGAGTGAAAAATAGAATGGTGCCGAAAATTTCACACTCACGAAATTATATATATATTTAAGAAAACATTGTCATAATACCTTGTAAGATCGACCGATTCGTAGTCTTTATTCTTTTTTTGGTGGGTTGGAAGAGGAAAGGGGGGTTCGTGGAAACTTGTTGCAAATCTTATAACAGTGAAATCTATTTACACATTTCAATGATGTTTTGATAACGCTTCTATAAGCAGTCAATGCTGTCCAATTTCAGGTATACCTGTTACAAAAAAAAGAAGACAATGATATAAAGATATGCAACATAAAAATGAACTTAATTTTACCATAATAGCAGGTACCATTTACATTGTATATGTACAGTCTGTTATGAAACGTGCAAATGAAATACTATAAATATATAATGAAAGTGTACGTAACCCTTTCATTATAATTCAACAACATGAACGATCATTCAGTTTGATATCGTAATATTTTGATAAATCATTTGTTTTACGAAAATTTGAAACGTTCAACAAAACTTAAGATTTTTAACGCTAGGAATTGATTACCTTAGATGTATTTGTCCAACCCTTTTGAATTGTACCCTTCGAGCGATTGGTGGTGTACACTGTTTTAAGCCTGATATTTTCAAGAATGCTTTGAATACTTTCAAACTTTACGATTGTTCTCGAACAGTCTGATGTGTAAATATAATGTAACTCGTTAAAACATAAACACTGTATTTGTCAGCCTTATTTCAATTATTATGTCATAGAAAGAACCATAGAAGTATATATTTTTATTCAAGAAATTTCTTACATCAATGACAACTTATTGTTTATACCCACTAGTTTTAGTCGATTGTATTTCAATATCAAATACATCTTGTCCTCCCTACCACAAATTCTATCGATTTAATTACATTTTTATAATAAGCTTCTTAAAACTCGAAACGTTTTCAACGAACAGCAGTATCAAGTATGAAAACAGCTGTGATTTCTAACGTAAGCAAATTTCCAATTTGAGCGAGCATATTTCCACCCTGCTTTCCAAAATGTTTGTATTATATATTTCCCTGTTCCAGTAAATTAATGTCCTGTTGGTAGCACCATGTTTGTCACATGTGTGATTTGCTTTTCCTCATGTAGTTTGGATATTCAAAATAATGTTATGATGCACACGTCTTTTTTTATATATTTTTTAATACACTAAATGATTTTTTTTCGGAGAAGAGGCTTTATGTCTTCCCCATTTTTGATGTTTTCAGATGTTTGATTCAAGAATCTGAAACTTAAATTAAAGCTGATGTAAAAAAAAAAATGCTTTGCTACTAAATATCTTATTTAAATTAACTATGTTTTTATGTGTTTATGATATTTTAACCGTATTCTGCTAATATCTAATATTTTTCAGGCTTGGACTCCACTGAACCTACCGTTTCAGATTTATTGTTTTACTGAAGTTCTTGTTGTCGACAATGTGCATGATATGCTTGCAACTGTACAGTACGCAAAGGAATTTGATTAAGGAATTGCGTGGTAATGTTTATATTGAATACATTCTACTACATTTATACTGAAAGCATTTCATGTTATTTACGATAAACAAGGTAAAGTATCAGATTCTTCTGTTGGATTATACTAAACACCCAAAAGATAAATCAAAGTGTAACCCAGGTTTTGTCTAAATAATAGCTGTTTTACATGAATGCAATTGTGTCGATTTAGCTAATACAATTTTTTTTATCAACAACGATCTTTAATTTCTTAAGATTCAAAACGCTACACTGTGACAATAACAATACATTTATTATGACGGTGACATTTAATTACTAAAATGTATTGACTATTTAAGTAAAATTAAAATTTATAGGCTTCTTGTCAGCTCTAACAAAACAAATATTACTATCTTAATGATTTTAACATGGATCAATAGCCAAATATGCCTCGTTAATTTTCTGTTGTAATTAAATCGTTTTAACGAGGAGCAATAAGGGTCGTATGTTTATTTAAGATTATATAATATCTACCCAGCCGTTCATAAAGGATGCCCCACTGTCTTTAAATACCAACAATATTAATCTGACCTCTTATATGTACTTTACAAGTTTCTCACTATTGGTTTGGATTAACACCAAGTTAACGTATAAAGACAAACAGTGTATCACCGTGTTTAAAGATAAATTGGAACCAATATCAGCTGAATAATAATTCGGTGATTAACTAGTTAAGGTAGGTCGTGTAATTATTGTGCCAAAAAAAATTAATAAATTTAAAATTGTTTTTAATAGATTTAATATAAAATTTCGATGCCTTTTTTGTGTAAATATGTAAGTAATGATTATTGTGATTAATTAAAGTTTTACTTAATATTAGTTTTTCTACATTCATCTGCATTTGAAATGTAGATCTTTTATAGTTAGTGTCCAATTATACATATAGTTGATATCAAACTTTTGTCATTAAGTTGCAGTTTCTTTGACATTATTTCTTTTGTTTGTTTTAATTTAAAAAAAAAAAAAAACTTTAAAACGTATACATGTATATGACTACACCGTTGAAACAATAAGAAATTGGGAAATTGTATTTGAATAAATTGATTATTCATGTTCAAAAATTCTACCTCCGCCTTATTATAAACATACGAACTATTCAAACTGAGAATCATTAGTCTACATTAGACATCTCTGTGCGATTTTATATGATATATCGATATGACGATTCGCCATTGTACTCCTTCAATATACATGTACGTCATTTTAGAACATATATATTAGCTATAGTTGTAGATCGTGTGACGTAATATCCTCTTAGACATATAAAAACCTTGGGATGAAATGGGGAGAGCTTTTATACATCTATCACTTAATAGTTAAGTTAGACGTCGCAGATTTACATCTTGACCGTCGACCATCCCTCATCTTTCATAAATGCACTTCAAATGAGTTTAAAAATTACTTGTTTAAAGTCAAAGGTATGTGAGTATTATGGGTCTTAAAGGGTACAATAAGTTGCTTTTGTTTGGGGGTAATGCAATGAGGATTAAATGTTATAGGGCCGTGTGTGCACACTGAATAACGCGCGAATACGCGGTTTTTAAACCGTAGAAAACCATAATAAACGTTGATGACGTCACGGTCACATGAATAAATTTGGGCTCATAACAAAATAGCGTCAGCCAATCAGAAGACACCTTAGATCAAAAATTAAATTATGTAAATAAATTAAGGAATTCCAGATTTAAAATTGTTGTGAATAAAACTATGGTAAAAACCCAGCGTTTATACAAAAAAGATATATGTCCTTTTGGGATATTAGAATTATTATGCCATTCTCTGAATTACTTTCCGTTGTCAAAAACTATACATTGGCTTACATTCTAGGATTGTCCGTCAAAATTATTGAACAGTTTTATAGACATTTTATATATTTTAAAAAATCGAATTAATTTCTGGCTTAAATTTGTTGTGTTATAAACGTGTCAATACAATGCAATATTTAAATACCGGAGGAGAAAGCAATGCATTATATATATCTATGAAGTTTAAGATACTCATTTTGCACCTATAAGGCTAACAATTTAGGCAGATATATTTTGCTTTTCTGATTTTGTTCTGAATGTTGATAATAAAACGATATTTTTAAAATATTTATGCAGTTGAATTTTATGTAATTTCTTTCACGATACGATCGCAATGCTTTACCACGATCAAAACCATCTATTTCAATTAATTAACTTTACAAACTTGAGTTAGTAACATTTATCGCATCTTTCCATCTGACGAGATAAATTATATTGTGTCCTATTAAAGGGTCACATGCAGAGGTTGTAAGATCATGAGAACATATGTTAAAACGATTTAAAGTTTTGTTCATAGCATGTACTTCTTGTCAGATAAATACTTTTAAAACTACCCATAACAGCGATCTCTTTGTCCTCTTTTGTTTCAATCGTTTATTAGAACGACCCCTTTTCTATTGTCTGAATCAGGGGATTAGACAGGGTGATGTTTCAACAGATATTAATCCAAAATAGAAAATGGACTGTAGTAAAATATGTTTCAAAGAAAAAAAAATAAACAAAAACGTTCATATATTAAATAATTTCAACACCAAAAAATAAACAAAAACGTTCATATATTAAATAATTTCCACACCCAAAAACAAACACGCAGTTATTATAGGTTGTTCTTAAGTTATAAAGTATTGCTCCTCATTTGTAATATACTAAATATAATGTTTGTGAAAAGATGACAAACACATTTAACTTTGTTCTTTCGTTTTAATAGAAAATAACGATAATGGGGGAACGTCCAGAGACTTCAATCAGTCATGCTACATATAAAACAGAATCCTCGTCAACAACCAACTACAGTACTTTGCCCTCGCACAGGGAGTGGACAGCATTTGTTGGTCCTGTTGTTTATACTGGTATTTCAATATATATTATATAAAAAAAAATGCATTTTTGAAATACAAATACATACATACATTAGAAATAAATTGGAATGTTTTATTGAGTTAATATAATATTAAGGTGCATGCCAATGAGACATCAAACAAATGACAATTATTACAAAAAAAAATCATAAAAAGTAACATGATTTTCAAACAAAGATAGGTTTTCAAATAAGTGTTCATCTTAGGTAAAAGAAAAAGAAAACAAAGCAATACAAATCGAAGCAAAATAAAACAAAGCAAATCGAAGCAAATCAATATATGACAAAACAAAGTAAAACAAAACAGAACAAAACAAAACTAAATTGAAATGAAAATTTAATAAAATCAATTAAGCATTTTATGATCAATAGAAATGTTATTATAAGAATCGTTTCTCAATACAAAGTTTAAAAGCTTGACACATGAAATGATTGAAGCAATCATTACTTGTTAATTTATTTTTAGGACCAAATGGAGAACGTGACCAACATGTATCAGTCAACTTAGATTTCCAAATGGTTGGAATAGGAGCTCGATCACCGGAAATAACCAGCCAAATGAGTTACCTAAGCAGACCACCTCCTGGTTCAACATTTCCTAAAGCTAAACATAAACAGATAGGCGAAATAGGATGGCCTGTAGAAACCTTTCGAATTGTAAAGGGACTTTAACATTTTAGTACTACTGCATTATAGAAAACTTCTCTGTGTTACCTGGTTTCATGGTTACTTTTCAGTGTACACAAATACATGCACTCATTTGATATATACTTGAAGAAGGACAGATACCCAATGTATGCATTTGATTTGAATAACTAGTATGTTAATTGTGTAAATGTTGCAATTAGTAGGAAAAAAGTATGTATTTTCTGTTTGAAATTGTATTATATATGAATAATATCGTTATAATAATCATTATTAAAATGTCGTCTTTTTTTACTATAATTATATTAATCATTAAGGATCGAGCCAAATCTCGTCTTCAAGACCTCGGGGTCAAATGCGTGAACATATAATAACGTAAGGTCTTTGCAATCCAGTAATGTTATTTAAAATGAACATATCAAGTATTTTAAATGATTTTTCTGAAGATGCGATGTATTAAAACATGGTTATGTCTCACTTAAGAAGACAAACATGCTTTACTTTAACCTATAATGGTTTAATTTTTAAATTGTTATTTGGATGGCACTCACACCACATCTTCCTATATCTACTTAGGACAACATTTGGGTATAAAATGTCATATGAAAAACTGAATTGAAAGGGATTTGGTATACGCCAATAAGATAGCAACAAAGCGAAACAAATTACCAAACCAAATAGAGAACAATAGTGTGTCTTTACAAATACTAAAACGAAATAATTTGTATCGTATATACCAATTTTAAGATTCTTTTCGTGGCAATTTAAAGTTACGCCGTTTGACCTGAAGTCAGTCGTCGTAAATGAAATCATTGAGCAATCGACTACAGTGTATGTCTTTGACGTCATAATAAGATAGGAATTGTTTGACATTGGACACATTTGATACAGAAATATGAAAGTCCCCATGTGCCTTGTATTTACATGTGAACATATAAGTATTTTTATTTGTACTTGTTTTTAAATTAAACAACATAAACTAGGGTTCTTCAACTTAAACATTAAAATACTCGTTAACGTTCTTATTTTTTATCAAAAATTATCATGTCATCAAAAACTAATTGTCAATAGGATGGCATATACTATCCTCCATGAAATAGTTATTAAAGGTACCAGATTATAATTTAGTACGCCAGACGCGCGTTTCGTCATCATAAGACTCATCAGTGAAGCTCATATCAAAATATTTATAAAGCCAAACAAGTACAAAGTTGAAGAGTATTGAGGATCCACAATTCCAAAAAACGAAAGCGAAGGCACTGAAAATAAAAAATTTTTTTGAATTATTCTACATTACTTGATGAAGGAATCATTTGATTAGATTTGAATAGTAGAAAGTGAAGTTTAAAGAAAATGCTTCCTCTTTTTCACTGTTCTTAAGATTATATAACAAACTCTGTCTCATATAATTTAACAAGTCGATTTGCGGATAAAAAAGAAGACTATATATCAAGCTTTAATGTGACATTCCAATATATATATACAACTCGTCTAAACATCAACACAACAATGTTAGATCTGTAAATTTGCTTTCGCAAATTTTTAGTTCTTCCCTCGCCGGGATTTGAACCCATGCTACTGTGATATCGTGACACCAAATCGCCTGCACTGCAGCCGTCCCGCTAGACCACACGACTAACTGGGCTCTACAAAAAAAGAGCTTTCGCTGGCCATGTTTACATTTCCACGTCAGTTTTAATCTAGCGGCGTACTACAGTACATGATATATAAGGCATGAAGATGTTAATGTTACAGATCAGCTAAATTATCTATAGTAAAGGATCCTACAAATTAATGTAAGATACAGTCACAGAAAATAATTATATTCATAAGTACGTCTGAGTGAGTGACAACTCTACAACAGATGTATCCATCGGATCGCCATCAATGATGGTGATACATGGCTGTGTACATAATGTATATACAACTCGTCTAAACATCAACCCAACAATGTTAGATCTGTAAATTTGCTTATGCAAATTTTTTGGTTCTTCCCTCGCCGGGATTCGAACCCATGCTACAGCGATATCGTGACACCAAATCGCCTGCACTGTAGCCGTCCCGCTAGACCACACGACAAACTGGGCTCTACAAAAATAGAGCTTTCGCTGGCCATGTGTTACCTTTCCACGTCAGTTTTAATCTAGCGCCGTACTACAGTACATGATATATAAGGCATGAAGATGTTATTGTTATAGATCAGCTAAATTATCTATAGTAAAGGATCCTACAAATTAATGTAAGATACAGTCACAGAAAATAATTATATTCATAAGTACGTCTGAGTCAGTGACAACTCTACAACAGATATATCCATCGGATCGCCATCAATGATGGTGATACATGGCTGTGTACATAATGTATATACAACTCGTATAAACATTAACCCAACAATGTTAGATCTGTAAATTTGCTTTCGCAAATTTGTTGGTTCTTCCCTCGCCGGGATTATTATTGTTAAGTTGTCAAGACCTTTCAAGGTTTGCATATTAATCAGATTTGATGTACTCTTTTGTTTTGATCAACACCTATAAGTATATTTTAAGCAAGATATCTGAGTCCAACATTTTATCCGCTAGGTCACACCACCACAGCTAACCTTAATTGTTGACATGCAATATCATACATATATTCATTTTTTGATTTCATTTACAGCACATTTCAGTCAGTATGTAGCTAATGGTAATATCTTTGGTTAGCTTGCTTGTTAGCTGAATCTTGAAGTCCTTGATAGGTAAGGTAAACTTCCCTCCTTAAATAGTAGACTAGCCCAACAGATAAAAAATGTATCCCTCTGTAGGACTAAGCTACTATTAAAGGAGGGAAGTTTACCTTACCTAACAATGACTTCACGGTTCAAGCTAACTAAAGATATTACTATTAGCTACATACTGACTGAAATTTGCTGTAAACCTACGAAAAGTCGTGTATAGTCAGAACGCACGTCCGTCCAGCTAGTGTACCATATTATTGATATTTTCGATGATTTTTATTTCATCTACAATGTAGTTGACACACGAGGTTCTTTGTTTTACCCGGCATTTTGTTTCGCGATGTTTTAGATTTTCTTTATTCTTAAATTGTCCTCTTTAATTGAGTTTTGGACGCTCTCTTACACTTCTTTAAATTTGTATTACTTACTAATCTTATTAACACGGCTGTTATCCATTGAATATTATGATAATGCAACCTGTTAAAAGTGTTGATTTTGAATTGTCATCATCCTTTCCTAGTTACAATGTATCTGTCGTGTTGTATTTCATTGGCATAAATTAGGTGGTGTCTTATTTGTGCCTATATCGATAGTTTCCTGTTCCCAATTATTTTATTTTGACTTGGAGTGAATTTTCGTGATGTGTGATGCATGCAAAATAAGAGACTTGTATTCTGTCAAAACATCTTGTCGATCCATTTTGAGTTCTGGCAAATACTTCAGGTTTTGTTTTTTAAGTGACTTTTTTTATCGATTTATGAAATTTCACTATCGGAAAACCACTGTTGCCTAAGTATATAGTATCCGATTTATGTTAGAACTCTATTTTTAGAAATCGGTATCTGATACAAATACTTAATGTCAGAAATATAATCAATATTTTCTATGATAATATAAGATCTTAAAGAAAACTGAAAGTACACGTCCTATATCTTGTTGAAAAAAAAACGTAAATTTTGTACAAGTTTTTATTGAATTTGCATGAACTGAAATCCTTAATCGTTATATATTTGCAAGTAAAATATAGTATATAAGTTTCATCCCATAAGAGAAACTCATATAAAAGAGATTTAACATTTCATAAGCCTTCTTGAAATGACAGTACACGTCTTTTAGTCTTACTCTTAATATTGAAAAAGTAAAATAACACCTCCGAGGAAAATTCAAAACGGAAAATCTCTAATTCAATGGTAAAATCGAATGATAAAACACATCAAACGAATAGACAACAACTGTCATATTCCTTCTTGGTACAAGCATTCGCAAATGTAGAAAATGGTAGATTTAAGCTGGTTTTATAGTGCTTAACCTCTCACTTGTATGACAGTCGCATCGAATTTTATTATATTTATTACGATGCGTAAAGAAAAAGGACACATCGTTCGATTCACCATTTTTTTTAAATGCTTTAATGCTATAAAATCAAAATTTCATTTAAAAAATCAAAAAAGGCCGAACTGATTATGTGTTTGAATGAGGCAATCTTTACAATGGTTCTTCAGAATATTGTTAAAGTTGGTCTAACAGATTTCTTGCATCCTTACTTTCTGTAATATAAATCATGGCTGATCATGAAATATTTTAAGGGTCTGTGCTTATCGCCGATACTGCATAAAAAACGCCACGAAAGAAGTAATACTGCTAGGTATGACTCCTTTTATTGGCTTACACAAAGACATCATTGACAGTTGACATCCACGGAGATTTGTTAATTGAAAGGAGAAAAAAGAAGAATGACATAAATCCCTCTGTTAACTTCGTGTGAAGTATCATTTTATTTGAATTATTATATAATTATGCATTTCCAAGATTTAAGTGTGTAATGTCAAAAATTGTTTTTCAGTCAGGATTGCCATGGTGGGTAGTTCTACTAACAATGATAGTAAAGAAGCAACTGTTTATCATAGTTTGAGTGTAATGGTTGCAACCTTGCCTGACAGTTAGGAAATATCTTTTATGTACCATTGTGTACTTAATAATGATAAACAGCTGATCAAAAGAAGTTCCATCTATTTGTTTCTATCACCTGTAACTATGTAACATCCCTAGATGAGTACGACCAAACATCGCAATTTGATCTATTTTTGATATATTTTTAGTAACCGGTGACGCTGATTTCGTGACTTAAAATAAAATTGAGAATGGAAATGGGGAATGTGTCAAAGAGACAACAACCCGACCAAAATAAAAAAACACAACAGCAGAAGGTCACCAACAGGTCTTCAATGTAGCGAGAAATTCCCGCTCCCGGAGGCGTCCTTCAGCTGGCCCCTAAACAAATATATACTAGTTCAGTGATAATGAACGCCATACTAATTTCCAAATTGTACACAAGAAACTAAAATTTAAATAATACAAGACTAACAAAGGCCAGAGGCTCCTGACTTGGGACAGGCGCAAAAATGCGGCGGGGTTAAACATGTTTGTGAGATCTCAACCCTCCCCCTTATACCTCTAACCAGTGTAGAAAAGTAAAAGCATAACAATACGCACATTAAAATTCAGTTCAAGAGAAGTCCGAGTCTGATGTCAGAAGATGTAACCAAAGAAAATAAACAAAATGACAATAATACATAAATAACAACAGACTACTAGCAGTTAACTGACATGCCAGCTCCAGACTTCAATTAAACTGACTGAAAGATTATGATTTCATCATATGAACATCAGGCACAATCCTTCCCGTAAGGGGTTTAGTATCATACCATCATAACATATATGAGAAGAACATAACCCGTGTCATGCCAACAACTGTTTTTAGAATAAATGTGTTTAGTTCCGACGCAAAGACCTTATCAGTGACTCAATATTAACTCCAAAATATGCAATCTTTAATGACTTGACAACAGTATCGTAATTATATCCCTTCTTAATAAGTCTATTCAAAGGTTTTGTAAGTTTATGAGGTGAATACTGACACCTTTGTGCTTTATAAAGAATATTTCCATAAAAAATTGTAAAATGTTTGTAATCTTACAATATATATATATTATACAGATTTTCACAATAAAGTTACAAAATTCTATATCGACAAAAAGAAAGTATATATAAACATAAACAATCTGGGCATACGTAGAAAAAACGTTAAAAAATCTAGTGCTGTACTTAGTGATTGAAACATCGCAAATGATTAATGAAAAAAACAATATCAAATTGCAAATGCTAAATAGACAAAAATCCTAATGAAACTGGAAAGGTCCCAAAATTAGGACCAGACAATTGTTAACAAATGATTGTTTTAATTTAAAAAGATATTTGTTCTTAGAAGATCCCTGTGCGACTTAAGTGTATAAAGTTCATAATACAATAATCTTTTCACTAATTATAAAGGACCTAAATCGCAGAACGTGCCTCTCGGCTTTGCTGAATTTAAAACGCCTTTGTTTGATATTACAAAATTGAGAATGGAAATGTGGAATGCTTTAAAGAGACAACAATCCGACCAAAGAGCAGAAAACAGCCGACTACCACCTTCAACACAACAAGAAAATCCTGCACTGGTAGGCAAACTTCAGTTGATCTCTTTATAATTGTGTACTTGTTCAATTAAAATAAACGTCATACTGAAACTCCGCAACCTATAAATGACTGTATGACTTAAAAGTTTAAAAATTTAACATACATTGTAAAATTTTAATTTCAGTTTCTTTTGTACAATTTTGAGTTTAGTATTGCATTTATGTTCACTGAACTAGTATATATTTATAAACCATAATTATTAAGGAGTAACCATATATCTTTAAAAAGTGTTGTCCAAAACAAAAAATAAGGCAAAGAATTGTATTCAGTTTTTCAACGCTATCAATCACATTTTTTTTCAAAAATTTAACAATATCAGGTATGGGGGAACCCTGCATTCAATATTTATTTTCCCTCATAGCACACACCCCCTAAATAGGCGTTCCCTAAAGAAGCTAAGGTTGCAACTGACCTTTTAAAAGGTTACCTTTAGTCTGGTTGGCTATTATGTTTGTAATGCCGTTAAGATCATACCCAGTGGGCACTCAACGTTGAGACAACGTTGAAATTTGGTTGAAATATGGTCGTGACGTTGATCGACCTAAATTCAACGTTGATCTAACGTCATGGTATTCAACGTTGACTTCACAACGTTGTTTCAACGTTGAATTTACGTCGTTAAAATCAACGTTTAAACAGCAACGTTAATTCAACGTTGGGTTAACGTCAGTCAATCGCGACAGAAAAATATTATTGTCAGAATTGAAGGGTACAGATATTTTGGATGAGCAGATAGAACAAGGAGCAGTGCTGCAGTATTATAAACGATTGAATAATAAGTGTCTAATCTAGAATTTATAATACTTATAAGGGAGTCCACTGACTTCCATAAGCGTGAGGGGGTTTCCTCCTGTCATGCTTCTATGATCTATATATAATCAATCATTTTTTTCCCACAAAAAAGGGGGTAGGCCGAATTGTTTATGCATGAAAAGGAGTTTTGGACAAGAACATGTGGTCAGGAGACATCACTAATAACAAAAAAATGATTGTTTATACATGGAAAGGAGTTTTGGACTAGAACAAGTGTACAGGAGACATCACTAATAACAAATCGGCTTTTTCAAATAAATTTTGTTTTGTGTTTATTTTAAAAAAAATCAATTCTATCCAATTTTTAAGAAGATCTAATTTTGGTTTGATAATTCTCTATATTTTGGGAGATCTCAAAACCTGTTCATGCTATTTTATGTATATCTGTATAAATATGATATATTCTTAGTTTATATTTTTAAAATCAAATCGATTTTTTTAATTGCTTATATTCAATTAAATAAATAGATGAAATTATTTGGTATATTTTTTTATTATTTTTACCGACTGATATTAAATATATAAACTTAAAATATCATCGATGTACAATGTAATCATAATAATAGAGAAGTTTTTTTAATTTTCGCGGTTTTCAACTGGAGTTCCGAATATTTACATTTGGATGCGCACGCAAGCACGCGCACCTCTTTTTAACATCCGTTTAGAAAAATTTGAAAGTCATCCTCGAGAAATTATCGCACCAGACTGATAAACAAATAGTGAACAACTGCGTCTAAGGAATATAAAGAAGATAGAAGACTTTTCTGTATAAACCTCGATATTAGTGTAAGTCTATTTTACAGTTTAATTAACGAAGAATCATAATATAAACAAACACATTCAAATTATTTATCAGATTATCTGCATGTTTACCTTCACAGAAATTATGACAAGGTCTTATCTTACTGTATCTGATTCAGTTTCATGTCAAAACAGTTTAATGATTTGATTGCATATATCCTCTTATTAGCAAACTAACATAAAACATATCTAGCCATGCACAGAGTCAGTAATATCAGAAAAAGGGGGAGGGGTGCCAGCAACTCGATATGGTGTGTCTGACACACATAGAAATGGTCTGCTCTTAAACACTGATTTTTCTTAAAATATCTCTCATCTTTGATAGTTTTATCTGTATATGAACATTATGGTTATTGCAAAACACAGATCTTGTTTATAGGATTCATGCTTTGTCTTGTTATTGATGCAAGCTGGTACAATTGTTTCAAATGAACATGTTGTTTTCTATGATATAAAATAATTGTTTTATAATTGGTGGAATTTGATAACATTTCAGGCTTGTAAAAGTACACAACTTTATTTATGTAATTCAAATTTATGTTATTTCTTTTCCATGCTTTCAGATGCTGTTCTAGTCTGCCACAAAGAGACACCAGAATCCAAAATATACGAGCAGTGATCAGGACATTTGAAGTGTGCCACACAGAAAGCAGAAGGAGTTTCTAGGCCAAAAGAATAAATCATTAAAACAAAATAAATTTTTCATTTTAAAAACTTCTTTTTTTTTAAATTTCTACAGTTAATTTAGTGCCAGTAAAAAAGGCAGGGAAATTTAAAAATACGTTATTTGGTGCATCTTTTTTTTCCGGTTTACTCAATTGTATCGGGTGTATAGATAATGATTGAATGAGTAAACAGCTGGGTGATGGTATGGTTTGTTCCAAATGCCTTCAAGATAAATTAAAAAAAAACATACGGTATACCCTCAAAAAGTCAAATTTCAGATCAACAAGTAGCAATAAAAAAGAAAAAAAGACAATAAAAAAGAAGTAAATACATGAAATTTCGGATTACAAAAACTTAAAATGAGAACATTTTATTTTAATGGTCCTGCTATGTATTCACATAAAACAAAGGAGGCTTTTGTGTCACTGTGTCAAATTTGCTGCATTTACATGATTTTGTATAAGTTGGAAAACTTGATCAACCAGAATCAAACCAGTGTGCTGTAGTAAGTTTTTCTTTTTTCCATTGCTTTGAGAAATTGATGCTAGAAAATTAAGCTTTGTTAATATTGATATATTTGGTTTCGAATAAAATTTTGATATTGTAACGGTCTCTTGTCTTCGTTTCTGATTGTTATTGTCTACTATTCTCTTTTTGAGTCTATTGTTGAGAAAGGAACTGTTGATGGACACTAACTTGAAAGTGGCTTTTTCATTTCATAATTCAGGTATCTTGTTATTGTATTTGAACACGTGTCAATAAGGATTAATGTTCACCCAAAAACCATCACTTCAACCAACCTACAAATGACCCAACTACAACCTAGCTCGACCTGATTTCAACCTAAACCAGACCTGATTTCAACCTAACTCGACCTGATTTCAATCTAAACCCGACCTGATTTCAACCTAAACCCGACCTGATTTCAACGTCACTGGACCCGATTTCAACATGTTATCAACGTCAATACAACGTTGAAACTGAAACGTTGATTCAACGTCAGAATTTCAACGTCATTACAACTTTCAAAACTAACCCAAGTTTCAACGTTGTAACAACGTTGAAGACTGACTTTGGATCAACGTTGATACAACGTTTTGTGCCTGCTGGGTACAGATCTTCAACTGTTCCGTTTCGTTTTCTTTTAAATTATTAACCTTCAAATATTAAGCCTTATGCGTTCCTGGTGAAGGCAAATCAATAAGAGCTCTTCTAATGCATTGAATTTTTCAGAAGTTGTTTCGATGCATATGTTTTGTTTTTTTTGCAGATTTTAGTCATCAATTTTAACTCATAACAATACTCAAAAAGTATTGGAATAAGTGGTGCACATTTTTTTCTTCTTATTGGAATTTCGATAACTAGATTACATACAGAACCAGCATAATGAACAAAAATGTTATTCAGTGAAATAACTAAGTCTTGTGGTACCATATTTGTTAACCTACTTGCAAAAAGGTATAAATATCTTAAATAAATCTAAATCTAAAGGTTGTTATTGTGCATCTCTTCAGCAGAATTTTTCTGTCTCATTTTTTTTTGTTTTTAAAAATAATCAAAAAGGAAAAAAGCAAAATGTCCTGTAAATCGATCTACATTTTGATAATAACAGCAGATTATTTGAGGCAGACTTACTGTAAAATTAAAAAAAAAATTAAAAAATAAAAGGGGGTTATTTTTTTTCTTTTTATCGCGATTAACAAATTTCCGCCGAAGTTTCAGGCCCGTAGCCAGGAATTTCCAAAGGGGGGTTCGTTTGACTCACAAACTCGACTTTAACAGTCACAATTCGAACAGAACATCGACTTTAACAGTGCTTATTAGTTTTCAAGGGGGGGTTCGTCCGAACCCCCCGAACCCCCTCTGGCTACGGGTATGAGTTTATTGTCAAATTTGTCTTTGTGTAGCGTGACGCTTTATCGTTGCAGTCATGCATAAGCGGCATGGAAGATCTTTGTTTCAGATAACCACTGTTGCTTAGTTTACCGTTTTTCTTCCGCCACTATGACTTATTACTAATAAACGTCTGATGTATAGAAACAAGATCTCATTTGCAATGTTTGCTGTTTAAACTTAATGTGACAGGTTCAATGTGTCTTTTTCCGCCAAGATGTTTTCCCTTCCATAGAACATTTTGATGTGTGAAAATTGGTTGTGTTATTGTTTGATTCGTATTTAATGTTACTTTTAGCACTGATTGTTGTTTTGTTGAGGTCAGTATTTTTATCATTATTCAAGCCGGATAACTCCGCCTTACTTTGATAGAAAAAATGACAAATTGTAGTGAATTAATATTGTAGTCGAGCGCACCTGTCACTTGCTGGATTTGAACTCACAACTTAAATTTGTGATACTTTAGTTGGACTACTAAAACCTTTTGGCCACTGATACCGTAGAATGTTTGTAGATTTTTCGTATGATAACTTATTGTTGGTTTTTATGAAAAATGAATTTACAGAACACGACCATACCAATGCTATTTGAATGTTATACCATTAGAAACGCTACGTTAAGACTGAGAAAAAACTTGCCTTTGACTTCTTAAGTTAACACAGTCTGACCATCTTGAACGTAAAATTATAAAACACCTGATAAAAGAGATTTCATCTACATACCTTCCGCTTGTGTCTACTGCGTAACATCACATGGTAAAGACGATGAGAAAATTGGTATGCGACTGATAAAAGCTGTACTACATATTATTAGGTATCCTATTATGTCGGATACTAATTTTGTACCATTTATTGAAATGTTTGTAAAGAATCAATTCAGGAACAAAAACACACAAAAATTGAGATGTACTTCATTGAAGAAGTAGCAAACTATACCGAACATTCAAGCTCAAAAGAATATAATTGACAATGACATGAACAAAAACAGAAAGTGAAATCAAAAACACGATTTATAGAACGATTATATCCATTCGTTTGATGTGTTTGTGCTTTTAAATTTGGTTTTCGATTTGATAGGATTTATATCTAGAAATTGACTATGAGGGTCGGTTAAAACAACTTTACGACAAAAGAATTTACGGACGCCATCACTAGTTAATTGACTGTTATGGAGTATCCATTAAATGGATGATATCGGATATCTTCCTTATGTCGTAGCTACTATCCGTTCCCTTTTCACGAACGTGACCTACCGAATTAAACTATTTACCGGCTTTGGAATAATGTGGGCAACACGACGGATGCCACATGTGGAGCAGCACCCAACATCTCACCAATGTCTTTGGTGGGGGTACGTGTTGTTGTAGTACCCCTTTTTGTGACAATTTGTTCACGCATCGTTGTCAATATAATGGAATTTGATGCGACTGTAATACAAGTGAGTGGTTTACCGCTATAAAACCAGGTTCAATCCACCATTGTCTACATTTGAAAATGCCTATACCAAGTCAGGAATAATTATGAAGTTGCTGTCAATTCGTTTGAAGTGTTTTACCAATTGATTTTGCCATTTGATTAGAGACTCACCATTTTAAATTTTCCTCGGAGTTTTCCTTTTTACACAACATAGATAACACAAGACTGAGCAATATGAAATCCCAACAAAGTGGAGGTGACATCATTTGCATTTGAAGGATAATTACATCATGGAACATTATCATCGTAACAAGTGAAACACGTCAAACGATAGCGGTCGTGGTGAGTCAGGATGATGTGAACTTTACCATTCACCAGTAAATGACAAATCGCATGTTTGATAAAGCAAAAATTATATTTCGCAAATGTTAAATATTACAAAATCGCTTTAAAACTGGAAAAACAATTTAATGATTTGTATTGTCATAAAAGGGTTGAAGTCAAAGACTTGTTTACAGATAGATAATCCATGTGAGACTAAATCCATGTGCCTAAAGAGCATAATTACATAATAATTTGATAAAGTATAAATGAACATCAACATGTTCAAATAAAAGAGAACGTACATATGTATAAAGTGGCTTTGATGAATAAATATCGCATTTTCTTTTATAATTGTGATACGTTATACTCGTGCATTTACACGATATACGAACTTCATATACAAGATTGTGCTCTATTTAGAAAGTGCTCCAACAAAGTTACGAAGAGGACAGATTAAAAATGACTCTCCGTTTATTTAATGAACACCATGAAGAATTGGTTGTTCCATACGATGTGTCTTTGTCCAAACTTACTAAGTATTTTTTACCACGTCTTAAATTGTGGTTTGCCATTAAGTCGTATTATCTTTTAAGTACCGAACGTGAATTATTCCCTAATGTGGCTGTTTTGTCAGGTGTGAATTCGCATCGCTATAAGACGTGTCACGGTGTTGTGTTTCCAAAATTCATGTATTTAGTTTTCATGTTATATTTGTTATTCTCTTCGTATATTGTCATACGCTAATCGTTTGTCGTCGTAAATCTTATTTTTTTCTGTTCTATTCCTGTGTTGGGGTAAAACTTATTAATCACCCAGTTCCAGACATGGGGTAATTGAAATATGTAATTGAATGTAATGTGTAATTGAGCATTTTTTTTCAATAACATGTAACTGAATGTAATTAATTACACAGCCAAAATTGCCTGTAATTGACAATTACTTTTCAATTACAAGTCAATTACATTTGAAATTTTGGATCAAAAGATTAAATCTTGTGTTTTCTCAAAAAATTATTAAAAGCAATAATCTTAACAAATGTTGTAAGCTGACAAAGAAAAGCCTTCACAGTATACTTTCTGTATTAACACAACCATGGTAGATTCTTCATTTTGTATTGAATGATAAAAAAATGTAGACACATGCCATAATTTTAAAGGAAACCACTAGGAAGTCACTGTCTTGACCTTAATTAGTAGATTTAGATAGATATTTTAAGACATTGATTTAACATAATTAACTTTATTCAAGGACTTAAATAACCAATAAATATAACCTCTGGCTATTTGTTTTATTACAAACTATATAATGACTGTTTTTATAACAGTTATGTTAAACAGATATAAGGCTAATTAGAGAGGGATAAATATACCCCTAGGGCCTATAGGTACATGTTTAAATTCTTGAAGAAAATTTCTTCAGAAATGGATGATTACTTGTCAGATAATTGTATTGATATGTCAAAAGACCCTCTTTTGTATTGGCATAGTAACTGTCAACGTTTACCACGTCTAGCTAAGTTAGCAGTGCAATATTTAGCTATTCCAGCCACATCTGCACCAGTTGAACGCTTATTTAGCACTGCTGGAAAAACATTTAGGCCGGAAAGGTGCAGACTGGCTGATGGAACATTTGAAAAGCTGATGATGGTCAAATGTAATGGGAAAATGCTTAAATAAGTTATATGACACAATACAAAAATGTATATACTAGTTGAACACTGTCTAATTGTTATAACTATAGAGCAATGTATAATACTTATGTACATATCATAGAATAAATGCATGTTTTCAATGTTTTATCTTAATTTTCCTTTCAAATGTAATTGAAGTAATTAATTACGTTTGCCAAGTAATTGGAATGTAATTAATTACATTGGTAAAAAAAGTCAAATGTAATGTGTAATTTAATTGAAGATTTTGTAATTGTAATTGAATGTAATTAATTACTTTCAAATGTAATTGACCCCATGTCTGCCCAGTTCATTTATAAGATTTAAGTATGGGTCAACTAAACTTACACGATGAATTTGCATTTGTATTTAAAGTGTGATTAAGAAGAAACAAGGTAATACAATTAATACTACCACAATTTTTTTAATAAGTTTTGTA
The DNA here is from genome assembly GCF_036588685.1 of Mytilus trossulus. Lineage (NCBI taxonomy): Eukaryota > Metazoa > Mollusca > Bivalvia > Mytilida > Mytilidae > Mytilus > Mytilus trossulus. The sequence goes on along the minus strand of NC_086381.1, from coordinate 37,326,225 downwards.
ATTTTCAGTGTTATTAACTCATGTCATATCAGTATTTTAAACCTAATCATAATCACTATCCTATTTTGGGGGAATTCTTTTTTTAATTTAAATGTTTGTCCGTCGATCTTTTTGGTTTACATATAATACGTTTTTTGGCTGTGTTGATTTAGGTTGATTTACGTATTCGTTTTTATTCTGTAGTTATTCACCACTTAGTTGTAAACATGTATATAATTCATTATTATAAATTTACTGTTTACAAAAGTATGAATTATTGTAAATACTAATGATTTTCTTAACTCAGGAAGATAACTTTAGCCGTGTTGGCACAATTTTCCGGAATTTTTTGTCATCAATGCTTCTATCTTTGATTTTCATTCTGTTATACCAAATCCAGAAAATAGTCTAATCAGGTAGGACACATTCATGAAAGGGAAGGGGATTTTAGTTAAGACGTATAACATATCCGATATCATTTGTGAAACAGACAGTTATTCCATAACGGTCAACACACTCGTGATGGCGTCCGTGACATTTACGAAGGGGTGATTTTAACTTCATCATTTGGAACTTTTGGTTTTCGAACTTTCTTGTGAGCAGCAACCCTCTATCAAGTAAATCATGATAGGAAATGCAAGCAAGTCAAATATCAAATGTCGGAGATGATTTCGGGTTAACCTAAAGGTTTATCAGATCTAACCTGGATGTGGGACCCATAAATTATGTGTCACGGTACGTTCATATATGGTTATATCAGAAACGAGAAGGACGATACATGTGTGTTACGACCATTCTTAAATTAAACGTTTTTTCTACAGAATGTGTTATTTTGAGATCTTATAGATTAAATCAAGAACACAAAACATATTCAATATTTAAGAGAAACCATTAACAACAACAATGCAGGAAAAGAAGGGGGGAAAATGCCCAAAATCTCCTGTTTAAAAACATCTCATAACAATAACGAGATGAGAAATGTTGTTGAATTTAGGTAATCATATCGAGTATATGCATTTGTTAACAGAACCAAGCTAATAATTTTATACGCAAGATGCGCGTTTCGTCTTCACAAGACTCATCAGTGACGCTCAGATTGAAATAAGTATAAACCAAACAAGTACAGTTGATGAGCATTTGGGACTAATCATTCCAAAACGTTGTGCCAAATTCGGCTAAGTTAACCTATGCCTTGGATGAGAAAATCCCTAGTACTTCGAAATTCATACTGAAGTGATACAACAATAATAAATTCTGGCAATCCATCTAAATTTCTATGGGTGTATCATATGTAAAAATCTGTAACATGGTATTAACTGATATTGCAATGTGATTTGTGTTTAACAGCGCCGATATTTGGGTTCGTTTTATTCATTAATACGAAATTAAATAAAATCATTCTAAAATATAATTTAATGTTTCTGTAAATATAATGATCGATTTTCTAGGCCGCTTTGGCTTCATTAAATCAAAATGTGTGCCTTTTGAACTCTTATTATAGGTCCGCTTCGACTTACAAAAGTTCTACATTTTCTTATTAGAATCAAAATAATTTCATCATGTAATGCTCTGTGCTCATTTTAACATTATATGCATTATGTGTGTTTGCATTGTACACCTCACTAACGCTAGGTATAAAGATATTGATAAGTAAATGCCTATCTATGTTAAATAAGCAAAGAACATGACATGAACGAATTATTTCTTCAGTTATTTTCGAATCATACGTTTGAAATTTAATGCGACTGAAATGAGAGGTTTAGTTAGCTTTAAAACCAGGTCGAATCCACCGTTTTCTACGTAAGAAAATGTCTGTACAAAGACAGAAATATGAAAGTTGGTGTCCATTCGTTTAATGTGTTTTAGATTTTTATTGTGCCATTTGATTAGGAACTTTAATTTTCGTTTTGAATTTTTCTCGAAGATCGGTATTAGTGATTTTAATTTTTGGAAAGGCAAGAAACTAAAAGTTTAAATGCAAAAACCAAACGTACCAAACAGTCAACTTTGCCTGAGTGCAACAATTAATTTATAACTACCGCACGTACATATTTCAGTTACAACTGCAAGTGTTAATCGCGTCATTATTTGATCATTAGCTTATATTTGTCTAATTAATGTCAATGTATGGAGAGTATCACGTAACGTTACCATTATATATTATGTCCATAACCTGTCTACAGTTTTTATATTTGATAACTGTATCCAGTAATCTATAACCTAAAGAATTAGTTTTGGTCATTGTTAGACATGGATTGTGTTACATACATGTTTCATTCAAGGTATTTTTTATGGTGAGTCCAGAGAGACAACACTTATCACGATTTGGCAAGGAAATGGCAGTAATTTTGAATGCACGAAACTGAATCTTTAACCTTAATGTAAAACATAGTCCTAAAGACTAGATTATCCAATGCATTCATAGCTCTATATTAATCTATTACTATGTATAGTGTTATATATATCATGTTTAGCCATAGCAAATAATGTTAACCTAATTACTATGTGCCGTGTGCGGCTATGTCAAAGGTTTGGTATATCTTAACATGTACATTGGCACCTACTTGCAGCTATGAGGTAAGTTCTACAGCTAATAGTTATATAAACAGTTGGGTTTTTTTACTGTTCCAGGCAAATACTTTTAACCAATTATATAATGAAATCAATCATCAGATTGTTCCTTATCGTCAAACGTTCTGAGTACGCAGAAAGTAATAAAATTTAAGAATGAGAAATTATAAGATATTGTCTATACTGGATTTGTAGATTTTTACTACTTTATAATAGAGAATGTTTGATTACAATTGATTTCATTTTATTCCAATTTTAACAATGTTTATCTGTAACATATATTTATTGATTATTAATATATTTACCGGACTTTTATAAATTTATCAAATGGACAGGAATAAAAAAAAAAGCATTGATATAGATAATAGATAGAAAAATAGGGAAATGGTTGCATATGATACAGAAAAAACATCATGATATAGACTTATGAAAAAGTTATTATTTTGTCCTTAAAATTGCAAATTAACACATACAAAATTAATATCTGTATTCCATTCCATTTATCTCTACATTTACCAATTATGAATATGGAACTGTTTAGTACACACATGTCATTTATATATATTTCTCAAATTACTTTTTTTTTACTTATAATATTTATTAGTATGTACTGCACTTATTAGAGTAATAATAAGTTAAACTTTCTATTATTATTTTGGTAAACATAAACCTGCTTCACAATCATGAAACCTGCAAAGGAACTTGAATGTCTCTTCATTTTTTTTATTGGCTGCTATTTATACCCCAGTTTGGTCTTTAGAGTACAAGCAAAATGTCATAATTTAAATATTCGAAAAACGAATAACAATTTACACATATTATTTGGTATGATTAGATTTGAGCAAGAAACCTCATCCAAAATCGAGGGGTACAATCAAAACCACGTGATGGATATACACACACCGGATGTTACAGTCGAACTCGCCGCATGAAAGGTTAGTAGTTGCATTTTCTTGTTTATATCAATTAAATTTTGATTAATAAGTTGGCACACCGAATGTCGGATAGTAGGTAGTTTTAAAATACACAATTGTTTTAGCTAGAAAGCGTGCAGTTATTGCAAACACTTCGACACAGTTCCAAATTTTCAAAATTTATCTATGTCAAAGTGTTAGCATTAACTGCACGCTTTCCTGCAAGGAAAATTGTGTATTTCAAAACTAGAGAGTATCCGACATTCGGTGCACTACCTTATTTATTAAATTTTATTGATATAAACAAGTAAATACGACTACTTACCTTTCAAGCGGTCTGCTCGACTGTTTTCTCCGGTGTTTGTATATCCATCACGTGATTTTGATTGTACCCCTTGAAAATTATACATAGCTTATAACGTGGAAAGGGATAAATATAAGTTGCAAAACTTGTCTTCCAATCCACTATAAATAAACATACTCAAACTAACATAGTTCATACTTTTTAGTACAGTAATGTTACCTTCTCGTACTGTGACAAAGAACGCGTTCATATACAGGGCGATAACAAGTTATGCCATTAACTATTAACGTGAACATGACATAGGTAGATCACTGTATATCAGAAAAAAAACATATCCTTCTCGTTTAACAAAATGTAATACGTATTGATGTCTCATGTCATAAATTAATAGAATACATAATTATTATTGACCACCCTTATTACCATGATATTTAAAATTAATAGAATCGTAAATTTTAATAGGAGCAAGGATAATCTAGCTTGTAATTGTTCTCCGGCATATGTCTAGCAAAATAAATTGTGTGGATATATTTTCACACTTCTGTAATAGCGAAAAAGACAAGTACATACACTTAACTTGTTAAACTGATTGGTATAGTTTGTTCTTGTGTTGTACTGTTACACAACTGTCGAAGGGTGGCGGAAGGTTGGGATACCCCTTACATGGTAAATCCCGCAATATTCTGTTTGCATCTGCCTGTTTCAGGCAAGGAGCCTGTATTTCAGTGGTTTCCGTTGCTGCTTTGATAATAAATATTCGTTCATTTTTTGTTTATACAGGTGTAATACCACCATTGACTTTCCCCTATTAGTCTTTGTTAAATTTGCACTTTTCAAAAAAATGTGTAGAATTTATTTTTGTTTCAAATAAAGAAATACTTGGCATGAGTAAAGTTTTATCCTGTCCAGTTCTATAGAAAAAGTTTCACATAACATTTCATTGCATATAAGAAAATAACCATCATTGGAAGTTAACCAATCGAATTTCTCCCCTTATTCTATCTGTGTACAAGGTTTAGTCACCATGTAACCTCAAGATTACAAAATTTTCTATAGAAGTCGCAAATAAAAATAATGGTGTTTTGAAATACCCAAGACATATGTTTATGACTCAGAAATAGTTTTACTGCAATAAAATGTAGGATTAATTACCTACAACGGTCAAATTCAAGGGAATATTTTTTTAGACCTACTTTCGTATGCAATCGGATGTGACGTACCATGATTTGGTGGTATTACACATACATGAGGCCGTTTGATTTCTTGATTGGAATTGTTTTACATTTGTCATTTAGGAGCCTTTAAAAGCTGACTTTGCGTTTAAGGCCGTATGATGACCTATAGTTGTTGATTTCTGTGGCATTTTGTATCTTGTGAAGAGTTGTCACAAGGTCACCCATACCACATCTTCTTTATTATAAGAACATAAAGTTCATTTATAATTAAAAACAAACTTATTGGTGAAATCGTAATAAATATTTAAACAAAATGTCGACTATATCACAGACTATCTGGGGACAAGATTTATAAAGGAATAATTTAATTGAAGATTTTGAAACAAAATATATTATAATTTATCAGATAGTATTTTTTATAATCTTATCCATAGACTATTTCTTTTATCAAAAGACACAAAAAGACATCTTGAAGGTAGTCGTGGCAATGTAAAGTGTTATACAATTGGTTAATTTATAAGCGTTCTTGATCCTTCGAAGTCCAAATCATTTGACAATATCAAATGTATTTATAGCCATGGCGTTGTCAGTTTAATTGCTATCTATGAGTTTGACTCTCCCTCTGGTATCTTTCGTCCCTCTCTTATCTATGCCATCAAAGTCAAGTACTAAGTCATAAAAGTTTTTATAGTTTGCTCGGGAAAATATTAAAAAAGAATGATTTTGATATACTTAAGTGCGTTTAACTTTTGTTAACATTTTGTGTAACTTGATGGGTATTTCCTGTAAAAATATTTTTGCTAATACATATTGAAATTTGACCATCATCCAAACAAGTAAAAGAGCTGTTATGGCCTACTTTGTGGTAATTTTTTTTAATTTCCTACTGTAATTATTGGTATTTAATTTCGAAGATATACATTGTAAATTCTTTAACATTCATTTTAAAATGCCCCCTTTTTTATATCCACTATCCACTAAACATGTACTTATTCTCATATGCGATCATCACAGTACATGATATGTAATGTATACAATAGACGGTCAATCCTACGAGACCATTTATATACAATTAAGTAAGCATCAAATCTTAACATACGAGTCGTAAAAGTATTGTTGCTGTCAACTTTTCATTTATTATTTATTATGTATTACAGCGTCAGGAGTATTCTTCCTATTCATTTTGATAGCAATTCCAATTTTTAAACAAACACTCAGGATTTTAAACATTAATTATTAAAATTCTACACTTAAGCTGTTGCGTAGGAAATTTGTACAATGCCACGGGGTATAAAAGTTCTTCTCAACTTCTGAAATGTCTCATATTTCTGAACGGTGACAATACTGAAAGAGCTGCAGTAAGTCTACTTATTATATATAATTTTAATTTTCAAAATCTCAAGTTAAAAAAATGATAATTAAAAAAAGTGAAGATTCGTGACAATGCTGAAAGAGGTGAAATAAGTCTTGCAATTATGTATATTTATTAATCTTTCAATATCTTAAGTTAAAAATGTCAATTTAAAAATCAGAAAAAAATCATAAACTTAAATAATGGTTAAGTCTACCGCTCATTTTTAATTTTGATATAGAAATTACTTTTTTATTGATATAATTTAAATCTTAAAACTCCATGATACACGTACTCAACTTAAAATTTGCATGTCGATCACTTTTCCCTAAATTTATTTACTAACTGGACATGTATGTTTTTCTGAACCTTTATCCAAATTGTGAATAATTAAAGCTGAAGAAATATTATAATTGTAGTAGTTATGGACGTTCATATAGCAAAAATAAATAAATAGGATTTTTTTTAACTAAAATTTGATTTATATTGAAAATAAGGCATACTTGATGTTAAATATACCAAATATATGTTTTGGAGTTAAGTAAGACTTCCATTTTTACTGTACTAGTATACATTTTATTGAGGGGCCAGCTGAGACCCACTTCAGGCTGTTGGATTATCTCGCTGCGTTGAAGACACATTGGTGGCATTCATCTATTATTCGCTCTTTGGTCGGGCTGTTGTCGATATAACAATAATTATGGGTTTTCTTTAACATGTTTGTATAATACATCAATCCTATTGTGCATGCTCTTTTTCTCAAGTAACTAAAATTGAGAACGTTCATGGGTATTATTCCAAAAGTTATCAAAGGTACCAGGAATATAATTTAGTTCGCGAGACGCACGTTTCGTTTACATAAGACTCATCAGTGACGCTCATATCAAAATAGTTATAAAGCCAAAAAATAGTTATAAGCTAAACAAGGAAAAGTTGAAGAGCATTGGTGATCCAATAAACCTCAGACAATAGAGACCATAGCCCGTCTAAAGAGAGGAAAACAGCAGAAGACCACATATAGGTCTATAACGTAGCGAATAAATCGTGCGACCGGAGGTGGGCCTCTATTTGTCCTAAATAAAAAAATCATACAAGACTAAAAAGTCCAGAGGCTCCTGATTTTGGACAGACGCAAACAAGCGGTAGTGTTCAACTTATTTTGTGAAATCTCAACGCTTCCTTTATACCTCTAGCTGATGTAGAATAAAGAAACACAGAAGAATACGCACATTAAAACTATTATGATAAAAAAAAGTCTGAGCCTGATTTTTGAATATGTGTAACGAAAGAAACTAAGCAGAATGACAATGATACATAAATTAACAAAGGACTACAAGCAGTTACTGACATGCCAGACCTTATTTAAACTGATCGATCTTCAGTTTAAACTATTGTCGAATCTGTCCTGTGTATTTCAAGTGTCCTGAATCTTGAGTATTTAAATGCAAATGCTTTACTGGAGATATATTCAGACGAACTCGCAGGATTTACATTGAATCCAATCTTAAATGTTTTCATTAAGCTAAAGATTTTTAAATCTACTCATTTTCAAAATTAATCCCGAATATTAAAATCAAATCTTGCATGATACTTTTTGGTGTAAATACGTACTTTGCAATTAAATGATACTTTTTATATTGCCTTTTATACTATACATTTTATGAGACTTCATTTTTAATATACATTTTATGTGACTTTATTTTTTTATATACATTTTATGTGACTTCATTTTTACTAGAAATTTTATGTGACTTTATTTTTACTTGAAATTGCCTACTTAATCATTTTTTTTTTATTTTAGCGGACCATGTTGAAGAAAAATGTAGATCCAGTAACTGTATTGTTTGTTGCAACAGTTGTTTGTTTAAGCCTGTGTTCAATATCTTGTAGTCCTGTTTTTAGAAGGTATGTATAACATATACTTACTCATCTATGAGTCATTTCTCTAGAATACCCGATTTTGTGTACCATTTATATTTTTCAGCTAATCTCTTATAAATCAATAGTATTTTCTTAGTGATTGGCTTCAGGTTCAGGTTAAATTTTTTGGTCGAGGTAGTTTTTGATAAAGTTGTAGTCCAATCTACTTGAAATTTAGTACACATGTTCCCTATGATATGATATTTCTAATTTTAAGGCCAAATCAGAGATTTTCCCACATTTTCACGGTCCATTGAACATAGAAAATGGGTCATCCGTGTACTTTGGACATATTCTTGTTTAAATTCCATGCCCTATTTCAATATTTTTTATTAAACTTTAGAGAGAAAAAGTAATTTCAATTACGGTATTGACATTTGTTTTATAAATAACATAGTAGATATAGTTCATCTATGAGAAAACAAATCTATTTTTTAATCAAAAAAGTGCATTAATCTAATGATTTAAAAAACCTTTTTTTATACTTTTATAAAATTCATATTAAATGTTCAATAATCAATTCTTGTTAACTTAGCAAAACAAACAACAGTTACCGTTTATCTAAGCACATTTTACTTCATAAAATAATGTGGGACAATCAGAACTCTAAAATTTAAAAAAAACATGGGACAACCGTGAATTAACCATTTCAACATGTAAGGTTCAAAAACCTGTTGTCATGCATGTTCTTAAAATAGTGCTTACAAGAAGTCCTATACAAATCTGAGACTCAAAAACAGTTTTACCCAGATTTTAAAGAGTAAGCTGGTATTTATTCGCTGCATTATCAACATGATTGTGGAATTCCGGTCAACGGTAAACAATAAACTGAGGACACATTTATACAAATGTATTATTAAAATTGCAATAAACTGAGGAATTGACTAACTCACACCACACTACTGTTAAGTTTTGTTACTAGGATACAGGGGTTTGCTGTATAGAGAGGACTTTTAAACAATTCAAAATATTTGTGAAATAGTACAGCATCGACTGACATCGGTTTTTACAAAAATTATTAACGCTATATTTTACAAACATAAAATCCTTGATAAAATTATACTTATATCGGTGTGTTAATGTTAGGGTATATTATATCCAGTTGTGTGGGTATATTATCCAGTTGTGTTGTCGTTATACCAAATATTTCCTTTAGTGATTTTTAACAGTATCAAAGAAGGTAAAAATGTCAGGGTTTTTTTTGCTAGCTGAAGTTCATGTGAAACTAAAAATATTGTTGTAACTTCCCAATCGATTTCGAAGTTAAAAACAAGTTCCATGTATACTGTTTTTGTCGTGGTTGTTTTTCGTGAAATTGCCAAAGTTTGCAAACATTATAATATATATATATATGTAGAAAACTTGTAATTCGTTGATCGCTTCAGTTTGTGGTTCCCTTGTATCCCCGATATCCACGAAAAATTGTATTCAATGAACATTAATGAATTCAAAGTATCCTTTTTTTCCTATAACAATAAAAGGAAACGAATTATTTTATTTCATATCACAACTTACGTTCACTGTTATATTGACGTGATATGTATGCGTATCATGCATCAATACCCCGAAGTTGTCCTTGACACAAATGAACTTGTCTGATTACGTAGAATAATTAATTATTAATATATTTATTGCTTATAATGGATTACCACGGTGATAAACATGACCATATGGCTTCCGCATTCTTTCCAAAGGTCTTCTTTTAATTGTTCAGCGTCTTTTCATGTTTGTCCTCAAACTAGCCTCGTTGCTTTTGATTTGTGGTTGTCGCATTCTATAAGGAGTGTTCAATTTGCTCGTAACGTTTGTTCGGACAGAATGAAATGTTCAAATATTGCATTTCGACTAGAATGACGATTTTAGGTAATTATAATTAAAAAAAAATGAAAAAACTTAAGAAACAAGCAAAAAGAAAAGAAATTCTTATCCAATCTATGGTTTAGCGTACTTTGCCAGAACTAATTTTTGTGTACGTCAATAACTATGTTTAAACTAAAACACAAAAAGTCAATAACACTGTTTGTAAGCTCTACATTGTACATGTATACATGTGTATTTTTCTACATTGTACATGTATACATGTGTATTTTTCTACATTGGTTAGAGGTATAGGGGGAGGGTTGAGATCTCACAAACATGTTTAACCCCGCCGCATATTTGCGCCTGTCCCAAGTCAGGAGCCTCTGGCCTTTGTTAGTCTTGTATTATTTTAATTTTAGTTTCATTTGTACAATTTGGAAATTAGTATGGCGTTCATTATCACTGAACTAGTATATATTTGTTAAGGGGCCAGCTGAAGGACGCCTCCGGGTGCGGGAATTTCTCGCTACATTGAAGACCTGTTGGTGACCTTCTGTTGTTTTTTTATTTGGTCGGGTTGTTGTCTCTTTGACATATTCCCCATTTCCATTCTCAATTTTATGTATACATGTCTTCTTAAAGGGACACCATTTGGCTCAATTTTTCATTTATTCTCAAGCCATCGTTGACTCAATTTCTCATATTTGTTTTATAACAATATAAAATATTTATCCAAATTACAACAAGTCTTAAATGTGTCCTAATGTGTTCTCGTGGTTTTTCTTAGTTGTGAACAAATGCATTGTAATAACGAGTGCTAGCGATCTGTTAATGGCTTCCTTTTATATTTCAGAAGTCAATTGCAACAAGACTTAGACGATGTAAGAGACCTTCTTGAATTGTACAAACAGTCACACCAACCAGAAAGGTAAACATTTGTAAACGAAGACAGACTATCTTAATTGTATGTTTACGTTTACATCAATAATGGTTTTTTTTTCTTTTATATTTTTATAAGCATGTCAAAAACAAGTTTAGTTCAATGTTATAATTGTATATACTGTAAACTTTGTAAAGGATTTGTATACAACATGTACGTGTAGGATGTCGTCTTTCAACATCACAAAAAAAAAACTCTACAGATTGACATGAATACTATAATATGCTACATGATATAAAAAAAAATCAACCACAAAATTTTGTAACATACCTAGATAAATTACTAAGCAAACCAGATGATACAATAAAAAGGTAACTCATGGCGTCCTATTCAAAACTTCATATATGTTTTGATATATTAATATAAAATATCTAAGAATACCTTTAGAATATGCATTTAAACATTAGAGCTGTGTGTTTTTTCTTACAAACTCGAAAAATACTCTCATGTTAGAATTATAATGAAGGTGTTGCATTTCTTTATAAACGTGAGATACTAACATATTTTAATTCAGTCCAGTCCCATGCCACGATTATGAAGATCCAACGTTAATCTTTCCATTGATGATATTTATCCCTAACGTTGCCAGTTGTTCGCGGTTCCTTGTTGTTTAATACATTAATTACTCCTTTTGCTAATAACAAATCTGACAGAGTGCATTTAGGGAAATGCATTCGGAATCCTGGTATGCAATTTAACGTTTATCCCGATTAAAGTTAATCCCCATAAAACGATACAAACATGCATATGTCAAATTCAATGATTGTGGTATAAACGGTAGGACTACAGGGACATACTTAAGTATTTAAAGATAGTTAAACGATTTAGCTTACCAATGAACATTGTATGACAATTTTGAAAATGTCAAAATGTACTTAAAAAGCACTTTTAAAAGATATATCTGGATTGATTGAATAAGGAAGTTTAGAATCGTAATTTTGCTGAATAGGATAATTACTAAAATAATAATCATATACCTTATTTAATCTTGAAAGACACAGGATAAAAGTAGATGTACTAGTATATAAGGTATATTATCTAAATATTGAGACCTTATGCGATGTTGTATCCCAACTGATTGTTTAAATGTTTCCTAAAATCAGCAACTGTAATATAGCAATGTTTTTTTTTTATTTACAAAGAAATCAAATATATTGTCATATCTAAAGAAAAATTTTCGCGAATGTAAAAACTAGGGAGAGTCTTTTTGATTCATGCGCAGCTCTCATGCGATACTTCAGCAAATAAGTCAAAAAATGCATGATCGACACGGGTTATGTTCTTGTCATATGTGTTATGATGGTATGATACTGAACCCCTAACGGGAAGGATTGTGCCTGATGTTCATATGATGAAATCATAATCTTTCTGTCAGTTTAATTGAAGTCTGAAGCTGGCATGTCAGTTAACTGCTAGATTTCTGTTGTTATTTATGTATTATTGTCATTTTATTTATTGTCTTTGGATACATCTTCTGACATCAGACTCGGACTTCTCTTGAACTGAATTTTAATGTTATGCGTTTATTTTTCTACATTGGCTAGAGGTATAGGGGAGGGTTGATAGCTCACAAACATGTTTAACCCGGCCGCATTTTTGCGCCTGTCCCAAGTCAGGGGCATCTGGCCTTTGTTAGTCTTGTATTATTTTGATTTTGATTTCTTGTGTACAATTTGGAATTTAGTATGGCGCTCATTATCACTGAACTAGTATAAATTTGTTAGGGGCCAACTGAAGGACGCCTCAGGGTGCGGGAATTTCTCGCTACATTGAAGACCTGTTGGTGACCTTCTGCTGTTGTTTTTTCTATGGTCGGATTGTTGTCTCTTTGACACTTCCCCATTTCAATTCTCAATTTTATGATCGATGGCACTTCATACATGGTCATGAACCATGAACTACCATTTAGTGTGTCGGTAGTTGACATTGTGATGTCGCTAGCACTTTACTATAAAAAAAAAAAAAAAAAAAGATGTGGTATGATTGTCAATGAGACAACTATTCACAAAAGACCAAAATGACACAGAAAATAACAACAAACCCCCTGCCCCTCTATATCTAGACATATGGAACGAACAAACACATAGCAATTCGTACAGTAATTGCTCAGTTTGAACTAATTTCGAGTCCGATGTTACAATAGGTAACAGACGAAACGTTTTCCGTCAGTTCCAATAATTTAAAGATCCTCCTACATGTCCTATGTAATCTTATCTGTATATCTTCGTTAAAATTTTGTAGTTGGATAGTTGTCTAATTAGCGACCATTCAACATTTTACAACAATTTGCGTCATTAATTTAATCTATGTATAGTATTACGACCATGTATAAAATAAATGTAAGCAGTATGAATTTTCTTTTAGTTTAAGCAATAGAAACAGGCGCAATCCAACGATAGGCCCTGATTTGGGATATGGTAATCGATGGCATGCTGGATACACTGTAGCCCATTTACAACAATGTAAGTGTTATAATGTAGATAAGATGCGTGCGCAGAAAAGAACACAGGTACATGGAAACAAAATGAAAGCTAGACTCAAAATATTGATATTGAATCTAGAGCGCATTACAATTTGATATATATGCTGTACTTCGGATGAGGTTTCAAATACTTTTATAAGCGCTGCTTCAAAATATAAAAGAATGTATCATTATGACTATCATAAGAAACCACGTTGTTTTAGGGTCAGGGATTTAATCTTTAAACAGAACCAAATAAAGCAAACTAGTCATGTTGTTTTGGAAATCGAGAATGCTTGGAGCATAAAATATTTCCCATAATGGGTAGAGAACTTTATTGTTGTAGTGTTTTGGTTATAACCAATGTCGTGACGTCGATTGAAATGTACACCAAAGACGGTTGTTGTCATGTCATTTCAAAGATCGGAAATTAAAATCGTTTTGTTGTTTTGGAATACATTTGTAAATTTACCTAAAGTTAATTATTATAGAGCATGATTTCTCTTATTTTTTTCAATAACCATTAAATTAATATTATTTTTGGTTCATTGCGTAAATAATAACCATAATTACCCTTTACTTTCTGAATGAGTTTGTATTAGGGTTTCTTTGATTCTATGACACGCCTTTCTAATAAAAATAGTTATAGATGCGTATGCACGACAATTTTTCTACGTGTATATCCCGTTCAATTATGTAGTTCTAAAACACAAATGTACATCTAAAGAGTGTATTTTAGCTCCTTGTTGAGTGCTGTGATAAATATGTCTATGTCTTTTCATTATTGACACTTTTTTTCAGTAAAACATCAATTAACAGGACCTAATTCTCCAGGCAAAAGATCTATGGCAATTTACGGATGGAAAGAATAGACAGATGTCCTCATTAAACGAATTAACATTTTTATGTTTTTGAGTTTCATTCATTGCAAAACAAAGGTTTTAATGTCCGTGCTATTGGTTTCATCACAACATCAATAGATTTAATAAAAATTGAAATGCAACTTTTTTCGAAGGTATATATGACAGCTATTCTGAAAGGGAACAAAGTTCAAAAGGAAAGTGCACATTTTTTCTAACGTTATAGTTATTTCAATTTTGACATTAGAATTGATTTCACTAGTATCAGAATAAGTCATATTTTTGAAAAAGGCATTTTCATCGGAAGAAGGAACGGATAAGTATGACCATGTGTGAAACAAGAGACTCTCGGTATGATAAAAAAAATATCCTCTAGGAATATAAGCTATGATAGACAAGCAGAATTTGCGTTGCTCTGTTATTCCGGTTCTTGAAGTTGTAAAGGGCAAATAATTTTCACAACCGGTACATTTATTAATAATATATTTTATGATTAATGATTAGCCAGGTATATTTAAGGAATTTTGGTAATTCTATGAGAGATGCACAAATAAAGGCAACAGTAGTATACCGCTGTTAGAAAAGTATAAATCGATTGAGAAAAAAACAAATCTATATTGTCAAATACAGTATATTGTATAAAATAAACAAGTAACTTACGAATGATACCTATGTAAAAATGAGCGCGTACGTGTGCGCAGCCAGTAAGAAAGGTACAATGGGTGTGATTTTACTAGATTAATTCTGATAATATCACAATAGACTTACTGTCTTGTTTGTGTTCAGTAGCGAATTAAAAAAACTTTCCCCTTTTGTTCCAGTATATATGGCAAATATCATGCTTTGTCATTGGAATCTCTATAGCTACTAAATGTGTTCAGTAAAATTTAAAAATAATTACAGGATGTACTTCATATTGTAAGTAAAAAAATGTATTTGAATGTATCGTTTCATTGCATTAATTTCTACAGGAAATATAGCGGATATAAGATGAAAATCTGCATTTGTTCACATTGCAAGATCAATCTTTTCTTGTTATAACCGCTAAAAATCTTTTTT
The DNA here is from genome assembly GCF_036588685.1 of Mytilus trossulus. NCBI lineage: Eukaryota > Metazoa > Mollusca > Bivalvia > Mytilida > Mytilidae > Mytilus > Mytilus trossulus. The sequence continues at coordinate 37,310,891 of NC_086381.1, read as the reverse complement.
GAGACAAAAGTGTGGCATTGCTATTGGTTATTTTCAAACAAAACATTTCGCCCATTGTAGCATTTGACAAAATAGAGCAAATAGTTAGGCCAACGGACACAACATTCACTCAATCAGCTTCATCAGGAAAATGAACAAAACCAGATTCATACATATCATATAATAAAAAAGGGTCATTGCACACTATAAGCATATTCGAAATGGAAACAAAAATAAATTTAAATGATAAACGGATGCATGAATCAATACGGCTATGTAACTTAAATCAGATAAGTATGTACATAAAATTGTGTTCTAACAAAAGAACAATATGTAATTTGGCATAGCTGTCAAATATCATAGACACTAAAAGTTAACCATCCAAAGTCAGTAACTACCGAGGTTAGATTTTTTAGACACACCCAGTTTTTGACCTTCAATTAATAAAAGCAATGACGGCAATAACGATTAAAACATACCTAGAGGCCAATTATAAGCTATAAGAATCTTATAAATAAAAGGATTAATATATATTGTATATCTATAAAATTTTTAAGCTTTGCTGAATGTTCATCGTTTTTTAAAACCACACCACCAAGACATTTTTACTTTACAATATGTTGCTGATGAAGTAAGCAATCATATGGTAATAATTAGAAGATTATTTCAACTAAACTAAAGTTAATGTAGATTGAGGTTAAATGGTATGGATGCCAATTAAACAATTAGCCACCATAGAAAAAATGACTTGACTGTAAATAAGTACAAGCTACCTAACGTTTTTTATCAAACTTATAAAATGTATAAAACTTCAAATATTGTACTTGATAATATTATATTCCAATTTCTTGAAAAATTATTTTGCACATAATATCAATACGTCCTTTTTTCCATGTGAAGTCAAAGGTAGAAGAACCGAACTTCAAGGAAAATTAAATCGGAGATAAGTCTAATTAAATTGCAAAATCAAAAGCTCAAACAAATCAAACGAATGGAAAACATGAGTGTGATATTCAGCATAGCAACAATTTAATAGAACAGTTCATCATAGATTGTGAAATAATAAAACACCACTGAAAATTTACGTTAAAGATCAGGGAAAACATATTTTAGGTCACGTACTATCCTAATCATAAAAAATAGATTATGCAACTACTTATGCAACTGCTTTTGAGTCCAATACCGTATCCTTATAATAAATGTTTGATGTTAATGCTACTTTGTGATTGTTTGTGACAGGAAGCGGAAATAAACATAATTATTACTATAATGACCCGATGTCCTTGACATTAAAAATCAATATCCAAGGATGTCGTAAATTATATTATCAGGAATTAATATTGTATGAACCAAGTCAATGATGGTCATAAACGAAGAAGTTGTAATAAGTGGTCAGAATCTCGTAACAGAATATCATACATTACATGGCATACATTACAATAATAAAATAAAGTTCTTACAATTTATCAATCGAATACCAAGTGTGGGAAAAGAACAGCAATTATAATCATGTATAACCCCGCCACATACACCATACTTCATTTAAGAGCCATCAGTGGCTGTCGTAGGTGCCTGTGCCATAATTTTTCGTTAATTGTATTGTAATAAATCATGATCTTCTTATTCGTTTGCCTTGCTTCACATGTTGTCATGCAATTGGTTTCTATAGCTAGTACTAGCTATAGTTAAGAGTATAGAGTATTGGTTAATGCTCATTGTTGAAGGCTGGACGGTGAAATAAGTTGCTCAAATGTACATCATTTTGACTTCCACGTCGCCTTATTTTATTTATATAAAATTGTATAAGCATTGTAATTATTAATAATTTGTGACGTGTAGTATGTTTGTTTATGCATGGACAGGTTAGTAAATTCAGATGTCAGTAATTCACGGATGTTTAAAACTCGGAAACATAGTAGTAATACGCACACGTAATAAAAAAAAACTGGGGTAGTTGTATAAACTACTTTTAACAAGTGTGAGAATGGTAACATTGACGGGAAAAGCATGTCCTGCCGGAAGGATTAAAGAGGGTATTGAAAACATCATCTTCTTAGCAAAATTTATGAATGTTTCTGCAATAAAGTTTATCGGCAGGTTGTTTTTATTTATATGGGCAACAATTGAACAGCAATCACAGTAAAGATTCGTCTTACTTACATTTGATTAATAAATTTTAAAAGCAATAACTTTTGCCTTAATATCATTTTTGCTCTAAAAATCTAATATTTTACTGCGGAAATTTACTCAAATGAAATGACCTGAAATAGATCTAACACAGCAAACACTTCCTTTTTTAGATTTGTATATGTCAATGTCACACTGAAAGCTATTTATACAAATTTATAACAAATAAAAGCAACAGTAGTATATACCGTTGTTCAATAGGCACACATAAATTAAGCGAAAATAAGTGACAAGAGGGACGAAAGATACCAAAGGGACAGTCAAACTCGTAAATCTAAAACAAACTGACAACGCCATGGCTAAAAATGAAAAAGACAAACAGAAAAAACAATAGTACACATGACACAACATAGAAAACTAAAGAATAAACAACACGAACCCCACCAAAAATTAGGGGTGATCTCAGGTGCTCCGGAAGGGTAAGCAGATCCTGCTCCACATGCGGCACCAAAGAGACGGATTTTCGAGCCTGATTATTAATTTTCCCCATTTTGGACCTTTGAGATATGCTTATTCCACGAATTAATATTCGCCCACGTTCATTGGATCGAAATAGTCCATAATTTGTTATAATAATCTCCATACTACAAATACTTGTTAACATGGTTAAAAATATAACGGATATTTTACAAACTTATAAACGAATATCGTTACACTTATTAATGTAAAATAACAAAAATATCGAAGTCGAAGAAATACATGAATCGGAAGTCGCCAAAAGCTCAAACACATCAAACGAATTAAAAACAACTGTCATATTCCTTACTTGGTACTTGCATTACTTTACTGGAGTTAATTTATTTTCATGGGTACCAAATTTCGTGAACAGAGGAAAACTAACATGTTCGTGAATATTTAATTTTGTGTTTCAAAGACAAAGGAGTAGGGGCTATAATAGCCTAAAATAACCCCAGATTTACAAGATTATAAAAATTCTGACAGAGCAGATTTTTCTACATAAATTATTAGAATATGAGTTAACGATTTAAAAAAAATCTTTTTATCTAACAAAAAAAGGTTCGATGACGTCACAATGGTAGCATATGACGTCATAATTTGGAAAATAGGCAAAAATACAGAAATGTGCATGTTTTTTTCCAAATTTTGACCAGCGCAACATGCTTGCAGCAACTAACTTTGTTGGGTTGATGTTTAGACGAGTTGTATATACAACTCGTCTAAACATCAACCCAACAATGTTAGATCTGTAAATTTGCTTTCGCAACTTGTTTGTTCTTCCCTCGCCGGGATTCGAACACATGCTACTGAGATATCGTGACACCAAATCACCTGCACTGCAGCCCTCCCGCTAGACCACACGACCACCTAGGCTTCACAAAATAAAGCTTCGGTGGCCATGTGTTACCCTTCCTCGTCAGTTTTTATCTAGCGACGTGCTACAGTACATGATATATAAGGCATGGAGATGTTTCTGTTACAGATCAGCTAAATTATCTATAGTAATGGATCCTACAAATTTATGCACGATACAGTCACAGAAAATAATTTAATTTATAAGTACGTCTGAGTCAGTGAAAACTCTACAACAGATTCATCCATCGGATCACCAGCAATGATGGTGATGCATATATATATATATATATATATATGTAAATGACAAAGTATTGCCAATCACCCAAAATTATCCAAAATCTTTCCCGATCCTCCTGTCGTAGCTTTTCGGAGACCAGCAAGTCTAAAATACTTATTTGTAAAAGTTGCCGTCTCCTCTAATAAAAGCTGTTCAACTACAGGATGGTGCAAGTCGTGTGGTAACAAACGATGTCTGACTTGCCAACAAATAGTGAATACTCAAACATTTACTTGCCACTCCACTGGGTCTGTGTACACAATATTTTGTAATGTAACTTGCAAAACCCAGAATGTTGTATACATTCTTCAGTGTCGATGTGGCATGCAGTATGTTGGCGAGACAGAACAGCCATTCAACAAACGCATGAATGGTCATCGTAGCGACTACACATGCAAGCCCGACCTCCCCGTAAGTCGTCATTTAAGATCACATGGGCACGCCCAAGCTGATCTTAAAAAACTTACCATCACTATCATAGATCACAACGAGGATTGGTCAAAGGCCGACAGACTTGCTCGGGAAAGTTTTTGGATAAGAAAGCTGAGTACAGTTTCCCCAGAGGGCATTAATGAAAAAACATAGAAGAGTCACTCATTTTTCCTACCATCACTAATTTCCTGTCATCACTTGTGGCCAGTTACTACGGCTTCCGTACTGGACCCTTACACTTTTCAGGAATTTTTGAATTATATAAGTTTTGATTACAATTGGCAAGGATGTGTAAGTACGCAGCCACGTTCTATTACTTAACCTTAGTAAACATTTATTACTCAATTTTCTTATCATCTAATTACTATATTTTTTAGATGTTTAAATACGCAGTCTCTTATGCAACTGCCCTACCGTTGTCATATTTTAAATATCATACCAGTTTAGATCGGTCAGGACTGTTTATTGGGACTGTATTTCCACGCAGTTGTTTAACATCTCAACTGTCAACACCTTTGGGAATTTAGAGTTGTGCCAGTTCACATCGTAAATAACTTTTTTTATTTTTGGCATATTTTTGTAGTCTTTGCGGTGTGTTTGAAAATTTGAAAATTGTTCCAGCGTTCGCTTAAATTGTATAAATCAAGATTTTGATAGAGTCTTAATTTGAATTGACATGATTCATTTTTCATCGTGCAATTACCGAAGAAGGATATCTGTTATCCGAAATATCTAACATATTGTTCGTTTTATTGTGTTTTTGGTGATGTTGTATTCTTTTAGACTTGTTATATATATATATGTATATATATATAAACGAGACTAAATTGAAAACTACGTTCAAACCTAAGATTGCGTTGGATAAAAACCGCAATTTTTATACGTGTGCATGTCAAACAAATTTCGTTGTAGAAGGGTATAAAAGCAGCACAAACAACATTTTCCAAAAGACCAAAAAAGTGAAAAAGTATATTTAAACAAAACGCATTTGACTAACAGGTCGAACAACTGATGTTCTTTAACCCTGCTGACTGCCATTGACGATTGCCAAATAAAATTGATCACAAGATGTAGCAAAATGGATCTGAATATAAATTTAATACGTCACAGAAAACAAAAATTGTTAACTTGTGGCTACGATGTTGTGCCACAAACATTAGGTGTCAATATGTCTGTAGTACACCAGATCTAGATTTCGACAATATATGTCTCTTCAGTGATGTTAGGGATCGAAACGGTATTTGGAAGGCCATATAATTTACTCTCAATTTAAGATTGACTCTTGAATTTTAAGAGACAATATAGGATGAACGGATCATATAAACCGGAGGGAAAATATGATACATGCCCAAACAAAAAATATAAACGAGTCTAAATTGAAAACTACGTTCAAACCTAAGATTGCGTTGGATAAAAACCGCAATTTTTATACGTGTGCATGTCAAACAAATTTCGTTGTAGAAGGGTCTAAAAACAGCACAAACAACATTTTCCAAAAGACCAAAAAAGTGAAAAAGTATATTTAAACAAAACGCATTTGACTTACAGGTCGAACAACTGATGTTATATAATGACTGAATAAATAGTCAACGATCAATCTTACAGGGCGAAGGATCGTGTAATATGATTCTGTACACTACAAAATATAATATATAACAAGGCAAAAAGGGTACAACATCACCATTAAATAGCTATAAAATGAACAAATATTAGATATTTCGGAAAACAGATATCCTTCTTAAATAATAGCACGATGTCAAATGAATCATGTCAATACATTCAAACTGAGAAACATTTTCTAAATCTTGAATTTATACAATTTAAGCGAATACCACAGACGCTGATACAATTTTAAAATTTCCATATACGGCGCAAAGATTACAAAGATATGCCAATAGTTATTTTCGATGTGAACTGGCACAACTCTTAATTTCAAAAGGTTGTGACAGTTTAGATGTTACAACTGCATTGAGGGCAGTCCTCAAACAAAAAAATCAAAAATGTCCTAACCGATCCAAGTTGGTATAATGTTTCAAATTTGACAACGGTAGGGCAAATGCAACAGAAACCACATATTTAAGCCCTTCAAACGAATAGCAATCTTTCAACATTGCTTTTCCCCATAACATTTCCTTTGGAATTTGTTTTTTAATTATGCAATATTTAAATAGTGTACAAGTGTAAAGTTCACTACATGCTAAACAGGTTTAATTTCAAATATAGATATATTAAAGCTGTATAATAATTATATTTGATGAGTTTAACTCCGCCATTATTTTGGTTGCTAGGCAACAGAATAAATGAGCTACACACAACATTCAATTATTTGTAGAAGGTCTATAATATAGACTTACAATATGACAATTTAAATGAAAGGGGTGGGTCTATATTTATACGTAATATTACAAATATTTCCAACTTTGTATTGTTGCTGAGCAGTTACGATTCCTTCATTAGTATAGATACCAGATTGGTGTGGTTGTTAGTTTGTATTAAGTTTAAGTTTGTTCAGTTTTCAATGTATTTCAATCTTAATTGTCATATATATTTCAACTTATATTATGTGTGATTAAAACAAAAAAAACATAGCATAATAGAACTGACACGCATATATAATTATGACAAACAAATTAATTAATGCATTTAATAGTTATTAATGTAAATATGAGCCTACAACCCTTGGCATTATTGACTGCTCTATAAAGGATAGATTCCTTTATAATGCAGTCATTAGAACAACGGGTACTAAAGGTAATTTTAACTTGTTTTAATGTTGATGGGCAGAGTATAAATTTCATTTGAACATCGTCATTTGGGTAATTAAAATTGTCAATACAATTCACCTCACTCTTTTGTTAATAAAGCTAGTCTTATGGTGGTGTTTTCATTACAATAACAAAGAAAATGTTTTTCATCCTTAAATTTATAGGACTGATATTGACCTTTTTTATGGGAATTTTGAATGTTTCTCCCCTTTTTTAATCAGTATATTATGATCACTTAATCTTAACATGGTGATATTATTTGTATTTCAGAAATACATTACAATTTAAATATGGTTTTGTTTTATCATTTTATTTTAAAGATTTATATAAAAACAGTTTGATACTGTTGTCCTATTTTGTCAAATTCCTGCTTTTATAAATTTTTCAGAATAATTAATTAGTTTTCCTTTTATTTCAGTTTTTAGAGGTTTTTTTCTGTTAATATTTTTCAAATTTCTAGAAAAAGAATATCATTGAAATACATATGAAAGAATATCGTCTAAGAAATAGCCAATGGTTCAGATGAATTATTTTTATGACTGGAAAAGTTTGTTACTTTATGAAAACATTTTTTTTTTAAGTAAAATTCATCAAAATGTTCTCACTCTGTATTTAGATAGTAATTTTATGATCTAATTCTTGTCATGTTGGCAGAAAGACAAATTGTTTTTCCTAAAGAGCAAAATTATAAAACAATCTTTTTAATCTATATTCAAAACCAAAATGATTAATATGAAGCAGAGAAAATGAAGGATGTTGTTTAATTGACTGATAGTTTGCTTGTGTTCAGTGGCAAACATTCCATGCATTATAAGGTCGATATACTTTATAATTGTTTTTTTTTAGGTTAATCTGATTTTTTGTAAATCTATCTAAAAATAGTATTCATGATGGTTTTTGTATAATTTAAAAATATAATATCAGATAATACATTATCATTCAATTCTGTTTAAATATCATGTTTCAGTGTGGGCAATCCTTTTGGTTTTAATTTGTATTTTATGAATGTCAATGGAATTATTTTGATAGACATTGATTTAATGTCAGACTGGCATTTTTCAATCTTTTACTCCAAAGGCCCTGTTAATTTTCGCAATGTGTAGCATACGTCATTAAGACAATCCAACGGCACAAAAGTAAATGCCAAATACAGGTCAACTTGTGGGCTTCAACATTAAGCAAGACTCTGTATATAAGTCAACCTTAATCGTTAGGAGTCTAGAAAAACATCATACACAAAAGACTATCGATCCACAATGAACATAATCTCTTCTTCTACATGTGAGGATGGTCCAACTTGCCTACCGTTATAGTGTTCACAATTTATTACTTGAACGAATATTCTCTGGGAGAGGTTCTTATAACATTTACGTTTACAACACATACCCTACTCCCAGACTATCAGATAATTTACTTTTATACTATTTATCGAAAAATATAATAATTTAATGCGTTTCTCTCGGTTTTAGTTTGTTATCCCGATTTTGGTTTTTTTGTCCATGGAATTATGAGTTTTGAACAGCGGTATACTACTGTTGTCTTTATTTATAATCATCTCATTTAAAATTAATAATTTTATAAGACTGTATTTAACATTCTAGCTTCTTCAAATGTTCTACATCTGATAAAACTTAACACTAATACTTTATTGATCCTGTGAATAATGGTTAATTTGGTTATTCTTCCATTTTGTTGGGGATTTATGTTCTTGTTTTTGTTTGGCATTACATATTTTTACATATATATAATGGCTACCTTCCTGTAGACGCCTATTTTAGCCCTGTTTTCTGAATTCTGTACCTACTTTTTTCCATCTTCGTGTAAGTTGTAAGCATGTTGGTGCATGTAGCTGGGTTTGTTTTGGTTTTTTTGTTTGTTTTATGAACTAGATAGACAAATGCGTGTTAATCTCAAATCCGTACCTTTACACAAAACTTCAAATATACAAGGTTTATGTCTGTGCACGTCAGATCCGCGTTTCGATAACACTAGTAATCCAATTTTGATCTGAAACAGACATATTGATCTAAACAACTCTCTGAACAATATATCATTAATTCATATTTTAGATTTTCTTTAATCAAGCATTTTCTACATAAGAAAATGTCTGTTCCAATTCTGGAATATGACTGTTGTTATTCATTTGTATGAGGTGTTTAAGCTTTTTATTTTTCCATTTGATTACGGACTCTCCGTTTTGTATTTTGGTTTTTTTTTATTTTACTTTTTGACCCATCTATCAAAAAAATATTTATTACAAACGTTATCTACCAATCAGAAGAGCACATGACTGCAGTGTTAAACAAAAGGCTATCCCCAAAATAAGCGGTGATGAGGTATATTAATTAACTGAATTTACCCATATAAAGTTCAAGTGATAAGTCAGTATGCAATAGCAGATTGGTGTTTTACTCTTTAGAATTCGATTAATCTGACTACACACAATAAGGAAAGAAAAATAACTTAATTTTAAAACTCCACTTTTGTATTCATTATGCACGACATTGCTATATTTAAGGGATGACTGGATTATTTTATCTGTCTATGAAGAAATAACATAAAAATTTTGGTGCACACTGTAGCGGGTTATTTTACAGTGTGCACCACATTTTGTTATGTTATTTCGAATAGACAGAAAAAATATTACAGTCATTTCTTATAATTTAATTCTAAATTCCATTTTAAACTGTAGAAAACCATGAAAAAACGTTACAAGATAACAAGACTAGAATATGTCTGTGGGCTGATAGAAAATTACGTCAGGCAATCAGAAGACGCGTTACATCCAAAATTAAATGATTGTTTAATATACAACGAAATATTGTCTTTCTGACTCCATACTATCGCTCTTATTTTTCTTGTAACTGTGTAAATCATCAGTCATGTTTTTAAAATTTAAAAACAAGTGTTGTTTCGGTTAAATTGATCTATGTGAATTATTTACTAAATGTGAGTACTGAAATCGTCCAACTGCCCCCTAGGAATATGTTACCTATGCAGTAACAATAAGCTCATTAACCTAGCTATGGACGGACTGTATGAATATCTGCATCATTGTTCTCATTAAAATCTCAATTAATAAATATCAAATCTAGCAGTTCCAAGTAACCCAATCCAGTAGTCTCCCTTTTTTGCTACGTATGGGTGTTGCGATAAGAAAATTACTTTTACTGTGGCATATGTTTCGGTGACGCGACCTAAGAAACATTATCAGTCTGATCAAAATGTTTATCATATAATAAGAGAAACAATTTCACTGCAGCAATTACGCATTTCTAAAAACTGAGATGAAGAAAATTGGGATGAATCATTTCTTAAAACTCGCCACCAGTAACCAAATGACAGAGAAGTTCACAGCTGTAGGTCACTGTACAGTCTTCAAGTTTATTAACGGCGGCTTCTTTGGGGCATATTCATATCAAATCTTTAAAGGGGAAAATAGTATTTATAAAATTGAGAATGGAAATATGGGGAATATTTCAAGAGGATAACAACTCAACTAAAGAGCAGACAACAGCCGAAAGTCACCAATGGGTCTTCAACGCGGCGATTAAATCCCTTACTCGGAATTGGTCATCAGCTTACTCCTAAATACAATTGTGGACTAGTTCAATGAAAATAGGTGTCACACTAAACTCCAAAACATATATATGAAATAAAGAAAAACAAATGTATAAGACTAACAAAGACCACAGGCTCCTGACACTTGGTAGAGGCGCAAAAATTCGGAGGATGCAAACATGTTTTGTGAGTGCTAAATCCTCCACCTATATCTCTAGCCAATATAGAATAAAAAAACACACAGCAATACGAACAGTAAAACTCAGTTTGTTTTAAATTTAATATTTCTTCTACTAGTATTAATTGTTATTGCTAAATAAAAATATACAGTAGTCACTATATAGCACTAGTAAGACATCACGAGATTTTATTCAAACTATAGAGTTGTAGTTCTTATACCAGTGTTACACTTTTAATGCAATCAACTAAAGAAGAAGATGAAATAAATCAAATAAATCAAAAGAATTTCAACACACAGTATTAATAAGCATCGTTTACAATCGTTCTGGAATTATTTACTAGATATACCTTAAGTAAGAATAGAATTGACATAACCTGAAATATACTCAGACAAATACGGCATGTGCCTGGGCTTTAAATCGCTAACGGCATGTTTTGGCAATCTTAACTCTTAAAGGGCCAGAATGGTCTAGGCGTACGGTGACCTATAGTTGTTAATGTCTGTGTCATTTTGTTCTTTTGTGGATAGTTGTCTCATTGGCAATCATACCACATCTTCTTTTTTATATTTACTAAATTATATTTTTACCAATTGTGTTCTATTCCTGATTTATATGTAGACGAAACGCGCGTCTGGCGTACTAAATTATAATCCTGGTAAATGTACCTTTGATATCTTTTAACACCACTGGGTCGATGCAACTGCTGGTGAACGTTTCGTCCCCGAGGGTATCACAAGCCCAGCAGTCAACACTTCGGTGGTGACATGAATATCTATAAAGTGGTCATTTTTATAAATTTCCTGTTTACAAAATTTTGATTTAAAAAAACTAAGGATTTTCTTATCCCAGGCATAGATTACCTTAGTAGTATTTGGCATAACCTTTTTGGAATTTTGGATCCTCAATGCTCAACTTTGTACTTGTTTGGCTTTATAAATATTTTGATATGAGCGTCACTAATAAGTCTTATGTAGACGAAACGCGCGTCTGGCGTACTAAATTATAATCCTGGTACTTTTGATAACTTTATACATATTGACTGTGATTGTAATCGAATGTCTTTTTAAAATATCTAACTAAATCTTTCACTTCCATGGCCGTATAATGTTGGAATATTTAATTTTTATTTAGTGGCGGATAAAAATAGTGTATTTACAGGCAACTTTTTGTTGTACATATCGTTGATTTTTAAACTGATGATTTACAAAATATTACTGCATATGTTTCCCCATTTGTTAATTAAGGTTTGCCATATCAGTAATTTAGAAAATAAGTGAGAGATATTAAAGAGACATTCAAAGTCGAGAATGAACTGACAACGCTACAGCATAAAAAAGAAAAAGACAAACAGATAAATAACAGTACACAAAATATGGTTTGGGTTGGTAAAGCTGTCAGAGTATAAGAATATAGGAAGACAATATAAAAATAAAAATTGGAATTGAATAATTTACAGACATCAATCTTTTTTCCACGACTAGTTACCTAGTACGCTGTTATAGAAAATAAATAGAATTTTCGTATATATATATATGTGTGTGTATGCAGGATGGTGCAAGTCATGTGATAACAGACGTTGTCTGACTTGTCAACAATACTAAATGCTCAAACATTTCCTTGCCACTCGACTGGGTCAGTGTACACAATAATTTGCAATGTAACTGGCAAAACCCAGAATGTTGTATACCTCCTTCAGTGTCGATGTGGCATGCAGTATGTTGGCGAGACAGAGCAGCCATTCAACAAACGCATGCATGGTCATCGAAGTGACCACACTTGCAAGCCCGACCTACCCGTAATTCGTCATTTGAGATCACCTGGGCACACACAAGCTGATCTCAAAAAGCTTACCATCACAATCATAGATCACAACGAGGATTGGTCGAAGGTCGACAGAGTCGCTCGGGAAAGATTTTGGATAAGAAAGTTACGGACAGTTTCCCCAGAGGGCATAAATGAAAAAAACATAGAATGAGTTTCTCATTTTGCTGTCATCACTTGTTTCCAGTAACTCCGGCCATAGTACTGGCTTTACAGTTCGATTAATTTTTTTTAAATACCAGTTTAAATTACAAAGCTCCATTCATTCCGGATGGATGTATAAGTACGTAGCCACGTTTAATTATTTTACCTCATTAGATAAAACTTATCTAAAACTAATCATAATTAGACTACTATTCGTTTGGGAGGCTTAAATATGTAGTTTCTATTGCAATTGCCCTACCGTTGTCAAATTTTAAATATTATACCAACTTGGATCGTTTGGTTTTTTTTAGGACTGCCCTCAATGCAGATATAACATCTAAACTGTCACAACCTTTGGAAATTTAGAGCTGTGCCAGTTCACATCGAAAATAACTATTTTCATTTGGCATATCTTTGTTATCTTTGCGCCGTGTTTGTAAATTTTAAAATTGTATCAGCGTCTGTGGTGTTTGCTTAAATTGTATAAATTTTCAAGATTTAGAAAAAGTTTCTCAGTTTGAATATATTTACATGATTTATTTGACATCGTGCTATTATTGAAGAAGGATATCTGTTATTCGAAATATCTAATATTTGTTCATTTTATAGTTATTCGATGGTGATGTTCCCTTTTTGACTTGTTAAATATTATATGTATATATATAACGATATAAAAGCTATACATGTATATGTTCAATACATGATTGAATTCAAAGAAAACATTATTAGTGTTATTGACAAGATTTTATAGGTAACACTGGTATTAATTAATTAAAATGAAGTTCTAATTACAATTGTATATGCCACTGCAAAAGATATTATGCTGTGTAGTACTGGTACAAGTATTATACTTTACAACTGGCCATATACAGACCTCTCAAAGAGTTGTTACAACAAGACAACGGCCAAACAACATAAAAAAAAACCTAGAAAAATGATACGTTTTCCTTGCATTCTGATTTCAAAAATGGAAAAATAGGGGAATCGAGTAGCTATATTCTTAAAATGCATTCCATAATATTTTTCTTTAACATAGAATGTATTACTTTATATAATTAAATTAAGCCTATGTTTGCCATTAAAAAGGTAAACTATATCAAAGGGCAATCTTTACATTTTATATTTGGAAAATTATTATGTGCAAATGTAACTCTGACGTGAGAAATATAGCTAGCGGTCCTGACCTATGTAATGCTGAATATTAATATAAAACCCATGATATATTTTTATAATTTCCCTGATTATATACGTTCACATCATTTTTACAAGAAATAAAGCAGCAAAACATCAAATTCAATTAAGTAATTCACTGAAGTGAAAATAGCAGCTCTCTATTAACATTAAAGAGATTTAAAATGATAAGCCTTGATGAAGAAAATGGAATGTAAATGAGTATATTAAATTTTGAAGGAAGATGTGCAGCTTATTATACGGAAATCATTATCTGTGCACTCATCCATGATAATACTCTTAATTGGTCCATAAATTATTGGGATGATACTGGCAAAAAGCGATGGTTCGTTCAAGATGTTTATTTGATAAACATTTTTTCAGTGATTGTGATAAACAGTTTCTTAGAACTTATAACTTTGTATATTTTTGATTTTTTTTTTGTTAGGTGCACGAGAGTGCGCTAAGGCAAACTGTTGAAAGAGAAACGTCACATTCAATGAAAACATGATAAAGAATAACAGTCTAGTGTTTTATAAAATTTGCTGTAAATACATGAAATAAATTCATTGAATATTTCCCAAATTATTGTCTATTTTCAAGAAGGAACCTTTGGTTCTTATAGGTTAAAGAGAAGATGTGTATTATGTAAATAGGACGGCAACCAAACAACAGAAAAAAAACTCCCACGAACTTATATTTGTACTGTAAGGTGAACACAATCAAAATAAAACTTTCGTATTCACATTCATGTAAAACATATTTAATTGTTTATGTCTCCGTATAAGTTGTACCAAGGGTGCAACATATGAAGCAGGAACTTCTTACTTCAGGAGCAACTGAGTTCACCTGGCCTAATTTTAGAAAGCTGGTTCTCGTCTGACTACTACACTTTGTTCAAACACGTTGTATGAATGAAACGTACGAATACAAGCGAATTCCAGTTAAGTATTTTTGTTAGGTTCATGTTTATGATTCCTTTAGGTTACTTTTTAGCATAAATATTCGTTTTTGTGGCGTTTCTAATTTTCGGTTATGATCTTTTTTATCTTGTCTGTTTTAATGGACTTCTAATTTGATTACCCCCTTGGAATCTTCACTTTTATGAAATATTATTACATACAGTTTCTATTACAGTAAAACCATGATTAAGAGGCTTGTTAGTACGGATTAAAATGATGCATAAAATACGCAGCAATGTCTTGTCTGAATTTGGACTTAAATCCAATTACTTGTTTAAGGAGTTATCTACATATTAAGAAAACATTGAACATTGAAACAATTCTTTGGGTGAACCGTAGTCGACCTCTGTCTAGGGTGAACTGTCTCTCTCCATCCAACGTAACCTCTTTTTCAAGTAGTAATCTAATTTACCCGTCCTTGATATCGCTCAACCCTTATAACAGGAATTGTTTGTTTTATTGCTTTGTTTAATCTTTTCTTGTACTTGATATGAGTTAAACATTTGCTATGGAACTAAGGCAAACACAATTAATCAATCGATCAGTTCATCTCAATTATAAATTCTTTAGGTTTTTTGGTGAGATAGCAGATAACCAAAGCATTTATTTACATTTTATGTTTTTATTATTTTCCAGAAGAAAACTCCTCAATCATTAGAAATGTATTATTGACGACTGATATACCTACTAATGGTATGAAAAAAGGTAAATTTAAATAATGCATGTGACTTTACTTTGCAAACGAATTTGTAGTGACTTTATTGTTATGAAGAAGCTGATGTGACCTTTCAGTACAGACGAAAATATTTTGGCGTTATGATAGAGACAAAAATGGCTTTATGGTATAAACAAACTTTTGTGGCTTGACGGAACAGACGGAGTTGTTGAATTTTTATGGACCAAACATATCTACATGGCTTTATTGTACAGAAGAAGTTGTTTTGGCTTTATTGTACAGATGATGCTGCATTGGCTTTAAGTGGCAGTCAAAGTTGTTGTGCATTTATGATCAAGACGAAGGGATAAAATTTTCCTTTTAGGAGTAATGTTAATAACATCCCAATTTTTCGGAATAGTTAATAACAAAAGTATTAGGATGAGCTTTTATTGTGAAACGTGCAGAGAGTCAATGATGTAAATGTACTGCTGCATCTTTATGACCAAACAAGATTAAAAGGAACAGTCAAAATCATCTTAGCCGAAGTTTTCCTGCGGGAGCTTTAACTCTTTTTTTCTTGAATATTTTAAAAACTTATCATAGGAAAATTTAAGAAAATGTGTGTATTAAATCGTTTCAGTTGTGCACTACTGGTTACTGGACTAAATAAATGATTACTCTCGAGAACTCATAGTCCACAGTCGGTATCGGTTCAGTGCTAGAAGTACAAATAATTCACGAAATATAAATCTGTTGTTGTTTTTTTTCTTCGAAAGTTGATTTCATCAAGCACGCTTAATTACAAAACTTTCAAATGTCACTAAGATTGCCCTGGATTTTGGCGTCAATTCCGGAATGTTGATAGAATTTAAAATAAGGTTTCAAATGTTGATAAGACTAGCCAAATTTTGTAGATTTTATCCTAGATTTCTATGAAACAATAATTTAAACCTCATAAACTCAATTGCTTTATACGTAGCTAAGTGATCTATATTAGGATGAAATTGATTATCCCACTTTTGTCCCACATGATAAGTTCTGATTGTCCCACATTATTTTATAGAGATTGTTCGTTTAATAAACAAGGTAGTTATTGTTTGTTTGGCTTAACAATAGATATAAGAAGATGTGGTATGAGTGCCAAGGAGACAAGTGACAACTCTCTCATCAAAGTCAGAATTTGTAAATTTTAGTCAGGAATCTGATGTACAGTAGTTGTCGTTTTTTTATAGAATTTATACGTGTTTCTCGTATCTCATTTTTGTTTTTATATAGATTAGACCGTTGGTTTTCCCGTTTAAATGGTTTTACACTAGTAATTTTGGTGCACTTTATAGCTTGTTGTTCGGTGTGAGCCAAGGCTCTGTGTTGAAGGCCGTACATTGACCTAAAAGTATACTGGTTTACTTTATTTAAATTGTTATTTGGATGGAGAGTTGACTCATTGGCACTCACACCACATCTTCCTATTTCTATACACTGAACGAATAAATGTGAGCTATGACACATTGCAAATACAAATTCAATAAAATAAAATACGGGCTTTTATGTTAAACATATTCAGAAAAACTAAGTTTAACAAAATGCCGCCAAATAGATTAATCTACACAGGTACATTTTTTAAATGAAAATAATTTTATTGCAAGGTATACAGTATAATAGAGAACGGAAATATTTTTTTACAAAAAGCAACATGTTATGTTCATAGTTCATAAAACAGATGTGAACATTAATAGTCATACCAAACACTTATTAAAGCTGGTATATATTTAAAATAAAGAAGCGAAGTACGTTAAAACGGATGTGGAAGGTGCCTAAAGGACAATCAAATCATTAGACAGCAACAATGAATATTTTAAAGGATTTTAGGCTTTTAGGCTTTTCATTAATATAACTATTTTATTCTACCTCAGGAAGAGATTACCTTAGCTGTTTTTGGCAAAACTTTTAGGAATTTTTAGTCTTCAATGTTGTACTCTATTTGACCTTTTAAACATTTTTTGATTCGGGCGACACTGATGAGTCTTTTTTGGACGAAACGCGTGTCTGGCGTAAACGTAAAATTTTGATCCTTGTATCCATGACGAGCTTATTTAAAGTCACTGTAACTAGTGCGTCAATACTTTGATAAACAAAACATATTGATTAGAAAGGTCAAGGATTTCTTTTTATTTCATAGAGTTTTGTATTTGCTAATTTCTGTTTAACAGTTTTTGATTAATTTTCACTTCTCTGCACCCCAAGTGTCAAGGACTTGCCACTATTCATTAACTATATAACTACTGTCTGTCTCCATGGTAGTTTCTGTATCTTTTGTTAACAAATGAAATTTTCTGTAGGTAACCTCAGTCAATGCAAACAATTTTTAATCAAAGAAATAATTAAAAAACAAAGAATTTCTTTCAAGTCAACTAGTGTACATGTGTTATTGACCGGTTTACTGATCTAACTAATCTGTTAATGACTGGTCTTCTAATCAACCGCTTAAATATATATGTCTGGTTTGCTGATTAAACTTATGTATTTATAAAATTAAGAATGGAATGGCTGGTTTGTTAAATTGATATAATTGTTTATGAATGACTTAACACATCTGTTCATGACTGGTTTATAGATCTAATATAGTTCTTAATAACTGGTTTGCTGATGTAGCACATGTATCAATGATTGCTTTGCTGAGCTAGCACCTGTGTTTATGACTGGTTTGCTGTTATAACATATGTTATGTATTACTGATTGGTTTGCTGATCTAACACATGTGTTTATGACTGGTTTGCTGTTATAACATATGTGTTTATGACTGGTTTGCTGATATAGCACCTGTGTTTATGACTGGTTTGCTGTTATAACATATGTTATGTATTAATGATTGGTTTGCTGATCTAACACATGTGTTTATGACTGGTTTGCTGATCTAACACATGTGTTTATGACTGGTTTGCTGATATAGCACCTGTGTTTATGACTGGTTTGCTGTTATAACATATGTTATGTATTAATGATTGGTTTGCTGATCTAACACATGTGTTTATGACTGGTTTGCTGATATAGCACATGTGTTTATGACTGGTTTGCTGTTATAACATATGTTATGTATTAATGATTGGTTTGCTGATATAACACAGGTGTTTATGACTGGCTTGCTGATATAACACATGTGTTTATGACTGGTTTGCTGATATAACACATGTGTTTATGACTGGTTTGCTGATATAACACATGTGTTTATGACTGGTTTGCTGATATAACACATGTGTTTATGACTGGCTTGCTGATATAACACATGTGTTTATGACTGGTTTGCTGATCTGATACATGTGTTTATAACTGGTTTGCTGATATAACACATGTGTTTATGACTGGTTTGCTGATATTACACATTTGTTTATGATTGGTTTGCTGATATAACACACGTGTTTATACTGGTTTGCTGATATAACACACGTGTTTATGACTGGTTTGCTGATCTGATACATGTGTTTATGACTGGTTTGCTGATATAACACACGTGTTTATGACTGGTTTGCTGATATAACACATGTGTTTATGACTGGTTTGCTGATATAACACATGTGTTTATGACTGGCTTGCTGATATAACACACGTGTTTATGACTGGTTTGCTGATCTGATACATGTGTTTATAACTGGTTTGCTGATATTACACATGTGTTTATGAATGGTTTGCTGATCTGATACATGTGTTTATGACTGGTTTGCTGATCTAACACATGTGTTTATGACTGGTTTGCTGATCTAACACATGTGTTTATGACTGGTTTGCTGATATAGCACCTGTGTTTATGACTGGTTTGCTGTTATAACATATGTTATGTATTAATGATTGGTTTGCTGATCTAACACATGTGTTTATGACTGGTTTGCTGATATAGCACATGTGTTAATAGATATAGGAAGATGTGGTTTGAGTGCCAATGAGACAACTCTCCATCCAAATAACAATTTAAAAATTAAACCCTGTTATAACATATGTTATGTATTAATGATTGGTTTGCTGATATAACACAGGTGTTTATGACTGGCTTGCTGATATAACACATGTGTTTATGACTGGTTTGCTGATATAACACATGTGTTTATGACTGGTTTGCTGATATAACACATGTGTTTATGACTGGTTTGCTGATATAACACATGTGTTTATGACTGGCTTGCTGATATAACACATGTGTTTATGACTGGTTTGCTGATCTGATACATGTGTTTATAACTGGTTTGCTGATATAACATATGTGTTTATGACTGGTTTGCTGATATTACACATTTGTTTATGATTGGTTTGCTGATATAACACACGTGTTTATACTGGTTTGCTGATATAACACACGTGTTTATGACTGGTTTGCTGATCTGATACATGTGTTTATGACTGGTTTGCTGATATAACACACGTGTTTGTGACTGGTTTGCTGATATAACACATGTGTTTATGACTGGTTTGCTGATATAACACATGTGTTTATGACTGGCTTGCTGATATAACACACGTGTTTATGACTGGTTTGCTGATCTGATACATGTGTTTATAACTGGTTTGCTGATATTTCACATGTGTTTATGAATGGTTTGCTGATCTGATACATGTGTTTATGACTGGTTTGCTGATATTACACATTTGTTTATGATTGGTTTGCTGATATAACACACGTGTTTATACTGGTTTGCTGATATAACACACGTGTTTATGACTGGTTTGCTGATCTGATACATGTGTTTATGACTGGTTTGCTGATATAACACACGTGTTTATGACTGGTTTGCTGATATAACACATGTGTTTATGACTGGCTTGCTGATATAACACACGTGTTTATGACTGGTTTGCTGATCTGATACATGTGTTTATGACTGGTTTGCTGATATAACACATGTGTTTATGACTGGCTTGCTGATATAACACATGTGTTTATGACTGGTTTGCTGATCTGATACATGTGTTTATGACTGGTTTGCTGATATAACACACGTGTTTATGACTGGTTTGCTGATATTACACATTTGTTTATGATTGGTTTGCTGATATAACACACGTGTTTATACTGGTTTGCTGATATAACACACGTGTTTATGACTGGTTTGCTGATCTGATACATGTGTTTATGACTGGTTTGCTGATATAACACACGTGTTTGTGACTGGTTTGCTGATATAACACATGTGTTTATGACTGGTTTGCTGATATAACACATGTGTTTATGACTGGCTTGCTGATATAACACACGTGTTTATGACTGGTTTGCTGATCTGATACATGTGTTTATAACTGGTTTGCTGATATTTCACATGTGTTTATGAATGGTTTGCTGATCTGATACATGTGTTTATGACTGGTTTGCTGATATTACACATTTGTTTATGATTGGTTTGCTGATATAACACACGTGTTTATACTGGTTTGCTGATATAACACACGTGTTTATGACTGGTTTGCTGATCTGATACATGTGTTTATGACTGGTTTGCTGATATAACACACGTGTTTATGACTGGTTTGCTGATATAACACATGTGTTTATGACTGGCTTGCTGATATAACACACGTGTTTATGACTGGTTTGCTGATCTGATACATGTGTTTATGACTGGTTTGCTGATATAACACATGTGTTTATGACTGGTTTGCTGATAAAACACATGTGTTTATGACTGTGTATCTCATCTAACACAAGTGTTTGTTACTGGTTTTTTTTTATATAACATGTTTTATGGCTGTTTCTTTATTTATCACAATATGGTGTCAAGTTATAGCCTCTCTGTTCATTTTTTCCTTGCATTTTAAGCTTACATTTATATTAACATATAAATTTATAAATTTATATAAACATACATTTATATTAACATATAAATGGATGGAGAGATGGCTCATTGGCACTCATACCACATCTTCCTATATCTATATATTTTCATTCATTTAATAAAGAGTCTGTAACATCCTCCCAC
Source organism: Mytilus trossulus (assembly GCF_036588685.1). NCBI lineage: Eukaryota > Metazoa > Mollusca > Bivalvia > Mytilida > Mytilidae > Mytilus > Mytilus trossulus. The sequence continues at coordinate 37,289,479 of NC_086381.1, read as the reverse complement.
CCTAATGGAGGTAACAGAGATGTTAAGTCAACAATGAAACAATTTCCTCAATAGCCTGAAATGCGTCATATTTCCAAAACGCGCAATCGTCGCATACCTTAATAAAATATGGATTTGAATTTTTATCACGTAAATTAAGGATCAGTAAC